>NC_134049.1:21574694-22306458 GCF_965140245.1 Athene noctua | reverse complement strand
CTTGCAGGTGTCAGTGCTAAGACAAGAGGGCAGGAAGGGCTGTGAAACACCAGTGTGCTGCTTTCCTGTACGGTCGGGTGCCCAGTGTGTCTCACAAGTGGAGCTGTAAGGTTGCAGCTCTGGCAGACGGCAGCTTGTTCTGCACCAGAATGCCTGTTGGAGCTGTTGGTGTGTCTCTGCATGCATATAGCTGTTTATATGTTCTATGTAGGGTTTTTTATATTGGCTGTAAAGCTAATTCTGTGTTATTTTATTATCAGCAAGATGTTTCCTCTTTATGGGAAAGGAGGTTTGACTGAAGAAAGAAGAGCCTTTATCTTAACTGCAGGTTAAAGGACTTGCTAGCAGTCCACGAGGGGCGTTCAGACAGGTGTGAAATGTCAGGCACAAGTATGCCCAGGTTATATATGGTCCTAAAAAGATAAGCCTGTCATCTTACATCAAGTGCAAATATGAGAAAGGGAAGGCAGTGTACAAAGAGATCAGCATTTACTTGAACAATGTGGTTAGCAAAATTACCACACACATTCAGTTTTCCAGATGAAAAATCTCCTTGTAGTCTGTACTGTGGAGTACCTTACATTTATTCATACATGTAGAATGAAAACGTATAGTATTTATTAATTTTTGCTTAAGCAGTAGTTGACAGCTGAAAAACAAAATAAATCTTTCTGTGGTTAAGTCTGAGTCCACCAAAGATTAGATTCCATTTGGCAGGGAAGCAGGGTGTGGGCTGAGTGCCCTCTGGTGGGAAGAGCCACCGACAGCGGGAGAAGCAGCTTACTACTCCCGTAACTACTCATTAACGCAGCTCAGTTCTTTCTGTGTATTAAGTAAAAACTAAGTGATGATGTCATTCCCACGCACTGGGTAGCATGTCTGTGGAATACTTATCTTTTCAGCTCTAATCTCCTTTTGATGTGGGTAGGGTGGATGTGAAATACTGAACTGTGCTACTCTGGATTCCAGATGTTCGTGCATCATTATAGTTGCTGACTAATTAGTACAGTCATAAATTAACTCAGTAGTCTTGTGTCACTATACTTTATATAGTGCTTTTAACTGTCACTATATGTATATATTGCCCCTTCTCAGACCAGCTACAGTTATGTTGCTTTGTGACCTGTACAAATAGCAAATTATTAAATCTACTCCCCAGTAGTCAGTGCCACCAAGGGAAGAAGTTAAGCACACCAGACCTACAACTGGCATTTTAAGTGCTACCCTCTGTGCCTCTGTACTGTACTGGCTACTGTGAATTATGTGAATTTGGGGTATGGGGGTTCTTTAGGAACTAGAAGTCACTCTGGAGAAGGTCTCCCCTTCCTTACCAGGATCCCCAGATGGGTGGGCTGTGGGACATCGGAAGCAGCAATCTGTGCATGAAGCAGCTGATGACCCAACCCTATGCTGGTGCAAGTATTTATTTTATGCTGGGGCTCCGTGTTTCTTTGATAAAGGGTTAGAGAGCTTTTACTTTCTATTGGTTTGTAATTGCAGTGTATTTTAGTAACAGAACATCAACTCCTCCCGTACATTTTTTTTTCTGTGACATGCAGGATAACTTCAGTTTTCAGATTGTCATCATCTTTGGTAATAAACTGAAAAATAATAAACTAAACTACTGAACACATTCTTTAGCTGTGCATGAAAATGTTTTGCTGTTTTAACGTTAACTATTTTCTATAAATATTGATACTTTGAGGATGTTTTGATAATAACAGCTTTACGTTATTTTACATTATTTGGTCTATAAACAGGTAATGAGATGGAAATGAGGAATTTCTCTACATTCAATGAACAGCGGTCAAAAATAATTTTGATATTTTAAATGGCTTTTTTCCTCTTAATGCATACTTTTGAACAGTTTAAAAATTTAAGATGGGAAGGCTGTCTAATATTTGAATGCATTCTTAGTCTTTGAAAAAATAAGAATATACTTTCAGAAAATCCATTTATCTGTGCAAGTATCATTAAAAGTCAATAGAACATTTTCTGTGAGATCTTACACTGTCCTATTTTATGCATAAAGTTCTTTTGATTTTCCCTTTGAATAGGGTACATCATTTACTACAGTACGGATGTGAATGCTGAAATACATGATTGGGTTATTGAACCTGTCGTGGGAAACAGACTGACCCATCAGATACAAGAACTGACCCTTGATACGCCGTATTATTTCAAGATTCAGGCCCGCAACTCGAAGGGCATGGGGCCTATGTCTGAGGCAGTTCAGTTCAGAACTCCAAAAGGTGAACTATCATGTATATCTCAGTATCTTCCTCCTCGTTTTCTGAATACAACCTCTGTAAGGTTAAATATAAAATTTATGCTACTGGTATCTTAAACTGGAAAAGACCGGAAGACAATGGAGTTTGACTAGAATGACATTTTCTATTGGACTGCTTTTGCATGTAGTTAATGCATACGGAAATGTTGCTCAGCTGCTTGATTAATTGTGTTGTTTCAAAACTACTGGTGGGCACTTAGGTCATCTAGTTATTAATGCTGAGGGTCTGTGTCCTAAATGTGCCTTTAGAAAAGGTTTTAGATGCTTTAAGATTCTAGGTCTTGTGTGTCACGTCTACTCATGATGAAAGCAGCAGGCTGCTCGCTAGTGACTTGGATGATATGATGGGAACTAGTGTGACACAACAGGCTCTTAAATCAGGAACTGCTGGGTAATGGGTAACTAGTGAAATAGTACAAATGCATGATAGCTTGGGAAAAAAGTACCCTGAGGAGAGGTGACAAGTAAAGTTATGAGTAGATTTTTTAACAGTACTTTTTCCATTTGAGTGTTGGTGATTAGAAATGAGAGCTCGAGCAGTCTACTTACACTGTGTGAAACTTTAAATTCTGTTTCTCGCTCCTTCAAGCCTTGTGATCTCTCTTGTTTTTTCCTTCCCTGTGCTTGTTCCACTAGCTGAATCCTCAGATAAAATGCCTAATGATCAAGGTAAATGAATAGCCACGCTTTCTCCTTCATTCCATCCTCCACACATTTTGTTTTTCCTGTCCATGTGCTGTTGCATTTCCTAAATGAAACAAGTATCTGCTGCTCTAACTGTAAATGAGCAAGTTGCTGTTGTGCTTTTAATAGTGGAAGAACTGAAAGTCCTATTTGTGGTTTGGGTGCTAGGAATATAAAGTGATCTCTGTAGTCAGATGTCACATGCAGGAACAAGTGGGTTGTGCCAGAGCTGAATCATTCTGTCAAAATGAATTTGGGTTAAGTGATACTCCAGCCAGCCTCTGACCACTAATGCAAGATCTCAGTATGTAGAGGTGGAAAATCAAACAGTTATCTAATTAGCACAAGAGCTGTTTTGTGATCTCTACATCTATAATTATGTTCATAATAAAGGAAAGTATGCCTGCTCTAGAAAGCTTTTTTGCAAGAGATATTCTGCTTGTCAGCTCATTTAGACCCCAGACTCTCCTGAAGAGCACAGCATTAGCTACTAAAAGCCTTAAGGTTTTAAAATGCTAGCTTGAAAAATGATAGCTTTGAGTTTACTACATTGAATTATAAGGTGAATGTCCCAGGGCTATTTTTGCTTTCTTCCAAATAACCTACAAGCCCAATAAAAAGGGGAAGAATTAGTCTAAAGGACATTGGCAAGCAGCTTAGACATACAACTAAATAGATCCTAAAGGGATCAGCTTTTTTTTACTTGCTTTTCAACTTGTTACTTAGAAGTAATTTATTAAATATGCTTTTACCTTCTGTGTACCAAATAATGCTGATACTAGGTGGTTATGGAGTAAATTCATATCCAGACTTGTGTAAGCAAGATGCTAGCTGAGATTCAGGCTTGTCTGCAGGGAAGCAGATGCTCACCGTGTCACCATTAGTGCTCAATGCATGTGGAAGGGAATAGGGGAAGATTAAAAGGGTTTATGTAAAAGTTGCTGTTTTCTGTTCTGCACTATTCTAACCTCGTATCAGCAGATAATTAAATCTTCTCATCCTAAAGTAACATGTTCTTCTGGTAACAATATGATTCATTTTAATCAAATTATATAACTTACAAATCATAAAACCCTACATAAAGTCCAAGAGAGTTTTGCTTCAGAATTCCTATAAGAACACTCGGAGATTATAAATCATGGCAGTAGGTTAAATGTAGTAAAGGAGAAGACAAGCTGAAGAGCAGAAAAAGCCTGCTCTGTGACAATATCACTGAATTGCAGAATTGCAGAATCGTGTCTTGCAGGAAATACTAGGCAAGTTATTTGAGACTGGGAAGGAACAAAGCTACAATGGAACTGACTCTCTGGCCTTGGTGGTTCTTTTTTTTTCTCTCCCCTACTTTAATATTTCTCTTCTGTATTAAGTACACTGTATTGTTCTTCACACACTTCTCTAGCACAGAGCTTGTATTAGGAGGAGTTAGTGGCTGTTGCTGTCAGGCTTCAAGGAGTTGCACTGGCCAAGTACAAAAGAGAAGGTTAAGGTATCTAATCCTACTAAAACTGTCATAAAGTAACACAAAGCTAAACTATGCTGTCTGGCTGCAGCAGTAATGGGTAATGTGGAGATTGACAAGCTAGAAAAAAAAACACCCCACAACCAATTTTAAGCAAATGTTATCTTAAACTGGTCCTTAATATAGAAGGAAATAGAAAGTCTCAGCAACAGACTCTGTAAGGTCCTGGGAAAAAGGCTGGTGTCCACACAGAAGATGCAGCATGTGCACATGCTTGTTCAGAGCAAACCGTGTAGAAGCAAGGCTTGTGCTCCCTGCCACAGTGGTGAGAGAGGCGATGAGTTACAGTCCTTTCGCCCGCATAAACTGCAGAGAGGCCTCAGGTCATCTTTCAGGTTGCACTGCCTAAGAGATGAGCTCCCCAGAAGGCTAAACTTGATCCTTGGTTTCAAGAATTAGATACTGGGAAGCGTCTTGGTTAGGTACCCAAATTACATCGTATTTTGAAAACCAGACTTTGAATCTTGTAGTTACCTTTGCATTTTTGGAAGTGAACAGACACTGACACCACGCAGTCAGGGCCAGTATCAGGTGTCCCTGAGCTCCACGAGGATCATGTGCAGGTAGTTATTCCCAAGGGTGTCTAAACCCTTCAGAAATATGACTGCTTGCCAGAACGCTCCTTCCTCCCTATCACTGCCTTTCAACATTGTTATCGTCTAAATTTGATTTATGTACTTTGTCACAGGCACACGTGAGGGGTACATAAAATCTGCAGTTGGCTGTGTGAGTATATATATTGTTGAGGGAGTGCAGACCCCGTGATAAACCACACCAACTCGGTGTGTTACACCCACATGTACCACATGATCCCTGTTGGTCTGTGCAGGTGACTTTGTATATCTTATCTACTGCATTATTTTATGTCATCTGTTAACTTCAGTAGCAATTATTTTAATTTTCTCTTACGGTGTTATTAAGGATATTGAATTACACTTGGCCTAGCATGGGTCTTTGCAGAACTCATTAGAAATACCCCTCGTGAATAATGAGTCTGCAATTATAATTCTTATTCTTATCAGTTAATTAGTTGTTAATCTCGTTAATATGTGCCACATTGCTTTTTTATTATGGTCTTTTTAACAAAGCATTGTACAGTACTCACTAAAATGTTTTATGGAAGTTAAATATAGTATGTCTGCATAGTTACTGTTACCAACCAGATTTATAGTCTGACATTTAGTTTGTTTGAAAATACTTGTTTGCAATGAAACAGAAAGATGGGCCACCATTTCCTATCTGTCTGTCACCTTTTCCGTGATCTTGCCTATGTTAAGGCTCCAGCTGCTACACTAAAAAAGCATGGGGTGTGTATTTGCCCTTTACAGTATTGTCAGTTATTTTTATTCCCCCCTTCTCCTGCAGCTTCTCTGGTGCTCCAACATATCTTCAGTGCCAGGTTCAGTGATCTGGGGTTTTTTTCACGTCTTTTCAGTGAAGTTATCTGGTCATACAGATGTCAATATATTAAATACAAGCTGTTTAAAATTCTGTTAAATTATTTCACTGCTGCTGAAAAATTATTAATCAGTACTTCAAAAACGGACATTTTCACGGAATTCAATGTCCTCTTTAGACTGGCAGGTGCAATATGTCTTTTTTGGTATAGATTTGTCCTGCAATACATCTTTTCCATTATTTTAGACTATGTCTAACTCCTCACTGTAAAGGCATAACATCCCTTCTTACCCTTCTCAGGGTTTAGTCAGTATTCTGGCTGGTACCTTTTGCTGGTTTTACCAATTGTCTTTATTTCACAGTGACTAATTTACAGGCTTTAACATTAGGTTCTCAATTTCCATTTGTTAACATCCTTTAACACTTATTACTTCTCGATTGGAGTGAATTTTTAACTGAGAAACTCCTCCTGATTGTGAAACTGCAAATTATGCAGACTTTTGGGTTTTTGTGGGTTTGGCTTTCCCAGTGTAAAAGTGTGCAAAGTATTATGGATTCCTGTAGCAAGAGGAATGTTGTTCTTTGCATCTTGCTATGTTTCCCTTACTACAGTATGTTTATCATTCACAGTAATTTTGTATTAGTCTATTTTAGACAGAACCAGGGTTTTGGATATCTTTATCTGCAGGAAGCATTCTGCTAGCTCAGGAGAGGCCTTAACATTAGAGGTGAACTTGTGACTTCATGCGTCTCACTGTGGCAGCAAGTGATCTAAATGAGACCTGAATTATGCAAGGAGAAGGACTTGCTAGAGTGAAAAGAGGAGAGCATTTCAGTCAGTAGGGCAGCTCTTACAGTTACCCCCTAGGAGCCCACTAGCGGTAGCTAAGGTTCGGGAGGGGCTGGGTAATTTGTCTCAGTTTGTAATAACTGAGGTACAGATACGTTTACTTCCATTGTCAGCCTATAAATGTAAAGCTTGGGAACTAAATAATTTGTTTTCCCAGGTTTCACAAAAAAACCATTTTTGTGATATCTCATTGTCACTTGTGGCAAAGGTGAAACAAACAGACAGGAGCGGGGAGAAGCTGAGAGCAAGTTTTTCTGGATAGGCGGGGACTGAATATTATGTTTACTGTGATTTTGATCCTCCACGGTCTTCCACACTTACTGTAATTAGGTTTTAGGAAAAGAAACCTGTATAATTACTGTTTCAAGGTGATTAACTGTCTGTACAAGTGTGGCAAAGCCATTTGCTTCAATATATACCTGTGTATTACTCCAAATAATTTTTATATTTTTTAAAATGAATACTAGTAGAGGCTCTTAAGCTTACTTAGGAAAATAGTAACACAGGAAAAAAAATTATTAAATAGCTCTTCTGAAGAAGCAGTTCTCTTCTTGGAGAAATACAGTTGCTGTTCAAAGTCAAATCATGTTGTACAGGAGAGAAAAGGAGAGAAAAAAAAATGCTCACAGTGGTTCAGAGAATTTCTGAAAGAGCTACCTTAAAAATGCTAAAGTGTGTGTTATGTGTGTATGTATATAAAATTAGAACATATCCAACCTTTTCAGCTTCAGGATCTGCAGGGAAAGGAAGCCGCCCAGTGGACATAGGACCAGATTACAAACCTCCACTTGGTGGTAAGTCTTGTTTTAAAGCTTTTCAATTTGAGTGCAGTGTCTTGGTGTTTCACCAAGTGATGCTATATCCTACTGAAAATACTTACTACATCTGTTCCAGTAACTTTCTCTCCATGATGATAGTTGTTCCCACTTAAGAAATTGTATCATACTTCTGTCATAGTGTTCTTGCCTAATGCGTGGGGTATATGGAAAAAATACCATTGCATGCATTTACATTTCAGTCTTGATAAGCAGATCTTGTTCCCAGTTCAGTTTTAAATGGCTGCTATAGGGCACAAGTGTAAAATTAATTCCGTAAGAACATATTAGGAGGGAAAAAAAAATAATCCTAACTCCTTCTGCTTATTAGCACTGTGCATTGCGGAAGCCTTGCCCTAAGCTAACACTCATTACTGTTACATAAAATGTGTTTCTTTTAGAGGAAAGTGACCACTGTAGACTACTGATACTGATTCATCTGATTATTGGGTCCAAGGGGATGCCTGTAGTGCTTTAGTTTTAGCAAGGTCCCAGGTTAACTCTCCTTAGACTCTTAAACTATTGAATTTTTTAATGATAACTATTTGAGTAGGGTGAAAATAAATTTTTATAGACTGTTAGTTGGAAATGGATCTATAAAGCATCTTACAGATTTAACAATTGTACAGAAACACAATTGGCAAATAACAAAAATCTAAGCAAGCACTTCCCTTGAAATCCTGGCAGACAAACCATCTTTCTCATTCGGCTAATTTGTGTGAGTCTGGAAGTCTTTGATGGGCACTGCTTGCTTTTGATGGGGATTTTTTCTATGTAATAAATAACACATTTCTCCCATCTCAAACTCTTTCAGGCAGTAACAGCCCCCATGGAAGTCCTACTTCTCCCTTGGACAGCAACATGCTCCTTGTAATCATAGTGTCTGTTGGAGTGATCACCATTGTGATAGTGGTGATAGTCGCTGTCTTCTGCACCCGTCGTACAACTTCTCACCAAAAAAAGTAAGATGTCTGGGTGGCACCTTGCCCTGTCCTAACAGTCTTACATAATTCTGTTATTTAATCTTTTCTTTATGATGCTTTAGAGTTTATTACTTCTGAGTCTTGCAGGCTGTAAAGTTCTGCTCTGACAGCAGATCAGTAATGCAGTTTGAGTTCTTGTGTTCAGAAGATAACATGCATCAATACACCTATCATGCATGTGATGACGATGATGATGTTCTGTTTTTCCTAATCAGTGTTTCAGAGTTTACAAACAAACCATCAAGAGTTTACAAGCAAACTGGGGCAGTGCTTTCGTGTATACCTACACTTGCCCCTCTCTGAGGCAAATTATTTAATATACTATTTTCAAGCTCAAGCCAATACATCTCGTTAGAGCTGTGAGAGCTCAACAGCTCAGGCAGATTCTCACTTCTGTTCTTAGCATGTGCTTCACTGTGTGGAGTGGGTTTATAAGCTGTGCATGATAATATACAATTTTTAGATAGAATACTGGAGTGCAATCTGAGTCTGGTGCAGGATTGCTTAGAAGAGTGCTCCAAAATCCAAAATATAGGTGTGCATCTGAATTCTTTGCTCACTTAGAGCATCTGGATTAAGACTACAGCAGCGATGCTTTCGTTTGTAGGCTTCTGAAGGTTGTTTCTTCATGTTCTTTGAAAGAACTGAACAGAGCCGAAAGCCTTTTTTTACATTTGAACAGACTGTTATGCAAAATAGTTTTAAGAAAGTGATTAAAAGCCAGAGTTAGAAGATAATCTCCACTTGCTCTGCTGAAGCTGAACCATTCTACAAAAATGCAAGTTCTTCAGGAGAGGAGAGCAAGGATGTATGAGCAATGGTCTAACAACTGGGGGATATGCTTGGGAGAGGGCAAAATCCATGGGCCTGTGCCCAAGAGAGTTGTTTTGAAAGAGCAGAATTAACCCTTTGAAATCTTGCCTTTGTTTTCCCAGTTTCTAAATGCCACCTCTCTTACCTGCAGCAGCCCACAACCAGTGAATAACCTTCTGACCTGTTTTACTCGTTCAGCTGCAGTGCTCAAAGCAGGGTGCCGGGAGCACGTCTGGCTGCAAATCACCTACACAAGAGGCTCTGTTCACTGATATTTTCAAAATTGTATTTATTCATATCTTATCACTTTCTAGGAAGCGTGCTACCCAGAAGGGACACCTTCCTCCATCATTGCCAGGGTCCAAAGAGAGGGGTGTGTGTGGAGGACAGTGCCGAAACTCTACATTTTACTTCTCAAAAATTCCATCATGTCAAACATCTGCCTCACAATCAGTTTGCTGCTGCTCATTGGTGATGAAAAAGCACATCAGTTAGATGTGTCTAACCTGAGCAGTGGTAAAATGAATGTTCTTGTCATTAATCTTTAGAGTTAACAATCCTATAGGGATAATTGGCTATTTGCACACTCCTTCTACAGCTGTTGTTTGAGGTTGTTTGTAAGCCCTGGAGTACAGACACAGCATGATGTACGTACACTTCACGTTTAGAATATTCTCTTAATAACCATAAGTACTGGAAACTTAATTTTTGTTAATGAAAGCTTAGACTGTAGAGCACAGTTCTGCAGCATGTGGTAGCATTTGAGACAAATTTCATGGCATCGGAGCTGCAGAATACGCTTTGAGATGTCAGATGTGCTTATATGTAGAATTCAAAGCTTCCTGCTCCGTGGGTAGTTTTTGCTCAGCTGGATACAAGATCTAAAGGAAATCTCAGTGCAAATTTGCCTTTTTCAACAAGTGAAAGGAAGCCTGCATCTAAGAACATTTCATTTGTTTTCATTCCCAAGGAAACGAGCTGCCTGCAAATCAGTGAATGGGTCCCATAAGTACAAAGGAACCTCCAAAGATGTCAAACCTCCTGACCTTTGGATCCATCATGAAAGGCTGGAGCTAAAACCCATTGATAAATCTCCAGATCCCAATCCAATCATGACAGATACCCCAATCCCTCGCAACTCCCAAGACATCACCCCAGTTGATAATTCCATGGACAGCAATATCCATCAAAGACGGAATTCCTACAGAGGTGAGGTTTCAATGGGTACTTTGACCCTGATGTTTAAAATGAAATACACTTTATTGTATCTGGTGAGATCACTTTATTGTCATTCAGTTATCCTTATCTTTTTTGTTGTTCTTTTCCAAGTAGTGAATTGGTTTTGTGCCTAGTTTATAAGACTCTCTGAAAAGGGTGGATCACATGTTGTAGTGAGAAAATGTGTGCCCAAGAGTTAAATCATGACTTTCCCTTGGCAAATACTGGTTAGTCATCAGAAGATTATCTAGCAAGTGTTTCATACTAAACTGCTGAGAGACATGTGCTCTTTCAGCAGTCAAACACACAATCAGGTATGGTGCTTTAACCAGCTACTGCTCAGCTCTTTTCACTTGGTGAGTGGTTAACTTGTTAATCCAGCATCTCTACACCACACACGTGACTCACTGTGCTGCCACTCATTGCCCAGAGCTGCACTGCCAGAAGTTGTGTTTGCATTATGGCCTGGAGAGTTTCTCCAGTGCCCAATAATCTTTACCCTAACTGTCCTCTTTTCTCCTTTCTAGCAAAGGATGAAAGAGCTTTTTTATCAATTATGAGTCACAGAACTGCTTACAAACAGGACAGCCCAGAAATAGAGAAGGATTGAAATCATCTGGTACAGTATCACAGAAACCTTGCTGCGATGGCAAATAACCTTCAGTATTTTTCCTTCAGGGCATGAGTCAGAGGATAGCATGTCCACACTGGCAGGAAGAAGGGGAATGAGGCCCAAGATGATGATGCCTTTTGATTCTCAACCACCTCAGCGTAAGTCGACAGCCCACCTACCACCTGGTGTGAAATTGGGAGCACCCAAACAACCCGTGTTGATACTGTATGCACACACCCTCACATACTGCTCTCCTACTTACTCCTCCTAAGTAATTCTGTCATATCTGTCATGGGAACAGTTCAAAGGCAGCATCCTGAATCCCTTATCCTGAAGGCAGAGTTAGATCAAGTTAAAAGGAGAGAAACTGAATAGCTGTATTTGAGTGAGCAAGAGGCATGCTGCAGAAGTGGGAAGAGTTAGGAATGTGTCTAACAGTCTGTCTGTCCCAGTCTCCAGCAGCGGCAACTGCAGGTGCTTTTTAGGGAGAGCCTACGAGCCTGGCTGCTTTTTATAGTCCACTCCCATTGTGCTCTGCCAGTAGCCAGCTGTTATGTAGGAATTGTGGAGAGCTGGTAAATCTCTGTCAAGTGGTTCTCCTCGGTTAGTTTTCTCCTCCCCAGACCAAACAGTCGTGGCTTTTTTAGCCTACCCTCATGAGGCAGGTGTTCCACCTCTTTATCACTTTACTTGCCATTCTCAGAACCTTCTTTAATTTTACTACATGCTTCTTGAGATTCACAGAGGCCAGAGCTGCACATAGTACCACCAGGGTCGTACAGAGCAAGAAACAGTCCTCTGCCTTGTTCTCAATACCCTCCTTGCTGCATGAGATACTACATTCTGTTGGCTTTTTTGGCTGCCATTGCATATTGAGCTAATGATACCAGAGATATGACAACCATGTCTCCAGAAACTCTTTGCTGAATTGTAACTACCAGTTCCAAGCTCAGCATCACAGAAGTACTGTTTGGATTATTGTGTATTACTGTACATTGAAGCGATGATAAACTTCACCTGCCATCTCTTTACCCACTTGCTCAGTCTTGTGAGGCCCTTCTGGACTTTCTTGCCATCAGAATAGCATTTAACTACCCTGGAGACCTTAATATTATTGACAAACTTGAAGATTTCTCTGATGGCTTCCATGTCTGGGTCACTGAGAAAGATAATTGATGGAAACCAGTCCCAGCACTGATACCTGGGGAATCTCCTTACTCTCATCTGTCTTGAAAATTGATCATCAAGCCTTGCCCTTGGCTTTGTATCTGTAACCAGCTTTCTGTCCATAAAAGAGCTTTCCCTCAGCAGCAACTTAGTGTTTTACCTTTGGAATGGAGTCTTGTCAGAGCCTCTTTGAAAATTTAGCTCTGTTATATTGGCTGGTTCCCTTTATTGACATATTTATCTTGAAACAGAGGTTCTTGACCAGCTGCAGCTTGCAGTCCACCCTCCTGCAGCAAACCAAACTCGTTATGGATTTATGCTAAAATGTGATAGTGGCTCAGGAGCAGCTTCAGGAATGACTCAGCTGCTTTCCAGTGGGAATTAGATAGCTGGGGCAACAGATCACCTCACATCTCAGGGCAGGACATCCCCACTTGCGAGCTGTTCCCTAATTCACTGAGCAGAAGAAAAGGCTCTGAAGGAGTAACACTGCTCATCTTTTGGAAAAGATATCAAAAACCTGCAAAATATGTACAGCAGCTTTACTTTACGATGTGTCTATTATACAAATTCATTAGAACGTGGGTAGACCACTGAATCGGGCGGAGGTTTTGCAAGTCTGGCAGAGCAGACTCTGAAACGAGGAGGATGTCTGGCTTGTTACCTCCTCATCAGTTAATGAATTGAGCAAAAGTGCTGAACTGAACTTTTGTTGCGACAGTAGAAATATATTTTAATTATTATTATGAAATATAATATTTTAAGAATTTAAACAATGTATCTAGTTTTCAAGTTATGACTCTGAGATGGAACAGGACTTGGCTAAACCTCTGAACTAGACTGAAACCCTGACTTGAGCACACAAGTAAAAAGCACAGAAGTTAACATGCAGTGACAGAACTGGGAGGCAAAATTATACAGTGCTTATCTGGTCTGAGCTTTAGACTTCCCTGAGCACTGTGGCCAAGTAATTGCTACTACAATCTCTTGTGTTTTATGGGATGATTTCAGGCCAGTCCATTACATTGCAACTTTCTAACTTTAACTTTTTGCTTTATTTACCTGAAGTGCTTGGTTTTCTTGGCCTCTGCATTCTTTTTCAAGTGTCCTGATGACCTGATCAGCTGACTTTGTGAATTTCTGACTATTTCCTTGTTTTACAACCTTTTTACAAGAGTAGTATCTTTTTTCTTGGTTTTAAAATAAGTAATCTGGCACTCCTTGTTTTATCCCAGGTTTTCATGTATGAGGAAGGAGTGGAGGATGCAGTTTTACACTAATAATATTTACTCTAATTAGTTTGTCTGCTGTCAAATGTGGGTGTCTGACAGTGGACATTGTGGCTGTTGGGCTCTGATGTCCTGTCCCATGCCAGGTGCTAGAACATGATGAATTTCAGACTTGTGTGACCCCATAGCAAATTCAGACTGCATTAAGTCTTACCTTGCACTCTTCTAGGTGGGTGTTTTTTTTCCTCTAAATGGGATGCAGCATTAGAGGTATGTAGTGTAAGGTAAACTCGTGTAGGAGCCTGTGCTGAAGTGTGCTGAGTGCTCCACAGAAACAGCGTAGCAAAGTACCCTCATACCGTGGCGTTCAGTGAGAAAGATACACGGTCAGTCCCACACAGGATGAAAAGCTCTACAGTTGACACCAGTGATACAGTGGTGATACACATTTGAGGGAGGTAGTATATTCCGGTTCTACCTTTTGATTGTATTCAAGCTGATGTGCTAATGCTGGCAGATGTAGTTGTGGATATGATTTTTCCTTGCAGCTCTAAACCCAGCTGTGACATCCCTTTTTGATACCAGTCCTGCTGTGTTTGCTTGAGAGGCCTGTCTGTTTCCCCCACTTTATTAGATACTGCCTTGCCCAGAAAGAACCAACCGGAGACAGACACAGCTGGCTCGGTGGGACAGGTTAGCATCCTGCACTAAATGTCAGGAAGGATATGTAAGGTCTTCTGGTGCCTTAGGGCTTGAGATTGGTATTGTGACTTTGACTTTTTATCCTGTTTGCAAAAGCTCCAAGGGCTTCCAGCTGTAGGTTTCTATTTTATAGTAAGTGGACACATTAATGTAATGTCTTTAGATACATTTTTGCAAAAGCTACACAGAAAACTGACACTGGTAGGTGAGGCCCTTTCTCTGAAAGCAGTACAGAGGGCAGGACCACTTAGTGTGCTGCAGTCTGTGCCTGCAGATACCTTCCTAGAATTTCCCCACAGCCCTGTAGCATTCAAATGTAGTTATTAACCTCTTAAATACTAAATTAGGATAACTTCATATGTGCCATTTTAGTGGAATTTACAATAATAGTGTGTGCCTAGTTAGTTCTTTTTTGACAACTGGAATACAAAAACTCTGAACAGCTATTAGGAAGCAAAGGACTGTTTCTTTCCTAATGCACCACATTTCTCTTTACCCAGTTCTTCATCTGAACTTTTCCTTGAAATTAAACAGTGCATGATGATCTTCGTGAAGAGCTGCTGGCATGACGTACTGCTTTTAGACTGTAAAGCTATATGTGGTTTAGGTCTGATAGCCCAGCAAAACCCCAGCAGTTTAAGCTGGATGGCTAGGTGGCAGGGTAAACGTTCTGGGGACGTGGCTTTTCACTGGATCAGGTTTTACCCCCTTGCTGACTGGATTCTGCTTTGCAAGTGATTCAAAGCCACTATGATTTTGTGTTCTTCTCGTCTCTAAGCTTTTAGGAAATGTCTTGAGAGGTGTAGTATATGTGAACGATTTTTTATTGTGGTTGCAAAAGCATATAGGCAGTCTTTTACACTAATGTGCATTATGCTTGATAGTGATTGAGATGCTTGCTGAAACACAGGTGTAGACCAGTGGTTTCTATAAATAGAAGTAGTTTAAATGTTTATGCCTGTAAAATTTTATACCTTAAAATCTTTGCCTCCTACCTTGCTGACACATAAGAGAACTCCTGGTGTCTCCGATGACTGTTGCCTCTGCCCAGATTTCTGATTGCCAAGCCTTTGTTGTTATTCCTCCATTTGCCAGTTCCCTGCAAGACAAAGTGGCATTTTAATCTTGCTTGAAGCTCTTAGTGAGAATATCTGACTTTGCACATCCCCTTGACAGCTATCTCACAGGGCTTAAATCTAGAACCTGCTGATTGCTCAGTATTAGACTTTAGTTACTCTTCATTTACAAGAGGCTGATAGTGACACTAGCTTTCTGTTGACATAACTCAATGGGAGACCAAAATTGTTTATTAGCAATAGCTGAAAGGCTCTTGGTATATTGCCTCCACTGATCAATTCACATATCCTGCTGACAGGCTGTTTTCCAGGAAATTAGGAAGTCAGAGGGTTCAGATTCCTTTAGTCAGCCTCTGAGGTCAAACCACATGCATCAATGCAAGAAGTCTTAATTGAACTCACCATTACAATGATGGATTTCTGCATCATGTCATTCCTAGAAAGTAACTTTCACATGCAGCACATCTGGAGAATTGCCAGAAAAGGTTCAAAAGAAAATAACCAACCACAAACTTTTTTCTTCTTTATGATGTTAGTGGTAGCATTTCTCTCCTGTTTTTTGTGTTGAGACTCTTTCTTTTGGATGATTTTAAGCAATCCAGTATTTTATTCTGCCATAAGAACTAAATTCTGCACACACCTTTCCTGTCAGCTGGCGAGTTGTGAGTTTGTTGTGCTGTCACCACAAAAGGGTGAGGGCAAAGGATGATTTATGTTAAGTATAACATTTATGTATCTCAAACAGGAAAAAGAATAAAGCAAGATAAAAAAAGAGGGGAAAAACAGGCTTTTGGTTTGAGTGTGCCAGAGCAGAGCTTTACTAAGTCTGCACAGAAGGAATGAATGGAGCCTTTGGTCTCTTGTCCTACTGTTATCATTGGTCTTGCATTATTTAATTAACCAAAGATGCCCTGTTTGGTGAAAATGTTGAGAAATCTAACGACAGCCAGAAATTATTTTGGAATTCGAGCTTATGTGTCTCCTGTATCAGGTCTGACATTTATAGCACAGCCTGAAGTACATGGAAGTTCTAAAGGGAGCTGAACTTTGTTTTTCTCAAGGGTAACAGAAAATTCTTGACAGATACAGCCAAGAGAGATGTGCTTTCTGCACAGGAAAATGGAGAGCTCTGCTTCTTCTGGGGGTCTTGTGTCTTGGCACGGAGGAAGCTAAAGTGCTGAAGCAGAGTTGGAAATTTGGTATTGAAACACATCATCTTGGTGGTGTTGTAAACCTGCTCCCCCATTCAGTGGCTTTGTGGGAGAAGGGAGGGATATGGTGCATTTCAGTACATGTGCATGCTTGTGTGTAAGTTAAGCATTTTTCTGTCTTGTGTTCATTCACAGCTGTGATTAGTGCTCATCCCATCCATTCACTCGATAACCCTCACCATCATTTCCACTCCGGCAGCCTCGCTTCTCCAACTCGCAGCTATCTCCATCACCAGGTCAGCCCGTGGCCGATTGGCACATCCATGTCCCATTCAGACAGGGCCAATTCCACAGGTGAGCTATAAACAATCAGGTAGATTGTGCTTGTAAAGGAACAATGAGTGAAACGTGGAAATCAGAGCCTGAAACTTAACTTGGTCAGTCTCCATTGGGGTGTTCCATGAGAGGCAGAGCGGTGGGTTTAAGTACAGACAAAATCCTTGATAGGTTAAGTTTTTTGTAAACAGTTTCCTATGTAGATCAGATATCGAACCTCAAGATATGTGATGATGTCCTTGGAAAAGGAGGCTTAATGTTTTATATACAACTTCAAATAGGAAGATTCCTTATTCTAAAGGCACCAGCCCTGGACTCTGAAACATTTAGATTAAATCTAATCTGAGCTACTTAATATGATAATTTCTTTCCTAATTAGTTGTATTCAAAACAGCGAGGACAAAATTCTAGACTTTGCTACTGAGAGATGACATTAGTTAATCTTCCTGAAGCACATGGAAAACTGGTGACTGCAGCATTTTCAGGCTTGAAGCACAATCGTTTGCAATAGTTTTTGTAATGTCTCCAGTGTTCTGAAAAATTCTGAAGCAACAGTATTGCTAAATTGCATGTAGGTGACATCTTGTAGTGAATTCTGAGCTTCTCTAGTTTAAGGTCTACGTTTTAATTAAGGTGCCACAGCCAACAGTGCTGTTTCCCTATGAAAACAATTTGTGAGGCTGCAAGTGTACAGGCAGTTGGTATGTTAGAGGCAGAGGTTTCTCTTGCTCTGTTTATCCTGCTGACAGTTCTCACAATCCACATCTTTTCCTGCATGTGGTCTCTGAGTAGGATTACAATGCCCTAAATTCAAGGTACCATCTCATTGTTCTCCTGGGTCAGGGTGGAGCCTGCTGCAAACACATGAAGCCTCTGATTTCATTTTAGCTTGCAGTAAGCAAAGAGTTTTCAAGTCCATCTCAAACAAAAAAAAATTGGCTCCTCTGCGTGCACTGCAGTGATGTATGCTTAATCTATACCTATTTAAGAATGCCAATACTGTGAAACGCTCAAGGGTAAAACGAGAACGAAGATTTGTGTTCCATGGTGTTTATCTGAGGTCTTGTGACATGTAGCTGTTTCAGTGCAGACTCTTGATTTGGCATTATGCCTGTGGAATCATTCAGTTCTCAAGCTTACTTTGTTATCAAACAGCCATTGCCATCACCTTAAAACAGGACAGTTGCACAGAATTGGTGTTATTTGCTACACAGGTAGTTAGTCTGTGAATTCACTTCTTGGCTTATAACAGTGATCTTGGAAAAGGTGCTTGCAATCACTACTGGTTTGTTTCCATCTGACCAGAGAACATTTCTATTAAAGAAGATAAACTTTGGGGGTTTTTTTGATCTGTTGTAGAATCTGTTCGAAACACACCTAGCACGGACACCATGCCAGCCTCCTCGTCTCAGACGTGTGCTGACCACCAGGATCCTGAAAGCACCCCAGGGGCTTACCTGGCTAATGCCCCAGAGGAGGACTCTGCTCAGAACCTCCCGACGGCGCACGTCCGTCCTTCCCACCCGCTGAAGAGCTTCGCGGTGCCGGCGGTTCCACCCCCCGGCTCCACCTACGACCCGGCACTGCCCAGCACGCCGCTGCTGACTCAGCAAGGTGAGCGGGGAAGGGTGGCAAGGCACACCTGGGAAAAAAGAGGAAAAGGAGATTTTTAAGAAGAAAATGAGAGAAGCTCCTTAAGGGGTGGGGGGTAGAGTTAGGCATCAAAGCAAATATGTCAGAGGCTGGAGCCAGTTTTGTTGGTATAATTTTCAAGGCTCTTTTCTCTTACTTACATAGATAAGCTAGACAAAAATTCAAATTCAGCACGCTGTAATTTGAAGTGTTCATTTTCCTCTACTAGAATCCTTTTTCTTCTCCTACTTTCAAGAGCTTCTGAATAGGCAAAAGAACTAATCAACTGAGCCATAACTATATAACAATTTATTTTAAGCTTCTAACCATCCAGTTCACTCGGTGAAGACTGCGTCAATTGGGACTTTAGGAAGAACCCGGCCTCCTATGCCAGTGGTAGTTCCCAGTGCCCCTGACGTGCAGGAGACCACCAGGATGCTGGAGGACTCAGAAAGCGTAGGTACTCTTACACTGCCAGTGCCTTGCTTCGGCAGTGCTTATCAAAGTGTGGTGAATCTCTTTATAGGATACCTGTAAACTTCTTTAGTAACGTCTGCACCGAGACTTTCAAAGGCAGAGGGTAATGAGGCTTCTGACTTCCACCAAGTGCCATTCCCTGTTAACCCACATAAAAAATGTAGTGCAAATACCTTCTACACAAGGCAGTAAGTTCAGAGAATAAGCACTTAAACTGCAAGTACAAGTAATGATGCTTTCTAAATCTGAAAATTACTTAAGAGCATACCTTCATTCCTAATTACACAAGACTATAAACAGATGCAGTGCTTCCACCTATTCCAGTCCCACCACAAAGCCCACTCAGTCAAAAACTGAAACCCCTTCCACAGCATGTTGGCTGAACCAAGGCTGTTAGCTGACAGAGAGTAACATTCTCCGAGATTTCCGTTCTCCACTCATGCTCAGTGCTTCTGGTTTCTGCTAGCCTACCACAATGGCAAGAGGAGGAGAGGTAAAGACAGATACCATCGATAGTGCTAGTCATGTCTTTACAGTACGTAGTGCCTAACAGGGCTTAGGTTTATGACTTGGGCTTCTATACACAGGCTTCCGTATGGGAGCTGTAGAAGAGCCCTGCACATCTGTGTTTTGCCTGCTTATCTCCATGTAAAGAGCATCTCTGTTCGCAGAGCTAAGGCCTCCAACAGGGCCATTTGCTCTTCTATACAGCTTAAGATGTTGTGTTCATGCTCTCTTTGAGATGTCATTTATTTCTGTCTGTTTTGCAAGCATACTGTGCCTGGATCCTATTAAATTCATGCAGCTGCAGCTTCCTGTGCTGCTGCAGAGCATCCAAAGTGTCATTGCAAATGGAAAATGTAGCATTAATGCCAAAATGTTTAAAGCCATCATCCCTAATATGTTTTTAGATACTCATAGGAAAGTCAGAACACTTCAGGGAAAAACACAACCAACTGTTGGGCTTCTTTGGAAACAGCTTTTAAGAAGTGAGGATGTCTTGGGCATCAGGCACTGGAAGAGCTGTTTTCCTTTCAGATCGCAAGCCAAGAAGTTATTGTATTAGCCATTGTATTACTGCTACAGTATGAATGATTTTTTCTTTTTTTTGCTTGTTTCCTTATTGTCATTTCCTTTTGTCACCCTCTTGATTTTATTTCTGTATGCACTGGTCCAGAAACTGTATGTTTGCTTGATTTGGTGCACTTCTGCCCTTCTGCCAAGTTGTCCCTCCCACTTTTTGTTGTTGGTACCAAAAATATACTCATTAGTTTGTTCATCAACAAATTTATCATATTTAAATATACTAATTTCTTCATTAATAAATTAGTACAGCATAAAGTCACTACAGCACACTAAGTACTCGTTAAATTATGAGGGTTAGGTAGTGATTTGAATAGATTCAGCTTTTTTATGAGAGCCTGGAGGAATGAGTCTCAGTACTTCCAGCTTGCTGCTCTTTAACATTGTCAGCAGTCAGCAGATAATGCGTTGGACAGAGATGACTTTTCTGGTACAATCTAGATTTCTGGGTAAACTGGAAGGTGCCTGCTGCATTCATTTCTATTTAAATGAAAGAAAAGGTTTGTGTCTAGAAGCAAAGAAGTGAGATCCCGGTTGAGCGTTCCACTCTGGGAAGGACTTCAGTTTTATGGTATGCAGTCAGCTGAGCAGCAGATTTAATGTTAAATGCTAGCCAGACGGTCTGATAATGGACCTTAAATATATAGAGCAGAAACTATCAAACAGGAGTTCTGTGGCTTCTAATCTGGCAGTAGCAGAGCTGGTATTGCAGTACCACGTGCAGCCTGGCTTGCCTTCTGTGAAAATGATGTTGAGAGTGCAGAGAGGGTTTGGAAAATGCTCCAAGGACACAAGGGGTTGAAAATGGCACAGTACTAGGAAAGGCTTGGACAGCTTCATCTCAAAACCTTTTCTAACTAGTTCATGGTATCTATCTATGTACATACCTGCACTGCTAACAGAGTGAGGACAGCTGTTCAGTATAGCTGAAGCTAGACAATTGAGGCTAGAAATGGACTGTGTTTTTAGCAAGCATAATTATTCTCAAAACAGTTTTATTGAAGTGATTCCTTTGACCTTTTTTTCCAATTAAGCAGGGAAGATTTTTCTAAAATATCTACTTTGGTTCAAAGGAAGCTGTTATCTTGAAGCAGGAATTGATACAAGGAAAACAGATAAGATGATCACAGCCTTAAAAATGTGAAACTATGAATCACTATTGCAAAAAGATCTGCACTTAAAATAGAAAGTTGTTTCGAGTTATTAATTCCAGTAACTGTCAGTAAATCTGCTTCTGCTTATTCATGTGTCAGGGTCACAGTCTACACCAGAATCACTGGCCATTTCTTCCCGGTACTACTTCTGTTCTCCTCTAAAAAGAGCGAGTCACCTTGTCAGTAACTCTTTACATCTCCCACAGAATTACGAACCGGATGAGCTGACCAAAGAGATGGCCCACCTGGAAGGACTTATGAAGGACCTTAATGCCATCACTACAGCATGACCACCTTCACCAGGACATGACTCCAAACAATTTCACAAGTCTTGGGACTCAGCCTTGGAACACAAGGAATTGTACAGAGGAAGAAAAGAAAAAAAAAAAGAAAAAAAAAAAAAAGAGGGACAGCACATGAGAACATACACAGAAAGCAAACGAACCAACCAGTGCATTTGTGCTACAGCTGGTGAAAAAGAGATGACCTTTCCTGTCATCGTCCTGCAATGAAGTCATTGCCAAGTTGAATTCCTTTTACCTGCTGAGACCGTGCAGGATGGGACGCATCAGGCTGAAATCTAGCATCCAGACAAAAGGAAGAAAAAAGTGGACTTCACATACTTTTTTTTTTCTGGTCAGGTTTTGTCTCAGTGGTGTGATTGCCCTGCCTTTTCAGTGTTGGACATTCGCATTTATGTACAATTTTATTTGTGTTTTTATTTTATCTTTTTTTATAAAAAGGAAAAAATACTGTAATAAAAAAAAAAAAAAAAAAAGGAGAAACTGTTGTTTTCCACAGCCTAGACTGACATTTGACTGCTTGTTCTATTGTGTATGAAAATTCATTGCCAGCGTGGGTTGTTCTGTTTTGTTTTTTATTCTGCGTATAATTATGTCCCCTTATGGCAGTTAATCCATGGCCTTTTGGGATGCTGCACTGCTATTTGTAAGCTTTTTTATTATTTTTATATTATAATTATTAAAAGCCTGACTTTCTCCTCTCATCACTGTGAGATTACCAGTCTGTTTGAATTGAAATGTAATTTGAAAGGCTTGTTTGTCGCTTTTTGTGCAGTTTCAATATTTTGAGTGGGGAAAAGTAGATGGGGAAGGGGAGGGGATCCAGTGGGAGGTTTCATTATTGTTGTTTTCCTGTCTTTCTACTCGAAAGACTGAAGAAAATGAAAGCATCTTCTGTAACGTCCTTCCTTGTAACTTCAGCATACCGTGTCTCTGGTTACCGAATTAAGTGAGAGTCTCATTTAGAAACATTTTTTTAAAAAAAATTCCTCCTGTAAAGTAGGGTTCCTTATGTTTAGGTGACACTACAGCTTATTTTGGCAACAGTGCTCTGTTTTGTTGTTAAAGTGCAGGTTGAGCACTGGTTCAGCACGGAGAGCTTAGCACAGGCAGCAGCGCACGGCGCTTCTCTGCTGGTGGGGCTTAGGTCTGACCTACCTGGACCTCGCAGAGGCAGAGAACTGTGGACCTCTTCTCATCAGCAACATACCCCGTCACACTTTTGAGAGCACTACACGTCCACAGGATCCTTCAGCAGCAAGTCCAACCCCAGTGCAATTTCTCTATTCCAGGCCATTTAAACAAGAATCCTTCTCTTGAGGATTCTTCAGAGACATAAGCAAGGCAAAAATGTATTTTTTTACACTTTTGAAACCATTTGAAAAGAAAAACAGTATTAGCAACTCAGGTGCTGTTCACATATCTGTCTGGAAAGGAAGGAAAGTTCAAAGGGAATTCCTAAATGAAAGGAAGGAAAAAGGTTTTTTCTTCTCTCCTTGTATGATTGCCTGCCTCTGTCCTGTTCTGTAAGGAGGAATGGCATAAAAAGAAGGTATTTTAGTTAAAAAAAGCTAATATCCAGCTGCCCAACAAACTCGTGCCATTTCACTTTCAAGATGAAAGGAAACTCAAAACTTACTGGTGATTCAGACAGTCTGTTCCTCCCTCGCAGTCGAATCTGTGGCCTGGGTGGTGACAGTGGGGGACACGCTGGTTACGGGCGTTTCAGGGGCAGGGCACTGCTGCTCTAGCCCACAGTGCCTCTGCTGCACGGCTGGACCTCTTGGAACATTAAGAGGAAACTGTAACCTACTTAAATTAAAAAAAAAAAAAAAAAAAACGAAAAACAGCCCAACCCAGACAACACTATCTTTGCTTCATTTATCTTCTTTTATCCATTTGGCTAAAGCTGTGGGCCCATATTCACAGTCCCCGTCACCAAGAGAAGGGCGAGCCAATGAATCATCCTGGGGAGCAGCGGCAGGTTGGGGTGTAGTTTTACTTCCTTTTCCTGGACTCCTTGTGTTGTCATTTCTAGGACATTTGCTGGGTTTATTTATTATTTGAGGGGGAGAGGGCATCAAATTAATTGGAGCACCGTGGGCCACTCAGATAATTGACGTTTGGATTCTTAATACAATTCAGAGCAAAATAAGCTACAGAATAAGTATTTAAATAATAAAATACACACCTCTTGTCGTGAAAGAGAGGGTGTACATTCCTTTGCCTATTTTTTACCTATACCCAAAGAAATACCATCATACATACACAGTATTCTTAGCTGGTGGGTCTTTGTGAATATTACTTATGTATAACACCATGAATGTTAATATTGTCATTGAATTTGGGGAGGGGGAATATTTTTAATGATAAAACAACTGTTCAAAGTTGGTTTTTTAAGGTTAAACTAAAAGAAACATTTATTCAATTCAGTGTACAATCTGTATTGCACTTTTTCACATTTTAATGCTACGTTTTCTTACATATCCTGTGATTTTAAATTTGGAACATTGTGTATCCTTGTAGTGTCATAGTCAAGCTGTTAAGTGACAGCTTCCCTCAGCGACATTTGGGGAAAAAACCAAACCTGTATATTGTTTTATGATTCTCATGTAGAATAATTTTGAGGACTGCTGTAGACGTCTACCCTTCTGTACAATTTTTTTGCTTTTCTGTAGTATTTGCTGTATACTCTATGGTTTTTTAATAACTTCATGTTTATTATTTTGTATTGGACATCCAATACACTTTTTTTAATCCAATCAAATTCTGGTCTGCTTGGAGAGTTTGTTCTCTTTTTAATTATTCCTATATCTTTTTTTTCTTAAGTAGTATGGTGACCAGGTTTGGAGTTTTACTTGCCTCTTCTTTTGTTGTGGTTTGGTAGGTTGTGTCCTCTAGAGAAAGAAGAGGAACTGTTATTCTCCCCTGCCCCATCATTGTGCAGATACTGAGCTCATAATGTCTTCCTGGTTAACTCCCCTCCATCTCAAAGCTCAGTAGCAGAAGTATCACCTTCTAACAAACAAGCATAAGAACAAAGGGTTTCAAATCAGTGAAAGAACATGTAATGGTAAACCTGTAAATCACAGAAAAATAATACTATAATTCTTTGAATATAGCACTTTCTGTGTATAGATTTTAGAGTGCAGTAACTGATATCCTTATTGTTAAGCTCATGCTAAGTCCAGACTCCTCCTTTCGCTACTCGAGACTCCCACTGATCAGCCTGGTCTCTGCAAGCCATCCCCTCCCCAGTTGTGTCCCATGTCCTTGGGACCATCAGCCCATTCCTCATCCTCACCTCCGCAAACAGGACTACAGGCTCCTGCCTTGTTTTACACCCCCTGACGCCCTATTTTGCGAGTCAGATCCTTACATTTACTCCACACTGAGGCCTCAGGTGGGAACTGAGCCCTGAAATTCTCCTGAGGGGATGCCAAGAGCCTGTAGCTGGTCAGGGGCTTCTCATGTGTACGTGTGCGGGAGAGGAGGAATGGGGACCAAAGGCGTTAATCGAGAGTGTCACGAGGCACATCCATGACAGAGACAGGCAGAGTAGATACAGAAGGGAAAAAAACCAAACCAAAACCCCAGACACCCACCACACAAAACGCCCCGCCCTCTACTTACTCACCTCTAGCTTTAAGAGTATTTCTTGCTAAGTTAGCGCTGTGCTGCTACCAGTGGGCAGCGTGGCAGGTCCCGGAGGTGGGCAGCCCCTTTCAGGCTGGTAGAAGTAACAGAAAATACCTGCGGGGAGCTGCCGCCTCCTGCGCCGCCGGGGACACTAGAGGGCAGCGGTGACTCGCCGGTAAATGGAGCTGCGACGCAAACCCAGCGCCCACACCAGTGCGGCATCCACCTAGTAGAGAATAAATTGCGTCTCTTCAGCCTAGGTCAGGGGGACTAACATGAGTGGTGCTGTCTTCTTAGTAGCAGTTCAGTGAAGAACTCAAGCTGCAAGCCATTTTTTTCACTCCTAGCTGTGGTTTTCCTTGGTAGCCCTTTGGCTTCCAACACAGAAGCAAGGGGTTGCCTCGAACACCTTGGATAAATTGGTACAACACTCCCGGGCTTTTTCCTGTTAAGAACAGCCGCCTGTCTTCAGATGAATTGAGACTGGATTTCAGCAAATCACAGTTCGTCTCAAATAAAAGCATTCCTGTAGGGGCTCAACATGATTTAACTAAACCGCCTTTGCCAGAAATGTTAAACCACAACAACTTTTCTGTGGGGCCAGGTCTCCCCTAACCCAGCCTGGCTTCAGCCAGGTTCCACATCACCCTTTACTACACAGGGGTGTGAACACAGAGAGCCCCTGTGACTCTTAAAAGCCAAATGCTGGAGCTGTGGTGTGACTCCTAGAGCCTCACACGGCAGAACTCATGCCTCCAGAAAAGCTTGCCGGCTCTCCAGTCTGACGGACAGCCTGGAAGTCAAGGGTACAGTCATCCAAGCAAGCAGGAGTGCAGAGCTGACAGGGGCAGAGGCAGCAGACAGGGCCAGCGGGGTTGGAAAATGCAAGCCAGCCCTTGGCAGGCACAGTGTAGAAAAGCAGCCATGAGAACATGAGCGTGAGAGTGAAAGGGTGGCAAACTCCCACAGACCCAGAATGTACACCTGCCTTTTCAAAAGGCAGGAAAAGCCTGAATGTGACAGAGTGCCAGAGAAACAAACTGAAATTCAGTGAGGGGGAGCAAAGGAGCATTCAGCCTCCTCCGAGTGCTGCTGGGCCACCTCGCTGTGGGGGAAAGTGTTCTCCACCAGCTGGGGGAGGCTCTGACCAGGGCTCCCTACATACACAGGCAGGGCTGGTAGCAGTTGCACAAGGACAATGACCTATTCCCTGTCCTTTAGTAATTGAGAATCAACTTCTTCCAGTTACTTTCCAATTTCAGCTCCTGTTCCCCAACCTTCTTCCCAAACACACTGTCTTTCCTCTCTGTAGGGACAGGGGCTAAGACAGCTGGTTCCTGTAGGGCTGCAATTTAGAGCAAAGGCTAGTTTTCCTTGGTAATTTCTTCGGAGGCAATTCAGTTCCCAAACCCAGCTGTCTCGGGACATCCCACTCTCGGTCAGCTGCCAAGTGGCTGCTGGCTAGGGCGATCCTGCAGGGTGTTCTGCCCACAGGGTTTGGTCATGGTGGCAGTTTGACCACAGCCCTTTTGTTCGACACACAGACTCACCAGTAACACCACTGCCAGCCTTGGAAACATGACGTAGTGCTGCTCTAGTATCTGCAAATCCACCTGAACCAGACACAGGGTAGCCCTGGTTACAACACCCTGCCACAATCCCATCGCTGCAAAGGCTGGGAGAATTAAATGAGACGTGCTAGAGATGTACCAATAAAGTCATCACACATTAACTTAATCCAAATCAGTAGTACTCACCCTTAGCAGGTGCTGGGCAACAAAACACTGGACTGCTGCAGGCTCTTCTACCTGGAGGCTTTGCCGTGACCCTTTTTCCCTTCTTTCCTTCTATGCTGGCTGCCAGTGCCTCCATCTCCTAGAATTTCATCATTCTGTAACAAGGGTGTGAGGTCTTCTGTCCTGGGCTGCAAACCTGAGGAGAAAAGAAAGAACATCCCCCCATTTGTAACCTCAGTCAGTGTCCCTGGCTGGCAGGGTCTCTGCAGACAGAGCTGGGACGTTTTGGAAAGCCCTGACCTGACCTCAGCCCCCCCTTAGGACCCTGTCACAGGGAGCAGAAGACTGCTGCCATCCCAATGGCATGGCTAACGCAGACACCCACGTCCCATTTTGCAGCAGGACAGAGGGACTGGGGGGGAACCCCCAGCTCTGGGGCCACAGCACCATCTGGGGGGGTTGCAGGGCACAGAGGTTTGTCCCTGGGCTCCCTAGAGCCCCGCTGTGATCAGACAGATGCCCTGTGAGCCCAGGGAGGGATTTCCCTGGTGTAACAAGAAACCAGGGGTGGCTGCGTGCCTGACAACCCCGTCCCAGCCAGCATCCTCCCAGATCCCAGCATCCTTGTACGCAAGGAAAACACCAGACCCCATTTCTCTTCTGTGGGCACCATCACCATGGCAACAGCATCTACTTAATCTGGCCAAGCTCTGCGCTGAGGATGGGGAGGCTGGGGCAGCTTCCTGCCTGCACAGGAGTTTCCCTAGCAGCTGCTGCTGTTTTATGAGGCACACCCCTGGTCCTGCACTGCTCCTATCGATCTCCTCACTGTCTGCAGTGAAGATTTGGAGCCTTGTGACAAAAAAAAACCCAACAAACTGTCATTGGAGAAGGGCACTGAGGTATTAGCAGTGAGCAGCTGCCAGGGAAGCCTTCCCCAGGGGCTCTACACAACTTCCCAGCGCCATCCATAAAACCTCTGCTGGCTCCCCTCAACCTCAAGGGCTGTCCCTGTGTTATGCTGTGCCCCAGGAAAAGCCACCCTGCCAAGCCCAGGGAGCAGGATCCTCAGGATCTCACCCTCGCTTTTTCATCTCCCTGTCTCTGCCTGGCTGCTCTTGCTCCTCTGGAGCAAACCAAAGATTATGGTATTTTTCCATCCTCTTCTGAAGAGGCATGTAGCCCTCACAGCATCCCCATGGCCCAGAGACCAGGCTAGAGGCACAGCTGCATGAGAAGGTGCTTCACAGGGGCTCCCTTGGCTACATTCCCTCCCAAACCTCTACAGCATTTGCTGTCCTCTCTTGACCAGCTCTAGGCACCAGCACAAATAACCAGGGTGGTTCTTCCCAGCCCAACCTGCCTGGGCTCCCCGAGCAGGTACTACCTGGCTTGCAAGCAACTCCCTAGATGCTAGTGCTGCCCTTCCAGGGAGCTCCAGCAGCTAAATGCTGTGATGGGCTCAGCAACATGCAGGGTTACTGAGCTGAGGCCACCTCAGCCCCACACGGGATCAGCCACAGCTGGAAGGGGAAAAAACCCTGCTGGTGCCTGCAGAGTGGGGCCGAGTGTGCAGGGAAGGTGATGGAGCCAAAAGGACAAGGCACCCACAGACACAGGGCTGCCGGCGCTGAGGGGCCAGGGCACAGAGCCCCATTCCCAACACTGCAGCACATGGCACCCTCCAGACCCTTTCACTCCAACCTTGTCCTCAGGGCCACCTCTAAGTGGAGGGCAGCCACAAGCAGGGGGCAGAGTCCCCAGTGGGGATTAGGAGCACAGAGCCAAGGCTCAGCCTTTCCCCCAGAGTTGCTCCCAGCACACCCCAAAAAGCAATCTTCAGATAGTGAACCACCCCAAAATCCCCACCGCCCCTCTTACCTAGCGCAGAGGAGCCTCCTGCTTGCTGTGAGGAGCTGGGCTGAAGCCTGCCCCAGTACCCCACTTTCCCCAGGTATTTTCCATCTCTATCCCCAGGGCCAGGGCCCCTTCCCAGCTGCAGGGCATTAGCCTGAGTGCCCAGCCCCGTCCTGCTCATCACCGTGGGCTGTTCTGGCTACCTGGCTGAGTTCTGATTTGCTGGCCGGCCTAGAAACAGGGAGCTGAGCAACAGTGGAGTTTTCATAGGATTGAGGGCTGGAGTGGGGGACAGCCCTTTCCAACCGGGTTGCTCCAGGCACTGTGGGAGACATGCTATGAGCCATTGAGATCTCAGTCAGCAAGCAAACAACACCATCACCACAAATTACAGATGGATGCTGAGTCCCCAGTGCTTGTGACTCATGGGCTCTCAGAGGATATTTCCAAGTCCCCAAGGCTGGTGTCTGCCTGTTTTCATACTATGTGAACCAAACTCTATAATTTTGGAGACCATTTTACTGCAGGCAGGGAAGAAAACGTGTGTGTGTTGTGTCCATGCACAAGTGCCTCCCGGTGTCCCTGTTCATCCCTGGGGTATCTGCAGCTCCTGTAGGTACCCTCATCATGGCTTTGTGGGATCACACTTGAGCTTTCATGGTAGAGCTGATTAAAAGCTACATGTCAAGCATCTTTCTAGAGTTGAGTATTAAGTATATATTCAGTAACTGTGTCATCAGTTGCCACAGCCTTTCCAGAAGCACAAGACTTACAGTGACATGAAATATCAAGTTGTCCTGGCACTAGATCTTTGCCACAAACTGAGGTGCAAAAGGGGCCTGAGGCACCAGGGACAAGGCTGATGACCCCTCAGGGACACTGTTCCTACCAGACAGTGCAGCCATGAGCTACAGAGGTGGTTCAGGCCAGCAGTGTCCTTCCCCCAGCACAGTGCCCCCCTCCCTCCCCAGGCTGGCCAGGGGTCCTGCGTTCCTGGTCATACATTCAGGCTGCTCCCGGGGAATGAAGCAGAAATGCTTGCAAAGGAGCAGCCCAGAAGCCCTGTTCTCCATCTTTCCTGCCCTGCCAAGACCAAGAAGATCCTCCCAAGCCTGCTAGGCCCTTCTGACTCTGGTGGGTTTGCTCCATCAGAGCCAGGATGCCTGCACCCCATGCCGGGTGGTAGGGGTGAGCCCCCTCCTCCCAGGGCGGTGAGGCAGCTGGGCCAACTGGAGCATCAACAATAGCCAGGAGCAGCTCCCACCTGCAGGCCCCCTGCTCTCTGTCGAGCCACCCCAGGGGACACAGCGGCCCACACAGCGCAGCAGAGCGGCACGTCAGCACGGAGCCTCCGCAGAGAGGAGCTGACAGTGATGGGCACGCACAAGGCCGGAGCTGACAGCATCCTTTGGCCGCAGCAGCAGGCTGCCAGCATGGATGGACTGAGAGCCAGCACCAGGTCAGGGGGGGCAGCTGGCCATGCCCTCCCAGGGGTCACCCCCGCTGGTCCTGCAAGCTGTGTGGGACAGAGCTGGAGGGGGGCAGAGCACGTGTGCTCCCCCGGAGAGGCCGCTGTGAGCTGTGTGGGCGAGCCCCAGCCATTCCCATCACAGCTGAAAAAAAAGTGGATGTACGAAAACATAAAATAAAAGGGAAGAGGGGAATAATGACCCTGAAGAGCTGTCTAATTTGCTGCACAGTCAGGGAGAGCAGCTTCCAGAGAGGGGAAGATGTTCAGACATGTGGCACGGGGAGATGGTGTTAACACCTCCCTGCCCAGCACTGCAGGGCAGCGTTGGGTGGGGTGGGCAGGGCACACACAGCTCAGCTGCCAGCGAGGGGGATTGCTGGGGGAGGTGTCCAGCCCCGTACACAGGATGCCCATGCCAACAAGAGGAAGTCCTACAAAGGGCCCGGCATTTGCTTGGCATTTGCTCTCATTTTAACCTATCAAGCTGTTGTTTCTCTGTTAAAACAAAAGAGCATCTACCTCTTCCGTGAGACTTCAGTCAATGTCTTTTCTAATCAGGTGGCTGCTAAAAGGTGGACTTGAGCAGAACAGTCACTGCTGGTGATGAGGGTCAGCTGGTAGCTAGAGGCTGAAAGGCAGCTGTTCACAATGCCTTCTTAAAAGGAAATCAATCTACTTTCCTGCAACTGTAAGTGGCAGGACCAAGTTAGGATTTTCTTCCCTTAATTTGCCAATAGTAGATAGCATCATATTCAGCTCCATTAAAACCAGAGCCTAAAGTCAAAGTGGGGCTTAGGCACAGACTCTGTGCTGGAATTAGTGAGACAAAATGTCTGATGCCTCTGCAAGTAACATGACAAAACCAATGTGCATATATTCGTTGTTAAAATTCATCCCCTTTTTCTCAACAGGGAGAAAGCGGGCGGTGGGGGATTTGTCCGAAGACACCTTGCCAATGCAGCCCGCAGTGCCCTTGGGGCAGGGCCAGGGACACTGGCACTGCCAGGGATACCTGGCTCTGGTGACAGACCAGCCCTGGGCAGCCCAGCCCCTCAGCTCCCCGACAGCTCTGCTGGGGTGCTGCTAACAGGGTCGTCGGGGAGGGTGGCACTGGTAGCAGTCAGTATGTAGAGGGTCATCCTGCACGGTCAGTGAGGCCTCCCAGGACAACACCTTAAAAAGAGAGAGCACTTGGGACCTCAGACTTCAGCACTGATGGTCTGTTTCCAAACGCAGGTGATGCTCAGCTGTGACTTGGGGCCACGGCACTGCTGTGTCCCAGGTTCTCCACTTGGTTCCCTCTTGCCAGAAAAGCAGTGTTCAGCCAAGCCTGCGCTTCTGCAGGGAGGGGGACAGTACTGCTCACAGTGTGCTGAAGCACCTTGATTTAATTTCTGCATATTTCTGAGTGTGGGTTTGAGCTTAGAAACCAAACTGGCTGCCAGTCACACCCTGGCTGAGGGGCCACATGCACACACAAAACGTGGCATCAAAACATGAGCATTTCTCTGTGTGGGGAAGGGGAGAAATGTGACCAAGGAACTGCATGGCTGATGAAAAGCAGCTGCAAAACCACCTCTAACTCCTGAGGGCAAACCCAAACTGCATCTTTCCCTGCCCTGCTTCTCTTTCCCACTACCAAGGGGAAATCTTGAGCCCAGCTTTAGTTCAGTATCGGGACAGGGCAACCCACATCCCTACGCATAGGCCACCAGTCAGACACCTCAGCCAGGGATGGAGGGGTGGGATACTGTCTGCAAGGGGGAAATGGTGGATGGAGAGGGAGTCTATGGCATTAAAGTGCCACCAGCAAAAACAGACTGCTTGTTTATGCTCGTACAGCCTGGTTCCTGGGCCTCTACCCCCTGCAGCCACCACCCTGGTCTGGTTCTTCCACAGCATTGCCCCACTAGCCTGGCAGAGGAGGTCAGCACTGGAGCAGAGCATTGCCACTGGGTTCCCAGGGTCCTGGCATGGGCTGGCCTCTTTCCTTCCATCTCCTGGGACTCACATAGTGCTGATGCTCCAGCTGAACCTCTCAGGGGCTTGGAGAGGTGGCTGCCACCCACCCATGCTGGACAGAGAGAATTACCTTCAATGAGGCAAGATCCTGCCTCCTCAGGTGCTGAGGCCATGCTGGTGCCAGCAGCTGCTGTCTCTGGTTCACTAGCAGTGAAGCTCTAACTGTCCTTGCCTATGGGAAGCAGGAACTCATGGTCAACCTTTCAGCATCTCACCGCCAGGGCTGTCAAGTAGCCTGCCCCTCTCCTTTCCCTCCCTGGACTCCAGATCCCTCAGCCACAGGACTTTTCTCCCACCCTGGTGCCTCCCTGGGATCTATATTCCTGTTCTGTACCTTTGTCCCACGAGGGACATGGCCTGCTGGCAGAGATGGGCTGGGCTGGAAAGATTTCTGTGCACCCCATCACCTGAGGAAATGAACCTGTCTGTGCCCTCACCTTCCTCTCCTCTCACCATGTCTCCAGTCCCACAGGGAGTTTTTGGGGCCCGTTCAGTCACTCATTCTCTGCAGTGACACGTGGTGTGATGGGCAGTTCTGGCCAGAGGTGGCTGCAGAGCAGCTCACACGGGCAACCTGCTCCAGCTCTGGCAAGAGGTTGGAAAAGTCCTCTGCTGTCCTACAGGGGTGTGAGCAGTGAGATGTCACCTCTGCCTGGAATACACCAGTTCCTCCTGCTTCTGCCTGAAGGTGGAGGAGCAGCAGTGGGTGACCCTGCACAAGCCGTGCCAGGCCTAGAGCAACTTTGCTTTTCACGCCCCATGGTTTGCACACAAATGGGGGCATTGCCTTGTGTAAATCTTCCCTTCCACATCCCAAAGGGATCCTCTTCCGCAAAATAACAGGGATGCAGAGTCTAGCTCACATGGTTTGCAGCTCATCCACTGCCATACCAGTGCCTTGAGTGGGCAGGTACGAGATTGGCCCCTGAGGCTGGGTGGAGTGAATGAGTCAAAGGTGTCACTGGTGTCTGTTTTTCTCTAGTTTAAATAAAATATACACTATAATGTATTCATTTCTTTGAAGTGGTGGTTCCTGACTTACTAATGTTTCCCCTAGCAAGGAGGAGAAAGGTGCAAATCTCTTTTCCTTTTGGGCAATCACCAGAGTACCTTGTAGGGCACCTGTTGCCTCTTCTGAGCTCACCAGTCCTGTGCCCATCGTTACAAGATCCCTGAATTTGCAGAGGAGATAAAAAAAGGACTCAGCCAGGGCATGCACAGCACCATCCCCAGTGCCAGGCTTCCTGGAGCCACATCAGAGATGTCGCAGGGTCTCTCTTACAATGGTTGTGACTGGAGGACAGCGCTGAGTGGTCCTGCCAGGCTGCTGCCCAAATAGCACTCCACCATTTTGTGCTCAATGAACCTCATCCCCTTGCTGGTCCAAACAGCTCAGGGAGTTTGCAAGGAGGAAGAAAAGCCTTATTTCCAAGAGCTCATTGCCACACCAGCTTCTCACCACAGCACCAGCATCACTCCTTCCTGTCCCAGGCTGGCTGGTGCAGGGCATCCAACAATCCCAGTGCCTGTGGGAAAACATTGCCAGGAATGGGTCTGTTCTATCATCTCCAACACCTCAAAGTCTCTCATGGTGTCCAGGAGGTATGAGTTTGGGAGCCCCTGCCTCTCTCCCATAACCAGAGACTGTTTGCTCTTCTCCAGGAGGGAGGGTGAGTGGGGTGGGCAGCTAGTCTGGGACAGTTTCCCAAGACAAGGCTGCAAATCAGCCCTAGCCAGAACAGCCCTAGCCAGAGTGTGCCTGGGGAAAGGAGAAATCACAAGGGCTGGTGATCCTGCCTTTTTCCCCACTACAAATCCCCACACCAGTGGGCTGGGTCTTCACAAGGCACTGCAGGGGAGGTAGTAGTGACTAGGAGGCGGAGAAACCACTCTGTTGATAGGAGGGTGACTTGGCTCTGCTGTCTGAACAGTTTGTTCCTGACAGCCGGTGTGCAAGTATCATGAAATCCCAGTGCAGTCTTAAGTCCTTTCAATACGATAAGGAGGCATCAACACAATATACTAAACTAGTCAAGCCCTTCCAAGTGTGCTTTTCTACAGCCGACGGGGCTTCTTCTGGCTTTTCCAGAGAGTGGACCCTGAGATTTACTTTGGTTGAGGGAAAAATCTGGCTGTGCCGTCCTGATCCATGATGGCCCAGAGCAGAGACGTGGCTACTAGCTGGGTTGAAATGTTCTGGATGAGGTAAAGATCAGCCTCCATTAGCTAAGCCGTGTCACTGACTCCTCTGGCATCATGCTTGTCATGAGGACAAGGTTATTGTGTTCCTGTGATCTGCTCTGCCCTCAGGAAGGGCCCGACATCCCCGTGATGTACTCCTGCCCATCCTTCTACAACTTCTGCAGTGGGGCTGCGTCTTGAATCCCTGCTAGCTGCTCGTGGACAACAAAAGGCAGGATTCACAGGGAAGTTTAAGAGCTCAAAACTTGAATTTTGTTCTAGTTTAGCATGAAAACCTTGAAAGTTTACAAATCTTCTGTGAAATAGATTTCTAAAAGAAATTTTTGATTGGGCAGGACTGACTCACAATCCCAGTTTCCTTTCCTCTGTAATAGTAATGGCAAGTAAAATAAAAAAAGCCTGGCACAGACATTCATTTCGAAAGGCAAAACAAACATTTCACTGCTTGAACTTCCCTTACTGAAAATCCAGGACAACTGATCTGCCAGGGCAGAGCCATCTGGTTTCAAGGGAATGGCATTTTCTGATTAAAAGGTTTGGTTTACTCCTTCCTCACTAGTTCTGCTCATTTACAGCCAAAGTCAGAGAATTCATGGAGGGAGACCAACAGGATCTCCCATTTTCCTATACCAGGAGGGAAGAGAAAGGGAATGGTCCTGCTTGGACCAAGCCTGTCCTGTGCTGTGAGGGGGAGTGTGTGTCCGTCTCTGCATGCTTCTCTGCAAAACGCTAATTTCATTCATGGCCCTGGGGCTCCCATTTTTCTTTTTTGCCATCTCTGGCATTGGGAGTCCTGGTAAAGAAGGTCCTGTACCTTGTTCTCAGCTCAGCAGGACAGATACACTGTTAATGTGTTAGCAAAGTCAAGTCTTTCACTAGGCAAAATGTCAGAGGGCTAAATGCAACAGCTGGATGAGAAGGTACAAACAAAACGAGATTTCAGAGAAGGAAAAATGAATGTGAAGCACTGCATGGAGATGAGAGGTGAGGCTCTTGATTTGAATTGGTTGGAGAGGGAGCAGGGAGGACGGTATCTAGCTACATCTCACTGCCACAGGCTGTAGGACACACTCCAGCAGCTGGGCTGCTCTGCCCTACGTTTCCTTTGCTACGAAGAAAGGGCACAAAGCTATACAGCTCCTGTGTGAGCTACTGACCCAAATCATCAGTTACATGCGTACTCCCCAGAGTGGGTTCGGACAAAGACTCAAAGAGGGTATCACAGGAGTGAAATGAAAGCTAAGAGCTGAGGCTAGTTTTACCTTCCTAAAATACATCAGGTCCTGACCTTGGCATCATCATCCAGCTTAGTCTGTGATCTTGAAACGGCTACTTTCTGTCTTTCATTTTTTTGTCCATTTTCTGTGATAGTCCCTATTCCAAGTTGTTAATGTCTGCATCCTGTGGTAGGGCTCCTTAGGCTCATCACTGAGGATCACAAAGTCAGCCAGAGTTCCCATGTCTGCCATTAATGTGAAGGATTTTCATACACACATTTGCAAAATAACTACCAGATTCCTCCTTTGTACTGTTAAAAATTCAAGTGTAGGCAAAAGTTTTAAACTTTTACTGTCAGTGGCTTAATACAGACTTCCTACAAGAACATGTGAGGTGGAGATGTGGCAGCACTACTACAGCTCTAACGACATCAGGAAAATACAGACAGGAATTGAGACAAACCCCTGCATCTTCTCTGTTCAGGAAAGAGAAGACTAAAATGCCATCTGAGGCTTTTTTCTTCTTGAAACCTCATGTTGCCTGAAGTTCAACATTTAAAGCAGACAGCAACTCAGAGGGATGTTTTTTTCACATTTTTATTTACTAAGGTTTTATTGTGTGTTTTATATTGCAAACCCCACCCCTAGAACTCTTCCCTCCCTTCCCCCCAAAATAAAACAAAAAATAACAATAATAATAAATATAGTTCCACCTACTGAGACAAGCCTAGTGTTGACTGAGGCCCAGTCAGAATAACTCATTATTGGCTACTGCACTGCTAAGAACTGGAAAATCAAACAATATCCCCGTGAAAAACAAAGCAAAGGAACCCAACTGAAGAAGGATGTTCACCAGACTGGTGGATGGAACACACATCTACCAGAGACAGCCCTCAGGGTGTTTCTGTGCACCTCCATTTGTCTGAGTGTCCACAGGGGTTGTTGAGATTCAAGTACCAATGCAGCAGTCACAGGACAGTCATCCACGAGGGCTTGGCATGGCTGGGCTGAAGATCTTTCCCACCTGCTTACACAAGATACCCAGACCCAAACAGCTTAGCTCCCAACCTCTTGAGGTGCTCATTCTAGGGGCCCTCTAGCACATGGGGAAAAAAGATTGATAAAACAAATATAAAACTTAAAAGGATATTGTGAGTTTTCCTTCTAGGAACTGCCTCATACCTATGAAAATATGAGAGGGTCTGTGAGTCTGCTTCGATTCCATCAACTGATTCTGTTTCAAGATGAACCTGTACATATTTGGAAAAGCAGGATCTATATATTATAATTATCACCTGCCAATCAGTCCTACGTAAGGGTCAAAATTGACATGTATTTTAAAACTAGGAGAGATAGATATATATATATAAATATGTGTGTGTGTGTGTGTGTGCATGTTTACACATGTGCATAAATAGACTACATATGTGTATAACTGTATACTGTATATATAAAAGCATGTGTGTATTTATAGATATATATATAAAATCTATACACACACACACACACACACACGCACCCCTCCCACCACACACACTCACACATAGACAGTTGTATGTAACTAGTAGAAAAAACATTTCTAGAGTTCCCCTGATCCTTTAAGGAAGACCAAAGCTGATTACATCTGAATTCTGAGCCACCAAAGCACATTGAAGCAGGAGTGCCCAGGAATGCTTGCAGCAACATTCAAGATACAGGCACATATCAAGAGTTTTGCAAACAATTCGGTATAAAAAACAACTGTCAGCCAGTGTTTTAGGAGAGAGTTGGGGGTGGGAGGAGGTAAGAGAGGGAGTTATATGGACCTGTATCATTATCGTGATAATAGTAAGTTTTTTGGTACTGCTGCATGAAGTCCTGCTTTCCCTCTGAGGGCTGGAAGGACCCCATGATAGCTGGAAACAGAGGGAGGCTGGACATGTGTTTCTAACGAGTGTTAGAAAAGTTGAGCACCTGACTCTTTACAGTGAGGTGGCCGGGGACACCTCTTGGCCTAAATAAAAACAAATGAGAAAGAAAGGATCAGAGTAAAAGAAAAGGGAGACATTTTCTCTAGAGGTAAAGGCTGTAGCTTCTCAGTGCTGTGTGCACCCCATGGCCCCTTTACTGTCTTCATCCCACTTTGACTGCCTTAAATCAGGGGAGCCCAAAACATCCAGCTCAAGGTGTCTGTCAGGCCCCAGATGTGTCCAGTGACGCTGCAACTGCAGGGCGAGACCAAAGCCAATCAGGTGCAGGCTGTTATTGCTGGTGAAATCAAGAAAACTATTTCAATTCCCCCATGAGAGGAGAAGGTCAGACCACGGCTGGCCAAATTTCTGGTCTTATCTGGTTTAATGGTATAAACATAGTTGCAAATCTGGAGGATTCTTGGCTGGGAACCAGTATTACCCTCAGTGCCTCAAAGCTCAAACTCCCCTGGGTTGAGGAAGAGGGCTGGGGTGACTGCACCCCACTTTTCAATCTTTTTCTACTCATTTGTCTTCAAAGCGGTCAGCCCATGGACACTGAGACATTAAAATGGGAGAGGGAAAGTTAAACGGCTGCCTGTTTCTTCACCCCTCCCCTTGCCTGGAAGGCAGCACACACACCTTCCAAACCATGGAGATGTTGAAGCTTGAGCTCTTTTGCTGGCTGGGGCCAGCTGCCTGGTCCCACAGCCCACATCCACGATGCCTATGAAAATACGGAGAGGATATTTACTGCCCTCCTTGTGACTTCCAAGGGATCGCTTCTTGTTCCCACTAGAGCATCAGTGGAATAAGAAAAAGACAAGCATCTGAAGTTAGGCCCGTCCATCTCCTGTCACCTTTACCTTCTTCAGATGGAGTCCGAACAAAAACAGCCCTTCTGAAATCCCTAGAGGGGACTGCATCAGTGAAACTCACCCCTCTTCTGGCTTCCTCTGCAACCTGCTGAACACAAGAGAAAGCCTGGGAGGAAATGCCATCTAAGTTCCCCCCATAACTAGTTGCTGCAGGCCAGGTTCACAGCTGGTGCAAAGCAATGCAAAGCTGAGGCCAACCACAGCTGTTCTAGAAACACCAGCTACAGGCCTGACCTGATGTTCCCTTTTATGGCCCACATCAACCTTGGATCTTTGTCCCAACAGGAAAACCTTTTTTGGTGGCTTCTATGGCTGATCATTCATATGTTCCAGCTCAGGTACACAACTTGTCTGTGCGTTACCTCGTTGGATTAAATTTGCTCATATCCTTTTGTTCCATGTATGAAAATATTCTATAAAATCAAGTGACCAAAAATCTATAGCTCTAAGAATACCTGGTTATCTTCTTTTTTTGTTGTTTTTTTGTTTGTTTGTGTCTCTGTGTGTGTGTGTGTGTGTGTGTTTTTTGTTTGTTTCTAATCACAGTTAAACCTAAACAAAAGATATGGAGAAAAAAGGGGGGGAAGAAAAGGAAAAAATGACTCGTGAAAGTCTAATCAGGAACTGAATTGCACGGCTGACATAACCAGCTCTCAGAAGCAGTCCTCACAAATTGGAGGGCAGTTTGGATCTGACAGGTTCCAGATCCCCTGTGAGCACTATGGATTCTTTCCGCCCACCAGCAGTCAGAGAAGCGGCGCCTGCAGCGCTGGCCCCAAACACCAGCGGATGTGGTAAAGAACCTGAGGACATCTGACGTGGTAAAGTCACACGCCCAGGAATTGAGCTACAAGGCTTCCCAAGAAGTCCAGTCCCTCCACCAGGAAAAGGAGAGAAGCTGGAAACAGATTCTCTAGAGGAATGAGGAGAACTTTGGCTCAATGTCTGAGCCAGCTCCTGGGGCAAAGATGGCTGGGAAGCAGAAATCAACTTGATGTCCTGGTTGAGCCGTCCCGGCGGCACAGGCGGCGTGCTCTTGGACTGCAGGATCTGCGGAGGTGGGCTGGCGGTCTGAGGCAGGAGCAGAGAACCGTGAGAGCCTGAGGCCCCGGAAGGGCCGCATTGAAAAGTTCTTGTTGCCACTGGGCTCTGACTGGGAGGACTAAGGCCAGAAGGGGTATAACAGGGAGAGGCGACACCAGACTGCTGTAGTGGAGACATGGAGGCAAAAGGTGGCCGTTCCTGGTGGAGCTGGGCTATCGTTCCAGTTAAAGATCCTAATGCACTTGGATGTGTTTGGCACAGGCCTGAGGACGGCCCACCAGAGGCCTGCGCCAGCTGGCTTAGGCTGGAGGATGGAGAGTTGGAAGAAGGAGGGGATTGGAAGTGATTAATTCCCCCCAAAGTCCCACTGCCCGAAAGCTGCTGTAACTGTCCCCCCTGCAGTGGTCTTGTGGTGGGCTGGAACTGATTGAGAAGACTGGGGGGTGAGTTTGATGAGAGCTGGGTGAGTGATGCTGACGGGGAGCTACTTGTGGCTTGCTGGAAGTGCCCAAATCCACTGCTGGAAACGGCTGGTGGCTGCTGCTGCTGCTGCTGCTGCACGGGCTGAGCTGTACCTAGGGGTGATCCAGAAGGAGCGTGCTGGAACTGGCTCAGTCCCACCGAGGATGCACCACTCAAACCCGGCTGGCTTGAGCCGCCTGGAGGGGATCCCACCTGGAACTGGCCTAAGCTGGTGGCAGCTGAGAATCCCGCGAGCTGCTGGATGTGGAAGGAAGAGGACGACGGGGTTTCTGCTCCTGGTGTATGCAGCTGGGATGGAGTACTGGAGGGAGAGCCAACGGCAGAAGGACCGGTTGACGGGATGAGAGACTGAAGCCTTTTCAGCTGTCTTGGAGTCTGGTTGGATTGCTGCCCCAAGGAACCCAGGACGGACACCGGAGGACGGAAGATGGCTGTCGGGAGGCGTGGGTGGTGTGTCAGAGCTATAGCGACAGAAGTGGTGGCTGCGGCAGCTTGCAGGGGTGCCTGGATCAGTGGGGTCCAGATGACAGGGGTGGGTGTGGATGCGGCAGCGGCAGCAGCAGCGGCGGCAGCCTGGACGTTGTGAGCACAGTGTGCCATCTCTCTGTCGTGCTGCACGATCTGCTGGATGATCTCATTCTCTTGGTAGTTGAAAACACCCGAATTGAGGTCATGCTGGACTTTATGCAGCAGAATGGAATTTTTCTTGCCTGTAGAGAAAGTGAAGAGAGAAAGAGTCATTCTGATATGTCAAAGCATAGGAGGCTTCCTCAAAGCTTCCTGCCAGACTTTCCTCAAACTGTCGGCACTGTCTCTCCTCCACTGTCATTATGGGATCTGTGTACAGTTTCTGTGCTCCAGCAACAAGATGACAAACATCATGTCTTCTGCTTTCGTGGTATGATCAACAGACCTCAAGATCCCATAAAGATATGCCAACAGGACACATATTCTGAGGCAGTAAAGCCACTTTGGTAAATGTGGCAGACCTGGAGCAAAGCTTACGAGTCTGGAAGATTCCCATTTTGCACCTCATAATCTGAACTTCCATTAGAAAAAGAGAATAAATCTAAAGGATGCAATTGTTTTTGTGTGTGTTTGCAAGGGAAAACCTCAAAAATATAAAATCAGTAAAGTCTCCTGAGTCTTCAGCTACTCTCATTCAGCTTATGCATTTGTCTCATCTTATGCATCTGTCTCATGCAACTTGTTCACTCTGGAGTGAAATATGTGTTTTTAGTTGAAAGTAAAGGTCTCTATGAATAAGGAACAGAAGGACTTTATGTGCTGGAAAAGCTTAGCTGGCCCAAGGAAGAGACCTCAGACGTGCTGCAGCTACCATCTTACCTGGCCATGCCCTTCTGGCCCCAGCTTTAAGGGAACTGCAGGGTATAAAACATCACATTCCAGCTGGACTTCCTAGCCTGCAGCAAAATATTAGCTCAGCACTTTGCCTTTTCAATGGGCTGGAAAATGTGGCGTAATGAGTTTGTCTGGTCTGAGAGTGCACCTGGCACTGAAGGGATACACTCTCCTGGACTGAAGGACAGAACCATTCAACGCAGCAGGATGAGATGCTGCCAGTGATGCCCTTTCACCAGAGCACAAATGCCTTCTCAAAGCAGAGGCCTTCTGATGTACACAGGCTCTCTGCATAACAGCATTCATATCTCTGTTCTCATAACAGCATGCACATCAGTAACTGTGCCAGCATTGATTTATAAGGAGCTGGTATATGCTGATTGGAATGATTTTCTTACAAAATCACTGTGGATTAGATCCCTGTTCTTGCCTTCTCAAGGGTCCTCTATCCTGACAACATATGCCAGTTTGAACTGGTTTCCTTTTCACTTCTAAGCTGTTTGGATTTGAAGGGTTCAGCCCACTAAATGCTGTGTGTCTCTGTGTGTGTGTGTGTGTGTATGTGTGTGCGTGTGCCCTCGTCACATGTCTGTACACAGCTCAATTTGCAGCTGAAGCTCAGGGGTCGAGTGTAGAAGGGTCACCCCTGGATGAGGCACCAGCCAGTTTGGATCAGATCAAAAGCTGCATTAACCCTCCTCCTGAACTAAATGTATCCTCAGGCCCTGCACCCATTACCAAACCTCTGCTCCGATTCAAATGTCATTTCTGCTGGTTTCTGTCTGATCACTTCTAGTTCCTGTCCAGGACCAGGGCAAACAGACAGCATCTGGCCACATGCTGCGGATTCACAGAGCATGAGATAGTGGCAGGTATGGAATAGAGGCCTGGGTGTGGAAGGGCCCCTTCTTCTGCATTTTAACCCCCAAATCATGTCATGCTTTACGAATTAAAGGCTGGCAGCACAGCTCACGTCAAGTAAGTTTCCTGCAAACAAGGGGTTGTGCATTAAACTTGTCTCCACACTTTTACGAAACAATGAATTTCAAGACAAGTCAGCCACTGATATTATTGACTAAGACCACAGTATGGTATTTAATTTGTCCCATACAGCACTCTAGTTTAAACTGGCCAGTTGATAGTTTCCAAGAAGGAATGGTTAAGAGTGGACTGCCATGTCGGTTAGTAGTTCCCAGTAAGATTCCAGAGGAATTTCCTTTCAATCCTATACCAGTTATATCTCAGATCTTTCTGTACAGATGTTGGTACACCTCTGTGCATAGATGACATCCAGATTGCCGTTTGGGTTTTTTAGTGTATGATGTATCTTTTGCAGCTGTAACAGGTAAAAGAGTAAAAGCTTAAGGACATGCCTCTTACTCTAGCCTTATGTAAAATCCAACACCTGGCAGCAAAGAACTTGAATGCCACTCTGAAGAGGGTACGTGGTATCCTGGTGTCCTAAAAAGTAACTCAAAAATGGTAGAGTCTTGGATATAACTAGTTGAGTTCCAAATCTACCACCAGAAAAAGGTGAAACAATTATTGCACAAATAAGGAGGAAATTGTAAAATAGAAGGGAGATACTAGTCACTACTGCATATAATGATGGGAAGGCATACAGTGTGATGTTTTAGTTCTAGTGTCTAGCTGCAAAGCTTGAAAAGGTACAGAAAATATCCACAAGAATCAGGCTTGAAAAACATCAGTAAGTACAAGGTATTCAGCTTCTCTCAGACAAGAGGTGATTTGATACCAATTTATAGGGAACTTCACAGATGAAGGAAGCTGCTAAGAACCATTCCCTTCAGTTCCAGAATGACCCATGAGATACTGTGATTTTAGAAAGCCCATAAAGAAAAGAATGAGCAATCTAACTGTAATTGTAGCTAAGTATTGGAAGAACACACTGAGGGTTTTTCCTTTACTGTACTTTTCAAAATCAACCATTTATCTCTTTATAAAGGATGAGGTGTGGCTGCAGCAACAGAGTGCTATGCAGTAGTGCTAGGCGACTGTTCAGGGCGGGTGAAGCTTGCAATCTACAGCGGGCTGAACTGCACTGTAAAACCAAACCACTAAAATGCAGATGGAGTTTTGATTCTGGATCTGCAACTGGTGCGTTTGGGACGTGTCTGCTGTAGGTAGTGGTACGTTTGATATGGGATTCTGCTTATACGGGATGTTTAACGGGTTTGTGGTTTACCTACTGTTAATCACTCCCTCCCAAAAAAGCAGTAAGGCAGATGAACTGACCTTTCTTTTCTCACCTTGGAGAAAGATATCAGCCCTGGAAGAACAGAGTCCTGAAGGCAAACAGTGTTCTGAGCTGCTAATGTCATTACAGGGGCTGGAGAGCTTCTCTGCACTGGAAGTGGTGTGCAGGATATGTATATAACGTCTGTTTCATTGTATACTGGCCTGGAATAGACAGCACTGGATATGCCCCAAACAGACAGATCCTGGTTCTACCCGCCGCTCATGCAGCCAGGCACACCAGAGGGAGCATGAATGTCACCTCTAAACTGAAGAGCATTTTCGCAGTGAACACAGTGAAAGAGAGTGAATGGCACAGGGGGTCACGCTGCGCACACACACACACACACACACACGGTAGTGTCCATCTACTAAAATCACATACGTGCTCACAGACAAATAGATCAGGATCACAAAGAGCTGCTTAAACCAAACCAGAAATACTAACTGCTCCAAGTCTGGAGAGAAGGAACAACTTATCTAAACAAAACTGACAGGTGAGAGAGAACCTAGCCAGCACATTTGAGTTAGAGGGATTCAGACTGCAGGTTTGTAATCATTCTCTTTCTGGAGTTGAAGGTACAAATCCCAGCATGGGGAATCTGTAGCTATCCTGCACAACTGCAAGGTCAGGACGTGGACGGGAGACGACATGCTGAGTTCAAAGCAGGCAGACAAAATGCCGCCTTACCACATTTGCTTTCTTGATAACAGACTGTAACAAAAGCAGGCTGAGGAGGAATGGCTAGGGGTAGGAAAAGGAGAAACAGCAGATGTTGCTAGTGCAGCTTTCCAAAAAGCTTAATACCAGCAACTGCTCTGTGTTTCCATCATTACACCTCATCTCACTCTTTTAATTCCATGTCACCTGTCTTTGGCTTCTGATTTGCTTGTCTGTGCTTGAATAGGCTGCAATTTCCATTGCTGCCCTCAATTCAGGTGAGAAGCCATAGCGATGATAATCAGAGCTGCATGGATGAATTGAGGGGACTGATGTTTTCATAACCAGAGCTCTTGAAAACACAGAAGGAACTGAACAGCAGACTCTGGTTTCCTTGGCAGAGCACTAAATGGAGAACATGCTAACATTTTCCAAACATGCATACTATTTACTGAAAAATGGTTTGATCAAAGCTCCTTAAATTTGTGTCAAATTGATAAACTACTTCCAGCAAAAACCTTGCAGTTCCTATTTTTTTTACTTTTTAAAACAGAACATTTCAGTTTTCCTTTGAAATTACATTACACTTTACTGTTTTCCTGATCCCAGCTTGGATGTATCAACTGTTTAATTAGATCAGTTTTTTCTTTTCCGTTTTGCCAAAAATGTCTCAAATTTCTGCTCCAGAACATTTAAAAAATTTACAGAAAATGTTCTTTCAGTTATTGAAGGAAAGAGGAATTTTTCAAAATCATTTTTCAAAATTGTAATTGGTTAGCAAACTGAAAAATTAATTGGCTCCACCATTCTAATTAACTGCATCATTATATGATGTTTCCACACACCAATATAAGTCTTATTAGTTGCTTCTGGAGTCAATCCTCCTTCCAACCAGCACCAGATGAGAACAGGCACACAGCAGAGTCCTGGTAGGACAAAGACATTTTCCTGGCAGGTTTGACTAAGGTCCTGCATGAGACATAAGCCAACGGTGGAACAAGGCTGTAGGAGCAAGTTTGCTTGGGCTGGTGGTCCTGAGATTATTTCTCCTCCTCATCATCTTACTTATGAAACTGCTTCAGTTTCAAATTAATTTTTTCTGCTCTGGATTTACTGTCGCGGCACCTGCCTCAAAAGGCGAGCGGAGAAGACTGCAATCAGAAGACTGAAAGGCTGATTAGTTTGGTTCTGTGTAACCCTAATTGAAACAACGTTCTGCAGCTCACAGCGACACTCGGTGAACTGCAATAGAGTCCTGTGTTCTTGCTAAGCCAGTGAGAAGCTTCATTAGTAGAAAGGAAAAGTGACTCCCGTTTCCCCTTCAATCTAATCATGGAAGCACGGAGGCTGTATGTACAGAATTTCTCCTTCTAAATTGTTTATCCCACATGAATTAAAGTGCTGAGCAGTCTAAGGTACTAAGATAAACAATCCACCTAAGCATTTCTTCTCAAACCCAAAAGCACTATACAGATTTACTGAGATGCCATGGAGCTGGCATAGGAGCCATCTGCAACCACCTCATGCACCAACTCCCCACTGTTACTTATTCTGAGGCAGCTCAAGGCTCCTTGCCCTACTACAGAGGAGGGAGAAGCTGCTTTGGGTTTCTGCAGGACAAGTGGTGTGTGACAACCTGAAGCAGGGGAGGGCTGGGTGGCTCCCGAGCAGCCTCTGGGGCTGGATGTGCCCCTGAACCAGATGGAGAGACAGTTCAACTGATGGAACTACAGGAGCACAGTCAGGTAAAGGTCTTAAAACTGAAAGGTCTCCATGGCACAACCGACTTTTTTGTTATCTTTATACAGCTTCTAACACAGTATGATTTTTTTCCCATTTTTCATCAATGGAGTGCTCTGGGTTCTAAAAACTCCCTATTTTCCTCACTGCAACAATAGGCTAAATACAGGGGGAAAAAAGAAAGATATTTGCAGCCTAGAAGATGTTCATAGCAAAGCTACTGGTTCTTTGAAGTGGAGTGGGGAATGTAAAATTATGGAAACTAAGCAAATAGAAGTTGTTCCCTTAATAAAGAATTGCAAAGTCAGATTTTCCTCAACTGTAGATAGCACACAAAAGAACAGGGAGAAAGGCTCATGAGATTTCATAAAAGGAGCCAGCACTCAACAATAATTCTTCAATCAAATAATCAAAATTAGCCTTCTGTTGTTAGAATTCTGCACAGACACCAGGGAAATTAGCTGTGACTTTCTGTTCATTTCTCTTTTCAGTCCTGTCTGAGCTCACTGGCTGCAGTTTAAGAATTCAGGTCACTAAATTGCTTTCTGAATTTGCATGTATTTAAAATAATCTCACTTTATTAGGCTGGTTTATGCCCTGGCCTGCTGTCAGAGTGGTTGCCCCCTGCCATATGGTTACTTCTTTCAGGTCTTTGCTTCTTATTATTTATATGACTGGGTGCTAAACACCCTGCTTGGATCAGGGGTTGCAGCAAAGGGCTCAGAGCCCATTGCAGCTTTGAAGGTGGTCTCTGCCCTCCCTTGCCTATGGGTTACTTGGGTCCTGAGCTGGTCTCCTGTGGTAATTCAGCTCGCTGTCATTGTCCCCAGAGGGGCAATACAGCAACTGGCAACTGCACGCAAAGAAACCCTGGACATACTCAATAACTGGCAGTTTGCTGCAGCTGCTTCTACGCCCCTGGGGGAAATACTCTGCACTGGGACTATGTTGGTTGGAGGATCTTGCTGCAATAGCTTTTACCACTGTCTTAAGAGTCTGTGTATAAAGGGAAATTAGCTGGAACAGAGATTTCAAAATAAATCTTAACTCCCAGTGTATGTGCCCTTTTCCTGTTCAAGCCTGACTCTCTCCCAGATGTGAGTTAACCCACACTGAACTGTATTATCTGTCATGTGAAGGTTTCTGCTCAGGATTGAAGGAGCCCTTGGAAGCAAAGCAAAGCCAGCTGGATCAACTCTAAAAACATCCACAGGGCAGTTCAGTGCACTTAACAAATCTGTTCTTGAAACTAATTCAGATTAACTTTCCCGGAGGTGTAAATACATTGCAAACTGGATGTGCAGTTCTCGATTAACTGCAGTTAGTTGCCATTTGTGTGATCTTACACTGGGATACGTACAAGGCAGCACCCACCTGCATACTGCAGTTTCACTTCTCTCTTGCTAAAGCTTCATCCTTTGAACTCTTATGGTACATTTAAAGTACAACAGTTTCTCCTTCTCCCCTGCTCTGTCCTCTGCAAGCCTAAGTGGAGTTACACCTGTACACAGGGGTTGCATTGCAGGAAAGCCAAATATTGAAAGGCAAATAAATTTTATCAGTGTAGAGCCCATTGTACTGGGGACATCAGCTGAATCTGTCCTCTTATTACCATCTTAACAAACAATAATGAGTTCAAAAATTTAAAACAGACAATCTTTCCAAGTGGAGGTCTTCCCTCCCTGTACAGCTCAGGTCTGCCACTGATTGCTTCTCCTCTCCCACAAACCAAATAGGTATCTTCAAAAATACGTGGCATCTCTTTTAACAGACAGAACACAACCTTTAAATGGGACAAACTGCCACACATCAAATGATACATGGTGAGTAACATTATCTGATAAATCTCAGGACAGTTAAACAAAACTTATAATAAACTAAGCTTTTCCTCTCTTCACATTTATGCCCATCATAGAGAGCTTTGCAGAAAAAAAGCTGAATCTATAGAGCTATCTAGAGCAAACTGTTTGTGAATATCCATGAATGGGTATAAGAACTGTGTAATGCTGGAGTGCCTCTGATGCCCTGTAATGCCTGGGGCATGATGTCCTGGCTGTTACTTATCGCTGAAGACTGAAGCCAAAGAGCTGCCTTCTCCTCAAATGGCAGAAGAGCTTGTGTCTGGAGCCAGAGCTCCTGCACTCAACTCTCAGTGCCCTACTGGAGCTGACAGCTGTGACAGGGACAGATTCTAGAAGACTCTGAACATTTTGGCACTGTTTTGCTGCCAGTTGTGTGCTTTGCAGCGTGGTCTGGTTGCAGATAGCTACTGGACTGCCTTTCAAGGCAGGAAAAGTCCCCTGAGTCTAGAGGTGTGGTTGGTAAGCAGGTCCTACTTCATGTAATTAAAGAGGGGGTTGAAAAATATTTTTAAAGGTGTTAGAATGCTTAAATGTTATCTGAACAGGTCTTTTATTTCAATGCAGATAGCAAAGAACTGTGGATGTGGCTCTCTCAATATAAAAGGAATCCAGTAGTTTGTGGGACCCATGAAGATGGGACACAAATATATTCTATCTCCCACAAGTCCCCCAGCTCTCTCACTTCTGCTTAATGTCTCCCAGATAGCCAAGTACCTATTTTCAGTACTTGAGACTCCTGCCTAAAAGAACAAACTTCCCAGAGAATGTGCACCCTGCAAGGTAGGCAGTAGGCATGGGTTGGGATAAACTGATGTGACCAAAGTCAAAGGCAGGTCTCCTGAGACCTCATCACCAACGCCGCTGTCCCTTCTATTGGGGTGTCTTAGGCTTTATTTTCCTTCTAGAGTTGCATGAGAAATAGCACTTCATATTCAGGTGAACAGGGTTCCCAGTTCACCTTAATTAAGCTGAAGTAATTTGCATTCACTCATGGCTGGTGAGTTGTTGGTATCTTTCCTTAGGCTAAACAGAAGATACTCTGAGTCTGGGCTTCACTTTCAAATAAAAAGAAATTCAAATATTCAATTTCTGCTTAAGTCCAGGCTCCTACCCTGCATGTCTGTGCTAGACAGCATTTCCAGGGTGTGATTCACCTAAGACATTTCAGATAGCCACCTTAGGAGAAGACGAATCACACTCTAAATGCCTTTTTCTCTGCTGACTATAAAAGCCAGATTCAGATGCCTATATTAGTGTTGAAAATGATGGGAGAGGATTTCAAGTCAGAGGAATACACATAGTGGTATTTGAACTTTGATTCCTCATAAACAGTTATGTTCGTGATTTATTCAGGTGATGCAAGAGGACACAACATAGGAGAACCAATGTTATCTCTTGTCAGCCACTGATACCCTCACCTACTCAGTACTTGGATAATAAGATTCCATCTCCTTAAAGGGCTGGGCAGAGTTCAATGTGATTTTGAAATAAAGCTTTCCCCCAAAGCACTCAGACTCCAGCACTGTATACCTGGGCCACAGGAACTTTTATCCTTACGTCACCTGTGCCTGTATCAGCAGCCTCAAATAAGAAGCATATATATATATATATAAAAATATCTATCTCACCTTCTGACCAAATCTGCTTCCTCATCTCACATGTGCAGCTCTTTGGGGGTTACTCACCTGCATACAGTAAACAAATCTGGGACTACAATGTGGATACAGTGCAAAATTTATGCTGAGTACATATTGTTTTATTTAAACACATTTCAGTCCGTTTCATTTATTCATATGATTTGCAGGGCACCTGCCATGAGGGAGTGGGCAGCTAAGAAGCATTCAAAGACCGAGCTCCACCTTTGTTAGCATTATTTTCCCTGTAGAAGAGATGAGGAACTGAGGCACAGGGCAAAGGCATGACAAGGACAAACAGGGAATCTGTGGCAGAGCTTGGCACAGATCCCAGATCTCATTCACAGCTCCCCTGGCCTAACACAGGGCAGCTCTTCCTCTGAGGCAGCAGATCCCAGAGTATTAGTCATGACCTAGACAAGCGGGGTTGCAAACCCAACCAGATTTCAACTGCAGAAGCATGGTCACGAGCTGATAAATAGGGTGCCCAGTCAAAAAGTTTGGGAACAGCTATTTTTGTGGCTTGTTTATAGGACGAGGCCTTTAAAACTTATACCACTATAATATCTTGAACAGACACTCTTGTACCGCAGTAATATTATATAATTATATTTAGAGGCTGGTATTGTGTTTTCTTTGATTTTCTTTGCATTTTTAGCACCTGCAATGCCCAAAGGAAATGGAGGCACTTTTAATCCTGGGTTAACTGGGATCCTTGTATCAAAACATATGTAACTGGCATTGAAAATGTATGCATTTCAAACTACGGGGCAAAAAATTCCTGATGACAGTGAAAAAATAACTTACTCTGGCTTTAAGTATGCTTTCAGCTCTCACCAGTGACCTTGATACAGATGGTAAGCAGCCTTATGGTATTTATTACAGCACAATGAACAATGGAAAATAATTGTGCCCCAATATTTTTTGAACACACTAGTGAATTTTGATTTGATTATATTCACGACCTGTATTGTATTTACTTTCAATGAACATTTGAGTGGTGGTGTTTTACATGTGCAAATGCTTGTGAAAATCTGATTTTAAGCTTCAGCGGTCACTGAAAGCCAGTTTCAAACCAGTCAGGAACAGAATGATGCGACTTACGTAACCGATGCATCACAAACTGGGACAATTCACAAATGCTTGCCTGACAAAAATTACTCACTGGGGAAACAAACAAATCATTTCAACACACAAATACGACAAAGAATTTTACATCTTGGTCTAGAACAAGAAAAAGAGGAAGATTTAATCAGCGATAAGATGATCACTAATCAATGATCAGCCTCGCTTCCTTGAGTCTCAGTCTTCAGGCCCTGATATTCTTCAGGCACGTGATATTCTGGAGGCTGAGGAGTTCTTCAGAGACTGAAGTTCCTCAGAGCAGAGTTCAGCAGGGACACAAATCTTCGCAGAATCCCAGCCTTAGTCAATTCATGAAGACTAATCCCTTCCAGTCTTTAAAGAGCTCTGAAAGTGCAAAACACGTGGGAAACTTCTTCCCCAGCCACGCATGGCCCAGGCAGGATGCCAGTATCAATTCCCATTAAGCACAGAGGTTAGAAGGATACATGACCATGCTCTTTGCCGAGCGATCAATGTAGCTGACAGCTCCCTGGGGGGCTGTGCCCTTCGTGCTGCTGCACTGCCCATCGACCAGCAGGAAGCGATGGGGACACACAGATCAGGGTGCATCTGCCCCTCTCCTTCCCCTCTGCCTAGCCACAGGCATTCAAACTGCATTTGCTCTGCAAAGTGAATGCCTGATCGCACCTCCAGTCAACCAGCACAGCTCCTGTTGCTTCAAGGGATGAGGTCTTACGTTCTCATCCTGTCTCCCTGCTACCTAGACAAGCTTAGACCATGCTTTCCAAATCCTCCATATAGCAGGGAATTCTGTAAACATCTCCCCAGTCACTGTGACTGGATGGACTGGGGATTTTTCTCCCTGCTCTCTTGATTCCTCACTGCACAGGGGGAATACTGGGTGGATCTTCTCCTGGTACCAGAATAGTGATAAAGCCCTCTGAGTCATTTCATGTACTCAGTGAGGCATGTGCTTCTCAAGGACATGTCAGCTGGGTAGAAGGGAGTTAGTGAATGCACCACTGGCTTGGAAAGAGGCTCCCATTTGCTTCCATCTTGTGTACAGATCCTGAGCTGAATGTAACAGGGACCAAAAATAGGGTCCTGCTTCTGTTCATACCTTTTATGCACTGCCGTTCCCTAACTTTAGTCCTCTAGAATAATCCCTCTACTTTCAGAGAGGGTCTTAGCAGAATGCAGTAATCTTGACTTTTCTGAAAAGTCATATGCTGTTACACAGCTAAGAGCACTGCTCCTTCTGGATGGTGCACATTTCAGGTGAAGGTGAAGAAATGCCTTATTTATGAAGACAGGGATTTCCAATTCCAATTTCAGCAGGGTGCACATAACTCCCTTAGGCCCTCTTGGGAAATTCGAGCCAAAGAGTGTTGGGTACAATGGGGTTGAAAGTGCTGTGAAGATGCTATTTTACAATAGTAGAAGACGTAAAGTTGATTGCCAGGGAAACAAGGGTAGGGCTAGGATTTTCACTGTACAGCTCCGAAGGTTTCTGCCTTTTACCTCGCATAGGGACTGATGTCTCAGGTCAGCAGAATGGCAAAAGGAGGGGAGGACAATGCCAGAGCTCTGCACCAAAGGGCCTGTTATTCCAGTTGCTCTTGTCACCTTCTGACCTTAAGTTGACATATTTCAGCTGTCTGTGGAAGAGAATTTCTCCTAGGGGAAGAAGCATGTGATATTCTTCACGCTGGTTCAGAAATTTCCATGAATTTTAGTTACATGTGCAGCGGCACACAGAGCAAAAGACAAGAAGCACAGGATGCTCTGCCCAGGAAGCTGAGCAGCACTGACCACATAAAGCTGAAGAATTTGAGATGAAGTCAAGCTGGCCCATCCCTGGTTGTGCCTGACATTACATTTTCTTAGTGGTTTGTACAGTCTAATTTAAATAACCCAAGTGATGGGACTACTGCCACTTACACTAGGGCCTCATTAGCGTGGGCTTTGCCAAACTCTACATATTTAGCTCATAACCTTTTCCTCAGGGGTCATACTTTCTGATTTGCAGCAGGTAATGAGATGCACAGAATACAATGTTCCTGGCATGAAAAGCCCCAGAGGCACTGCACCCCTTGCTGCGATGCCAGGTTTTTCCCTACCTCCCTCACCCCATTATCCTCCTCGCCTTCTGCATTGTACTCAGACCTGCAGTGACCTTTTTGACGCTGAAAGGCAATGAAAATGCATGCAGTCTTAAGAGATGTATAATAAGAAGCTAAAGAAGTTAGACTGACATGCTTGGTCCTCGTCCTCAGCTCTGCAAAGACTTCTTGTGTGACCTTGCATAAGTCATTTAATCTCTCTGTGCTAAATGTCTCTGGTTGTGACCAAGGAACGTTATCCTGATCTTCTCTAGTTTCTAACAAGGATGTCCGCAGCACAGGGTATGTCTCCCACAGGACAGGAGAGCATCCTGGGTTCGGTCAGTATGAACTATAAAATCCAATAATATTCTTTGGTTAATTGTGCTTACTTTGAGCTGTGGGCAGTTAGGTTTTCATCAATTGCATATTTACACATTCTGAGCTGAAATTAAAAATCTAGTGAATTCACCAGCATGCTCCTGATGGCCTCAGACTACAGATCTCGGCTCTTCCTAAAGACTCTTGGAAATAAATGGAAACAGGAGCCAGCAGAAATGTGTATGTGTGAGAGAAAGAGAGAGAGGATGTGAATTTAACTGATTGTGAATGGGGCTCCTTGTAAGAGCTGAAGTCAGGCAAGGAGAGATAGGCTGGGATCTCCTCCAGTTCACAACTCCAGCAAAAGAACTATGGACCAAGCCTGGAGATAGGGTGCCAGAGCAGCAGGTAATGGGAAGGAGACCCTCACACCTTCTACTCACCAATTCTGTCCAGCCTGTCAAGAGCCACGGTTTCAAAAGCTCGCCGCATCATGGGATACTCTTCCAGCACCTCATTGAAGTTGTCCACTGAGAGGGAGTAGAGCCGGCAGTAGGTATCAGCTCGCACGCTGGCTGTGCGCCGGCCACGGGTCAGCAGGCAAATTTCTGGAATGAAAGACCCAGCCTGAGAACATGGGATAGACACCATCAGCCCTGCAGTACAAGACCTGGCACTGTCACTCGCAGGCAGTCCTGCCTCCCACCCAGTCTCCTCTCTAGCTGGACTCTACCTGCTCTCCTGCTGAAAACATAAACTGTGGTAATATTCTGCATATGCAGAAACATTTAAAAATACCAAGGGGCTCAGTTGTGGCAGCTGCTACACACAATTGCACCTCAGGGATCGTGCTGATCTAATTAGCCAGACAAGTTTTGTTATGGTGGATTATCAAAGAAATGATTTGTGCATTCAGACTGGAGACGCTGTATTTTCCCAGCTCCTCATGGGCTCTGGGAGCAGAAGGTGAAGTCGTGCTCTCTCTGAAGCTAATTCCCTCTCTAGATTTGTAGTAAAGGCTCTGTGCTGACCTGTGGCCTTGGTGCCTGGTAGTAATTTTGATCCCCACACCCAGAACATTTGTCGTTTAAAAGTTTTCAAAGTTTTTTGTAGATATGCCACAAGCTTACAGATTGTCAGAGAAAGCCAAGTTAGTGGCACTTACTAACTCTTGGTGTATTTACACTGCAGTCTACTGCAATCTACTCCTAGGAGGATGCTCAGCTGGTTACAGAACAGAAAGTCCTCAACTACCATAAACGCCTGACTTGGGCACAGACACTCCTTGAACACTCAGTGGAGAGCTCCTGAGTCCTGCTTTTCCACTGATTACACACAGAGTATGGGCAGCTAAGCCAGGCACTTAAAGACAGATGGTGTGACCTAAAGACTGCCAGTACTCTCCTCTGTGCTCTATGCTGGGTGTCAGTCCACCAGTACCATGCTCAGGATTCATTCTGGGTCTAAGCACCGGTATAGCAGCGGTATAGCAGCACTACAAGGTTCTAAGTGAATTATGAGGCTGCTTTCCTAAGGAAATGATGCTTATGAGACCATGCCACGTGTGTGAGGAGGTGTGTGTACGGAATGTAAAACATAATGAATGTCACCAGCAATTTTAATCAAATCTGTCAGAGTCAGGGTATCCTGAATCCAACCCTGTTAACTTCAAATCCCAGAAAACTGACCCAACTTGCTAGGGACATGCAAGATCCTTGTATGCTGGGCAGGTGCAGACAGATTGATTCACAGGAGCTAAGAGTCTAAGAAGACTGTAGAAAATACATGGTAGGGATTTGTTAATAGAGGAAAGGCAGGCTTCTGCCCCCTCTCAGTAGGCCATTAACTGTGGTGCATCCAGTGCTCATACTGAAACATGCATCTACCAGAGAACTGTCTGCCTTGGGCTGTCAGTGAGGTCTCTCCGGGGCCCTGATAGGAGAGGTGTCTGTGTTACTCCTAAGAGCAATATCCTAAATCTTGTTTTATAGTCTTTTCTGAGCTCATGCTAGTTTCACTGTTCCAGAGCTCTGCTGCTGATACATTATGCCTGCCTGCTGACCTTCATGACATTTTGCTGAGCCACAGGCTGGGGAGATGATGGACTATGTTTTTTCCTCCGTGTTTATACTATACCATGTATGATAGATGCCAGATGGTAGGACTAGGCAACACTATAAAAGTGCTTGGAGAATTGAGAATGCTTCATTTTTTTTCTTTAGGATCTCAGCTTCACAGATCTGTCTGTTTGCTTGGGGCAAAAAGAAATGAACCTACAAGAACTAAGTTTCCCTTCCCCGTTTTGTTATTATTTATTATCTAGACTCCTCCACTGCCCATGAGTCCCAGTCACCTCCCACTGCACAATTTACTGTATGGAAAGCTGCAAGACAGGGAAGATGAACAGAGATGGAGGATGGAGGAGGAGGTACTCCATCCCTGTGGTGGATGCCATCCCTGTGCACCCAGAGCAAGTTAAGGAATGTATGAGCAATAGCAGTGGGCACTGCTGTGGGTGATTGACTAACACACACCTCCAAAGTAGGAGCCATCTGCCAGCTTGGTCTCCTTGTTGCCTTTGGTGAGGACGCTCACCACCCCATGCTGGATGAAGTACATCTTCTTGCCAATGGTGCCCTCCCGGATGATGTAATCCCCTGGCTGAAACACTTCAAACCGCAACTTGGTCAACATGGATGTCACAAAGTTGGGATCTGCATTGGCAAAGAGGGGCATGGAGGCAACCAGCTTCCGGCAGTTGAAGTTTATGATTTCCTGATCATGATGTGATGCAAAAAAGAGAGAGAGAAAGAGAGGGAGGGAGGGAGGGAGAGAGAGGGGAGAAAACATGGGACAGGGAGAAGAAGAGACACACACGTTTAGTCAGCATCTGATAACCTATGAAGATCTCCGAGTTGACCTGTACATTACAAAGTGGGGAAAAAAAATTGCAGTTCCCTTAGTCTGGGTCCCCCCGTGGAGGCTGGAATGGGCTCTGCATGCTCAGAGCATGTAGCAGTGTGAGCTGAAGCTGACAGACTGACACCATGCTTCACAGCTTTCATTCATATGCTTTCTCTCTGAGCGGGGACAATACCCCCCAACCTCTCAAATACACACAATATACCTCTTTCTGCAGGAAATCTTGAATTGTGAGAGGTGCACAGCACTGGTGAAATGCTCTATGAAAAAGCCCACAGCTCCTCTCTGGGAAAATGTTATAACTCACCTTGGCAGTCCTATGTTCTCTGTTGCCCTTGCTTGTCAATGAGATATTAAACAGCACAAATGTGCCAAGGCCTCGGAGAAAGAATCATCCTTGGCAGATGGGGACAGCATCAAGAGAGGGGAGGAGAGGTGCCCAACAGTCACTGGGGTATGGGCTGGATCATCAACCTCAGATGAAGAAAACCCAATTGAGCTGTTCAGCTGTCATACAGCAGACAGGGACTGTGCCTCCTCCTGTGGTTTGGTGTCACTCGGAGGGTATGACAGCACTTTCCACTGCACAGGAGCTGCTCTGTGCCATGTCAGCTCAGAAAGAGGCAGAAAGTGATACTGAGTAAATCACCTCAGCACAATGCTCTCCAGCCAAGCAGGGAAGGAGCATCTGGATGACTGGAGCAGGAAGAAAGAGGGCTGAGGAAGCATCTGTCTCCTCCTCACTGGGGTTCTTTTCAGGGTTGCCCTTTGAGACAGCCCTTTGGAAGAACTAGTTTTAAAATAAGGCTGGTAGATTCTCAGCTCTTCTCTCTTCTATGGAGGTACATTATTGGGAGGAGGAAGACAGAATAAAGACCACTTCTAGTGCTTGTGGGGAACATACTGGAGGCATATACTAGGGAGAACGTGCATTGCTAGGCTTCAGCTAGGGAAGGGGCTTTTCTGTGAAGACTTTTTTGAAGTGTGGGCCCTGCTAGAAGGCTCCTCCTTCCTTTGACTCTACACGCTGTTACAGCTGATGGATGGGGCACTGATGAGGCAGCACACTGCATAAAGGTTTATATAAATACATGAGATACAGCTTAATATTAGGGAGGACCATGTGGGAGCGCCCTGAGATGCTGTCAAGGCAGCAGTGCATGTTTGTGTGGGGACAGAAGGGGGTTTGCAGGAGTGTGAGGTAATAGTGAGGCACTTTCCAGAGTGCTCTCCTGCAGGGGCTCTTTGGGAAAGGGGATGACATTGTCAGACATTGCCATGGTCTCAAAAGGTGCTAAGATGTATCTGTTCACATGCTGAGTGGGTGGCAGGGCCAGCACATTGTCCCCCACATTGCCTGTATGTCAGACATCACTTGTGCTGCAGCAGTTACCAGACTCAGGCAGGACTCCTGCAAATGCCAAGGGCTTGAGTGTCTCTCTCCACAGCAGTGACTTCTGCCATGACCAAGAATACCAGACATACACCAATGGCTAGGACCGTCACTCCCTCTGAATGAAACAGAGGCATAGCCAAGCTGTGCATCATGTTCTTCTTGGCCTTGCCCTCACAGAAAGTTAGGCACAGCACGGGAGCAGGTACAGGCCCAAGCAAAACAGGGCCTTTGAGGCTGCTCAGACATGTGGATGTGCTGTCTCTGCTGGGCATGACACCAGAGCGCACACACAGCCAGTGCTCACGGGAAAGCTGGCCTCCCACCACTCCCATCACTTGATGGTGCCCTCTGCACAGCACTGGGAGAGGACACTGCACATCGGGGACTCCACAGCTGCCAAAGATGACAGGAATATGCATTTCCCATTCACTGCTCCCTCCTTACCTCTCGGAGGGGCTCACTCAGCTCTCCCAGGATGCTCTCCTCATCGAACATCTTCCCCTGGTAGCGGTGCTCGTAGTAATCATGGATGCGCTGCCGCATGTCTGCGGGGAGTTTGTGGAAGGACATATACTGTTCCACTTGTTTGTACTGTGCAGGGGAGAGAGGAAGAGAAGGAGTTACCAGGACATGCAACAAGTGGCACCTGCTCATGGCCAAGCACATGCTAGACCACAGTCATACCTGCTTCCTTCACGCCAAGCCAGGTCCAGGCAGATAAATCCGGTGCAGGAGAGAGCAACTGTCTGAACACATGGGGAGTTCGCAGACATCTTTGTTATATTCCCCAAATGGCTGTCTTATGTTTTAACCTTTAAACTTATCCTCAGCCAGTTACACTGCAGAGATAACTCCTCAGTGCCTGGGTGCCGAGCAGCCAGACACCTGTTCTCCCCTACACACACAGCAAAACCTGGGAGCAGAGATGAGTAAGAAGTGCCCAGCCGGGAAACTCCTCACAGCAAATATTGCTGAGCAAAGACTGTCCAAAGCCTGTGCAGAATGAGAGCAAGGAAAGTACAACGTGCCCTCAACAGAAGGTTTTTCCACGGCACACAACAGAATGGTGGCCAGGGTGTATGACCTGGTAGCCTGGCTCTAGTCCGGTAAGTGACACACAGCACCTCGAGGCCTCAGCCGAGCACAGGAACCCACTGTACCAGGGGCTGTGAAAAACAGGAGAGCACAGCTCTGCCTTGGATGTTCATAGTCACAGACAAACTGAAGGATGCACAAAGACAGAAATCTGAGTTGTTTGGTTGAAGCTGCAGTGGCCTGCTTTTCCTCTCCTCTGTGTTGTTGTCTGTCCCGCTATGATGGCACCTTTACCTTCCCACCCAGGGCTGCACAGGTCCTGATTTTCTTCACCTTTTGCTGGGTCTCTATTGCCCCATGCACTTGTGCTATCTAACCTGCCCATATTTTTACCTAATGATTTGCATTTTCATTTTGTCACTTAGAGGGGAATACAAGGGCACGCTCTGACTGATGCCAGAGCACTATCTGGGGACGAATGGTGCTTTCTATGAATAAATGACACTTCCTCAAGGGCACAGGACTGTAAATGGGTTCACTTGCCTTAAAGGTGCTGCAGGGGCAAGGTGTGTGTGTTGCAATGGTCATGCTCCCTCCAACTGGCAGACAGCACAGAATATGATCCTGAGTGTGTACCACACTAAATAATGCTGACAGAAAGGACCCTTTTGTCCACCTTTGCCACCCCTCTTTTCCCTCTCCTTCCCAATAAATCTGTCCCTGAATGCCTCTTTACTGCAGCTTGTGCCGAAGAGCCTAATTACCAAACTTCTGCTCATTACAGACCTCTCCTGCACACATCAGTGTCACTCTGCTCTCAGCACAGTCTGTGCTGGCACTGCCTTGCATGCTAACAACTTGATCTGCACCAGAGAGGAGAAGGAATTACTCTAAGAAGCCAAGGTGGCAGAGGGGACACTCGGGGTTTCCTGGTGTTTCCAGAGCTTTTTGTCTGTAGCTAGCAGCAGAGGAGCTGGCTGTAAATATTCATGATCACTACAGCATGATCAAAGTCAAGCGAGTCACCACCTCCCCACAGGGAGCCAGGTAGGGAATTGGCAATGAACGCTGCACTTTATTATTTGGCTTGCTGAAGTTCTGTAGAGGCTGGCAGGACGCTGTGTCAGGCAGCACTATGCTGGGTGCTGCACAGTCTGCAGCTCGTGAATGAGGGAGATAAAGGGAGCAGAAACCAGCATCTCACATGTGGACATCTCACTGGTCTGAGCCTGCTGAGAATTTTGCAGGTTATGCTCTTAAATGCAGAAAGTTTAAGGGCTTGGCTCAGATGCCTAAAAGTAGGTGTCTACTGCTGCTGGAGATGCACTGCAGCATTTGAGACATCCGTGGGACCTGGCAAATCAGACATAGGACATGCATGACACTCATTGTGGAAAGGGAAAGCATTAGGCACTGGTTTTTGCTGACTCAGGTTAATTAAATTTGTCCTAAATCCACAAGCAGTTCTGCTTGTTTTAATGCTGCATTTTTGTTGAATAAATTATTTGCCAAAACCAGCACCTTATACTCTCAGTTTTAGCCCATGGTCTTGAATTGGACCGATGAGCAGTGTCACAAGATGCCTCTCATCACCTACTGCCCGCCACCTGCCCGCTACCCCTCTCCTCTCCACCATAAGCACTTGTTATCAATCTTCAACTTACCTTTGATTCTCAGGAAAAACACCCCCAGCTTCTCAGATTCACAAGCACAGTTTGGATGAGGCGACTCAGACTCTGCTTATTCACTACTGTACATGGATTTATTGCTTTGTAACAAAGAGCAATAAATTACTGTTCTGCAAAGTCCCTAGGGCTTGTCAGATTCTCCTAAAATCACTGTCCCTAGATAAGGCTTAGAGTAAAAACAGGATAAATTTACTTCACCAGAAAAAAAGGTTCTGCTTCCAATTACAAATTAAAAATACAGTTATAAAAGAAAACTTAAAACAAGAAACCGTAATTCCCTGTCACATTTAACATCTTGGCTTTCCTGTCTTTGCTAGTGCTACCTCCTCTCACCCATGTCAGCTGGAGAGTTTCGGGGGCTCTTAACACTCCCTTTCACAGAGATGGAGTCTGCAGAGGTGCTCAGAAACAAAAGCATAAGCCCCTCCACTCTACATTCAATAAATTGAAGATTCATGGAGGGTTTTTACCCTTTCCCTTGGAGCTGCTCAGTCAGGCTGAAGGCCATCACTCTTGCAGTGTCTAGCATCAGTAGCAACTAACAAAAAGGCCACTAAAACATGGCATGAGGGAGGCCCTTTCAAAGTAGTGGGGTGTACATGTCTCTTCTCAGCTCTAAGCTCTACACAAGATCACTCCTGAGGTCACCAGCAACACTCAGTGATGGGACAAAGCAAAGGGGTAAGGGTAATCCTGTAGTGAACATCAACAGCAGAGTGCGTGGGGATTAAAGACTTTGCCTGATAACCCTGAATTTACAGGTCTTAATTTTCTGACTGAGGCCCTGACACCATGCAGATCTGGCACTCACTAAAGCCACTTCATGCCCCCTTGAGTTGGCACCCCTTTGAGTTAGGCCAGGCCTAACCCGACAGCCCTCTTTTGCCTCCTTTCTCCCTTGTACTTTGTTCAGTCTTCCTACTTGTCTCCATGTCCTCAGTCTGACCTGTGCTCGGAGGAACGTGCATAGATTAGTGGCCTCTCTGAGTTCAACTAAAAAGACTCATTTAGCAATTATTTAAATCTCTCAGAAGACAATCAAGTCCATTTTAAATCCTAACTCATTTTCTTAAGTCTGTTTTTCCTCAAAGAAGCCCTTGAAGGAGGTATTAATATATCAAAAGGAAACCATTTAGCTGAGCATTTTTCCTTCTATAACTGGCCACTTTCCCTAGCTGTCTCACCACTCCCCTCCCCTTCTACTAAAGCTCAGATCACTCACAGTCCAAAAGGAACTAAATATTTTTAACTCCTTCCATGCCCTCAATCTCTATCATGAATGCTCCTCTCTCTGGTAGTAAATCACTGGCTGAAAATTACTATTTCCGTGCTCTACTTCTGAATATAAAAAAGATCCTGTATCTGAGAAGAGCTGCTCCCATCCCAGTCCTGGCATTGACACCTCTTCAAGTCCTCTTTTAGTCCATACACATCACTCTTCAGAGCTTCAGAGAAATTCCATTTCCGTTTTTGCATCTCAGTACACACACGTTCGCAGTATGGCTACCAACACGAGCACACACACAACCTACTGTAATGAAAGCACTTGGGATGCTTGTCTCCTTCTTGCCAAAGATAAATATACATTTCCTACACAGAGCTGTTGTACTGCTTGCATCCTTCCAGAAATAGGCTAAAATAACCGTGGGACAGAGTTTAATCACAGTCACAGTGCCCACGGTGCCCACGTCTGGACTCTATGGAAGTCAACAGAGATGCACTTGTGTAAGAAAAAGGATAATCAAGCAGAGTAATGCATTTTCAATTAAGTGAAAAATTATGATGCTCTGACAGTATTTTGAATGCTTGGTAGCATATATCCTGTGAGATTGGATTAAGATAAACATAAGCAGCCACGATGTACAACGTTGTGGCTCTCTCAAGTGGATTAGCGTTTCATAGGGGTAAAGATCAAGTCATCAGATTCACCAGATGGAATGTCTGGATGGGACACAGCTGCACCTTTCTTTTATTTTCTCTCATCTATGATTAGGAGTAAAACAGTGGCTAAATGTCTAATCCTCCCCAGGATTTAGTCAGCATCGAAACCAATAAATGCCAAGTTCACAGAATCATCTAGGTTCAAAAAGACCTTGAAGATCACCTAGTCCAACCCTTAACCTAAGTTCCATATTTTGTCTTTTAAGCTGTTCATATTTCCATTCTCAGGATTTGTTCTATGACCAGATCTACATCTCGCTCAAAATGATCAAGACACACCTTCTTATGGAGTCAAATGACTCCAGGAGTGAGTGGTTTAAGGGAAGAAAAGGGAACAATTGTAACAAAATAAAATGATGCTGACACTTCTGGTGCAATCTTTGTTGGTGTCCCTTTACAAAGCCCATGCTTGTAGCATATTTAGTACCAGTCCTTGCTTATATAATTTTGCTCTTCCCTCCTCCTGAAATTTTGCTGAGAACTGTAACTGGTGCAGGTTATGACAGTTTATCCAGAGTCTGCCAACACTTATGAACGCAGTTGGCTCTACACACATACTCATGCTCATGAGCACTGTCCTGCTGTTTTCCAGCAAGAATATAGACATTCATAAAATTAAACGTGCACAGGGCTGTCTTCTCCATAGCAATAGGGAAGTGATTGAGAGGAGCTGTATTCAGGCACATGCTGTCCCTTCCATATCGAGGATGGGCCTACAGATGAGGCTAAAGCAGGAGCTGGATTCCTTCACAGAGGGAACCAAAGAAAATTCTAAAAGAACTAGAAAGTGGAAAGAGCTGACGTGTCTGCCTGACAGGAGTGGTAGCAGGTGGGGATCAGAGTGCGGTACAGGCAAATTGTAGCAGGTTGTATAGGAACTGGTGGTTATTTCAATTCTAATTCAACCTGAACACCTCAGACCACATCTAGCACAGCACCAAACATTATCAGTGCTATTTCTGCTTCCTGATTAATGAGCTAAATTTAAACCCATGTCCATCTTCAGCTTTGGAAGCTATTTTATATCTATCTCCATTCTGCAAAAAGCTTTATGTTATGTCCTGGTTCTGAGTTCTTCCAAAGACTGGGTTAATTTTTATGCCATGGCACCAGCTCGGTTTGCTGCAGGAAGATAACTTTTAAATGTTGCATGTTACACGCTGAAAAACACGGAAGAGTTTTACCTTTACTGCAGCGATACCTTCAGAAATTATTTTACCTAGAATCAGGCTCTTTATCTCTTGCTGTGTTACAAAGACCACAGACACTAGCAGAAAATTCTTGGAGCTTTTTTCCCACTTCATATACAGCATTCATTATATTGAGGATGGCTGTAATGATCAGCTGCCATAGCTGCCTCCCCTTGCTGTTAATCAGTACCTATTCAAGAAAGGATTATGCTTCAGGCAATCCCATTTCTGAGCTGTAAGATGTCAATAGACTGAGTAGGGTCAGTTGTGAGCCTGATGAAACAGTTGGCTCATAGCTGTTTCCCTCCTACCAGCTGCATTGCTGCAGTGGCCACAGCTCAAGCCAGGGAACCCCACCACGGGGATGGTGCCGTTAGCACACAGCACCGAGTTTGCAGTCACACACCCAGAGGACATGTCCTGGCTTTGTGGCAATCCAGGACACGGCTCCTAACTTCAGGGGTCCTAGGAGAGCAGGTCCAAGAACTCTGGGACAAATCTCTGCATTAAAAGTTGTGGGCAATGCCCCATTTGTCTGCTCTTACAGGTGCTCAGCCTTAAGGTCTAATCCTGTTCATCACAGGAAGGCGGTACAATGATGAATGTATTATGTACAAACCTGGCTACAGAAACAACTTGTTTGCCATGACTAGCTCCAGTCTGGGAAAGGCACCTGAAGAGAATGCCTTGCTGGTTTTGAGAGGTCACATCCTAGCATAAGTCAGTAGTGCAGCACAGGGAACTTTTGGACCTGGTCAATGAATCTTTTATTATTCATTAAGCACTGTGAAACTCCTATCACAGGCTATTTTGGAGATGTCAGGTTGCATCACTGGATCCACATATCTGGAGGTGTGATGGGGAAAAAGAGATCAACATTACATTCATCAGAAGAGCAGAATGAGAGAGATGAGGGAAAATCTGCCACCAGACAAAGGCCAGAGGTGGCGAAAAGGGAACAGTGAGTCTGTGCAATTTGAAATCAGTATTGCTGGGAGCAGCCTTTTGCCAGGAAAGACAGCTCAGCAGGGAGGCTTAGTGCTTCACATTATGATGTATTTATTTATTTATTTACAGTTCAAGTGCCAAAATGAATTTCAAAACTGATAATGAAGTTTGAAATCCCACACTGCGATATGAAGAACTGCTGAGGCAAGAGCACTTTCCTTTCCACAACCCCACATGCAGTGCTTGTGCGTGCACAAAACATACCGCTCAGACCAGGCTGTCATCGACGTTGCTCAAAGAACAGAACTATTTGGCTTCCACTCTCTGAAATAAGATGTCAAAATCCTAGCAATAATCACAGTATCTCTGATAGAGGAAACCAAGACGAATCCCTAACATAAACCTGCTGACAGAAGGCAATCTACATGGCAGCTTTTCGTTTCTCCTTCTGTAAAGATGTGCTACAAAGACACTGCAGTGCTGCTGACTCCTTCCTTCCCTTGTTCATGTGAGCGTGGAGAGGGTACTGCAGCTACTCCTGCACTTCGCAGCCATACGCTCCACGTGGGCACTGCCCCCGTAAGATGGACACACACACCCCCAGGCACTGACCTGTCTGCTCTAAGCACTGGCTGATCACCACCGCAGAGAGATCTGGAAGACATAGTTTACAGCTTCAAAATGGGGCTTCTCTTAGTAATACACAGGTAAACAGTTTCAAGCAATAGTAAGTTCACCAATGAAATATTCTTCTGCAAGAACAAAAACTACTCAACCCCAGTTTAGCTGAGGCCATAAAGGGAAGGCAAGTTGCACTGCAAGATGTTTTTAAAAGAAACCATTAGGTTTTCATTCAGAAAACATTTCTGTTTTACAACCAACTCAGGATTCTTTCATGAAAAGGATTAAATAACCTTAAACAATTGACATGAATTTCTGATTTTTTGGTTGAGCTGAACTGAATGAATCATTATTTATACCACCCCATCACCTATTTCTTACAAGCATTCTTCTAAAATTGAGATGGATGTGGTGTCTGTGAAAGGACATCTGCCTTGCAGAGCTGGATGCACAAGCCTGAGCCAGCCTTTCTCATGAGCCTTGAGTGCTCACTGCCTGAAAGCAGGCTTGGAATCAAAGAATGATATAGTTTGGAAGGGACCTCTGGGGGTCCAATCCCCACCTAAAGGAGGGTCAGCTTACATCAGGCTGCAATCTTCTGGTGGCCTCCTTGAACTTACTCTCACATGTGGGTGGGTATGCAGAGAAGGTGAGGATGGGGGACTCTTTGCTATTCCAGCCGTTCTTTAATACATCAGGGTGGAAGCTGGACCCCTTCTGTTAACTTAAACTGCATCTCACCTTACTCCTTTTACTTGTTGACTGGACTGCAAACCAGCCAGAAAACACAGCCCTCGGTTTTTTACAGAAAAAGATACCTAGAGGCAGTGTTGAGACACCAAGCCCAGTGCACATCAGACACCCTTGCTTCTAGACACAGTCAATAAAGCACATCATTTATAAGCCTTGTTACCAACCCCAAATGCTTTGATTGACAGTAACATAGGATATAATAGTTCTCAGGCTATCTCTTAACAGTCTGAGGTAATACACAACTAGTGCAGTCATAACCGGATAAAGCAAGGCTCTCCAAACTTTTTCCAATTAGGAAATTTGATTAAATTTTGCATTTGATTAAATTTTCCAGACACCTTTAATTTCTTGAGTGCTGCACACTCCCTACCCTTTCCTTCACACACACTTCCAGAAGATTAAGGGAGGTTTGCAGCTTTCCTGACATCCAGAACTGAGACATTAGCTCAGGAGGGGACTTCTACATAACCTCTTTGAACTCTAGGAATCTGGGAATGCCACCTGAGAACCTACAGGCATTGGTGACCAATCACCTTGGGAATGTCACTTCAAATCCTGTCCAGACTGGTAACAAACATGCAATTTCCCATCGGACAGTTCTGTGGCAAAGTAGGTGTGGGAGTAATAGCAGTCTTTGGCTAGCTGACACTAGTTATCTCAATGTATCTGTGCTGTGCTGTCCCCAAGGTAGCACCGGCTAAGCCAACCCTAGAGCCACGAGAATTAACACAGCTTCAGAACAGTGCTGTGCTTGGGTTAATTAGCTCTGCTTAAAGGAGGGGTGGAGGGGCGCTAATCAGCAAGGGCATGTTGCCAGGCTAATGTGATTATACTGTATCCAGGACCCCAGGTAGGGTCTCTGTACCAAATTCCCTGCACACATTCATTTGGAGGCAGTTCAGAACACTGAACCGTGTAGTGAAATGGCCTAAAACCACAGGGGGGGCAGGCTGAGGGCCCCGTTCACCTGGTGGTGTGTCTCGTTTGCAGGTGCTTTGAGGAAGAGGAGAAAGAATAAAAAAGAAACACAGCAACTCCTGGCCATACCCTCCTAGCTTTTCTGACGAAATCAGATTAGGGATACTCACTGCCAGGGGTTGTATCTGCATCTTAGCATTCAGTAACACTTGAAAGATTTTCCTTATATGAATTGGTCTAAATATTCTGAGGCTAATCAAACTTTGGGCCTCTGTAGCACCTGTAGCTGTGAGTTCCACAGTTTTTAATTACATACCATAAAAAAACCCAAATCCCTCCTTAAACCTAATACGACTCTTTACTGCTTGTCTTGAAGAAAAAACAAGGACTGACTAAGCCCAGAAGACAGACTCTCAGCTCTCACTGTAGTAGGCAGGCACAACGGCAGTGTCTCATTTCCCCTCTAGTGAATATTGGTCTATCATCTGCATCAACAGAGATGACACGTTCCAGTTGTTATGATTGAGCCTTTACAATTACTAAATTTTCCCCAATTACTCTTTGTTGAATTTGGGCTGATGACAGAAGAGCTGAAATGCTGATAGTTGGACAGTAAAGTGCTTTTTTGCCTGGATAGCCAGTCCATGGGGTAAAAGTGTGGCAAAGATTGTGCTGAGGGTTAAGCAGGGCTGTTTCAGGAACTGAGAGGTGATGTCACTAGTGCTTCTGTAGGATTTATAAAGTGATTCTATCTTTAGTGTTACCTGCTTGCCCCCTTGCAACTGTGCTGCAGAAGGTGCTTCTTCAGAATAATGACAAGTGAATATGCAAGTGCCTACCCAGTTTCAATACATATTTTAAGAACAAGAGGCACTGGATAGACTGTTCAGGGAGGAGAAGGAGCAGGGGAATGAAAGTGGAGAGCAGAGAGCTTGAGAGAATGCCAGTGTAGCAGACAGATCTTGAGGAGAGATGAGGTTCTGTAAGGAGAGATTACAGCTTTGCTGGGCTGTGCAATGCTGACAGCAGCAATTCCTACCTCTCATCAATCATTCTTCTGTGGGTACCTGAGAAGATAACATGGGAGAGCTGAGCCTCTCTGCAGGATGCCCATCACTGCTTGCATCCTGCTGGGATGGGAGAGTGAAGCCCAGAGTCTCTCTCTGCTTTGTTCCAAGGAGCACGGCTGCAGCAAGCAGCATAATCACTGCTCCCACGAGCCTCAAGGTTACAAGGCTGCTGGGGAGGATGACTCTGTGGGGGTGGGGGTGTGTGTGGTGACTTGACATAAATATTAATCCATCTGAGCTTTAGGATTAGAGAAAGAAATTAACAGGGGAACCTGCAAAAAGCATGAAAATAACTTGCATATCAGCCTAGTTTATTCATCTCCCGGGCAGGAATCACTCCTCCTCTCTTGTGAGCCACAGTTACTGCAGGTTGTGGGGTAATTTCACAGTCAGTGATGAACTTGCATGTTAATGCTTGAGCTGATCCACAAATAGCTGAGAAGAACCTTGCGCCTCTGCTCTTGCTTATGGACCATCTCTACCAGCACCCTGCACCAGCTCTGGCACTCACGGGCTCTACCGCAAGCTAATTCAACCCACTAATCTGGCAAAAAAAGAACCCAGAAGAAAGAAATCAGCTCAGCAAAAGTCTGAGAAGTACAAAAGGTGGTGCACAAGAGTGAAATGGTGCAGCTGAGAATAGTGGTCGGGAGCACTGGGTGAGAATGGTATGTGAGACTTCCCTTCTTTGGCCAAAGCTGTCAGATCAATTCAGTTTATAATATGTAACTACACAACATGGCTTTGGGAATCTTTTCCACCAAAATCCTTCAAGATGGACATGTAGTAATATTCTCTCACATGTAGGAAACAGACACCAATCTTGGGTGAAAAGATATTTTGGAGCTGGACAGCAGACTGAAGAGAAGCTTCAGAGTCAGCTCCTGATCCTGCCACTGTCTCTCTTCATGACCACGGGCAAGTAATTTAGGGCATAACACACTCTGCAATGCAAGATGGGACAGACAGGTCCCTTCTAACTTTGTCACTGGGACTGGAAATAAAACAGCCACTTCAGAGTGCCAAATCTAAAGAACTATTCCGATTCAGAGCTTTTTGAGGGAGGCACAGAGCCATTTACATGATGGCTGTGCCACTTCCAGTGCCTGAGCTGGTGTGAGTGCTCTGTGCCACATGGGACTCTCCACTTGTGCTCAGAAACCTCGGCACTGCACTGTCTTGGAGGGTGCAACTTCCCTCTCCAAATTCTCCATGCTTCTTCCCACCCCATCAGTCCTACACAGCTTCCCTGCCTTGCAGCAACCAACACAGAATGAAGCCAGATGCTATGGGAGGAGATTTAGACGGGCCAGGGAGGGAATGTCCAAATGTTCAATGAATCCAACCCAGAGTGAGACAAGCCTGCTACTGAAGCCAGCAGAAAGCACATCTTGGCTTTCATTCCTCTTCTCAAAAGCCCTGTTTGTACAAGGGAAGAACAAGTTGGTTTGGCAGAGATCTAGACAATCTGAAACTTCACCACAAACTCACTACTGAACCTTGTGCTGAAGGTAACATGAAGCAAAGCCTGTCGGTACAGTTACCAGCAATAATCTTCTGCCCTGTTACTGTTATTTCTGCTATTCCTCTCCCTCCCCACTGTCTCCTCCTCCTTTGGCTACTCCCAGAAGAGCTGCTAAAGCCTCTGTAGCCTGAGCCTCTGCCGCCATGAGAGGCAGAGCCCTGTTCGCAGCCCAAAGGTGTATTCAGCAGAGGTCTCTAAACTGCTGCCTGCTTCTACCAATCGACCTCCAAACTTGTTGAGATTCTTTGCTTATAATATGCTTCAACAGGCACATTGTCCCATGAGGACTGAACTAAATTGAGTTGCAGGGCTGCAAATCATGAAGCAGCCTTATTTTAATCATGGCTATTCAAGTGCTAAGGAATGCAGAAAGTAAATACATATTTGGTTTTAGGCCATCATTTGTTGCATTTGCAAGAGGAAAATGAACGTACTCAATCCCCGAGGGTTTAATCCTAGGAGAATATCTTGGGAAATGAACCTGTTATAACCACTACACATGAAATACACCCTTTGTTAAATCCTCTACCCACGGCTTTGTCACTAAGCTTTTCTCCTGGATCTGTTAACCCTCTCATTCGCATCTCCACATTGTAATAAGGCTTTAATGTCTCATGCTTCTTCTGCCACCCCCACCACAGTCCCTGCTGGCTTACTGGTGACTGATTTCTCTGAGGACTGACTGGAATCCAACTTTCAGGGTCAAGTTCTGCCCTTGTCTTCAGACCTGGCTTGGGAAAAAAAATTGTAATGCGCAGTCCTGCAGGTGTAAACTTGGCTGTGGCTAGGATGACCAGGTGGTTGGATTTTCACATCAGTCCTTGACTTCTGTGCTACTTCAAACACATTTAAATAAATGCATACACAGATTTGATCAGCTTGCATTCCTAGTGCTGCAGTGTCCTTCTCTTTGGCATGCCTTACTCTCAATTACAATTAGTCCACCTGATCTGTAACACAGTGCTAAAACTCTATACAAAGCCCGGTGTTCTAGTTGCATCCCAGTCCTCCACACTTCTTCTCATGGGCCTTTTACTTCTTTTGGCTCTAGCTGTAGTTTGAGATCTTCCCTATCCTCAAAACATGATTCAGCCTCTGGTTTTATTTGCTTTCACTCTCTCCTCCACTTTCTTTCTGCGGCCCAGCACTGTAATCCCTGTGTCTCAAACCTGTTCCTAGGCCATCTAACAAATCCTTTCTCCCACCTCCTCTCTGAACTTAAAATTTACCTAGACTGTGCATGCTAGCCATAGTTTACCCACTTGAATAACAGCTACCCTTTCACCTAATCTAACTGCACCTGGCAGGGTCAGAATAGGGCTAGCAACTAATTCTTCCTTTTCTTAATCTTTAGATCAACTGTATTCGTAAGACCCTGACCATAACACCTCCTTGCCTCTGGCAGACTCAGCCCTACTAATTGAGGGCAGTTGTTTTTGTTGATGCCTGAAAGTGATCTACTGTCTTTGTGGTGATGTCCCTTCCTCCCCTCCGAGCCACCCAGGCCCTTGCTCTTAGTTGTACACAGACACTCTTTAAGCAGCTCTCCTGTTTTGTGGAGGTGCAGGCCTACTGGCTCAACCAGAAGTTAAAGGCAGAAGTTTTGCCTGTGTCCTAGAGGGGAAAGTATCATTGCACCCGCAGCCCCTTTGCTTTAGGTAACAGAATGTGACTGTACAGACAACAATATACTGAAGGCATGGAAAGAGGGAAGGAACCGATACAATTCCATGAGTTATCCCTCATCAGCTGAATCAGGATGACTGTCCCTGTTTGCCCCTTACCATCTTACAAATTCACAGCATCATCTTAAACCCACCACCAGCAGTTACTGCCGCTGCAGTGGTAACCTGATCAGTTGTGACATTTCTGCCTGTGCCCTACATTATGCAATTCAACAACCGTGCAACTAATTCAATAGCTACCTGAGGAACCTGTTTGGAGCGCCTGAGCTTTGATCCCTGCTTTGGGGTTTGTTACGTAGTTTCACTCATGAGCACTGAAGTGAATAATCTGGATACTTTTAAAGAAAGTACTTGCTAAACAAAAGCTACATATTCTGGAACATTCACTTGGGATTTGAAACAAGATCTCGGAAAGGAAAAAGTGACTTACAGTTTTAGATACCAGTGACATTGATAATGTTGATCTAAAAAGACAGCCAGAGACAACAAGAATCACCCACTTGCCCTACTACTATTCATCTGATCTTGCATCTATTTCCTCCTGAGGGTCTGTGTGAGTGAACGGATGGGTAAGAATTACCAACAAACTGCCGTGGTGACAAAGACACTGCACCTTTGGCCTCTCACATGGTCACTGACAGCCCTGGCTTCCTCCAGACAGTGCATAAACCACCCCTGGGTCACATAAGGGTTGCAAAGCCCAGTCCTTACCTTCTCCTGGTACTGACGCCGCGAAGAGTCCAGAGACTGGATTAGGGCTGTGGCATGGCCGATGAACATGGCATAGCAGGTGGCACCGACAATCATGCTCAGCATAGTGAGCCACACATCTGACATGCCAACGGGCGCCTGCTGCCCGTACCCAATGCAGAGCATGTGGCTCATTGCCTTGAACAGCGCATAGGAATACTGCTTCCCCCAGGAGTCATTCTAAAGAGACAGATAGACAGACAAAGCTTTAGCAGTGGGACAAGACATTCTCTTGAGATGAACACATTTCTGAAAAGGATACCTAACATCAGACCCAACAGTCCATTTTTAAAGCACCTTTATATGTTAAACAAGCAATTCATTGATGGCTTGGCACTGGTGGGCACACTCAATTTATTTTTTTTTAAAAAAGCCCAGATTTAGTCATCTGACATTAACTGACTTTGGCCAGGGTTTTTACAGATTCCATTTACTCCTTCCAGCAAAACTTTCCAGAAAGGAAGCCAGACAGCCAGACATACTGGTAACCTGGGATAAACTGTGATGATGCATTGCGCTATTTTCAAAATGACCCACATGTGGGAGAAGGAACTGAAGCAAATAATTAATCCACTGGGAAAAGGACTTTAACAGCGAACTGCTGAAAGAGACCCTGAGCAAGATTGCTAGCAGCAAGATCTTAAGAGTGGGAAAAATCACTCCCAGGCAATTTAGGAAATGGTCAGGATCTCTGGTCATTAACTGAAGAGATGGGAAGGGCAGAAAATTAAGATGATAATGTCCAGACAGCGAGTTCTTCTCAGTGTAGAACAGGGATTTTTTCAGGGAGCTAAGAAACTACAAATGGTCTCATTTGAGAGATGCAATATACCACCATGAGAAGCCAGCTGAAGTCAACAGCTTCTTTCGAACACCCTGTGCTCTCCCACTGCAACTAACACAAGAAGCACCTCAGCAATTACATCATGGGATAGGGACAAAAAACAGCATAAGTTTCATGATTATTCTGATTAGCTTGAGCTCATGGAACAGCTCAAGGTACATTCACTGTCCTGTGGGTATTATTTGCTAGCAAGTCCTTGCCACAAAACCTTGTAAAGTAAATGCACTGTCATCACACATTGCTATTACAAGGTATGTGAAAAAATACCTCTGCTACAGTGACATTCATTGCAGCACATAATCTGTACATTCATCAGTCTTCTTTCTGTTCCTAGGAAGGTGTTAACATTATGGATATAGCTTTGCTGATACATATACCATGGCAACTTAGAAGGTCATTGTACAGAAGGCCTGGTTTGTGGCTTGTCAAACAGACAAGCAATACTTTTGTGAACTCCATTCAGAGAGATGCAGCAGCCTCAGCACCAGTGACCAGTAATGCTGGGAGCCCTGGAGTTTACTGGACACCTCCTTGGAGGTATCTAATCACAAGCAGGTGGACGGCTGACGACCTCTCTGCAAACAGCTGAGTGTCACTAATGTTGATGGAAATTTTTCAGTAAGCTTACAAGTAGTAAACAGAAGCAAAGCGTACTGTTGCTGTTTGTGAGCTGTGGCAAAGAGCTGGAACCTCTGGAGAATGTTAATGCTTGGTTAGGAGATAAGCACATCGACAAAGACAGGCGATAGTGTTACCCTGGCCATATTCAGTTACATTACGCAAGACAGGCCTGATTCACACTGCAACAAGAAGGGCAAAGCAACAGAAGTGACAGCAAAGCGGACGCAGAAGAAGCAGCACATTCACAGCCCCAGAAGAGACTGCTCCCTGCTGACGCCAGCCTGTCTGGGCTCTCCTCCCTAACAAAGCAGGAACCTCTTCACCTCCTGCACTGGAAAAAACTACCCTGGGGTCAGCAGAGAGACACAAGGGACAATGTGGCCATTGGTGTCTCTATTCCTGGCCACGCAGCTGGCCTGTCAGTGTGTGAGGAGCCACAGCCCAAAGGGGAGCCAGCGACAGAGGAAGGCAAAGAGCATTTGCACCCTGCTGCCTGTGCAGGGCAGCAGGAGGGGTCTGAGCACGGGGGCTGCCTGAGGTGTCAGCACCAAATCTGCTCGCTCCTTTGCTTCACCCATGTCGATCCTGTGGCTCCCAGAGTCCTGACCAAAGAAGTAGGGGCGGGGGGGGGCATTTTTCCACCAGCCAGGTTTTGTGTCATTTTGCAGACCCACTTCTGATCTGTGAAGGCATCAAGCATCTCACACACCTTACACAGGCCTCCTTGTATTTTCACTGTTAACACTGTCAGGAGCGTCAGTCCCTTTCCCTCAGCCCTGTAGTACCAGCAGTCATAAAGCCATGGCCCTGCACTTACAGAATGCCAAATGCTGTAAACTCTGCGGCTTTAACCCATCTGTTGTCCGTGCTTCAGGAGGGAAGCTGTCATCCTGAGACAACAGGCAGGAGCAGTCACACTTGACCAACCTTTGCTTAAAATGGTGCATCACCTGTAAAGGTGGGCAGCAGATTCACAGCTTTGCTGGGGCAGAGGTAGTAGTGTGGGTGTCCTGTCCCATCCCTTCCTGGCTAAATGAATTCCTTTCCCATGCAGGCATTTCTCACTGGACACTGCAGACATGCTGCTGCCTTCTGAGTTCAGTGTGGCAGTAGTTTAACAGGGCAGCACATCTTCACAACAAAATTGAGAGCAGGGAGAAAAGAAATGCTGAGCTGAAATTCCAAAGGGAATCTGGGAAGATAGACTATGAATAGCTGAGCTGGAATCTGATATATCAGGAAATTGGCTGCCAGGGTCTTTAATGGCCATGAATGATCAGAGCCTAAGAGGAACATCTGGGTATCTGGCAGGTTCAAGTTTTAAAAGCCATTCTTCCAGCAACTTGCTGCTCAGGAATGCTGTTTACGAGGAAGCTTGCCAGTGTTTTGTAGGAATTAGTCAACCAAAACTACAACATCCAACACCACTGAGCCCCTATAGCCTGCAGAAACACTACTGGCTCTCTGCGAACTCCACACTTAAAAGTCACAACCCCAATTCCCATCAGCAGCATGGCTCCCTGTGAGGACAGCCTGCTTCGTGCCAGACTGAGGTCGCTGAGCAATGACAGACTGAGGAGCTAGAGCTGGAGGAAAACACAGAGTGTTTAAAAAACAATCCTGAGCAATGTGGTCTGCTGGGAGAAGAGATCAAGGACTGATGAAAGAGAGGAACTTCCATGAAGGGGAAACCTGTTGAAGCGATTACCTTTAGGACACAACCAGAGCACCTACAGCTCTGGATCCTCATCCACAATTTATGTGATGACTCTTTGCTTACAGGTCTCAGTATTTCTCTCATTTTAGGCCTGCTCTACACTCTTTTGTTTTCCACGGAATAAGCAGGCAGGTCAAGAATGATGTACTTTAAATCAGACTAGTAGGAGTGGTTCCAAATGTACTGTGGGCACAAGTTTACTAGCACCACAGTGCCTTATACTGATACAGCTTGTTTCCATAACATTTGTACCCCTATGCTCAATATACCTCTATGCCAGTCCCCACGGTGGGAGGGTTGTACTTCTTCAAATATACTGGAGTGGGTAAAATGGCCCATTAGGGTAGGTAAATGGGGCCTTAAACTGCAGAAAGAAAATGACTCCTCATTAACCACATCTCAAAGCAAGCTAAAATGGAGCTACAGATCTGTGCTTGAACATAGTCAAGAGGGATGTTATCTCAGACACATGCCAGGCACTATGAGCATTTGCAAAAGGGAATTAAAATTACTTTGAAGCGGTTTCTCAGACTAGCTTGTTTTTAACATCCACACTGGCGGTATTATAAGAGTTTCTCTGGGATTAGCGTCTGGACTGCAATGCCTCTGTTCAGATCTACCCTTGAATACTTGGACACGTTCCTGGAGCTCTTCAAAGGCAGTGTTGGGTTCTGCAACAGCTTACAGAAGCACCTAAAGAGACAGTATGGTGTCTTATAGGATGTTCTGGGTCTGACGTACTAGAGAGAGAAGACACAGAGAAGTCCTGGCAAATTCTTGTGGCAGGGGCATAGTCCATGGGCACAATGTTATGCCTGACTTACCTCGCTAACATTTCACAGTATTAAGGAGCTGTTTCTAGTGAAAGGGCACATTTCAAGCTTGTGAACTCCCACATTTGTCTCAGCAGTGATCTTATCTGGCCACAGAGCTGTTACTCAGGGATTGCTCCTGCACACCACTTAGGAAAAGCTGCAAAATAAGGCCTCTGAACATCACTGCCCTCCCCTGGTCAACACTGTAACTGCTGGGCCGCGACAAGAAACCTTCAGATCCAGTTTAAAGGAAGGGAATAGTGGGATGAGAAAGGGAGATGACAGGTCAAACTTCACATCGGACAGAACCTGTCTGTTCTTGGCTTATTTCCAAGGAGACCTTCACATAACAGAAGAGATTTTCTCAGAACTCTGATTGCACCAGTGTTGACTGTCACAGTCAGCCTTGCCCAGGACTCCCACCCATGCACCCCTGGTACCTGGAGCTCCATTTCAGTGCAGACCTGGGCACCCAGCACTGGGCCCTGAACATACACTTTAGCCTGGTGTCCAGCCACGCCTCTGACCCCATCTCCTGCTGCTCCCAGCCAGGCTCCCTGGGTGGACCTTGGACATGACTGTCGCCCTGCCTTCACTGGAACGGTCGGTGGACCCTGTCATCATCACTTCTGCTCTGCCCACCCTGTTTCAGACTGGTAGGGCTGTGCCCTGGTTGGCAGGGGTCACCCCTGGCTCCTGGCTCATATATCATCATGGAGCAGCCCTACTCTTGCTGCTCCCTGACATTTTATAAAACATGATAATCTACACAGCATCATACGCCTGCTGCGGGTGGGAGGGAGCTGCTGCACCAGAGGCTTGGGGGAGTTAGGAATCACACAGGAGATCTATGCAGGATTGCTCTGTCTTCCACAACACATGCTGCATCCATTTCTCCTCCTCCTTTCTATCAGCAACACTACAAGAACGTGTCGGGGGGTGGGGAAGGGGAGGGGGGTTTAAGCTCAAAAGGAAAGCTACTCTCCTTTTGGAAGAAGGGAAGGCAATTAGTATTTCCCATGCAAGGTCGCTGCATTTGACATGGGGATATTTGCCTTCCCTGCAGGGTTTATCAGTTCAGCACAACACCCAAGGGAGTGAGCCTTGTGTTTCCAGCAGCTTTCCGTTCTCAGCAGAGCTCAAATTTCTCTGATGAGGAGCTGCCAGGTAAGAGTCTTGGGGAGATGCTGCTGCCCGCACACATGCCACTCTGCAGCTGACTCACTAGCATTTCTCTTTTTAATAAAACGCCCTGTAGGGAAGCGAATGCTGAAGCCCCTGAGATTAGGACTGAGCAATTAATACTGAAAACATCCTTCCCTGCCATTTCAGAGCCAGTTCAGAAAGAAGTCATACAGAGACATTCCTTCTACAATTGCTAAAGATGAAACATGGTGCACATAGAAAACACTAAGATGAACTGGACTCAGGGATTTATCAAGCCCTTGATATGATTTTGGCAACACCACACCCTTCACAGATCCCCTGGAAGAGGATCAAACCTTTAGGAAGCAGATGGGACATGATGAATCTTCTTTCCCTGTTGCGTTGGAATCAGAGCTGGTTTTATGGACTGCCAAGTGGCTACGTGGGAAACTCCAGAGCAGTGGAAGAGCAGCACCAGCATACTCAAGGAGAAAGCCTCCAAAGCACTGGCACATCCCTTTCAGCTCCTCTTGGCTGTAGAAGCTTCAGAAGATTCCTTTTTTTCCTCCAGTGGTTCCATCCCAGCTTTCTCGCTCCTGTGTTCAATCAGGGTGGTCGTGCATCAAGTATATTTTTCTCCACAAAGCTGTGACCAGTACAGAATGTCCTCAAATCCAACTTACCAACTCTGTCACAGACAGATGCCATCCTGGCCTTCCACATCTGAACCATCGTCCATCACAGCTCTCAGACAGAGCCATTCTGGAAACTGCCATCATGATCTTGGCACCAAAGTCTGAGAACAGCCCAGACCGCTGGATTCTTGTTTCCTGACTTGGTGGCCTCTCCTGTTACTCCACTGTAGACTATACATAAATTGTTGCACTAATCATGAGATCCACATCCATCACTGGTCCCAGTGACACATCTGGAAATGTCAGGAGATCAGAGGACAGAATCTTATTGTGAGAAGAAACTGTCTGGTTCCAGAAGAACTAGTTATTCTCTTTGTTAAATGTTCTAAAATGAAGCTATTTTGGGGCTGGCATATTCCTGTACAGCTTCTAGAGTGGAATTCACCTGAACTGTAGGTGGGGCATATAACCATCTCTCCAGTTCTTCAACCCAGTTTCCCAAGGCTCCATTTCTGAGACAGTCACTGAGATAATTTTTTTTCACTTTTATTAAGTGGAAAAAGTGAAGGTGATTTAACTGCAGAAGGGAAGGAGAAAAAATCACACAAGGAAAGTTTAATTCCCAGCTTCAGAGACTCTCAAGGCTGGGAAGAGAAATACTGCAGCACGAGTCCTTGTCTGGTAAAGCTCTGCTCTGGATAGAAACTTTCTACCCCACCCCTTCTGGAGACTCCGCTGAGCCCTTCTGCCTGTGGGATGCATCCTTAACCCCTCTTCTCAGTCCTGCCCCTAAAAAAGGTGCCTAGGCTAAATCTTTACTTCTTCTGTCCTGTCTCCTGCCACCTTTCAAGATGCTATCCCTTCACTGCACAGTTACCTTGATGGTCATTTATAGGCTCTAATCGTAGTCTGGCCCAGGTAACTTTTTTTCTAGACTATATAAATTCAGCTTCGTTTCTCTATTTATGTTTGCAGTTCTTCATTCCACTGGGTTACACAAGTGGTTTTCTGAGTAAAAAGTGTCCAAGACCCAATTTGCATTAGCCTGTGCCATGCATTTGTGCAACGCGCTCAGTACAACCCCAGGTCTCTCGGACTGTTTAGATAGATACCCACCATTACAGTATTTACTTATCCTCAGAAGCACCTGGGGAGACAGAACTCTCTGAGCTTCCCATCTGACTTGCCTGGGATCACACAGAACAGGGTTAGGAACTGAATCCAGGTGTCCCTCTTGCAGTCAGTGCTCTAGCCATTGGATTATTCTTCTTCTCGCCATGTGTGTCTGCCACTGCTAGTTGCTGCCTTCTGTGAAGGTTTTCCATGCACCAGTTAGCAGTAGACTTGGTTGTTTCAACTGTTCAGGTCACTTTTCAGCTCGTGTTGCAGCTATCATCACACTTACAATTCTGCAACTCTAGATTTTACCTCTTCCCCCAGGGCTGGATGGGAAAAGCAAATAGAACTTGTTTCCATCAGACAGCAGCCTCCACCCAAATGTTAGGATAAAGGAAACATGGTTCAAATCTGCTGCTCTGAAGCTGTCCTGCAAGGGCACCATGACCAAGTCACTTCATCAGAGGGGGATGATTTCTGTCTGCACCTCTGAGCTCTCCAGGATGAGGAGCTGTATGCCCTGTTGAACCTGAATAGCACAAGCACAACGGGGCTCTGATCTTTCATTGTTCTTGCCATATAAATAATGAAAAGGCAGCACAGTGGAAGATAAGGCAGCTGCTGCATGGGTTGTTCTTCTTCTGTAGATAAATATAGGGTTCTAGTCTCCAGAACTGTCAGTCTGGCACCCTTCAACAGCAGGAAGTGAATGATTATTGCAGAGGGAAGAAATGAATAAATAAACACCAAACAGACGACTTTTTCATGGATGCTCACTCTTCTCAGGCATGGGCAGCATGTGCCCACAGCTCTGCACGTGGGAGGCATGGGAAGTTGGCAGTTCTTTTATACATTTTACATTTGTTCTGTTCTGCCCGAGTGCCTGATTATTTTTTTTTTTTTCAAGAAGAAATTGGCTGGGGGAATCTGGAGGTTAAGAGCTGCAATAAGAGGCAATTTTTTAAGCTTTGTCAGTTTTTGCTGCTTAATCAACTGGACATTGTCCCTTTGAATAAAAGATCCTGAATTCTCTGTGAAATGGTTGAAAGGTACCACGAACTACCCATGCGTTTACCATATGGCATAAATCTCCCTCACAGCAAACAGTAGAGTAAGCAGCACAGCTTGGGCCATTATTGGGAAGTCTGGCTACTGATCCCACGACAAACTGTGCCTTGGCAGAGTCTGTTTCAGCCCACTCTAATGGGATATTGTGCAGCTCCCCGGGGAGAAGGGTGGGTGATCACACTGACACTTGAGGTGGATATGGAGCAGAAGGTTTAACAGTTCCCCTGGGACCAGTGATGGGAATTACGGATCAGACCCAGCTATGGCTCTAGGACTTCTCCGCCTCCTGCCTTTGGCTCGGTATGCCCAGACCTCAGCAGAAAACCGTTTCCATTCCCGCTCTTTGCTGTCTCCTGCCAGGAGGGGGAGCCTGGCCCCTGCCTTCTGCTGCAGGCAGCCCGCAGCAGGCTCTGCTGGGGCTGGTTTCTGCTCTGCAGCCCCGAGACTTGTCTCCTTGCAGAGATTGTTTCCAAGAAGCCTCCACGCCCACAGCGCCGTGGCTTTAGAGATGCCTGCTGGATAGTGGAGGAAGGCCCTAAAAGGAGCTGGGGGGGAACGGGAAGCTGGGGGATGCCATGTTAGTGCTGGGAGGGCGATGCTGCAATCAATGGTGATGCCGTGACCGAGGGCCTGGGTTTAGGGCCGTGAGGGAGCAAGGAGGGCAGGCACTTACCACCATGCGGTTGAGGGACACCCAACAATCGTCGGGGAAGTCCTGCAGCATAGGCACAAGGAACTGGAGGCAGCCATCCCAGTGACACAGCAGCAGCATCATCCCAATCAGGTTCACAATCCGCACCACAGCACTGGCCAGATCATAGGTCATGTGGAAGATCTGCAGGGGCCAACAGGGAGCAGATTAGATGAGAGCTCCCCAAACAACCAACCCAACATAATTAGATGCAGTATCAGGGTCAAGAACCTTTCTAAAGTAACAGAAAAGGCTGCATCAGCTGAGCTCAGGTCAGCCACAGGATGCAAGCAAAACCAGCTGAAAAACAGATTAAAAACCGAAATACAAAATCATAATCGTTCACCCCTCTTGCCCTTTGATTTTGCCTTCTAATTTACATTAAAAGCTCCATAACTCATTTTATAGAATAAGTTGGTTGCAAATATTTCTGGAACATCAGTCACTCATCAGAAATAAACTCTATCATTACATCTTTGTAACTGCAATGCCCTTCTTTGATTTCTCTCTTGCTGAATATATGCTACATACTGACCCATGCTGGAAGCTGTCTTTGTCCTGGATGTCAGATGCAGCCTCTGCAAGTAGCAAATACAAGAAAGAATGGCCTCAAACTCAGCAGAGATTTCTAGAAGAGGATGTGATTCAAATGTTCTTGCATTTCTTGTATTCAATTCCAGTCTTACATGAAGGAGGGCAAGGAAAAGGGAAACGTGTCTAGCAGTTCATAGCAAGGAAGCTCAGAAACCTGAAAGCAAACAGCAGCAGCCACACCTCTGCAGTTAGTTCCTGAACGCAAATGGAGTCAGTCCGTGGCCATGTTGTCCGTAGTACTAGTCATACGCAGGACACACTGAGAAATATTATTAAAGCTGCATATGCAGTCAGGAATTAAATGATGGACACTATTTTTTCCTATGAGTGGGTGGTGTGTTGTGGAGACATGGGGGCGCTTAGCTCTTTTATGCCCAGCTTTGTGATGACAGTTAGACATACAGGGCATGCCAGCAAAGGCTACCCTGAGCTACATATCTACCCAGGTTTGGTTTTCCCTACATTGCAACATGCCACAGTGAGGAGAGATGGGCTCTGAAGAGCACTGGCTGGCCCTGTGTGGCTCAGCACAGAGCCCACCTTCTGGCCTCGTTTGCCATTAACACAGATCATGAAGAGAGGACACCTTCAAACTGTCACTGGGCAGTGGTTTGGACCCAGTAAGGACCGTTAGTCCTCACAGTGTGCTGGCCTCCAGCTCAAAAAGCCTACTGCATCACCCTGAAAACTGAGACACTGAACAAATCTGGCATCCTCTCCCCCGTGCCGCTGTGTCACCACGGTGATCTGTGACAGAGCTGGGATGGGTGGAGGCCTGACAGCCATACCCCAGCTCTGCCAGTGTGTCCTGCCCTAGAGTTTCATCTGGAGAAACATTAATCACGGCTCCCCACACACAGTCTTGCTTTTTCTGATGGAGGAGGAGTGGAATAAATGGACAGCCGTGTGTGAATGAAGCGGGGGGGACTCCCTGCTGCCAGAGCTGGGCCTTCTCAGGAGGCCTCCCCACGGTTTGAAGGCACATACAGCCTGGCTGTTTTGCAGCCCAGCCTGCAACCTGGTGACACAATGTCCTAGTTGGATTTGATGGAAGGGAACAAAGAACAGAGGAATATGAGGAGCAAAGTAGACTACTGTGACTCAGATGAGGCAGCATGTCCCAGCTCTAGTCCTGCATTTCCATTCTGACCTGTAGGATGGTACCACCCTTCCAGGGTGCATTTCAATCAGCCCCGTCCTAATCCAGCTACATCACCTTGAAGTTTCCCACAGAGCTTGTTTACCCCACCCTGCAGCCCCTCCTGCTCTCTCAGTCCTGGACTCCGCAGCAGCCCTGCCATACCCCCTCCACTCCACTGTGTCACCATCCGAGTCCCCCCCACAGCTCGGCTCTTGTACCCCAGCCCTGCGCTGCTGCTCCAGCCCTGCGTGGTCACACCTTGTTTTCTGAGCTGCCACCGTACCTCTGGTTACACTGTGACTCCCAGTACTGTTGTAAAACTGACCTCCAGGTGAGCCACGCAGCGCACACAGTGACACATATCCAAGCTCACCATTTCCTTAGGGATGCAGCAGGATTAACTGTCAGTTCCTCAGATGTAAAATAAACCTGTAAACACAACTTTCTTACAGGTCACCAGGCAGCGGGAGAAAAGGCACAGAGACCCTGATTCAGGCTTATATAAGACAGCACAGTAATTTTTGGTTTTCTGTGTTATTAATAAAAATTGATAGTGCAGTGACTGAAACCACAGGGGGAGGCACACCTAGAGCTTCCTCAGTGCTGAACACCCCCAGAGCACTGCCAGGGCTCCATGGAGCCTCGGTGTCAGAAGACGGGCATGCAGCAGGTCACTCAGCCACCTGGGCATCACCTCTGCAGGGGCAGGCAGTTACCGAGGGAGATGCCATGTCTGGAGCAAGGGATAGGCCATAGGCACGCTCTGTGACTGTACAGCTAGGTCCATATAACTCCTTGCTGCTCTGACAGACATTCAATTTGAATGCCTGTTTCCACACCAGATATCAACACTGCCCCACTTAATCAGGATGTCACGAGGTCATACGCATTGAGAGATGCCGACATGCTGAATCCAGACTGGGAGGGAGCCACAGAAGAATGCTAGAAACCAGAAGGATGAATGATTTGGATAACTGCTTCGAAATTCCATTATTTCCGCTGCATCCACGATGCAGCTGGAGTCCACAGTGTCACTTAGTGTGAGAAAGGCCATTCTAGTGATATTTCTGGGCTGAAAAGAAGAAAATATCCAAAATCCACCATGAAAGGCTGTTCTAGGAAATCCAATGCTGACTCAATAGGTCAGTATGAAAGCTGAGTACATAATTCATAAAGAAAAATTCCTACTGGTTTCTCTTTTTTTTTTTTTTTCCATTGCAGAAATGATCATTCTCATTTAGATAACCCAAAGTGAATCCAGTCTATTTGAGTGACAGCCACAGGCTATGCTTTTAATGAAGCCAGAACAGCAGTTTGCAGAAGGATCTCTGAATGAATCTTTTGTATCACCGGGGTTTTACGGTGCTAATGAATTTTCCTCTCTCACCTACGTGTGTTTTTCAAAGAGCTCCAGCTCTCCTGTAACCCAGGGAACTCGAGCCAGGGACAGGAAGGAACCCTGTCAGAGTTAGGAAGTGCCTTTCTTCCTTTAATATATTAAAAGCAGAGAGTGAAGAGCCTGAGGGAATGTATGGTTTAAGGGAAAGGTAAATGGATATGGAGTTTCTTATGTGATGATTGGGATCTCTTCTAGTCAGGATAGGGCAGAAAGCCTTTATTCTTTGGTGCACCTCTGAAAAACAGCAATAAATGGTGTTTGCTTCTGCTGTTAGGCCCCGCTGCCTCCTCTCATGCACTAATAACTCACACATTTGCTGACGGCCGAGAAACAGCAGCTCTGTGCAGAGTGTGTGTACGTCTTGGCTCACAGGTCCTCCTTCACCACCGGTCACGCTCATCATGTAACCCACCCATAAGGGTGGGACCCAGTGTTGAAGCAAAAAGAGGAGGAGAGTCCTGTCTCTGTATTAACACCAGGGTGCCTGTGCCCTTGTAGTGCACGGCTGTTCTCAGCGCAGAGCTCAGAGAGGCCGGGAGCTCATGGCCGTTCAGGATTGCCCTCTAAAGCCCAGCACTGACTAGAGGGAAGGATCACAACTGAGCTGACACAAACTTCCCACACAGGTAGAGACAATATCTGCTTCCTGCAAGGGTGGATTCAGCTCACCTACTTTGGACCTTGAGATCCAGACTATCTCATTAGAGTCACTGGATGGAAGCACACACCCAGAGGGTGACACATCTGGTTTGTGGCACTTGTTTACCTGAGCAGAGATGCACTGTGTCAGGAATTCCTCTTTCCCTCTGCTGCCCATAAAGTAAACCTAGATAATGAACTCCAACTGTAAATGTCTGAACTGCAGGTGAGACAAATCCCATTTCAAAATGTCAGTCTCAGGAGTTAGCAGCTCATGCCCACTCCTTTGAATATATTTGCATTCACATGCAAGAGAAAAGTAAGAAACACTCACTGTGCGGCACACAGGAATAACTGAAGGGGTGTGAACGAACACCTTTCACTGCGAAGATGCTCCTACTGTAAATAGGTGCCCGTGTTGCAGGGAATACTAACTCCAGGGGCATGCTAGAGAGCGCCTAAGTCAGTGCTGCAGTGCCCTAAAGTAGTCTATAGCTTGCCAGGGCGAGGTGGGGAAGAAACATTGCAGAATAGCTGGTCCATGAGCAGAGGAACGTGAGTGGCAATTGGAACTTCTTTGGTTTTCATCATTAACACTCAGGGCTTTCTTGTCCTGCTGTAACACAACCCAGGCTGGGTTCCAGAGCATCACACCTCCTTTTGCCCCTGAAACTGCTGGTGCTTTCTGGCTTTCTGCTGCCTGTGATTTGAAAAAGGGAGTGAGGAAAAGGACACAGTACAGATTCACACTTAGAAGCATCTCTTTCCAAGAGTATTCTCTGATAGAGATAACATCCCTGTTTCTGGATTGTCCAAAACAAGTTGTGGCTTCAGAATCCCTGTTACAAAGTCGTCTCTGTCCTAGCCAGAGAATACCTCGCAATGCTTTCTGAAAGGACTGCTTAGGAAAGTGGGAAGACCAAAACTTTCCTCAACAAAGCAATCTCTAGTTATATAAGAGCTCCATCTTGGAAATCCCACTGATACAGAACAAGCTATCAGGATCCTATCAGCATGAATCTGAAATCTTGTCAGCTCCAACTCACTCTGTACAGTACTCTCAATTGGCTCTGCACTGCAGAAAAAATCAAGGGCACCCTGGAGAAGTGGGGGCCTGGCTCTGTCAGTGAAACAAGGGCTTTGCCTGAAATCAAAGTTGTATGTTTAATTAGACACGTTGTTTTATGTTGGCACACAGTTTGGTGTGGCTGTCCAAACCATCGGGTCACCAGCACTTCTCGGATCCTTGGGAGCGATGTTGCAATAGTGTGTCTGTCTGTCCAGGGCCGTGGAGGCTGGCCTGCTCTGAGACTGCGTGCCCACAGCGAGGACACTGCAGGAGCGCTGTGCAACGTGGCAGCTTGGTCCAGCACAATCTGCACCAGCCCTGCCAGGCCCAGGCCAGCTCCAGCAAAGCCTCTGTCTCTGTGCTCAGCTCCCCAGTGTGCCAAGCTCTGCAGGCTGGGCTGTGGTTTGCACATCCCTGCTGGCTCTGGAAGGACCGGAGGTGCTATGTCTGGAACAAACAGGTTTTCCAGAGGGTCTAGGGACCACAACACAGAGGCATACCCACGCTTCTGTTAGGAGCCAGCATGGCTGAGCTAGAGCGAAACACCCTGCTGGAGAGAGCTAACAGCATCCACACTCGCCCAGCTGAACGCTGGCTCCACACAGAACTGACTTCCATCCACAGGGTTTATGAACAGACTCTGCACCACAGGAAAGCAGTGAAACTGCTTGTTGTCCTTCACTACCTCTACTAGGAACATAGCAGTATTTCTGTAGCACTGCATCCAAACTAAGAAAGCCTGCTGGTCCAGAGCTGGTGCTGGTGTCTGTATCCACACTAGGGTTAATATGCAACTGTGATAAATCCCCTGTGGATAATGAATTAGCTGTGACACTGCCCCAGCTTAAGAGAAAGCAAAGAATTTACTCTTAATTTATGGCTTAAAAAACCCGAAGACCTTAAAAGAAAATAAAAACCTCAAAAGGAAATCAGAAGAGTATCATATGTCATTCTGAGTGCTCTAGGGTTAAAGTTGTTCTGCTGTGAGGAAATACTTGTTTACTTGCATTTATGAAGAGTATTTGTGGAGTAGGGGGAAGAAACTTGACACGTCTTTCACTCTTCCTTTCTTTACTTGGCTTTTACAGATAAGAGAAGCAAAGATACATTTTCTTCATAGAGGCATTAGCTGACTTTTCAAACCTAAGTGTTTATCTCTCGATATACTGGGGATCAGGGGTTGCTGTGAAGAGCTTTTCTGAGCCTAAAATACTGTTAGACAGATTATTGTAGGGTGGCTGTACTACGTCCCTGCATCACCAGCTACAGTGGCTCTGTATCTAATCACTGACTGGGCCTCATCCTGTTTAGTTACAAAAACTGACTGGGCAACAGTTTAAGCTCTTACTCATTCTGGCCAATGTGCAAACTAAAGGCAGCTCATTGAAAAAACAGTGGTTTTGTTCATTTAGGGATCACAACCACAAACCAGAGCCAATTCTTGTGGCAAGGGGCAAAACATCACCTCCACACTCAGCAAGAGTCCTGACTGACACAAGCCACATAAGAGGGGAATGGCTTGGGAGCCTTGATGATCCATCCCAGGAGGCTGAAGCCAGGGGAGAGACGAACAACACGCAGAACTGGAAGGATGGGCTCCCCCCAGGAGGCAAAATCCTCTCCAGGCACACACAGCATTATGCACATTAGAGCACTGAAGCATGGAAGCCATGAGCATCCACAAGGCGCACACAGAGCCAAAACTCCAGAGCAACCCAGACACTGTGAGGATGCACAAAAAACCTGAGAGAGAAAGGGCAGCTCCCCAAGAAATTCACCCTGTTGAGTAAACCCACATCACTGGGAAACACAGTATTTCAGCAAAGCAACATGAAAGATCTCAGCTGCTTTTTTCCCTCTCCTGATGCTGCTAAGGGAAATGTATCATCAACCCCTTTACTCGCTCCTTCCTCACCCTGCCCAACTTTCTATTTATTCTTCCAATGATGTCACATTTAAGCTGTGCCAAAACATAAATTAATTTTACTCCAAAAGGTTTGCTGTCTCGAATAACTCACCAGGCCACACATTTGGTTCTTCTGGAAGAATGGACAAAATGCTGTTCTTGCCACTGAAATATACAAAGATATAAGCTCCGAATTTCTGAGGCAACTGTTGCTCAGGCTGGCCTGCTGAAAAGGGGCTTAGTTAAGGAAGGAAAAATATGTAAAGGAACACAGTTGGGCTTATGTACAACTTCACAGTGTACTGGGAGGCAGAAGTCCCTCATGAAGAATCGGCTCTGGGTCAGACAGCTTTGGGCTGTGCTAATCACAGTGTGTTTGGCAGAACGGAGCAATGGTATGGGAGGGAGGGAGCTCTGGGATCCAGATTGTATTGGGGCAACGCTGAAAGCACCAGTCAGCACAGAGCAGATGGACTGGAGACAGAAAATCATCTGTGGTGCACAGATACATCTGCAAGCAGTGTGCAGATTCAGGGATGCACTCGACAGTTTGAGAGGGTGTGGGATTTAGTTTTCCTGCTTTTTGCTGTGCCAGCAAGGAAAACTATAACCAGAAGATTAAGTTTTAGATGAAGGTAAGAGTTTGGGGTTGATTCTCTTTTTATGCTTGCTTTGCACCAAATGACATAATCAATGTCAGCGGAGTTGCTGATGCTGCCTTGAGTCAGTGCGAGAGGAAAATCAGGGCCGTGATTCATTAGGTTTAACGCTCACAGGGGAACATATTGTGGAGTGTGCTTGTCTCAGGGCTGCCTGGAACAGCGAGTTTGAGGGAGTGCACTGAGTGCCAGGTGTTCAGAGAGATATCCAAGTAGATTTTACACTTAAAATATAATAATCCTTTGTGCTGCTGTGGCAGTTTTCATCTGAAGGTTCTCAAGGGGCTCGGCTGACAATCTGGTATGCTTCAGTATCTCCAGTGAATGTGTGATCTCTGTTATTCTAGATGGGCAAAATGAGGCACATAAAAGAGAAAAGCCACTTGCCAGAGGTTGCAGAGGAAGCTGAGAGCAAAGTTTTGAGCCAAATCTAGGGATGCCAGCTTCGATCTCCTGCTCTAACCACTGCCCATGTATTGTGGCTACTAACTAGAGCCAAAGGAGGTACCCTTCACACTCAGAAACAGCCACCTCTGTGCCAAGGAAAGACAGAGTGTGTATGTGCATGCGGTGTAGGCAGAAGTGATCTCACAGCAGCCTGGTGCTGTTAAAGCTCTATAAGAACATGATGCAAGCCTTCAAGCTTCTACCTCCTCCCGAGATGATTTAACTTTTCTCAGGCAGCCTCCTTCTGGCTAATGGAAGTTCTTCTCCAGGTAGGACCTGAGGGGCCATGGAGAGAGAACAGCAGAAAGCCCTGCAAAAATGAAAGAAAAAAACCTAAACGTTTTCTTGCCTTGTCCCTCAGAGACCAGTGTCTACTGGAAAATATTTACAGCAGAGAAGGGTGAAATAGCAGGACTAATTAGCACTAAGAAAGCTGGCATAAATGGCAGATGTTTATAGACACGTGTATATAAACCCCAAAGATCCCGCCACCACTATGTGTTTTGCCTCTTGCACTCTGAGTCGAGGTTGTCGTGACAACAGCCCCCCTTCCCCTCCCTATGCCACCATTCTCAGCCTAGACTTTAATCTTCATCATTTTAAGAACTTTTGTCACCACGGCAACGTGACACAGGCTTTTAAAAATATTTTCTAGCACAACTCAAATGACTGTCTTTCCTTCGTGGTTTTCCTTAAACCTCTACGAAAAAACATTTAGGTTTGGCTTCTGCTGCCTCTGAAGGGAGCTGTAAGCCTCCCATGGGTGCCAGTTAGAAGGGACAGGAGCTGGCCAGTGCCTCCAGTGTGGAGGGATGATGGCATTTTCACCTCCCAGGGAACATGTCCCAGAGCAGCAATGCAAACACGAGGGCCAGAGCTTTTTTCAAGAACCTCTATGACTTTGGAGGAAGTGCCCCTTTGCTTTTCAATGGGGCTTATGTTCTCATACGCCTACAGCTCAGGTTTTCAACAGTATCTCTCGATATAGTTAAACGTCCTTGGAAAAGGAATAAAAAAAAATCAAGCCCCCAGAGCTGTAAGTAGGTTAGGTGTCTCATTCTCAGTGGGAATTAGATATCTTACCCGCTTAGGCATTTTTTTTAATCTCTCGTGGCTCTTATCTGCATCTTTGGGAATTGTAGTTCTTCTGAGAGGCTAGCAATGAATCACTTCTGGAAATAGGTCACAGGCTTTTTTGGAAGTTTAAGAATGACCACAGTCATCAGGCAAAAGGTCTGTCTAGCTCAGTAGCTATACATAGATATGCCTAGAGAAAGAAATATCTGGGAGGCTGAGGGGAAAGGAAGCATAAATACCTGAGAAGGAGACAAGAAGCACCACTGGTTTGAAACAGGGGCATCAAGGCCTGGAAGTGGCATCAAGAGGAGCACTCCATGGTCTGAGAGCCTGGTCCACATGGCTCTGCCCTGGACTGGCACTCAGCGAAGGTATTCATTGATGGAAAAGGCAGCTGAGCAGCAAGATGAGGTAATCGATGGATGACTCAGATGATATAGGTGAGCCCAGGCTGCAAACTATGTCAGAAGGACCTCATTTGTGGTCTGATCAAAAAATGCACTGAGCTACCAGGCACAAAGTCAATTAAAACAGTTAGCATGGACAAATAATAAGACAAAATACTAATGGCAATATTGATCAGGTTATGCTATTACCCAGGTCAGTGACACCCTTTCCTTTGCAGGACAGATCTATTTTCAATGAGGAAATTAAAAACTTGTATAAATAGGTGTCCTGGGGAAGGGGATCCCAATCTCCTTTCCTCCCAGCAGTAACGTCAGGTCCCAAGCTGGATCATGTCACATACTGTTTTGAAGCTGTTTGCCTTCCACTAAGTGATCTCTTTACCATAGTTTGAAGATCCCTGGTGAAGAGGTAGGAGTTAAAAAACACTAATTATAGAACACCTCCTGGGACAGTTTGATCCAGGGAGGAAAGGGTGACAGGCAGGTAAGACACAAGTATCCCAGAAAGACATATATATTATGGAATAGGCTTAGTGCTCTTAACTGTCCTCTCTTACCTAGAGACAAGAGGACTTCTTATCAAAGTGAAGGACCAGCTGATGAGAGGAAATGCTCTTTTTTCCAAAAAATGTGCAGTTTAGCTTGCAGAATGCATTGCCACAGGAATCCTTCAGGCCAGGAACTTGGCAGGATATTAAATACATGCCTAAATATATAAATAAATGGCTGACTAATAATAACTTTAAAAAATTGGTTTATATTCTTCCTTTTCAGTGATTAAAAAAAAAGCCTGAGGAATAAAACTACCTGTGAGCAGATTATTTTAGAGCTGTTGTTTTGGAATTCATCACAAGCTCCCTCTGAAGCATTTCATCACTATTAAGAGCAGGAGAGTGGACTAAATGAACGTCTGGTCTGCCACAGTGTCTCCCCATCTCCATTTACATACGTGAAAGAGCCTGACCCGGAGAACTAAGGATTGCCAGCTGTCTGTATCCATAAACACACAACCAGAACACAGGAGAAAGAAAATCAGATCAAGAGAACTGACCCTTCAAATGAGACAGAAAATTGTCTTCTCGAAATTCAGATTGCCTGTAAAATAGCCCTAGTTCACATTCTAGAGAAAAGCGTGGCAAAAGAAATTAGCAGTGACCTTTGTCTTCATATTTCTTGCAGTCACAGTTGAAATTTTTAGTTTAAAATTCAGAACAGATTTTTTAAATCCAAGGTTGTCACTTAACATTCTTATGGATTCATATGATTACCACCTGAGATATACTATAAACTCATTAGGTCCTGCCCACTAAGTGCAAACTTGCTTAAGTACAGAACTCATGCAGTTTACTCTTGATCAATTAGTATTTCCTTAACACATCTTGCATTTCAATCCAGTGAGTAAAGCACATGCATATTAACCCACTACCAAGCCCTATTCAGATGTCTGTAAGAGCACACAGAAAGGAGCTGAGCCAAAAACCCCACATCCAAAATGGAATGAACATGTGTCTCTTTGTCTTCCAAACACTTCTCTCTGCATAAACAGGACAACACTCGCACACACAAGTGAGGCCTCCACCTCATCCCAGATGGGCTCCAGCAGTTAGAAGCAGAAGAGTTCATAGGCTCTTTCCCTACAGAAATCTGGTCTATGTCTCCACAGCTAAACCTCCGTGTGGGGGACCCTAGAGAAGGAGCACACAGAGATCAGGGCAGTACCCAAAATGAGTCCTATGGGCTCTTCAAATGAACTGCAGCTACACATTTCCACACTGATCTCTTCTCGGCTCTGCATTTGTTTAAAGGATCAGGCTTTCTGTCAGCTGAAGTGATGGCAAATTTTTTCCTCCTGTTTTTAAACAGGGCAATAATGTAAATTTCTACATGCTGCATCTGCCCACTGAGACTGGTAGTGTGTTACATTTGATTATATTTAAGTACATAACCTATTGCTGCTTATAGCACAGTGCAGCCTGCCAGGATGGTTCACGTTCTGCAGGGAGACAGTACTTTCCACCTAACTCAATCCTCTAGTTTAATTCGATTACAACCACGGCAACCAAGCACAACTTCCACCCTTGACTTTTTTTTATGCCGTCAGTGACTGTAACATCCATGAAAAGAACCAGCCTGGCAGGCCTGGAGACTTGAATGGTTCCATGTGCCACGGGGCAGAGAGTGTGAGCAAAGATAATGATAGCTCCTCCGGCTGCAAACGCAGTGATGTTGTACTTTAACGGAGACCGAAGTTCACAGACTGAGGATGCTCAGCACAATGGCCTGATTTCCAGATGGGCTGAGCATTTGCCTGCAAAATTTCCATTGATCCATTTTGGGCACTCTTTCATTTGCTAGCAACATTTCAGAAACAGCAGATGAGATGAATGGGGCACTTCATACCGCAGCAATAAAAATTTTTGACTGCAGCCCTGGACAAATTCAGAGGAGAGGTGTGCCAGGCTGCTGGGTAGGCTGCTGTTTGGCCCTTAGTAGCACACATCTGAATTGTTTTGTTAGTGTTGGGTATTTTCCTAAATTGCTTTGACAGAGATTGGTCTGAATATTTCCAACAAGGATCTGAATCACCTTTTGGGGGACCTCAGTTTGCTGGCAAAGCACCAGAAGATATCACTGCACAGAGTGATGCAAATTTATTTGCATACAGTGTGTCACACATGTCTCATCTGGCACAAGACAAGTAATGGAGACAAACGTCCTCCTACTCTGTTGGAGTAATAATAGCAATATAACCTTTTCTGTATTGCAATGTGCACCTTAGAGAAGACATCTCTTAAAAGAACGGTGCAGTGAAAGTAACTCCTTGAGTAATATACCTCAGAAAACCTGTACCCTCCCGTAACCTTCACAGAGGAGACGCCGAGAAATTGGAGGAAGAGGAGCTGCTGGAGGATATACAGCCATTACCCTCACATGCACGCAGGCTGCACTGATCCCAGGAGGACAGTGAAAGGGGGGAAATGGCTAGGTGCATTTTTTATTTGCTTTAAGAATCTGGGACAGGGAAAACTGTTTTTTTAACCAACAGGCAGTGTAGATTATATTTATGAGAGCATGACAGATTAATTCCTGCTGTAGTTGTATACAGATACTTTGGCTGATTATAGAAAAATGAACTAAGTCAGGACAAAGATATTTAAAAGCTGTATTTAAACTCTACCTAAAATATTCTTAAACCTCCATTAATATATGCTGGGCAGGAACATAGTCCCTAAAGGCTGCCATTTTAATTAGAAATCCAACAGGAAATTCTGCCTGATGACAGGTATCAAGACAAAAACCTCCAGAGATGCAGCCTTGGAGAAGGAGGATATTTGCACAGCTCTTTTAGGGGTATAACACAATAATATTATAATAAACATAGAAATAGTAATAATAATCGTTTGACAGGGATGTTGTATGTTCAAGCAAAATATAAGGGTGTTGTAAAAAATTGCTGCTGTCCCCTCTGTCTCCAGCTGCGCCTCGGAGGTTGAGGCCTGGAGTCATGTCATCAGGCGGATAATATGAAGGAGAATCCCTCTTCTTATTCACAGCATAGGGCTTTTCTGTCCTTGAAACGAATCTTCAAACTTTGACAGCCTTCCTTTGCAGCAATCCTGTATCAACCAACTATTGAAAAAGCAAAACATACTATTAAGTGCTTTTAAAAGGCCACAGCCTTCCCCAGGCAGGTTTTTAACCTTTTCCCCAGAAAAGGAAGAGCCATTCAATACTTCAGTACTAGGTCCCTGTCTGTCAGTGCTGGAACGGACCAGACACCACCACGGCATTGCAAGATGCTCACATAAATGCTAACAAAGCCCAAATAAAACCTCTTCTTCTTGCTGCATCATGTGATTAGAAAGTATTTTATTGGTATTTCTCTCCAAAAAGCACACTGCATGATAGAATTATTTAAACAAAGCTACCTTTGGCCCAAGTTTTGCTATTTTCCTTCTGAATTGGCTTTGCTGCTACACCTATTCAACTTTTCTGATAGGAATGGAATCCACCACTCTCTCCTGACTCACTCTTCTCCTGGCCTGTGAGCCTGACTTCCTTCACACCAGCATACACAAAGAATAATTTCACCCACTTCAGTTGGAACCGCAACTGAACAAGGTCAAACCACATCAGATGTGGAGCCCAATTGCTCCAGAAGTCTCTCTCTGGCAGCAACTAGGATCAGTTAATTCAGAACAAGGCATAAGAAACCTCCCATCAGGCAGAGGGATGATAACCCACCTCCTTGGAAGACTTCACCTGAATGTGTAATAGCGAGAGATTGATTTAAACTTGGAAGCAGGAGTGTTTTTTAACCTTCCAAAGCTCTTGTCTGCCTTGTAACTCTGGATATACTTACAGCTCACATAAACATCCAAACTGCCCTTGAATTGTGTTGTCTGTGGAAGAAGCTCCAATGTCTGAATACATGCTGTCTGAAAGAGTATTTCCTTGAATGCATTTGGAATTTGCTGCCTTTTCAATTTCATTGACTGCTCTATATCTTTGCTGCATACGGCAGGAAAAATATATACAGCCGTCATCTTTTTCTAGCTCACTTATTACTTTACAGGCTTTTTCTTTAAATCCCTTCCTCTTAAAGGAAAGAATTTCAAACTTTCCATTTATTCCAGGTTGTTCTCAATCATTCTCATCCGTTTTCTCAAAATTCACTTTACTCCTACAGTGTAGAAGTAGCCTAAGTAATTAAAATTGGGATATTTTTAGACTCAGTTATCCTACGATGGCCATTTATATTATTTTTTAGTGCTTTCCTCTACCCTCTGCTCCCCCAATCCCAGTTCTTTTTTATCCCCTCCAGCAGAGAACTAGAGAGTAAGAAGCTATACAGAAGAAGCTTCTATAAAGAAGCTATACTACGAAGCAGAAACAGAGCTGCTTTAAGCTTGGTTTCTTTCTTGGTTTTAAAAGAAACTGAGTCCTTTGGGAATTCACTTCATAACCTGCTCATTCAACTTCTCCTGCCTTGCCCTCTATAGTCTGGATCATTCTTCAACTTCTGCTGCCTTGTCTCATTTAATGATACTTCATTGCTGTGAAAGCCCCTGGTCCGGCAGTAGGAAAATTTGCCCCCATCAGTGTAAGAAGAAATGGGCAGAAGAAATGATGGTAGCAGCACTGAAAAATTACCAGGGGAAATAAAGTACATAAAAATGACAGCACTGATCATTTTTTACAATGCCCTGCATGGTGCTGCAGCAGAGCCTCCCTTATCAATACCTCTGCATAATTATTCAGAGAAATTAAGTTTGGGGTAGAATCTGCTTTACCTCTGTGGCTGACTGGGTCTTGCAAGAGCTATACCTACACTGGCTAGGACAAAGGCTACAGACTATGCACGCAGTGCCTGTATCTACACTGGAAGGCAACAATGGACTCCAAGAAAGAATAGGTGTGTGAAGACAGACTAATGGCACACACTCGTCCATCCCTACCAGTGGCTGTAGCTGTAGCACTGGTTCAGAGCATCAGCAGTGAATTCAGGAGGGCTGAGTATCTCAAGAGCATCTGCTGTTGGATGGCGTTCAGTCTCAGTCACACTTGATCTCTCCAGATGACATCAATGAGAGCTGTGCAAAAGGGCAGAAAAAACTCAGCCCCTCCACCTTGGAAGAAGTAAGGCTATGGTGTAGTCTGTGCCTGGATGTGTGCTTGTACAGGTGCAGTGCAGAGACCAGACAAGCTGGGACTCAAGAACAGGTTCAGACTCACGCTGAAGTTACAGCAGGAATTGAGAAAGGCTGACATTGCCATTTCTCCCCCCAAAAAGAGTACTAACAGAGTGGTAAAACTGCAACACAGGCCTGGATTTCTGCCCTGGAGAGCAAGCCACGCTGTAAGAAGGGATGGAGAAGGGACCAGTGCAGTGCTTCAGTGGTTTGCATTTACTATAATGAGTGTCTTTTCCATGAGCACTTCTAACCTAAGGCAGAATTATTAAGTGTCAGCGGCAATTATAAATGAAGCTGGATCCCTGACCCCATAAAGCTTTGGCAGAGCAAGAAATGTGAATCAGGACGCAAGTATGTCAGGCAGAGGATGTCGATACCAGGAGCAGCTCCAACATATGGGATCAGGCAAGGAGAACCAGCAGGGCAGTAGGGACATTCCTCTAAGACAGTGTTTAAGTACTCACTCCAGAAAGCTTTAGCACTAGGACTAAATTATTATCTGTTTTAAATACTATGAGTTTCTTTGTGTTTATGGTGCTTTCCCCCTTCACAAAGTGAACAGGGAGTTAAGTTGCAGACAAGGAGTTCTGCTAGAGCAACACGGGGCAAGAAACAGTTGGGCTGTTTTGAAACCCAACTTCAGGCAAACTGGACCCTTTTCCAGACTGCTGTCATCTCAGCTGCCTGACAAGGGTGGAACAATGCCTCAAAAAGACAAGGTTAAACTGAGCATGGGATGAAGCAAATGCAGGGCACAAAACTTGAGCTCTTCAGAATTTAAAGCCTGAACGGGAGAACCCAGGTACAAGCCTGCTCCATCAGTTTAAGGCTTAGCATGAATTCAGAGCCATGGGATCTGATTTCCCAGTTCTGTGTCTGACGCAGTTGAAAACGCATTGGAATGGGCTGCCCAGGGCAGTGGGGGGAGTCCCCGGGATCCCTGGAGGGGTTGAAGAGTCGGGCTGACCCAGCGCTGAGGGATCTGGTGGCGTTGGGAACGGTCAGGGGGAGGGTCATGGTTGGGCTGGAGGAGCTGCAAGGGCTTTTCCAACCGAGATGATTCTGTGAAAACTTACAAAACAGATTTCACCTCCTTTCACTAAACTTACAAGAATATCTATTGGGTTCACAGCACCATCATATTTCAGAATTTTGTGCACATTGTGGGCAGCTAGTGAGACTTGGGAATTGCAGTGGAGTTTCTCTTCATGATCACCTATGAACTGGCAACCTCCTCAAGAGCGTTTGCTCTGAAGCACACAGATGGGCATGGGCACTCCAAAGAGCAGTAAACAAAATAATCTGAGGGATCAAATATTCACAGCTCCCAGTGGGAAGACTGAAAATGGAAGGGAGGTCAGAAACAGATGTTTGATATCCCATTTATTAGTTCAGATCTCCCTAAAACCCCAGGCACCTCAATCTCTGGACTGATTAGACTGGTGTCCAAATTTTTAACAAATGATTGGTATTTGAATCTGAGCCAGGTAACTCTCCCTACCACAGAGACAAGAAACGATCTGAACATTACGATTTCATTACAGATCCCATCTCTCATCTGTAGACTAAATATCATGGAGGATGCAAAAACTTTTGACACGACTAATGAGAAGGAATTTGGCAATTGTCTCTTCTTCAGATCTGCTGGATGTCAAGAGAGAGGTGAGGAGGAAAGTGTTGAGAATCATTAGGGATGCGGTGAGGGGCATGGAGTAGAATGCATTGGGATGCAATTAGAGAAAACCCTAAATTGAACATCAAGGAAAAATACTGATTGTAAGGCTTTTTTAGCAGCATTACCTTGCTAAAGGAAAGGTAGGGAGCCATATCATTTAGGGCATCAGAAATCAGGGCTGATATGGAGTACAGAAGGCTTCTGTGAGCAGCTGTGATTGCACCGGGATGTGCCCAACCCAGCATATCTTCGCTATGATTCAGTACACCAAGGTGACCTGGCAAATCCCTATCATCGCAAAAGACATAAAGGGAAGCCCCGCAGTGACAGCCTCGGACAGGCCAGGCCAGCCACAAAGACAAGTGTCTGGCCAGTACGTCCTGTCACCCTCCAGCAAGCCAGCTGGGCTTTGCTAAGCTGTCAGCCCCATACACACAAATACACACATGGACGCAAGACGAAAGGATGTCTCCACTATAACTGATGACCACAGGTGACCTCCAGCTGCCACCACTCCAGGAACCAAGAAGATCTCTCCCTGCTCAGCCAGCGAACTGCCTGACATTGCTCTCCTGTAATTACCGCCTGCAGGGAGCTTAGCCCTTCGCACCTGGTTTCGAGTCTTTCCAGCAGTAAGCAGAAAAGTGCACAGCTTGCTGTCCTACTCCCAGGAGGCTCCAGACCAAGGACTCGGAGCACTCTGCTGCCCTTGCTGTCAAGCCTCCCAGCCAGCCACCTGGCCTGACACATTTCCTAGGCTTTCAAACACAGAGAGACGCTAGTCCCCCTCATGTGGTTATGTCCAGGCTACTTTCCTCACCATCACCCCAGCTTGCTCCTGGCCTTTTCTCCTGCTGCTTTTCCGATGCCAGTGCTGGCATCTGGAGTAGGCAGCTGCCTCCCATCCATCAGCACATCCCCTTTTCTGTGCCAGCTCTCAGTTAAGCTGGCACATCAGTACAACCTTCCCACCTCGAAAAGCAACCCCCAGTGCACCGAGCTCCAGCCGCAGAGGCAAGAAGCTGGTTGTTAGCCATCAGACAGGGTAAGCTCTGGACCATCTGCAAACAAGTGACTGGAGTAAGAAGCCACTGTGTGGGGTGCTGATGCACAACCCTGGAAGGGAGCCCCCACCCCCCACATCCCCCATCCCCTTCTTTTTTTAAACTTTTTTTTAAAAACTTTTTGCTGATGCCCACCCTCATGCTGAGGAAATGCCTTGTCTGGAACAAAATAGGCTCTATCCCTTTTAGCTTGGTCTTTCCACTTCAAACACTGTGGAAATATCTTCTCCCCACTCTTCTGTTTGAAAGATCTCTCCACAGAATAGTTTTTTTCCACTTCCAAACCAGGAAGTTTTGGGGTGGTGTCCTACAGCTCACGTCTGCCCCAGGAAGGAGGGAACACATGCAGGCAACTTTTCTTCCAAATGACCAGAAAAATGGCCAGCTAATCAAAACAGGCCCTGCTTCACTCAAATGACTGATTGTAGCACTGGCTCTTCTCCCTTCCCTCACCCCCATTAGTTGATCAGGGTCAAATGCTGGGCTCTGAGGCTGCTTCCCCTCCATCTGCTGCTGCTGGCCAGAGGCTGCAGAGGTAGGAAGGAAAGGCTGAAATGAGCAGCACATCCTGCAGCCGGCAATTGCTCGGGCTGGGGCAATGTTTATCAGGCAAGGAAATGGCAGAGCCGTCCAACGCCTTCACCCTCAGGAGCTTGCAGCACTGCACTTGTAGGAGTAACCACAGTAGTAGGTTTGCTCGGATACAAAGAGCAGGGAAGACTGCAGGGGCTATGCAAATCTCGCCAAGGCCCGTGGGTATTCACTGGGGGTATGATCCTGCTCCGACATGGAAGGTCCCGGTTCCGTGGTGCTATTGATATCTAGACTAGGGCAAAGTCGGCAGAGATAGGTATGCATTTTTCTGCAATGCTGGTGAATTTTAAAAGGAGGAGGGATGCCTCTCCCATGACCGTGTGTGGCTGGTTTAGCGGATGCAGTGCTGCAGAGAGGCTGGGAGGGAGGTCCTGAGAGCTTTCTCTGTTCAGCAGCTGATGGAAAGCTGCTGCCAGCTGCTGCAGGTCCCCAGTCAGCACTCTATGCAGCACGTCCACATCTGAAGGCTGCAGATAAGGGGAGAGTGCTTTGAGATAAGGTTCCTTTTAAAGGAACCATCTCCTGTAGGAGCTTGCAGCATGCTGTGTCTCAGGAAGGGGGGAGAAGGGAGAGGGTAAAGGCCAGAGGAACATGTTCCAGCCTGGCTCCAGACCTCATCGTCTGCATTCCCAGCACTCACAGTGTGCCAGGATGGAAACTGAAGGCTTTTTTCCATTTTCCTAAAGTGGGCTGTGTTCTTCCTTCCCTGCCAGCTGCTAAAATAACCTTGAAGAGGGCAAGGAGAGGAGCAAAAAATCTGTATATGAGAAGCGTCATCATCATGTACTTCAATTTCATCTCCAGCAATGCTATTGACATGGGTCATGAGAGAAGCTCCAGGAAGGATTCCTCGAGTTCCCCTGAAGCACCCTACCCACATCCACTCATGGGATGTACTGTTTAAGGCAGCAAAGCAGGATGGAGCTGCAGTCTGCTCAGTGCTACATGCTGACCCCTCTCCCTCACAGCAGATACGAGAGAGATCTCTCCTTTTGCTTTCCATGCTGGAGAAGCCAATCTCTTCCCCCTGGCAACAGCAAAGACCAGCTCTCCACTCTCTGGCCCATTTGTTCTCTGTGGGCCAAAGCACAGTCAGACCCTGGCTAAGCATGGCAGTCTGCTGCATTGGAGAGTAATCAGTCCCCTTTACAGCACAGAAGACAATGCTGTGAAATGAACATCTCAAAAAAAGTGACAAGGTATTGCTGCTTGACATATTTAAAAGTTATCTGACAACAGCCCTTGAAAATCAAACAGACGGTTCTGTGCCAGGACAGACTACATGATGCAGCAGGCCTTCCCCATCTCTCATTTCTACTGTCGCATTTCATCGAAGGCCTCTTCATTCTCCTTTCCTCCCTGCCGGCCTTCTTCCAATTCTCTTTCACATTCTAGAGTTGGAGTGGATCTGCTTTGTGCTCAAGACAAAATACAAACATGTCATTCAGGTCTGGAAGGAAGGGAGCTGAAGGGAAAAGTTCTTATCTGCCCTTCCTCATACCTACAAGCTCGAGGTGATTTATCAGCTGAAGAAGGCAGTTGGTAGGATGTCTGCGCATCCTGGCAGGGAGCAGACCTTTGAAGAAGTGCTCAGAGGAACAAGGCTCACCCACAGGCCAGGCCTGTGGGGAAGGGGAAGAGCCTGCTGGAGAAGGCACAACCAACCTGAATCAACATTTTTTTCCTCTCTCCTCCTGTATGCAAATGACAGCCCTTTTTATCCTTTCTAGGCATGAAAGAGTAATATGGAAATAGAGAGGAAGGTGACCATGGCACAGGCTCTCCATGACTCATTAGTGGCTCCACTTTGCATCTCCTGTAGATGCTCTAGCACAAGGGAGGGATAGAGATACAGGGAGATGCAGAGAGTGTGAAGACTTGCTGGGCTCATGTGATACGCAGAGTTCATCAGTGCATTACAACACATTTACACAGTCACCAGAACATCCTCCTCCAGCTGCGGGGGATATTGTCAGCGGGCCAGGAGCCCCTGGGAGGTGTGCAGTTGGCTAGGCTTTCTCTAGATGCTCTCTTCAGATATCCCTGTGGCACATAAAGGCAGGTAGGGGCCATGGTAAGGCTCTAGCCAAGCCATTTGCCAGGGCTGCTCCCAAGCTTTTCTGACCTCTGTGATGTGCTAGAACAACTTTCCAGTGTAGCAAAGGCTCACATTTTTCAGGAAAGATCTGTGAGTGTGGTGAATTTAGGGGGATGTTGCATCTTTCTAGCACTGAAAGGGGGAAGCTTTCTCAGTGACATGGTCACGTTGACATGTCACATCTCCCCTAGATACACTGTGCTGCTTGCAGAAACCAATTAGAGCTGGGCCCAGTAGAAAGGACTAGTTTTGGGTGGTAGTGATGAGAGGATGATTGAAAGTTATTTATCTGTTCAGGACCTTTCATTAGTGATCACTGCTGGGCCCTGATAGAAGTCTCTGGACTTTGGCTGCACTGAATTTGTATAATTAACTACACAGTTTCAGCTTAATTCTTTGTAGAATCAGAAAAGCCAGGCACACTGTTGGGATAAAGTGGAATTAGTGTATGTTTGGGTGATGTATACTGGAGAGGAGTCTAATCAACCCTGTTTGAGGGACAGCCTCTCCAAACTGGGCTGCACTGAGACACAGCAAATCAAGAGGAATTAACACCCGGCAGTTGGAAAAAAAAATATATAAATGAAAAAAAAAAAAAAAAAAACAACAAAAAACAAACACAGCTGCTGCGTCTTAACTGCTTAACTGCTCTCCACCCCCTCCAGGGACTTGAGGAAGAGCAGGCCTGTCAGCTGCTTTAAGGGACATTATCCTCACAGTTTCTTCCCAGTGTTTACAAGGCAGCACGGCTGCTGCTTGTTTGATTGCTTGTTACTGCCAGCACAGAGAGAGGTTCTCTCAAAGTTCACCCTCCACAGGCTCTACCACATGAGAGTGAAGCCAGACCTAAAGTGAACCTAGAGGAGGGCAGACTCCAGCCGCTCTCTGCTCCCGGGGTACGGCTCTGTGCACACCCCTGCACTGGGCAGCATTTTGCAGAGTGAATTCCCCTCCCTGAGCTCGCTGCCCACGGTGTTGCTGCTCTCTCCCTTACTCCTTACCTCAAGATTTCCCATCAGACCAGTCTCCTACTCCAAATCTACTTACACACTGCATAGACCATCATCCTTTTTTGATGATCCATCCTGGCTGGATCCAAACCTGAGAAACATACTCCCCAAATTTTTTTTCTCTCCTAACGCTCAGGGAACAAAGCTACAGAGTAACCATGACACCATCCTCTTCCATGTTCATCTGCCTCGGTGACCCCAAGTCAACAGGTCAAGGGAGAGGATATTAGATACATCACAGAACCATGAAAACCCACACGAGACAGTAGGGTGTGCTAAGGTAAAGATATGTATATCCCACACTGGGTTAGGGCTCTGTTTCTAGAGCAGGAACACTGTCCCCCCAGCCCTGGGGGAAGGACCTGCCAAAGGGTACTTAGCAGAGAAGTACAGATTTATGTTGTATCTCAGTGAGATTGCTCAGGATCTGTATCAGAGCAGATCCCAGGCCTAATGGCACCTCAGAAGCGTGAATGACCTGCAGGTGTTTAAGATCTATAAGGTGACTACACTGTTATCTTCATTTTATGGAAAGGAACATTGTGGGACTACAGGCATGTAGCTTGTCCTAAACCCAGAAGGAAGCTAGGAGAATAATTCTGGTGTTTCTGTTTTCAGATCACATCTCTCACTTTCTTTTTCCAGCTGTCACAAAATGCAGAATGTTTCCCATGATCAGATCTTCCCTGATTTCTGTCTTCTCCCTCATAAATACTGGATGACCAGATGGCAAAGATAAAATCACCAGGAGTTCAGCAGGGAAGTACCTGACACATGGGTCTGCCAAGGCACATAGGGCCACCACTGCCATTTTACATTGTCAGGATAAATAATAGCTTTTTCTTTAGATTAAAATACCGAAGTCTAATCTTCATTCCCCCTGTATATGTACACATATACCCTTGTATTCTGCCCTTGACCAACCAGGCTGTGTAGAGAACCACCGAGGTGAGGACTGAGCGTGCTGCGCGGTGCAGGTTCCCCTGCACAGCGTGTGACCGGCTGCCACCACCCATCCCTGCGAAGCTGCAGCACATCCCCGGGCAACGCTGGGGAGCCCCGGCGCGGGGTGCTCTGCTCCCCCGGACTGCTGTGCCATCCACCCACAAGGAAAAGCCTAAAACAAGGGGCCCCAGTGAAATGTTGTTCTCAGCTTCTACGATAAAAAAACCCAATCACAGGGCGCTGGAGGGGGGGGAAGACGTATAACTCATATTTACCTGAAAGAGTCAAAAAAGTAAAGCACACTTACTTTCTGCAACATAAGAGAATCACAATGGATAAGGTGGCAGCACACTAAGCCTGGGTTGAAGATTTTTATTGTAAAGTTTTATTTTTAATCTGCAAGGATTTTGCATGTGTCACTAGGCTAGAATACTACATGAGTGGTGCAAATCACTTCAGGAAGTGCCAGGGGCAGGAGAGGAGGCATATTCACGAAAAGCAGGGCAATTACCCCGCTCTCTTCAATTTTTTTGGCACACTCTTGTTGAGGAGCTTCTGAACAGAACAGGCATTATCCAGCTCACAGCCCTGGCAGCTGCTGCTCTGCAGGACTTCTTGCTTAGGAAGGAAAGACACAAGGGAGTTACCAAAATACCCCTGACCGGGTAGGAGTAGAAAAGGTGATGGATGCTGGAAGAGCAGAGAACTGGGGACACACGTTCCTTGGAAAACTGGGGTGAAAATCAGCACCTTCAGCACCACTTTAGAGTTCTTCCCTGGTGAAGTGGTGTTTGAATGTAATGAATAAAAAGGTTCTTGTACTGAAGTCACAGATGTAATTCCAAATCCTTTTCCAAGAAGGCAATAAAGAAAATTTTGACATGTATTACAAAGAGATTTCAGAAACATTTTCCATTCTAATGTGACTCTTTGGAATGTGGAAATTGCCTCACCCTTCCCTCTAGCCCTTGGGGTATTCCTGCTTACTCAAAACTGGGAGATGGAGGAGTTAAAGTAGAAGAGGAAGCTTAAAAATATGCATCCTTATGAGAGAAGCAAGAATAAAATGTCATCTCTCAGCTCTGAAAAGTTACCACATTGATTTCTGCTTCATAAAAATGAGGTTAAGTTGAAAGCATTAAGCTGGCAAACTGGATAATTGCATGTCCTGAAACTGTCTTCGAAACAGCTCTGATTTTCACAGCGGTGCTCAGAAAATAACTTCATCAATAAGGCTCTTGCCCATTAAACCTTCGCACCTGTCCGTGCTTTGCTCGGGAGTGAAGCTTGTCCTTCCCAAGAAAGACGACTTCTTCCTTTCACCTCAAACTAGTGGGGAAAGCAAGGCTGTTCCGCATTATATTAGCATATTTCCAGCAAGAAGAAAAGAGGGTAAAAACCAAACATTTTCTCAGGGCTGGGGCTTTCCAGCTCCAGTTCCCCACACATAGTGTGTTGCAGAGAGTCTTGCACTGTGGCTGGCAACTTTTTCTCTAGAGTGGAAGTGAGAATTGCTCAGAGCCAAAGCTTGGCCTCAGGTTTTGCTGCCCTGTGAAAGAGTGTTCCTTCTTTCCCCAGCTGGTCTAGCTAGGGTCAGGCCCCTCCAGCCAGCTAAGCCCTCATGCAGCCCGGCTGGCAGGATGGGACCTGACCTTTCTGCGTGGCTGACACTGCCCTATCCACCCTTCCTCAGCGCACAGCACCTTTGAAAGGCAAGAGCTTGCCTTTGGCTACCTTGTTTGCGTGGCAACACATATGAATTCTATAACTCACAGTATTATCTAGCGATGGTGCTGGAACCTGAGGTCTGAACGCTGCACCCCATCCTAGTGAGCTTTGTCTGGGGAAGGGATTCAGGGTTCTGCTGGGCCTTGAGCTCCACAACACAACAGCACTTGCCCAAGGGTGTTGTGTCTACCAACAGTGAGGTGTACTGACAACTGGTTGTTCTCTCCCACCAGCGCTATCCACTTACTAGAGCAAATGGACTAGGTAAGTACCCACTACTGCGGATTCCTCTGGTGTCCTGTGGTGCCTCAGAGTGCCCACCAGCTTCGAGGGGGGAGGCAAGCAAAGCAAACCAGACAGAAGAAGCCACACTCGTATCTAAAGAGCTGTTCAGATACAGAACAGATTCTTTTCCAGAATCTAAACCCTTAATTATACCAGTGAGTGGGGTATTTTTCTCTTCCTGCTGGCAGAGATTTGCTCTCCCTTTCACTCCAACTTCAGAGGAGCAGCTGTTCAGGTCCCCATCTGGCACTTCCCCAGCGACTGGCTCAGAGCACATGAGGATGCTCTGTGGGGAAATGAAGTTAACTTACTTCAATCTCTCTTGGCAAAAAGCAACTCCATGCTGTCATGCTCCTTCTTACACTCCAAAATCCCCTTTCTTTCTCCCCCACTAACCAACTTGATTTTTTTTTCCATGGTCATATTCCGGCCAAGCTCCTGCTTCATTCACACAACTTAGGGATTCGGCATGTTCCTTTCCAGCCCTTTCTTGCCAAATACAAACAGTGAGGCGAGGAAATGCTGTTCTCTTCAGCTACCTCATTAAAGTTTTTCACTTGATATGACTGGAATCAATAGTCCCTTCCTGGAAGAAGCTTCAACAAGAGGAGCAATTAATTTGCTACCACATGCCAAGGCTAATGTGCCTTAGACACACTGGCCTTAAAGTATTGGGTGAGTTTGGCAGAACATGATTCCCATACTGCTAAAAGACAAAACTAGATTTGGCATTGAATCAGCAACCCAAATGGTAACAGGAATCTCCCTCTGAAAAAGCTGTATTGGCTGTCCCTAACATTAGCATCCCATACACCCCATACAACGTACTGACACAAGGCGATGCAGAGCACTGTGCAGGCTGCTTAGGGCTCAGACCCAACCTGAGGTGCTCGATTCCAGCTCCACAGAGGGTACAGCCCCTTCAGGCAGGCCTTCACAGGGCTTTTGCTACGGGTCACAGCCCTACTGAGGGATGATTCTGCGTTTCCACACATCTAAGGGACCTGGGCACTGCCCTGGCTGGTTCCTGACCTCACAGAGTTTTTCTGTCATTTTAGAAGGCTTCCAGAAGTTTTCCTTAAGTTTTCAGTCAAAGCACAGAGTTGTCAAGACCCCTCTTCCCTTTACAAACATGTAGGTCACAACACCTCATATGTCACCTGTATGACAGCAACATGGGGGGCTGTGTCAAGATGCTGAGGGCCTGGGGTCCCTGCATGGCTCAGCTGGAGCATGCCCCCTCAGTGAAGTGTGTAGCCTCCACAGTATTAAATCTTACAAAAAGACACTGGTTGCAGGAGGAATTCCTCATGTCAGGCTCCAGCACTTCTCCTTTGAGGACCCTCTGTTATTGTGACACAGCAGCAATAATAAAGCCTGCCAGAAACCCCCTTCCAAAAACAATGGCCTGAAGAAAAATGACAGGCAGCCAGCAAGATATGGGCGTTGAGCTACAGGCAGCTGGTGCTGGCAGAGAACTACGGAGACGTGAGCTCCCAAGAGAAGGGCAAACTTATCACAGTGTCCGGTGAAGGGACACGTAAGGAGTAGGCTAGGAGGAGTCTGAGGGAAGAGGAAAATGAAAGGCTGGAACAGCAACTAGCTATCACAGTGATTAAAGATCATTAGAAGATCAGCCTATCTCTTTTGAAAACCTGTATAATTCCATCCCAGCATAAAAGCCCAGACTGGTGTCCCTTGTGACACTGAGAACCAGAGGATGGGCACAGGCAAGACCCTCTTATTGACACGCCTGACACCTTGGTCAGGGGGAACTTCACTTCAGGTATGGGGGGAATTTAACCCCATTGCTGCTGCTGCTACTGGGAGCCTGAGGCTTACCAGGGCCAGGCCCCCAGATCATTTTGTCACACAGACAGCTGTCTACTAAGAACAGATCAGAGAAGAAACATCCATGAGACAGCAAATTACTTTCACTGGCTACAAACTGGATCTGTACTACTGACCAAGAGACAAATGGCTCTGTGCTCTAATCCCAACCCCTCAAGCCATCTACTCCCCCTGTCATAGCATCCTGTTGACAGAAGACACATGAAGCACTGCCAGAAAGTGACTGTAAAAAAAAAAAAAAAGGCTTTTTCCTTTTTATGGCAACTTCTGTAGCTGTGCAGCTATTCAAATATTTGCCTGGCTCCTTATAATTCATTACAACACTTTTTTTTGTGATACTGTCTTTGAAACTGTATTCTCATTACCCAGGTGGGAAGCTTAATTTGCATTATAGCAGTAGAACTTTCGGCTAAAGACAAACTCCACCAAAAAATCTTTTTAGGTTTCTTTCTCCTGAAAGGTAACACGACACAGAGCAGGGGATGGATCACTGGCTGCCCACGGGCAGGCGAGGGAAAATGCAGTGTCTGTGCAGGAATGGAGAACATCTGTTTCCTTCTGTTGTCTGCCCTCCCTCTGCAAGGATGTTGTGCTTCACAAGTGAAAACAGTTCAATGTAAAAGGCTGTGGTAAAATCTTGAACAACCTTCTTCTAATATCAACAAGAGGATTTTTGCCATCGATTTCAGCGCAGCCAGGATTTTCTCTGAAAGGAAAAGATGCTCCAGTTTTGGGTCACTTTGTGCAGTGAAAGTTAAAATTATTGTAACTTGCATTATGGTTCTAATAAGCTCCTGTAACAACATTAAAGACAAATGCTTGATAATGCTGCCTTCAGAAATTAGGTAATGTAAATTTAGGAAGAAACCCAGCCCATTCTCACCCTCTCTCCCACATTACCAGTGTTTGTTGAGTCTGATTTTACTCAAGGGTGGCCAGAGGTTTTAATGAGTTACTCTCATGAGTCTGCCTTGCTATTTAACACGACAGAATTGCAAATCATATCAATAAAAAATCTGCTAAACTATTTTGAACTGCTCATGGAATGGGACCCTGCTGTGCTACTCGAGAACAATCATTTTGCTCAGCTCCTCCCCTCTCAGGATCCAGTTATGGCTTTGGCCTAACATTACATCCCCCAGGCCACTAGCCACGTTATTTTAGTTTAATTTCAGGAAGGCTACAAATAGATCAGAAGAAACTAAGGGAATTAGCTGTTCAAATCAAAATAAAAATCAGCTGGGAGCCATATTCTCATAGACTTTGGAAGCTCTCTCCTAGTCCTTCCACACAGGCCCTCTAGCCTTTGAATCAATTTTCTCAATATCTCTGAATCTTCTTAAAAGTGATGTCATCTTTCAGGTTATGTAATCTGTGCCCAGCAACAGACCTGAGAAGATGCTTTCCCTCCATTCTAAAACTACTATATAATATGGAAACTCAAGGGAAGAAAAGGACAGCATTCAGGAGAGTTTTCAGGTTTTCATTGACATAATAGTTTGAATATCACCAAATTGTCCTTTTTTTTAATGTTTCAGGTACAAAAACTAAAAAATATAATTTTTTTCTGACAAAAATATGAAAAAATCCTTCACATGATAATCTTATTGTGATACATATCAAAACCAGTTAGTTCCTTTCCTTCCCATCATAATCCCTCACATAGATTACAAAACTGAAATATTTTGGTTATCTTAGCCTATGTGCTATCTGGAAACCAATTTATAGGAGTAGGATTTTACTGTTGTCCCAATAAACGTTCGTTGTTCGTAAGTCAAAATAGTTTGATCTTAAATATAGGTTACTGAATCCTGGCACCAAACACAGGGGTAGATGCTGTGCATAAAATAGGGAAAGCTCAGCCAATTGCTCTTAGGAAAAAAAAAAAAAATCGATCATTTTCGCCTGTGAAAACCTAAAGAGGTTTTTTTTGTCTAACACTCACAGTCTGAACTGTATTGGTTCATTTTGATTGAGTATATGGGTTACATGGTATTATTCTGCTTTTATTCGTTCTGCTGAATGACCTTGGGATAGGTTTGTAGGATGTTAGTGTTCAGTCTGCTTTCTCTGAACAGTTTCTGCAACACAAAAGTGTGAAAGCCCAACTCCCCGAGTCGGTGCATGACAATGTGCCTCCATGTTCACATGGTCAAGAGCCAATGACCAACCCAGCTGCCCTGAAGAGTTCTCGGAGTGGTTCAAAGGCCGAGATGGTGAGAGCTTCCCTGGGTTTGAACAAGGCATAACTGGAGTACCCAGGTTTGTTCTAACCCTGGCAGTACAGCTCCAGACACAGACCACGTCAGCCTCCTGGATGGCTTATGGACTTGGTAACTACCAGACTCTGAAGTTTATAACATGATATTCAGGCAAACTAGGCTCAAGCCAGCACGACTATGCCTTCCTACATTGCAATCAAGCTTCCTACTGCAGGGTAGATAAGGCAGACACTTCAAAAAGACTCTATTTATATTCTGCTCTACTGGTAAATTCATTCGTTGGACCACTCATGCAAAATTGATAATGCAAATGAAACTGCTACATTTGGAACTAAGCTTATTTTTGTACTCCAGTGAACACTAGTGCATTTTATTGTTTTTCTTCCCTTTTTTTCTTTTCTTTTTTCTTTAGGTTGTTTGCCCAGCTGTAGTCCCCAAAGCACTTGTTTCAGATCTGGGGGAGGATGTCAGAGTAGTCCGCTGCTGAGCCAGAATGGTGCAGGCACTTCAAACCACTGGCTCTTGAGCCCACAGACTCATGACTAGCATTGATCTGGAACGGCTGAGTGGCTGGCTGTTTTACAGCATTGCAGCCTTAGAGAAAGCTGCTCTCTCCTCACTGCAGGGTGAGTGATAAATTCATGCAGAGCATGGACAACTGCAGGGGAAGAAATGGAGAGGCTCACTATGAACTCAGGAAGTGACCACTTATCCCTGTGCTCACTCAGAGTTACACTAATGCTCAGATGTCATGTTTGTCTAGGAGGCAGAGTAAGTAGATTAACACTTCTGTGTATACTGGATCCCCCTCTCCTCCTCATGCAGGACCCAGAGTCTCAGAACTGGTTATAACCAAGGCAGCAGCAATTACTCCATCAAAAGTCACAGTACAAGCTCAGTACAGGGAAGTGGGGATGCCCTCTCCAGACACAACGCAGCACGCTCCCCTCTGACTAGTCCATCCACCTCTACTAACTGCCTCAGACTGCCCTACATGCATTCCTGTAGTTGGCACACATACTCTTCTCCAGCGGACCAGCGTGTCCTATTCACAAGTCTTTTTAAACTTATCTGGTCGTATGCAAAAACCCTAAGAGAAAGGACACTACCTAGCAGAGGAGACGGAGAGTGGGATAATGTGGGAGAAGAAAGGAGAACAGACCTTCGACAACCCCCTCTCCCAACAGTCCTCCTCCTTTAACTCTGCACAGCAACTTGCCCCTTGCACACACTCAGAGTAAGCCTAGTTCAACACTGGTCCGTCCTACAGGAATTAACACTTCCAGATCACCACTGCTGATCTGTGCAGTGGGGAAAGATTCATGTGAACTTGCAGAGATGGATCATCTGTAGGCACTTCAGAGTAAGAGGAAGAAAGAATTCAGTGTGGTTCCAGGGAGCACAACCATTTACTGCCATGCAAAAATGAAGAAGCACTTCTCCTCCCTGTCTCCTTATTGATTTGTAGCATGCAGTGCACCAATGACAAGGGATCATCCCTTCTCTCTGCTTCCCTCCCCCATTTGAGAAGGTGGAAAACCTCCTAGTATCATACTCTCTCCGGGAAACTGCTGCTTGGGTCGAGCCCTGTTTGAAAAAAAGACTATCATGTTTGCTCTGCTGGGCTCTGCAATGCATAACAGAGTCTGCATTGCAGTCTCAAACTGCAATCCAACACCATCTGTCCCTTCCACTTGCAGCACTGCATCACTCCAGGGAATCTGCTCTTCAGGGGGGATCCGGGGAGCGCCTGGCTGTGCTGGTCCCTGGTACCCACGACAGCCAGCAAAAAGGAAAAACGCCCCACTGATTTGTACTGCGAGACTGAAACTAGAAATGGCTGCTCAGTCAAACTGCACGAGAAGCAACACGGGGAAAGGGTGCTGATTTGCTTTCATTTCATTATTTTTTAAAACAAATTCAGTACAAGCAAGCGAATATACTTAAATCCCCTTTAACCACCTTATGGAAAGGAAGTCAAGGAGCAGAGGCAAGCAAGCACAGAGCTCTGCACTGCTGTGGCTACACATAAATCCGTATGAGGGAGCTACTTTAACAACAGCCTAAACCACCAACTCGCCTTTCCTGAGCGTTCTTGGATTAGAGGACAGAGAAGTAATGCAACCAAGGGACAAGACAACAGACCTGGAGATACTTCATTGCTCTGCTCAGTCTCTGACTTACTGAGTCACACCGGGAAGGACACTTTTATTTATCTCCATCTCTCTGTGCAGTTTCTGTCTGACTGTGCAATGAAGCAAATTAACCTAGTAGTGAATTCTTCAGGGCTGTAGCCATCTCTCCGTATACATCTGTACAGCACCTTGCACAATGTCATCCCAAACTGCAACAAGGCATTATGCTCTGCTGTCAGTGAAGCAGTCACAAATTAGAACACCAAAAAGATGAAGCCTTAAATTTGTAAAGTATGCACTAGTGCTCTCCCTCTGAGTCTGATGCTGGAAAGAGGAAACGGCTCAGCTCTACCATGAATTAGTGTTCTGACAGCTTGGTGCAATCTAGCCATGACTTGCATGGCTGCGTTGCCTTCACATTCCCAGGAGCACACTCTGCATTAGATCATGCTCTGCATCGGGGTCTGCTCCAAAGCAGAGGAAAAATTATGGGGAGGAAGATGAAATTGCCTTGACCAGCTTTCCTTGTCCTGAAAATATGCTCCTGACATGTGCTGCAGGGAGCTTTCTCTCTGCCTTGGAGAGCACGGAGACAGGAAAAAATAACTAATTTTCAAGCTACTTGTAAGGCTGTGGCTTCACTCACAAGTAGGCCTGAAGGCTCACCCTGCATACTGGAACTCCCCTGGGAACAGCACAGGCTCGAGGGGTAGTGGGGCTCTCGATTTTCACCAGACCTTTATGTCTTTAAACAGACACTATTTGTCCACAGATTGCTCTTTTTTCCTCTTCTCCTTAACAGAATTTAGGAAGCAAGAAGGTTATAAATACAACACCAAGCCATTTATTCAAGAGATAAGCATGTAAAAGAAGAATGCTTGGGTAAACAAATGCCACAGGTTCTGCAGATCAGCCGCCTCTAGACCTTTCCTTGGAGTTGTTTCTGGACCTTTTGGGGCTCTGAGGGGGCAAGACCCCACTGTGTGGCTAACTGCCCCACTCACAGGCAGCTCTGTAACTACACACTTCCTGCAGGGGGTCCACCTGGACTTACTCTCCTCCTAGCTCATTCATCTCCTCAGATTATATATTTTATGATTGTGAAGCAGATACTACAGTCTCAAGTGACTAAGCAACAATATGCTGAAGGCCCTCTCAGGAACCTGCTAAAAGCAAAGCATTAGACTCAAGACACAATTCTTTAGCATTCACACTGGGATAAAGTAGAAGAATGGGCATCCAAAGAAAGCACTTTTGTGTAATACCAGCATAAGTGGAGAAAAGATTTAGGATGCAAGTGCATCACAGCCTCTGCTCACCTCCTCCCACTGATGAATATAGCGGATGAGCCGGGAGAGCCGCAGCAGCCGCAGGAGGCTGAGGATCTTAGTGAAGCGCACGATGCGCAGTGCCCGGGCTGTCTTGTACACCTCAGAATCAATGCGGGTTTCAACAATCAGGAAGATGTAGTCCACGGGGATGGAGGAGATAAAATCCACCACAAACCAGCTCTTCAGGTACTTCATCTTGATCCTCTGTGGGTCTAGGATGATCTCCGTGTTGTCCTCCACCACAATGCCTGTTCGGAAGTTGAGGACAAGGTCGATGAGGAAGAACGTGTCCGAAACCACATTGAAGACAATCCATGGGGTAGTGTTCTCATCCTTGAAGAAAGTGATGCCCACAGGGATGATGATCAGGTTCCCTACCATCAGGAGCAGCATGGTTAAATCCCAATAAAACCTGGACAGCAAGACAAAGACATGTGAGATCAGCTATAGAGTGGGAGATCAGGGAGCCCAGGTCAACAGAGCTAATGTGCTTTATACATCTCTACTGTCATTCATTCCCTATGCTCTGCTAGTCTGCATCATGTACACAGAGTGCACAAGCTGCTAATTAAGTAATTAAGATCATAGGAACACTTATCTTCTGGCTTAGAGGGTTCAGAAAGGAATTCTGGACATGCCCACTTGAAAACTTCGATCAGGACTTCAGAGCCACCAGAAAAGACTGACATACTTGCAGTTACTACAGCAACTGTTAGGTAAAAAGAGAGAGAGAACAAGTATTTGGAAGGCCTCAGAGTTCATATGCCAATAAAGCTCTTTGGGGTTCAAGTCACCAGGCTTGCTCCTACTGTCTGGTCCTTCTTTAGAAGTAGCTAGCACTGATAGCATTGGGATCAGGATAGAACTGGAGACCGTGCTGTGATCCACAGTGTTCAGTTTAGATTTCTTGCTAAGCTAAGCTTACGCTGAGCCTGGACTTTATAGGAGTTTAGTCCACATTCTGTAGATTCTTGTGTTGTACAGAAACGACCAGTAAAGCTCAGAATCATGTGCCTAGGAATATCTATTTAATTTCTAAACGAACATTTAACTACTGTTCCGTGAAGCAGTCTCCAAGAAGCTTATCTTCACTTTAGTGGCAAGTCAATATTATCCAGTGGGCCTTACAACAACATTCATTTTTGGTTTTGAAGGCATACACTGTCTGAATATGGTTTCTAATTTATTTGTTTGGCATTTTTTAATATTTTCCCCAGGTATTAGTATAAAAGATACACAATCACACAGTGTTGCCACAACTCACCCAGAGTGAGGACTAAAAACTTCTCTGTCTGGGTCTCGTACTTTGCTGAGGAGTCTCACAAAAGGAGCCTCACAGCCCAGCACTGTGGTGCTCCAGTTCCCTCCAGATGTTTCACGTGTAGGGATACCAATGTATTGTGGTTTCACCTTGCCAAGATTTCGTCAGCTCTACACTGTATACTACAGGGCACCTACTGTAATATTGTGAGCTATCGTAAATAACTTGTATTAAGATGCACTTGTCACAGCAAATGAGCAAAGTAGACAGAGAAAAAAAGGTTATCAGGTTTGGTTGCTTAAACCTGAACATTCAGAAAGCTGCAGTGGCTCTTCCAGTCAGTCACACAAATTAGCATAGTGTTTATATTATTATTAATCTCTTGAGTACCAAATAAGCCTAATGTCCTAGACCATAAAAAAGGCGACAGCAATTTAATGCAATGGAGAGAATTGAGCCGTCCTTTAAACCAGTCATCTCAATAGCAGCGAAGTCAACAGAGTGACTCTGGATTTACAATGATGTAATGGAAGAAACTGTTGAGTTTGCTGAAGAATGACACACACAAGCTGCTTCTCTATCTGTCTGACAGATTACAGTCAAAATCACTGAAATGTTTTAGGAGAAATAGATTTGCCTTAAAGATCCTCAAGATCTATCTTTGGTAAGAGCTGTTCAGCTTAAGCCTGGGCCTTGGACCAGACTGAGCTGCTGCAGAACAGTTATCACTACAGTGAGGTAACTACACCGATTTGTTAAAGTCTCAGCAGGAAAACAAAAAGGGCAGAATATGCCTTAAAAGCCTTCTTTGTATAGATTCTTTCTCCCTGTTAAGAACATAACACTTTAAGGCACCTAAAAGCATGTTTAATATTCCAGCTATTACACATGTACAGATAGGGTCACAAACCAGCAGCACACCAGCAATGCTCAGAAACATTCAGCAGAGCCTGATGGGAACTGACTTCAGTATGAGCAAAGTTATCCACTAATGAGGTTTCTAAAAATGTCATCAACTCTCTTTCTTGCTCTCAAGGTGCCATGCCCCTGCAGGCAAGGTAGCATGCAATCCTTCACTTACTATAAAGGTACAGTTGGTGCTGGTAGACAGTCAGCAATGAGATTTGTCCATATGCTTCCAAGAGCAAGGCCATGTCACAGAGTAATATGCATTAATACTGTATAAATCCATGTTGCGGTCTTCCTTATTAAGGGCCTAAGATGATGCTTGCAGCTTTCCTAGTCAATTAATCTAGATAATCACACAATAGCAGGAAGTCTGGAAGCAGTGTGTATATTATTACCGAAAATAAATAACCTCCCAGCCATCTTTACTTTGCCTCAGGGGATACAGAAGGAGATATGCACAAAGAAAATTATTTTTCCCAAGTTTCAAATTAATGGCATGAGACAGACATGGCCAGACATGCAGAGATGTGAAGGTAAGTGGCTTTCTCCAGAGATCTTTGGATTCTTGTGCCTCTTTTTTTTATGCTGGCTGGTGATTTCAATACTTAGTGGCAACTGGGAACAATGACAACAGTGGTTAGGATGGCTCACCGTTAAGTCAGATGTTTTACACACACACAACCCCAGTAAAATGCTTTCTGCCTGACTATAGCACTTCCTGCTACCCCAGCCACTTACAGTGACACGGTCACACCACGCTCAGCTGTCCTGCATCCTCATTTACAACATTTCTTGCTATTCCATTTCTAAGATCTTCAAACTCACTTCACACACACTCTTCAGTCCCAGTCTCCTATTACTGCTGAACTGCCCACAGAGAATCATGGTTTGCAATGTGGGCAAAGCAATGATGAAGTGCTAAAATTCAATGCTATGTGTTTCTTAAGCCACAGTTCTCCTCAAGGGTGTACTAGTGCCTCAAGATTATTGTCAGGGGCTCCCCTCAGTTCTGACCTTTAAAGCCATCACTTATGAAACTTTTGTATCCAATGCACCCCCGCTAATAAAAGGGTATCCAAGGTGTCAGGGAGGAAATAATCTTTGGACTCTACAATGGAGGCAGAAAAAGCTGAAAACCACCAAGAATTTGGTCTGTACACCAATTCCAGCACAGGAAATGCAACTGCCTTTACAAAGTAAACTGCCTAGAAGTAAAAATTTACCTATTAAGATTACACAGCTCCTGCACGTTTTAATTTTACCCATATGAAGTATGATCTGCTCAGGATGGCATCACTAGATTTAGACTGGAAAGACTCTCAGGGACCAAAACACCTCAGAGGTCTAATATCATCCATGTGTCATTTTGTATTTACACTGAGGGACATCTTTTCATTCCCTGTAAATTATTGGCCAGAATGACTAACAGTGCATGTGATGTATGTAAGGGCAAGCACCAGCTATTAATAACCCATGTTTTCCATACTTCTGTTGTTCCTTTCACCCAGGGATTCCACAGAGCTGAGAGTGATGAAATTGGCTCCGCAGTACCTACAAGAGGCAGACAGAGTTATTATCCCTGTCTTGCAGATAGAGAAGCCTCATGGCAAAATTAAGAGAATGGGATTCATCCACAGAAGTCTGAGGCTAAATAAGGGTTTGGACCTGAATTTGATTCTTGAGTCTAACCAGATCTGAAACTATTCATATGGCTTGAAAAAGAGTTTAACAGAGATGCATCTCATGGACATCTTCCTCTGATACCCTGTTTTCTTCTTACTTCTCTTCCTGTTTTCAAAAGCCTACATAAAAAATTAATATGAATGTATTGCTTTATTATAGTTGACTCAGAGCAACTGAACAGTTCACAGCACAGGGAACTGCCAGCACTATATAATACAGATGTCTTGTTCAAACATACTTGGTTTTTATACTACATCATACTGTATGCATGCTTCTTAGATCTGAAAATCACATTTTAACACCACTATCTCTGATCTTTTAATTCCTAATATATTATTTAGTTGTAACAGAATGCGTCTGAGAATTAGTGTGGCAAAGACACTTCAAGAATACACGCTTTTTAAGCATCGTTGGTGTCACTCAGTTGGTTTGACTGCTTTGAATGCTTTGTAGGTATTAGTTTGTGGTTTTTGACCAGAAAGTTAGATCATCTTTCTGTTCTGTTTAGTGCATAATGTAACAGCAGGCTAAGAATATTGCTTTCGGATGTTGTTTTTTTAATGAAATAAACCTTGATTTTTCAAAACTATTCCATGATGCAGTGTAACCAATTATAGTGCATGAGCTCAGGAAGGACTGTGACCAATTGGAGAGACACTAGTGAACTGCAGAGGTTAGACCCGTCGGCATCGCTGTGTCAGTACGGCAGTCAAAACCTGCCCGGGAGTGGGGTACATTTGTGGCCTTAACTTCTGTTCTTGCTCTGTAGTGTTTGCACTGTCAAGAGAAAATAGACTTGAGCAACCTCACCTCTAAATTAAAAAAGCGTTTTGGATGTTTTCGGCTTCTGCTGAAAGGCAGCCAACTCTGGGTTGAACTGAGGCGCTGCCTGAAAGTGCACAGAAAGGAAGCAAACATAAAAATGCATCTAACTGAAAATGCCAGGGAGCCAGGATATTCTCACCAGCGACGGAATGTAGCTCAGACACTGTGGCCAACCTTCCTAACCTTACAAGAACAGATCTTTACTGAACATGTCTTGCTAAAACCAAAACCAAAGACAAACCCAATTGCTTTACCAAGCCCAGGCAGGAGCACCGGCTGGGTGCTGACTCAAGAAACAGAGTGCCACCTACTGAGTCACAAATGACATCCCCAGCCTCTGCTTTCCATGGGGAGGAACTGCTACATTATTCCTGCACAGAGCTGATGAAACTCTGCCCTTTTCTCCGGAGTGCAGCTCCCTTCCCCCGCCTGGACTGCATGTTGAGTTCCACACTGCTGCGCTCACCACCAACTATCCTGACAGGAAGGAGGTCGCGCTTTAATTCCCAGGACTGCTAGTCGGGCTAGAAATAGAAATCATCTTTTGTAAAGAGCACTAGTGGATGTCAGTGTGGCTGGAGCAGCAATGGTAGGAGGAAAGTTTAGTCCAGAAAGCAGCTATTCACAGGGGTATCTGAACACTGAGGAGAGTGAAAGAGAAAAAGCAGGACGACATCCTTCCCTGGCTTTGGAAGCATTACTTCTCCCAGAGATGAGTAGGCGTATTTCTACTGGAGAGTTACAAACTTTGCATTATTCAAAGAGATAATAGGAGGAACATGGTGATTCATTGCTCCTAAACACACTAAAGGACACTTAACTGAGTCCAAGAATTCAATTGCTAGAAGAATTCATTTATTTATAGGGAGTTATTCAAATACCTGTGCACTTGAAAACCTCTTTGAAATGAATACCCACCAAAAATAAGAGTCAAATTACTTACAAAAATATTCTGCGTGCTATATAATGAGAAATGATTAGGGGGACCTAGCTAAAGGATAAGATAAACAATTTTAATTCCTTCTGACCAATCTATGCAAATAATATGTATCCTCTGCCATCCTGAATAAAACCTCTGAGAGCACTGATAATTAGCCATGCATTACGACAGCACAAGGAAAAGAGCTCTGCTGTGTCCCAGCCTCCTCCTGAATTCCCTGGGTGCCTGCTTCGGCAGCGCTGGCCGCTTCTCACTCAGCCGTGGTTGTCCCTGTCTGTAACAGAACATGGGCTGCACCAAATTCAACTTCCCTGCCTGTTGTTACTGTGCAAAGACATAGAAAATAACAGTGGGGACACTCCTAGGGCTGATACAGGGGTTAAGGGCTGCACCTATGGGTCTGGAAGATGTTCCAAACACCTCCTCATGAGGACAGTAGGGAGGCAGGACTGAGAGCCCTGTACAGCTGGTAGTCTGAAATACTCATTTTTCTTCTGAGTTTAGATGCCATAGTCATCATGATGCCTCAGCTGGGTATCAGAGAGTAAGCGCTCTCAGTGAGTTACTAAGATGGGATACAGTTCTGCATGTGATTAACTTTCCTATCAGGAGCAAAAGGACTATTAGCTAGTGATGAATTTTAAGTGCTTGCATAAGCAGGTGTATGATTAGGGATATCTCACAGTACAGCGTCCGCTGCAAACAAGGTGTATGCCTTGGAGCACTTTGCGTCTAGATTTCTTAAAACACATGTGTTGTCTTTGACAAAATTTACACTGAATTCAACTGTCAGTTTTACTTGAGGCAAGATATTTCCCAAGGTCTGTATTTAGCCTTAGACTTAGATTATCCCCAATCTACATAATTGCTCACCTAATCCCCTCTAAACGGTGCAGAATTCCATACTGTGCTTTGAGTTTAACACATATGCTTATATTATTACCTTAAAATATAATTACTGGATTTTGGTGAGTGGAAAATTAAGAAGTCTATTGCTTATGCAATACTTTAAAATGGAACTTGCAGTCCAAGCAAGGTAGCATGTATGGCTTCATCATCATCAATTTTTAAATCTAACACTACATTATTAAACAATAATCAGCACCCTGCATTTTTCAAAGTAATGTCCATACATTAATTAAATCTCAGCACACATAATTAAAGAAGGTATTATCATCCTATATTACAACTAGATAGGCTATGAGATACTAAACATTTAAGTAACTTATTTAGAGGTAGAACTACTGTCCAGAAAATATGGCTGTCTAATTTCAGAAGAGGTTTTCAGTCATGTTATATCCTGTAATTTGACCAGTAGCAGCAAAGGGGAATTTTCCTTTCTTTTCCATTGTAAAAATATAAACATAGACATTACTTAGTGATATTTTTATTCCAGCTATAATACTTGACAATTTGCAAACAACGCATTTGAGGCATTGATGCATTTAACCAATTATAACAGAGTACATTATGAATTATGCCCTTTCTTTAACATACAAAACATAATGCATTGTATCAATATGGGTTAGCTTAGATTATTAGTTCTTTGATAATACCTACAAATATACTCACTATACTGTCAGGCTTCTTAAGGAGATGAAGATTTGCATGACATCCAGAGAGACCACACAGAGGGACCTGGTCAAGCTCGAGAAGTGGACCTGTGTGAACGTCATGAGGTTCAACAAGGCCAAGTACAGGGTCCTGCACAAGGGCTGGGACAAGCTGGGTATCAACACAGCCTGAGGGGTGAAGGGACTGAGAGCAGCCCTGCCAAGAAGGACTTGGGGGTACTGGTAGATGAAAAGCTGGACATGGGCCAGCAATGTGTGCTGGCAGACCAGAAAGCCAACGGTACCCTGGGCTGCACCCAGAGCAGTGTGGGCAGCAGGTACAGGGGGGGAATCTCCCCCTCTGCTCTGCTCTCGTGAGAGCCCCCTGCAGTGCTGGGTCCAGCTCTGGGGTCCTCAGCACAGGAGAGACATGGAGCTGTTGGAGAGAGATCAGAGGAGGCCACAAGCATTAGAGGTGAGGAGAGGATACAAGGAAGACATTTTTTACAATGAGGGTGGTGAAACGCTGGCACTGGTTGCCCAGAGAGGTGACGGATGCCCCATCCCTGGGAACATTCAAGGCCAGGTTGGTCAGGGCTAAGCAACCTGGTCTAGTTGAAGATGTCCCTGCTCATTGCAGGGGGGCTGGACTAGACGACCTTTAAAGGTCCCTTCCAACCCAAACCATTCTATGATTCTATGTAATGGAGATTTTTACAGAATTCAAAAGAATTGAGGACTAGTAAAGTAGACTTTATGTTGAGGGTAGTCTGAACTACAAAACAGCTCAATGCTCTGAACAGACACTGAGTTTGGTCGCTGTTGGCACAGCCCCTGCTGCCAGCCCGGTCAGAGTGGACCACAGACAGCACCGCGGTGGGCAGCCCCCTCAGAGGAGCTCCAGCTTCTACTGCTGTGACTATAAAAGCCTTGGACCTTGCACTTCCCACCAGCTCTGGTTAAAAACTGCAAATGCAACATGAGCTCATTGCCAGAGAAGTTGCTTTTTTCATCAAGTATTAGCTAAGGAGAAATGGCAAAGCCTTTGCCTCGTGTGGGCTCTGGCCTCTGCAGGGAGGAAGAACACACCACATGCTGGGACCTCCAGGGAAATCTCCCCTCCAGGGCTCTTCGGATAGCCGGGACACTCAGCATTGCCTACAGGAGCTGCTAGAGGAGCCGCCAAGAAACTGGTGGTGATTGTCCTGCACAAAAACTAGATTATCAGGTAAGAGATATTTCTATGGCCTCCACCTAGTTAGTTTAAAACAGGCTTTGTGAATCAGCCAAGGCAGATAGTCCTGACATTCTGCAACTTTGTTGGAACTTCACTGTTGCCTGTTTTGCTGCCTCAGAAAACCTAAGTACTTCGTATTATCTTTGCACTGAAGTGTGCCAGTCAAGAACCAAAACCACATTAAAAATATTGTTCAAGCATGTAAAAAAATAAATGGAACCTTATCCCAAAGAGCTGATGACACCCCGTCTCATAAGTGTATTTAACTTTCACTCAGACAGGGAAGCTGATGATAGAATTTAAGTGACTTGGCTAGGACAACAGCACTCTAACTACTAGATAGTGCTATCTTTCACTCAAGTTCCTTCAAATGCCATACGGTGTATGTGAACTACACAGCAAGTGGTATCACTAAGCTCAGTTTCATGGAGACTGAGCAAACCTGTCATTTCAGTACAGGCTGAGGCATGTCAGGACAGAGAAGTTCACGGAGGCTATAGTGCTGCTGCCTGATTTGCATGTGTCCTGGGATAACAAAAACTCTAGACATCTGATCTGTAATGTCAATGTCTACCACCTAACCCTGCAGTGTGCTTAATAGAAATTGTATAAGCATTTTCAACAGTTTTATGCGCAATCTGCCATTCAATAATTGCAAATATATTGGAACATTTAGATCTATGTCCGCAGACATACTGTATCACACAGAAACAATATGCTCCTGCACTTCGTTTCCAATAATGCTGAAACATAAACATGTCACAAGAATAAGAAGGGTCATGGTGAATTCTGCACGAAGCAGTCAATTGACCACTCTCAACTCCTGCTACCTTCCTGCCTGCCAATATCAACCTAACAAATTAAACAGTATCTTAAATCTATACTTAGAACCCAATCTTCCCAGAAAAGTAAAAATAAACAAGATTTCATCTACCCCTTTGGGGAACACACAGACAGAAACAAGATAGCCACAAGAGACTTCATTTGTTCCAGCTCTAAATTTGGAATATGGAAGCCAATAGAGCACACATCCCATTTCTAACTAAAACCAGCATTAGTAATATTTTCTCACTTGCCTGGGCAGAGCTATTACTAGCTCATGGAGAACTCCCCTGTAACAAGCTGAAAAAGCAGTGAAATTTTTGTGGGTACTACATGTAGGAAAACTTATTCCCTCTCTTTCTGAAGGCCCAAAGGAAGAGAGTTTACACACTGAACCCAGACTATTGTTCTCAAAGCACCAGGCGATCAAAGACCTAAATTGGTCTGCAGTGGAAATTCATTGCAGCAGTGGCTGGAGACACCATTGGAAGATAATGTGGTACAGATTTAGTGGGAGATTTATAAGCACAAGTTTCCTCTAGAGGGAAACCAAGTCATGCAACCATAGGAAAACCAAGCTCTAACCTGTCTGGCAGGACTCCTCTCCCTACAGGTGGGACATTAGACCATTTCAGGCTCCCTGTCAAGGGAAGTTATAGACAGATTGCACACCAGCCACTGGTGGTCTGGGATTACCTCCTACAGAGCCACATCAGTGTATAAGATGTGTTCCACTCTGTGGTTGTCTCGTCAGACTTTATCAGAAGGAACCTGCAACACCACATCCTCCCAGATTTAAAGAATTAAGTACAATTTTTCTCTTTGTAGCATTTACCAAAACTACATTCATGGCAGAAAGCGCGGGCCAGAGAACTTAACCCTCTCTTCATAACCCACCCTACTGCACTCATAAATATTTCTTGATTCCCCTCTCTGCTGCCCCACCTCCCCATGCTGAATCCCAGAGGTTTTCAACGTGTTAGAAGTGTATTGATTTCATAGAGCTCCCAGAATACATTATGTATGAGACTGACATGCTAAGAGCCTGGCAATTCTGCATTGTTTGATCTTCCGAAATCTCTCACTTGTATGAATATGGAAAAGTTCCTCTTTGTTTGCTGTCCATTGATTCAGAGGTTGACCCTCCTCTGTGTGCATTTATCTGTGATGATTTAATAATGAAAAAGACCAGTATACTGAGGAGAGGAAGGAAGCCCCTTTAGGGGGACCTATTGCCATGGAAACGTGCCATATGTTGTTGTAGAGAACGGATAGATCAATAAAGGCTGCAGCTTCCCAGTCATCATGAATATGTTGTGGAATGTGAAGGACTAAAGCCTTAAGACATGTTTAAGTTGTGACGTGATGAAGTTCAGGCCCTGGTCCATATCCAACATCTAGCATGAGTCAAATTCAAATGTTCGGGCAGTCTGTTGGAAAGGTAGATCAGCACTAGGGAGTTCTGAATTGTCTCAAAAAGCAACAATATTAGGCCAAGGGTTTGATTTTTACCCAAGTATATGAAGGAAAGCAACTGTATCTTATTTCAGAGTGACCAGCCTCCAATTTCTTGGAGATGTTCAGGTAGAGATTTCAAAGCCTAATTCTCTGAATTTGATCTTTCACCTTTACTTGTCAGAGTATTAATAGCAGGTCACACTTACAGGATTCAGTGCTGCAGGTACAGACTTTACACCTGTAGAGATGATATAGATATATGTACGTGTGTATATTAGTTCAGTGTAAATGCTGCCGCAAGAGTGGCAGATGACATATGACATCAACTGATGGAACAGGTATCTTCCACCAACTTACCTTCTTGGTAAGTTACAAAGATGACAGGCTGGATTCTTAACTAACATGGCTCTCTTGACATAGTATGAATTTACATGAGATGAGGATGTCAGCCTCACCACTAGGAACCCCATTTACTAAAATTAAACACTAAAATAGGGCAAAGAGTCCCATAACTGGGTAAGAATCATAGTTTAGAAAGCGGAGGACAGAGGAGGGGACATTGCTCTGCTTTCTGCTACCTGTTGTTTTGTTTGGATTGACAAATTTATGCCCTCGTGCTCTCCAGTAGTCCACAAAGAGGTGATAAATGCATGCAGCAGATAGCTAAGTCATCTGTCAGGCTGAGAAAAAGACTTCTAGCCATCTAAGATACTAAAAATATTCCTCCTAGGTATTGCTATGCCACAACTTGGCGATGATTAGGAATCACAGCTCCAGTCTCCCCAGATGGAAAGCAGGGTGAAACAGTAAGTTTCTTACTACAACATCCAGCCTCTCATAGAGGCTCCTAGAGACCCAGGTTTGGGCTACCCACCGTAACCCTTGAACCATACACCACCAGGACAACCATCTCCACAGCAGGTCACCAGTGGGCTTAAGCAGCCTTAGAAACAACTATGTATGTCATTTAGCTGAACAGCTGGCCATTTACATCCAGTTAACTTATGAAAAAAGACCAAAAAACAGAGGAAGAGCTCCCTGTGCCTGAGGATGGATCAAACCTGAACCTGATGGAGCTGTCGTTCAGCTACATGAGGCAACTGCCTCAGTGAGATACATCTCTGCTTGTAGGGTAAGGCACGCGTGCTCTCCAACTCAGAGTTACTAGGATTTATGTTTGAGACAAACAACAGCATCTGCCAGACTTCAGCACCCATGCACGTTTATTCCTACCACTCTGCGTGAGCCCTGGATACGCCAGATGGAGCAGGGAGAAAAATTTCAACCTCTTTCCCGCTTAATGGCAGGATGGGAATTCAAAAAGCTGCCAGGAAAAAGGTAATAGAAAGTAGTTTGGGGTTTTTGAATGGTCTGCTCTAATGATCATATTCAAAGTTGTGTTACTCTTTAAAGGCTCAAAACTTCCTAAACCACGTGCTCACTGAGGAGAGAGAAAGCCAGAGTGACAGAATGTGTTGCCTGTACGTAGCTTTCATCCCTGACAAGGACACTTCATCACAGACCTAGTGGTTACACAGCACAGGGGTAAGAAGACCTGGAAGAGAGTTCATTCCATGCCTTCTTTAACAGGCATTGCTTTTGGGTTAAAAACACTTTGGCCAACAGGGATGGCAACTCTAGTGCAAATTTTCTGCCTAGTCTGTGAACAGCAGTATGGTATCAAGTGTTAGCAGCTGAGGAAGTGCCAAAGGAGCAATGTGTAAGGACCATGGACTGGGATGGATAGAGTACATATTTTGTACTGTTTCCAAATCTCAGCTCCTACCGATCAGTATCACTTCAGGGGAATCAACAGAACAACACTGATTTACATCATTACTTTCAGCCCTGGTGGGAAATGTTAATGCTGGTGTCAATGTTTCAGAGAAGCTTCAACACGATGTGCCAGCCATAAGCCTCTTTCTGTGGGGAAGATGGGGATGGAAGGGAGTAAGACATCTAAAATGTTAATGAGGTAGTGACTATGTGTGTTTGAGTTTCTAAAGCAGAAAATATTTTTCCTCCTCAACTCTCTTGCTGCTAACATCAGACTCCTGTTCGCAATGAGTTATTCAGGCTGGACTGGAGCGTAATGAATCCTCAAAAAGACTAATGCTGCTGGGATCTTGGGGCTATTCAGGTATCTGAGACCCCAGACAAGAGATGAATCACCTTCTAAAAATGCAGCAATCAAGGAAAAAAAAAGTCCAATTGCCTCTGATTATTTTTGGTCTCAGAAGTAACATACCGTGCTAAGGCTATGCTTACCTAAGGCATCCACGTGAATCCACTATCCCCTCCAAACATTGGATGCTGAATCAATTACTGCATGTACTGAAACAGTATGTAGCTCACAAGAGATTTTTTCCTTTTGACCTCACAGCACTTTACGGCAGGTGGCTGAGTCTCAGCATCTGCCAGCTGAGGAAACTGAGGCATGGAGACACAGTTGTTTCCCGAGTGCCCCACTCACATGCAGGTCCACAGCAGAAGGGAGAAGAGAGACCGGGAATCCTGACATCCACTCGAGTGTCTTAAGGGCACTCAACTCAGCTCACAACTTAGCACTTCAGCTCCACAGAAAGGCAGCTCCTTATGCAAGGAGCTCCAAAGCCCTTTTCAGTTTCTGAGAAACTAGTATTTATTGTTCCTGCAAACAGTTCTGCATTGAACTGACTGAAATGAGGAAACCCAGGAAAAGCTCAAGGGCAGCAGGAGGCTTGGGGAAAAATGAGAAGGATTTGGTGCATACTCTGAGATAAGAGAATGAACTCAGAAACTGGACATTTAGAATATGTTCTCCTCTAGAAAGGATACTGTCAGACACTGTTGCCCAAAGAGAATGCTTTGAATCACCAATTATACAGAATATAAAAAATTGAGTGGCCACATTCAGGGCATCTAAGGCTTTTCCCCTCATGTCAGAATGGTAGGAGCCATTTTGGCTTTTCATCTTCCTGTGTGCCATGTAACGTGCTACATAACACTCCTGTAAAGGAACGATGTGCTTGGGGATCTGGGCATTTTCACCTAACATGTATCTGGCTTTTGCCAAGACACAGGATGTCGACAGATCTCTACCACTCTTTCCAGGACATGCCACAAATTTCTGACTTTCAATCCTTTGTAGAAAGGGGACATCTTTGTGGTGTGGTGGGGTTCTCCTTTATCAAAACTCTAATCTATGTTGCAGGGTCTCAGTGACCCACACAGTCCACTCCAGATGTTTGTTCCAGTCAAGAAACCTTTCGGAGCAGGTTGCAACTGCAGCTCTTTCTTTCCTTACCATTCCAAATCCCCATTACAGTCAACGGGCGTTTGCATAATACCTCTCTTCAAAAAATATCCAAAACAGGAAAACACCAGTTGCAAAACACAGCAGCTTGCTGTAACTCTACTACAACATCCTGTGCTGTTCCTCCAATACATATAGTACTTTTCTGCCAGAGACATCCAGACAAATAGTGATGGGCACCATTAAAAAATGCTTAGATAAATCTTTTCCAGTATGGGCTGGACTTGATCTGCTCTATTTAAGTCAATGGAACACAGCCATTGAGCCCTGGGGGAGCAAGTGCCAGCCCTAAATCATTTCTTTGATTAATTGTTCTTGGGAAGGAAGAATTCATTAAGCATTCCACTCAGCAATTAGAAATAAATATATTTTTAGAATGAACAACCTGCCAGAAACAAGTTGTTTCAGAAATATATTCAGATTGATGCAACCCATTTTCCATCAATACATAACAAGGAGGCTCCAGCCTGCCAGTTTCCATCCTATCTAGAGGGACACTGCAGAAAAAGGTAGGACAGTCCTGTCACTAAGGAACTACTTGTGCTGTCTACACAACTCAAGTTCAGATTCTGTGAGCAACTCACTAGAAATTAATGTAGTTTCTCTGTATATTAGTTTTCCAGATATAAAATGGGAATATATATCCTTGCTATTTCACAGAAATATTACAAAGCTATTTCCACAAACAGCTGGGACAGTGCAGATAGGATAGTCATGAAAAGCCAATAAATAATTAAAAAAAAAACCCTGTATTTACACTTCAGCATCAGGACTCAGACATGCTACAAAGTGAATGTGAAATAACAGTCTCTTTAAAGATTTTTGGACATATGACCAATATAATTACCACAGACATCGGGTGTAACTGAAACATGCAAATAGTTTTGTTGACACAGTAAACAGTTACCAAAAGGATAGCAGGACAGGTGATATGTATACCCAAGGCAGTGATATTCAAGCACTTTCCTGCCTATTTATGGTGCAGATACCACTGACAGATGACGTGTAAGTGTATATTTTAAATCTACCTTTTTAAAATTTTAAATCCCCTTACTTCAAGGCAGGAATTCATCACAGAGCTCTCTTTTTTTTTCCTCTTTTGGTGAGGACAGGGTCTATTCATGCCTGAAGCCCAGAGAAGCACATGCAATGCAAGATGGGCAATGGCACTTTGCAGATGCCACAGCCCTTCTCACCAATCTAGAAGAATGTACTTCTGGTCCCATGTCTGGAAGAAGAAACCCTAAAATAACCTCAACATGCTCTGGGTACTGAAAGTTAGAGCCACAAAAGACAATTACAGACTTTTAAATTTTGTGTCTCAAAAGACATGTTTTATCCTTTGCTTGTGGTGCCTAGAGGTAAGTCAGTTCCCTGCCCTTTTTTGGGTACCTAGGACGGCAGCAATGTCTCAGTGAATGCCATCTTTTTCAAGAAGCAACACAAGAACACAAAGGCCCCCTTCTGTAAAACATGAAATACACTTCTACACATAGAGGACCCAATTTCATGGCCACTGCAGCAGGCACTGACTTAACCTTTGATTTCAGCAGGAATGTGCTAGCATATTATGTAAATTAGCCAAGAACTTGTGCACTTCAATAATGCTTGATTACATGATTTCTATGTTTTTCTTCTTTTTAGTTAATCTACTCCTTCTGTTTAAGTAAGCTTAGTAGTAAGGCAAAAGCTAGGGTTTTCCTCTGTGTTCTTTCAAATTCATCCCACCAGAAATATATGTGATATGACTCAGCCCAACTGGCAGGCACTCAATAGATCACAGGAAGGCTGAGAAAGAGAAGTATGAAGATGGTTCAGTGATGAGGGCACCTGGAAAAAAACTCTGCAAGTCACTCGAGCCAACATCCTCAGCACTGCTTGGTTTCAGTGAGGAACAGCAGAAGGTCTTTCACTGGAGTCCAGGAAAAGCAGATAGCACATTAACTCTGCTCTCAAGTATATCCAAAAACATTTTAGCTCATTAGATATTCAGATTGTAAATTAGGGATCTCCTTTATGAAAGACATCATTAAATCAGAAATAGCTATTTTGTGGGCGAAGAGCAGAAAATTCAGTGCTCTAAAATACTTCCACTGTAGCAAGAGAGAGCTACTAGCCTCACTAATCCTGCTTTGAAGATCCGTTCCACAAACATCAAAATGTGAATGTAATCTGGTATCTCTCACTGTAGTGCAATATTAGCAGGTCTCAGACAGTGCCAGACACAATGCCCGTATGTGCCTCGGGGGTACAGATACAACAGAGACAGGCCAGAAGCAGCTCCACAGAGTACAGCTGATTCCCAGTGTCACCCCCACTAGATGGATTCTCACCAAGGAATTTGGCACCATACGTCTACTGATAAAAACTAATTTCAAAGACCCTTCTGCATCCACAAGAACCCCAGAGTGTGGAGAAATAATTTCACCCAGCACTACAGCAAGGCTAATGCTGAGGGGAAATGCAGCAGTTCCTCAGTACACAGCAGAGCAACATACAACTACTGCTTCTGGGCAGGGGATGAATCAGGATGAAGCACACCATTTAAACTGGACTAAAGTTACTCGCAGTGTTATCTGGCTGCCTGTAAAGGCTAGTAGTCTGCTCCATCAACGGCTGTGGATTTTGAATGATCAGAAAACTACTAGAAAATTACTAGAAAACTGCTTTTTTTTTAATATCCTCCCTTCCGCTTTCTGAGGTAACCAGGAGCGTATATTTTTTTCCTTTGAAACACAAGTTTTCAAAGAGCTTGTGAAGAATTGTATCCCCTCCTCTAGTGACCAGCTGTCGGAAAGTGATGTTCCACCTTGAACCATTACAGCTGGACCCATAGCAAACTGTACATCCAAGTTTGGGCAGGCACAAGTTTTCCCTCGCCTGTCCTCACTCCAGAGAGGTGCTCTTTGCCTGAAAAAAACTCAGCCACAAGGATGTGTAGAGAAAGCAGGGCCTAAAGCTTATTCGTGGGCCAAGCTGAGGAAATGTGAATGACTAACGTCAAGGCATCTTGTTCAGCTCTTTCACAGCTTGTCTCTGTACATCTTATCTAAGAAGACTGGCAAGAAATGCTGATGGCCTACCATTACTGAGAAAATGTGTGTGTGATGATTACACTAGAGGAAGTGTTTAAGAACAGCTCAGCCTTGTGAAAATAATACCCTATAACAGCTGCCAAGTCCCAGAGGGGTTACATCTCCTGACTCCCCAAGTCATGCATGACTTCTGTACATCAGTGTCTCCAACAGCTGTGCTCACGGACAGGCATTGCCTTCCTTCTCTACGGACAAGCCAACACCTCTGTCATTTCCTATTCACCATGGGGTGCTCTGCCCTGCAAAGAGAGCTGTGGTGACTGGGGGATTGAGCTTTTGAGAAATTTTGCTGCTTTTTTTTTTTCTCTGCTTTTAAATTTTGGCTATGGGAAACAGAGGACAGAAAAGACATCTGAGGTGTTTTAGGGTAGGAGGAAGAGCGAAAAAGAGGTAGTGATGGGCTGGGTGTGGGTATCATCATCCTGTGGTACCAGGGAGAGTGATCTTTGTACAGATGTTTGACGGGCACAGCTCTGTTTTACACTTCTCACATCCACATCACTCACAAGGTATTGTATCGTTAGATGCACCCCCGATGTTATGTGTTAATTTCCGAAGCAGACTCATTCACACACACATAACACATCCACCCACATGCAGTAATGCTTAGACAGACACAAAGCCATCCAGCAGCCAATTATTTGGGGTGGAAACAGCTTGCATTAGCTCATGATGAAGCTTAGCCTTAATTCTACTGAGCTAGGGAGACTGGGAGCTGTGCATTGCTCTCCTGACTGACCCCAGATCTCAAAGCAGGGCAGATGATGTCAAGGCAAATCTTTTTTTGTCTGCACTGCAGATTTCGCTATGTGAATTTACTTGCAGATGAGGCTTCTGGATCCCCTGTTCAAAAGCAGGAGCCCTAGGCCATACCCACATCTGCCACTGTTAGCCTAAATTCCTGTTTATGCTGCAAAAGGAACACACGACCAACAGAGCCACCCTTGTTTGGAAGGCTTTGGCCCAATTTTTGATCAATATATGTAGACAACAAGAAGCCAGAGGAATTTGCCCCATCTGGGTGATGGATCAGGAGTAGGTGAGAGTGGAGTGACAGTCCTGCAAAGAGACAGCACAGGAGCCCAGTCGTAACAGGAATACACCAAGAGAAGCTCCAAACAGTGTAACTTCACATGAGGTTTTGCAAAACTGAGGACCAGAAACCTTCCAATAGCAGTCAGGATTGAGCCAACTGTCATTGCCAAATCTGGAGTTCGATTTAAGTATGTCTTTGACCCAGGCATTTGTTCTAGTTCCCAACTGTAGAACAAGTCTAGTTGCTCTTCTAACCATAGCATAGGCAGTGTATCACCTTAGCTGCGGCTGGCACTGTCTGAAGCCCACTTGTGTTTGCACTAAAAGGGTCACAACAGATTATCTGAAACATTCAACAGCTGGCAAGCTTAGAGGATGTTTTCTAAAGCTGCCACACCACAGAAAAGGACAGACATCTTGCCAGCTCCTGTGCCAGACTCTTTATTCAGGAGTGTTTACTGAAGTCAAGGAATCACATATACCCAAAGAAAAGAGTAGCACACCCTGCAATACACATCACCAGTGAGGAAAAGATGGAATATTTTCTTTCTAGAGCATCTCCAAACCCCATGCAGGGGACGCACAATTCTCATTTACAGACAAAAAAGGTAAAATTCATCTTGTCTCCCTCCTCGTACAGGCTTTTTTCTATGTTTTCCCAGCCTAGTTCTAAATTCACCATATGTGGAACTGTACAGACATTGGTAACCAGTTTCCTTAAGACAAAGGAACCAATTATTCAGAAATCACCTAACAGTACTCATTTTTGTGGTCTAACAAAAGATGGACAAGAGATGTAACCAAATCCACAGCAGTACACAGAATAAGATAATCACGAAGAAATGCTTATGAAACTGCCTTGTAGATATTAACCACACCCTTGCTGACATCTACTCTGGCATCTTCTGTTATGTTAAAATATTTCAGAGTTCCACAGCATTCCCATGGCCCTTAGCAGTGCCCTCATCCCCTTGTCAAAGTTGGAGAAATCAAGGCACAGAGTATTCTGTTCAGGATGGCTCACAGGACCAAAACTAGATGCCTGACCTGCCTTCCAGTTTGTCCTTCTATCTGTTATACATCGCTTATGATTCAAAGTGTATCTGGAGCTAAATGAGCATGGGAGAATGATACAAATGGTTTGTATAGGCATCAAGAAGAACAGATCATGACCTGTAGCCTAGGCTGGTCCTTTCTCCTGCCTGCCCCACAATTCACAGAAAATCAGGGGTGGAAAAAAATATTCCTCTTGTTATTAATAGAAGTATAACTTGTGCACACATAAGTACTTTAAAGCACAGGGGGAAAGATCAAGCATCAAGAATTTGTGCTTAATGAAAGTGGGTTTGCTGTTGTTAAAAAAGCTGCATAGGGTCAGTCATCATTATCATTTCTGTTATCATTTTGACTGTTGGGAGAGCTAGTCCAAACCCTGACACTACCAGGGAATGTCACCTTTGTGCTGCTTCACTGTGCCTAATGCAACTCCTGCTTCTCTGCAGAGCGCCAAGATGTCACGGCACTCGCTCAGCTCCCTGCCCTGCGCTCTGCGCCACCCGCAGCCTAGTCACAGAGGTGGACAGGGGTGGGAGAGCACGCAAAGCCGGCCTGGAGAATTTGGGGCCTCCACGTCCTCTGGCACATGCGCACGCAGCTCCTTTGCAGACCAGACATGGCACTGGGCTGATGTTCATGCTGTGATGAACTAGCACCTTGCCCTGAAATCACGTGTGAAGCGACGGCTGAGAGGAAGAGACTTAACGTGGAGTCCCCGAGTCTTTGGAATGCAGCTGTTATCTCCCCCACAAGCTTTGGAGCGCTGATAACTTTGCAAGACATTTTTTTCCCACACCCAGGCAAATCCATTTTTTTGCACACAGAGGGTGGAACTGAGCATCAGACTAACAGTGCTCAGCAGTTCCAACCAGGAAAACTGAATCCCATCAGAGCTCCTCTGCATACTGTCTCACTGGAGCTGTGTACAGGGATGAGGAGTTACTCAATGTACAGCCACGGATTTCCTGGCAGTCATAAGAACCCCGAGCACAGCTGTGAAATTAAAAAAAAAAAAAAAAAAAAAAAAAAAAAAGAGTTATAGCTCCTACATTAGAGTCAGCTGGCAATCTGCAGTACCTCTCCTGCCTCTAAGCTCTTTAACATAGATGCATAAACACAGACAAGCTCTCCATCCAAAGAAGCAGAGATTTAAATCCTTAATTAGCACATTTGGACGAGTCACCACAAATGAGATTAGCTTTTATGCATCACTGGGGAAACAGCCGTGCCCCTATAATGTCCAAGTGGTGGGCCCTCAAGCTGACCTTGGAATTCCCCTTTGGATGCTCTCACCAGCACTGTCTTCCCTCCCTGCATGCAGCATCTCTTCAGGAGTTAACAGCCTGGTTTTACTACAGTCTGGTGCTAATACTAGGCACGGTGTGACCATATTTGATGTCAGCCACTGTGAATATACTGCACGGAATGAATAATTTCAATTTTTAAAGGGACTTCCCAGGTAGCAAACCATTCAACATGGAAAAGGGGCAGAAAAAGGTCTCTACAATAGCACCTTGTTAGCCCAGCACACATCTACTCTCTCTTCTCTGTTTCTGGAGTCCTAACTGCTTTGTCTGCTGCCATAACCCTGGTTTTAGTGCTGTCAGCACTGCAGAGCTGTAGAGCTGCACAGAGCCAAGCTGCGTTCTCATCTGCCTTGTGCTTCACCAAAAAAACTGCCCACTTAAGCAAGGATACCTGAGCAGCTCTTACTGCTTGTCATATATAAAGCAGCTTTGATTTGGAGACCCCGGGGTGAACTTGCAGTGCTGCTTGGTCAAAGAACCTTGTCCTGACTTGTAGGCTGAAAAGCGACTGTTTTACAACCGTCTCACTAAGAAATGCTCAGATAACATGGGAATAAGCACTGTACTGCTGCTAGAGGAAGAGGTTATCTAAATGTTTCAGAACAGAACTTAAATCAACCCTATTCACCATCATAACTCTGACTCTTCTGCAACAAGTACATCTCATGAAGTTATAGATTACCAGCCACCAAAAAGGTAATGATGTCACCAGCCGGGTGCTGCCTGATTTGAAAGATGGCAGTGAACACTACACCTGCATCAACAGTCACAGGAACGTGGGACACGGAGAACCCATAAAGGAGGAGAAGAGGACGTAGGTCTCTCCACATGGAAATAAACCCATGCTCTGTTACAAATCAGGAAAGGTATATATAAGAGTATTTGTCAGATTTAGTGATTTTCTTAATTCTTCCTCTTGGCCTGGAGTTCTGGAAAGACTCTCACCCCTCCGCGCCCAGGAACAGCCTGGACCTTGTTCAGCCATGCACCTTGTGGCATAAACACTTAGGGGTGAAATCTCTCACTAGCCGCTCCCCTACAGACTGGCCTTTCCCTTACATTCACCAGAGGAAATGGGGTTTTTTTAAGTTCTCAAAGACAGAAAAGGAGTTGGAGCCTTTCTTTTTGAGTGACATTCATCTGTAGGTAAATTGATGTAATAGCTTGTTAGAGTGCCAATTAGAACCAACAATAACTCAATTGACCTATAACTGCCTTGGCACCCACACAGCCTTCAAAAATAAGAGAAAGGAAGAATCTATGCTCTGGCAGAGATGAGAGCTCAGATAGTTGGTTTCAAGAGCAAACTGAGGGAATCATGGGCTTGCTAATGAGGTGCTCATAACACATCAGAAACAAAGACAAATTTCAATGGTTTCAAGCTAAAATGACACTATGTTATCTCCAGACAAAGATCACTCTTTTATCTGCATAATAAATGGATTTCAGTGCAGCAGCAGTGACTCTACAGCAGAAAAAACTCAGTGCAAGAGAGAGCACTAGCAATTACCTAACCAGAATAACACTGGTTAAAGCTTAAAGCTTAAATTTACCTGCTTATAACAGTACTGAAAAGTCCTACACTGATTCTGTGTGTGCCTACCAATAAACACCTTTAGAAAACACATTTTCCCCTCAAATAAAATCTGTTTCACACTAATGCAGTGGAGACTGTGTTTCTACACTAATTCATCCTTTAAAATGCTTAGCTCCAAGGATTGAGATACTTCAAGTTTAAAAAATAAAAAATGGTAGAGTTTGTCTAAACATTGCTGGGCTAGTAGCATCCAAGAATGAAAAGGGGGATAATGTGGAAGGGTTTTAAATTACTAGGCAAAATGATCCATTCTTTAATCCGGAAGGAAAGCAGGGGCTGAGAAAACCAAGATTGTTTGAAGAGAGAGGGACGACAGTAACTGAGAATATATTGAAGGGAAGAGAAGACTAATTTGGGGAGACCCACTCAGAAAAAAACCTGAGGGCTGGAGAATGGGAAGGGAGGGAACTGGCCTGAGTAAAGTGCCAAGTGCGACATACTGCAATGGAACATGGTGGGGGCAGAGGGGGCAGGAGAGGCATTACTGAAAACTAAGGTGAGGTGGAAAATAGTGATCAGATGATAAGCTGGGTATTGGGGCCTAGGACTGGCTGGACAAGCAACCTGCCACCAGAAGCCTAGAAAATGGAGGTGGTGGGATAAGAAACACAAACTTGAAGTGAGGGATGGGGAAAACAACAGGTTGGAGAGAGTGGGGCAGAAGGCGTCATGCTTTGGTGCTGGGGAGAAAACAAGTAGAGAGTTTGTAAAAGCAGAGCATGTTTCCTTTTGAAGCCTGAAAAGTAACCCAAGAATCTGGTCCATCACCGTTCCTTTGATGTAACTACCTGCTACAGCCATTGCTTCATTCAGAGCAGAGGGCAGTGCAGCATATCCTTGAAAAGATCCATACCTGCTAATGAATCCAGAGAGATGATGATAATGATGATAGGGACTGATTTTGGTTTTTAAAACGTTAACAACTGTACAAAACCACTGTATTAAAAATTAGACCGTGAAGTCAAAATCTCAGGTTATGAAATAGCAGAACTGAGGTTAGCTGTACATATGTATTATGTCACAGTCATTACATGATTTAAACCAGTTCTTCCCATAGGATTCATACTTCATTCAAGAGAAGAGTAAGTGCTTGAGGCAGACATGTGTGGGAAAGAGTTCTGCTATAGGAGCTCATTTCTTGCACAATCTGGAAGGTTTGCAATATAAGAGATAACTGCAGAATGAGATGTGATGGCCAGGGCAGATGAGTGGTGCCCTGGAGATTCTGTCTCTGCCAAAAAGTTCCTGCAGAGGTGCTAGGCAAATCATTCAATCCAAAACTGTAATTAGAAGAATATTCTTAGATGATGATTAAAGCGAACACTATGTCATTGTTTACAGCTGTGATTATTTTTTTTCTGTAACAACAGATAAACTAACAAACATCGGAGGCTCAGGAAGAGGGTGGGTGGGATCAGCGTGCCTATTTCTCAGTCTGGCTGCTCACCAAGCTAGTCTAAGAAATGGTCCAAATCAGAATGTCCCAATCCTCTTAAAGCACCCATTACTCTTAAAACAGGTACTCATTATCTCTGTGCCTGTGTCTTCTGGGTCGCAGTGATGCCTGATTCCTTACTAAGCACTCAGAAAGGCAGAGCTCTGAACATAAGGTGTGCTGTGTAATGCTACCTACTCTGCAAAGAGGTCCTCAAATTGACTACACCAGGTTAATGAATGGTTTTGACCTTAATCTCTATGAGTCTCTGCCACCTTGCTATAAACTGGGGAGATGGTTTCCTAGCCAAGATATCAGGAAGCGAAAGGAACATTTATTGCTATTATAGTTGAATAATTTATAAGGCCAAAGAAAAGAAAAAAACATGAGGAAATTAACATGTTTTTTTCAGAACAGGATATGAATAAGATCCAGTAAATATGGGGGTAACATATAATAAATATCTTACAAGGAGAGATGGAGAAAATATTAAGTGGTTTTTCACAAAGGAAGCATCCCTGTGTGCACTGAATGAGGCATGGGCTTCTGTGGAAGAGATAATGTGTCATCTATTAGCAGAGATTTTACAAAGGTCCTGATTTAAGTTTATTCAGAAAATCTTAATCATACCACTTTCTTAGATCTCAGTGCTTGCTTCAATATTTATTTATACTCTTTCATCTAATTTTCTGCACATGAACATACATGAAAATACCATAATATTATATGATTATAGCCTTATATTATGGTGATACACTGAGGTGTTTCATTTACTGAGGCCTTCCCGTTTTCAGACGTTGCCTTTTGCAGCATCTGAACATGTCTCATACAAAAAAATATATCCCCACACTGACTGTCTAGCGTGGGCATGAAGCATGTGATGACTTGCCTATGGACATGGGAAGTATGGCTGCACCAATTTGGTCCCCTTAGTTCATGGTCACAAAACCATCTTTCTTCTCCTGCAGCCTGTTTCACAGTCCACTGAAGACAACAGAAATCCAAACCATGCTGTTCAGTGAGATTTGGATTATCCCTGGTATTATTCTTGCTTGGATCCCTTCATTCTGCTACAGCAAAACTGCCCTAGTAGTTGGCAGGAAAGTAAAGACGGCAAAATCTGACTTCAGGAAAGCATCTCCCCTTCCTTAGCTAGCAGTGTCCCCACACTATTTTGAGGCAAGTGCCACCTGCATAAACAAGAAAAGAAGATAGCCAAGTCTATGAGCTGCCTACCCATAAACCTGTGCCTGCTCTGCACTTTGTTTCTAACGACAGGCACAGGTTCTGCTACTAACACAACGGTCTGCCCGACCTTTCCCTTTAAGCAGAGGTTTCACTGAACCAGAATTTCAATTTGCTGTACATAAGGCTCACACAATGGGTAGCTTTCATTTTACTTTGCTATGAGCAGTGTGGGCCAGTCACAAGATCAGAGTTTGCCATTGTGGGCAGCCTCTGAATGTGGATAAGGCGTGAAGAGAAGCCGGCACAAGAAGCTGCATTCTGGGCAGCAGGTAAAGAAAAGGGCATTATTGTCTGAGAACAGGGAAAGCAGCACCCACCTAAGTGAACTGCCAAAGTCCGTGAGCAGTGCTGTATGCTTCACAAATTGTTTACCCTCCTAACAAAACAGCTTAGGAATGAAAACAGTCTCCCCAGACAGAGCAGCACTCTGTGAGGCACTCTGGAAATCAGTCCTACTCAGGAGAGTGGGAAAGGTAAACACACATCCTTCCCATTTTTGCTCAGTCCCACCAGTGCTGTTTGGTTTGGTATTTAGTACCATAATTAGTAAACCCCACTGATTCCCCACGAGAAGGCAGTCTGACACCGCTCAGAGGTCTGAAGCAGCGTGAAGGGGAGCAAATTTCTTCAGAAATCCCCCTACCTTATACATCACACCTGAGCATTTCTTCTGGTGCCACAGAAATCTCCCCAAGTTCCCAAGCAGATAGGGAGCCCTGGCAGCAGAAGCAAATGAAGAAAAGGATCTATTTGCAGACAAGTATTATAACAAAGGGAGACCCCTGGAAAGAATAATTCTAAAATCTGAAGTTGGGACTGTTACCGACCGGAATATTTTCCATTGTTTTCAAGGAGGCAGCAGCTTGTATTTTCTGTGAATAAGTTAATAGATTACTGGGCAGTGAATAATGTGCAGGTCTATTTACATCCACTGTTTGGACTATTTTGGTCCTTCAGATAGTGTATCTGTTCTCAGGCCTTCTAAAAGCAGCATGCTACACTTTTTTGCAAGCAATTCTGGATAGCAGCTACAGCCAATATGCTTCAGTCAGCTGCAAACTAGATAGATCATTGTTTGTCTGGAATTTTTTTATTAAACCAATTGTACTGGATCAATGCTTTCTCTAAGCAATAAATTACAATTCTATCTACCCAGTGAAAAAGCTTTCAAAGTTGCAGATAAATCTTGATCTAGGAAATACAGTTTGGCTCTGCACCGATGTGCAGTCAACCACAGATGCAAATAAACTGAGGCTGCTAGCACATCCGTCTGCACCTCTGAGCAGGAGCTAGTATTCTTATTTTCATTAGAAATTGCTAAAACATCTTTTAAGTGCTTCCAGAACTAGTCCACTGCATTAGTCATGAGTACTCAGGGGCACTCTGTTTGGTTTTTATAAAGGTCATTCGGTGTCTTTTCCCCTCACAATGGACTAAAAGCAGAAATCAACAGAGTCTTAATCTATATTAATTTGCTTTACTCTTGGAGGGTCATAGATTTGCTACTGGAATTAGCCGCATTAGATGCTAAAACGATAATTTAATGAGACTATGATGAAAGCCTCTGTTCTATTCTAAAACGGCAACTCCTCTCGCATAGCGCAGAGAAGCAACTCCATGAAGTCAGAGGAATTACACCAATGTCATTTCACAGCAGAATCCAGCTCAAGTAATTAGGGCTGGAGTGTTCCATTCAAAACTTCAGATCTTGAGCTGTACTGAGACAGCTCCAAGTTATGAGGTCTGGAGCTCGACCAAAACGCCTGGAGATGCACCTCACTCTCAGAGGTGAAACTGTTTTCCCCAAAAAGGCAGAAAACAAGATCGGGGTCTAAATAGCTGAGGACTTGAAACTTCTATACTAAATGCTGCTGCATAGCTTTGGTGATGGCAAAGTGCAGGATAATGAAGACTCATGCCTCTTACAAGATCCTAATGCTCCAGAATCTGCACCCATCTATAACAAGGAGCAATCGCGCATTGCACTGCGTAATTTGCAAAGCAGAAAATACAGTCCTTTGGGTCAGAGATATAGCTCTTGCAAATATTTTTATAATATCTGCTCTTTGGTACAATCTGCTGCTTTTCAGAGGTCAAAAAATGTTATTCATATTCATGTGAGTCACTTCCAAGACAGATGCTTTAGTAGCATTCAGAGAGGGAATACAAAACCCGAAGAGAATCTGGGAAAGCTCCCACTCTTCTCCTTCAAGGCAGCCATTGTTCATAGGTCATTTTTCATGGAAGTCCACACATTTTCTCTAAGCGACATTTATATTCAAACAGATGCTGCAAGTGACCTAGAAACAGGGGTGAACAGAGTTCCCCAGAAGATACACGTACTGACCATACAGTAATGTCTCCAACTCCTCCCCGTCTCTCCAGATGTCTCTCTGTGCAATCAGTACCACCGCCCCATCTGATGTTGATATACGATAGCGAGGAGAAAGCACATACCTATGTGCTAGGCTTCTAGCAGCAACTTAGAAGAAACCCAAAGCGGCACAATACCAGCCTACCTGGAATCTGACCCCAAGCAGAGAGCGTCTTGCACCAGGGCACAGATATCCAACTCACTGGCTTTCTCTGCACAAATGCAAAGCGATGTCAGGGGAGGATTATATTATTAATACTAACGAGTCATACATGCATTCATATATATATCTGCATGCACACGAACGTCTGAGCGTTAGCAGACTCAGTCTGATCATCTGGCTTGGGAGAGTCTAAGCTTGTCTGCATATTTCATTCCTTTGTGTAAGGCTAGGAGTGGCCCTACAGCCAAGCACCTCAGAAATAAAAACTTACCTCATAATTTACTGTGCTGTTCTGAGGAATAAGCACTGGTTCACTAAGAATCTTACAAAAATAAACTCTTAGCACCATCTCATCGTGGGCAAGACTCAGCTACTGTTACAATCCTTTTGCTTAAGTTTGCCAGTCTGGTTCTATGCTGAAAATGTAGTTATAAAGATGGAAGGGAATAAATCCACTATACAGATAAATAAAAGATATGCAAGCTGAACACTACTTTTGCATAAATCAAAATCCAATCCAGAGACTAAATCCAAAATACCATGAGGATGCAACACACAGAGAACACCTTGCTAGAATAACCCAAGAAAGCACAGCAGCTAGTTTTTAACTCCAGACTTGTGGCAAAATACAAAGATCTATAGCCAAGAGTATGAAATTAATTTTGTTCCTTTTAAAGCTAATCACTCTCACATTTCACTGTGTTTGTGAGGTACTACTTGATCAGTCACAACTGGGAGGCAATTTTATATGCTTTCCCATCTGGGTTTGAGTAAGATTCTATTTGCAAGGACTATGTATCATGACGTAACTACTGGAAACCCTCAGACGCTTGGTCAGCTGTGAGCTTGGGACACTCGAATGCGCTGAATTTAAACGACAGTGCAGTCTTCCAATTCATGCAGCCTTCTAATAACATTTGTTAATCCAAGCAAATATCAAGGAATCTGTTCAGTGCCAGTGCTGAATCCTCTAAGCATGTGGACTGTTTGCTAAATCTCTAAAAGGCAGTGTCAAGAGGTTTCTGTCATTTCTGTCTTTGAGCACCCAAATCCACCCTGGAACCCCTTCCTGCTATTATCTTGCTAACTGTATTTTAGGTAATAATGCAAGGTTCCTTGAAGAGTCCAAGAATTCAATAAAATCACATAGATTGATAGATGTGTTTGAATAATGCTCTTCTGTCTGCTCTTAAACGTGAGATGTAAGCCAGTTGTAATTAAAGTTGAAGCAATAAACCTTAGCCATTGATTGCACTAAGTAATTAATTATTGATTGCAGTACTTTACATACATATTGCAGAGGACAATTCACCTGTGCAACAGACAACACTTTACTCAGAAATACCCAAACACAAATACCCTCTGCTATACAGAACTACAAAAATAATGGCTTTAGGGTTTCCAAGTTAATTAATTTCCTTATTAACCTTCATGGAAACGTTGCTGTCCAAGTGAAAGAAAGCCATTCCTTTCATAAAGACTATGTTAACTATTCCCTATCCAAATTAATTTTGCAAATAAGGATCTACAGATGGAAAAGGGAACATCTTTCTCCGTAAGACTCTGAAGGTGTTAAGTTCCTTCTTAACGAATGCTGCTATCCCCTGCACATACCAATTCCTGACAAGCACTGCTGCAGTAAGAAGCCCTACAGAACAGCAACAGTAGCAACATCCTTCCCCAACTCTTGGGGAAGAAGAGAGAGGTCTTTGAGGTTCAAAAATGGGAACTGAAACATGAATCAGGCAGACCATCCGTTCTGAGCTGGGGATGTAGGACTAGTTAAGCAGCTGACACCACGCTTTTAGTCTAGAGTTGTGCATCAGGTGGGACCATTTTTCCCCATTTACACTGAACTTAGAGAGAGGCGTTCCCTTATAAAAAGCCAAAACGAAAGATATTCGTTGGTTTTAAAATGCAATTTAAAATTAGTAACAGTGTGGGTACACTAAATTAAGTTTAAATATAAATGAAACCTGCAGATTGTTTGACTGGAGTGGATCTTGGAAGTGTCCTCCAGCTCCTCTGACTAGAGAGCAAGGAAAGTTCGGTCTGGGTGTGTGCGCTGTGGCAGGGGAGGGGCAGGGGCAGGCCGGCTAGTTTTGAGTGGCCGAGGAGGGGGGATTGTACCTGAAGTCGCTGTAGGGATGGATGATCCAGAACCCGGCAGACTTAACCCTTTCCTGCTCCCTCTCCACGGCCTTCTGGCTGCCAAACATCCTCAAGGAGAATTTGTTGACCCCCGGCTGGAGCATGGCCCCGAACTGCCTCTGCATGAAACCGGCCTGGCCCAGCCTCTGCTCCTCATCTGGGGTGATCTGGTCGCACCCTCCGCCTCCTTCCACTTTGATGGAGGTAGAGGAGCAAGCCCGGGGGGGCTGCTGCTGCTGGGGCTCCGGGGGGGACGCTGGCGGGGGGGGCGCGGGCAGTCCCTGCTCCAGCTCCCCACTGCCGGGGGGGCTCTTGTCCTCACTGGGGGAGGCCGGTTCCCCTTCGCCGCCGATCAGCCTCTTCTCCTCGGCCGCGTCGTGCAGGTGCCTGCTGGCCAGCGAGGACAGGCTCCCTTTGAAGCGGCGGCAGTCCCCGTTGGTGCTGGTCTTGGCGCCCTTGCCGCCTGCCTCCGTCTCCAGGAGGCCGGGGTCCCCCCCTCTGCCGGGGTCCCCCCCGAGTGCCCGGGTGCTCCCAGCAGAGGGCGAAGGCAGTGGCTTCAGCCTGATGCTTTTCCTCCGGGTGTCCTTGTCGCTGTCTTCCTCCTCGTCCATGATCGACGCCTTGGCTCCTATCTGCTGGGGCAGGCTGTAGAGCCTCTTGCGCATGGAGGGGGGCAGCTTGTCCATGGCCGCGACTGCTGCTGCTGCTGCTGCTGCTCAGTTAGAGGGAGAGACCCCCCCGCTCTGCCCGGGGAGGGGAACCGTCACTGTCCCCGGGCCCCTGCCCCCAGCTCAAGGGGCAGAAGGGACCAGAGGCTGGCGTGTCATCTCCTTACCAGAGTGTGGCATCCACAGGCTCTGCATCAAAAGACAGGCTCTGCATCCAGAACGGAAAAAAAAAAAAAAAAAAAAAAAAAAAGAAAGAGGGAAGGCAATAAAGCCCCCCCTCTCCTCCGGTGTCTCGATTTGGCTACTTGCTGCTTGTCTCCCCTTGGTGAGTGTTACTACAATCCCTGTCTGCTCAGATCCAGAGCACTGGGCAAGAAGTCTAGAGGAGAGCCACACACTTCTGGCTGGAAGGCGAGGGAGGGCGGCAGCAGCAGCAGCAGCCGCCTTGCCATGTTGGCTTCGAGATGCAAATGTGCCGTGTCTCCCGGCGGGCAGACATCATCCGGAAAGCCCAGCTCAAGCCCGGGTGCCTCAAACTCCTCAACCTGCCGGCCAATAACACAATGAACTGCAACCTGCAGCAGCCACTGCTTGCTTACATCACTGTCATCACTTATTCCTCATGCAGCCCCTGCTCCTGGGAATATTCATGAAGCGATCCCTTTCTATTGGGTTGCCATAGGAGCGACTACTGCACATAGGCTCTGCCTACCTGAGCCAGCACCCGGGCTTCTTAAAAGGGCAACGCCTGCCTGCCGAGGGGGTGTGCGGCTGAACCGCCGCCGCAGCGCTGCCGCCGCCGGGCTGCAAGGATCGCCCGGTCCCGAGGACCGGCTGGCCCCGAGGACCACCTCGCCCCGAGGATGGGCCAGCCCCGGCGCTGTGAGGCTCCTGCCGCGGAGCCAAAGGCAACCGCGACGCGGCTTTAGCTGACCGTGCCAGGCTTAATGCCATCCTTGGTTTAACGGCAAAAATTACCGGGCGGCCGTGAATTTAAAAATAGCAGCATCATAAACATGAGGAAAAAAAAAAGAAAAACCCACACCAAACCCCCACAACGACCCAGGAGCAAGAAGATTCCTCTTTCTCTTAGATGCCTTCCCCTTCTGGAGTTGTGGGTGCTTTCTTGCAGGTTTACTTGTGAAGACACAGGGAGTTTTGTGGGAAGGGGCAGATCCAAATCTAAAGAAAAAACAGCGGTTCACCTTGAAAATCTCACCTGCATGCAAAGCAGGGTCTTGGGGAGTGTCTGTCGTTCCTAGCAGAAGTTTGCCTGCTGGGAAACACGTTTTGTACCTGTCTGCAAACTGCCGAAGGTTTGGAAGGGTTTGTTTTTTTTTTTTCCTTTGCTGCCTTGCTTCCCCGTTAGACATGCCAGACCTTACTATTTCTCTAACCCTCAGCGGGGCTGGAGCTACAGAAATCATTAAAGGAAAAAAAAAAAAAAAAAAAAAAAAGCCAGCTGCATCTCTAAGAGCCTCACTGCTGGATTCAAGGAGGCTGGACAGGGGTGGCGAGGGAGTGTGTGGGATGCGAGGGCTCTCCCCGAGACACGGGGAAACCCACTTCCCAGTGGGCACCTGAGTCAGCACTTTCTGCGGCTCCCCCTCGACTAGCGGGTCTCCCAGGAGGTTGGTCCTGGGAAAACAACAGCTCCGGATGGGAATCCTTCTTCCTTTCATTGCTTGCTGCAATGCACCTCATATAAGAGGCCACAGCAGGGGAAAAAAATGGCTAAAATCGGGCATTTCCCTACCTTTTGTTCTTTCAGAGGTTTTTGGAGAAAAGGAGGAAAAGAGGTGGCAATCAGTCCTGCCCTGTGCTTCTTTGGGAATGGCTGTTTATTCTGTTACGTTCAGGAAGCTCTTAGATTGATACACTGGTTCAAATTGTTTCCTAGTGTAAAGCCCTTCAAAACCAGTTGAGTTATATTAAGAATCTGTTTAGCCATACGAGATCCTGTTTGCATATATTTTTGCAGAGATTCCATGTCTGATGCTTTCTAGAATGTTTGCTGGTTTATACATTTAAAATCATACCTCCTAGGAAAAGGAAACCACGTGAACTGTGCAGACAGGCAGGGACGCTAAACACAGGCAACAAATGCCCACTGCAAGCAGTGAGGAAGTCCTCAGCCGATCTCTGCGCTTCTTTCTCAGCTTATTTCATAAGCAAATAGTCACCTTTTCCCTTCCAGGAGTCACCTGTCTCTTGCCTAAGGTAACTCTGTCATTTAAAGCAGCAGGATGATACTTAAGCTCTTACTTGAAGGTAATGTAGGCATCAGCAGTGACTTCACCATACACACAGACAGCACATGCTTCCTCATCTTTGTTTGGCTGCTCTCTTGCTCGCTCTCCCAAATCCTTTCTCTGAGGATTCACCTGCTCCTCTTCTCCTCCCACCTCCTGGCACAACCTAGACTGGCTGTGACTCATTTGAAATACGCTACAGTGAAGCTACCCAGTGCAAATATTATTTAATATTGTTATTTTCATCACAATTTCTGGTAGATCAAGCTTTTCTGGGGAAATAAATCTCAGTTTTCAAATGATTCTGTAGATTAGATAACGTGAACTAAGCCACTGATAACATTAAAGGTCTTTCTCCTCTTCTTCTTCCCTCCTCCAGGCACTAGGGATGGTGAGGTGTAAGCACTTCTGTGCCTAAGCTGCAATCAACTGCCTTCCAAAAGGATGTGTTTTGATTAATGAGGTGCATAACATCTGAAACTGATGCAGCTTCTTAAACACAGTCCCTGATGTTCCCAGAGAATGACAGAGCAATAAAGGATGTGCTCAAGGAACCAAGCTGTTTGTCCTCTTTCAGCCATAGGTATTTTAGCTGCCCCCAGAATATACCCACACTCCTTATTTCCTGGCCTGATTGTTCTCTGAGTGCTGCCTTATTCGGTGACACAAATAAAATTCTCTTACAGCCTTGAAGTGGGGGAAGAACACAACAGAGCATCCAAGCAGCAGAACGTCCCTTTATCGCTTCTGTAGCTAGGAAAGAAATTATCAGGTGCAAAGACTGAGTCAGGCTGACTGGCACACTGCTGCACAATTACAGAGCATGCAGATATCCCCGTGCCCAGAACTCTGGCTAGCACTTCCCAGCCACCAGCGTCCCTCTATAGACGATGCATACGATTCCTCAGATACAGAGAAGATTTTTAAGTTTTTGTTCTGGGACACTGTTTGTCACCCTTATCCATCTATAAAGCATTAAGCTTCAGTATCACACCTGCTTTGAAGCAATTTTTTAAGCATGTCACTTTAGCAAATACTGTAGTCCCATTGGGGGGGGGGGGGGGGGGAGCTTAACCTGAAGCTTAACCTGAAATAAGAACCTCAATGCTCTATCAAATCTAGGCCTTGTCTAGCAGATAGCCCAAAGCAGGTAGCCCAAAGTGCTAAAAACAGAACGTGCATTCTTGTGTCCCTCTGCCTCCAAGTGTGAGTTCCTAAACACTTCTAAAAACTCGGGTAGGAGTTACAGGTACCGAACTCAGACAAAGTTTTAAAGTCCTTAAAATGTAATGGCAATTTTGTGTCCAGAGAACTTCAAAGTAATGATATTTTATTTGAGAGCCTTCCAAGAACTAAGTGCAGGAGGCTGGGAATTATCCTTGTCTAATGGTATGAAACTACTATCATGGACATTATTTATTGTCAGCATTATGGCAGTGCTTTCCATGTCAGCAGACAGACCTTTATAGGCAGATTTTTAGAACCTTTCAGAAAAGCTAGGACTCTTGTAGTACTAAGTCTTGCCTATCATTGCCTGCACAGTACATTCAAAAGGGGTATAGAAACCCACCTGCCAGGAAAAGGGAGAACTGTTTTTGAGGGAAATGATCTCCTTTTAACAGTATTTGTCAGATACTGCTCCAAGACTTGGCATAGATACAAAGAGAATGAATTTAGTAGGGAGAATGCAGGTGAAGCAGCCGTTTCTTAGGCAATTTTGCCAGCTCATATATACATATATACATGTACATCTCTATGTGGTGCTATTTTAATAAAAATCCAGTGCTGCAATGCAAATGTGAAAAATCACATTCCAAATGAGCTCAGAACTATAGAAGAATAGACTGAGAGCCATAAAAACTGATACCCTCTAGCTCAGGGTACAGAAAGCAGCAGTGCAAGCTTTCTGCACGCTGGGCTGTTAGGACCACCTTTGCTTGAGTGAGAGTTTCAGTTATCACCTTTGAACCCTTGGATTCTCAGATAAAAAAAGAGTCAACAAACATGTGGTATAGACTGGAAGAATGGGAACACTCCTTCCAAAGCTCCCTATTGTTCCTAGCAGGCAGCAAGTAACTCATAATTGGCATTTGAAATTCATGAAATATTCAACACTACAAAACAGGGAAATTCTACCTCAGAGTGGTAGTGTCTGCACTCACTGCCTCTGCAGCTTGTATCATACCTAGAAGATAATAAAAAATAATCACCATAAATACACAAATCCTATCTTCCCCTTGTCCCTATTAATTACCCAAGTGTGCTGTCACACTTGTACTCTCTGTCATTCAGTCAGTGCTTTCTTACTGCTCTATCACGTTCCTTATAGAAACTGTAAAGTGGGGGAATGAACCACTGGAACATCTGTTGAAACCTATTTCAAGGCACAGAGAAGAGGGCACCTGAGCGTCTGGCCGGAAAAAGGGAAGAGCTGAGCAATGGGAAGGAAGCAAGATCCATGCCAGGATGCTGGACTCTGGGGAGTCACCCCAGAGGGCAGTGAGGAGAGAAGAGTCCCACAGAGCTGGACATCAGGATGGAAGGAAGAAGTCCACTTTGGCTGTGCAAGAATTGTTTTCGGCTGAGTGAAAGAATGGTTCAAATTCCATCAGTGGAAGCAGATAGATACTAAACAGATCCCTAACAACAACGGGCTGTGGAGCCTAGCAGGAGAGGCAGCAGCAGGAGGCAAGATACACAACAGGATGGAAAAGCTTGCATCAGGAAGTACTTGGAAAGCTATATTCATTCCAGCATCCAGTGGTAAACAAATCTGGAGCAATCCCACTCTCTTCACCCTTATAACCAAGACCAAAATCTAAGCACTTGTCTAGGATACAGTAGGGTTGCTGGGAATGTGCTTGTAACTGACAAACAGCTTTGCCACTGGACTGCCAAAAATGAAATGTTATCCAAAGAATCAGCCATGTTGGTATCTCTGGAAAGAAGTCACAGACTGTAGAAAATAAACCGCTGAGATTTTCAGGATATTTAGATGTTTTGCAAAAGCTGCTAATCCTCACTGGATCAAGTAGCTAAAAATCACAGCTAGAAACAAGATTGATTAGCATGAGCATCTTGCCACCTTGACCTTTCATATTTCCCTTGGAGAATAGAAAACTTAATAGAAATAGAAAAATAGAGACAGGTAACCAGGTATGAAGCTATGAGGAAAAGAAATTACATAGAATCCAAGAAGCTGCTGAGTTTAGACCAACTGTATGGTTTAGTCACAATTACTTCTAGTTTACAAAGTACCTACACTTTCATATTATGGTCTAAACTCTCCCAATGAATTCTCCAATATTCCCATTGCAATGCTCATATTAAGATTGTATCTTGGACTTCAATAAAATTTGCCTTCCAAATATATATTCCATCAGATTTTATTTAAAAACCGAGCACTAGCTTATTTTTCTACCCTCATCTGGAATTATTCAGGAGAGGGTTGAGACAGCATGGGGAGATTTGCTCAAACTGGATGAGTTCAGTGACTATGAAACGACTCTTTCTCAAAATAGCGCCTTTCACCAGCATTTAATGAGCTGTAGCTTCACAAAGAATAATGGATCCCTTTTCATGAGTCTGTCCCCGCCGATGTATCTTCTGTCTACATCAACTGTACTATTTTTGATTATCATGCAGTGCTGGATTTGATGGGAAATGTGCTATTGTCTTCAACAACAGTAATGGCAGCCCCTGACTTTGGGAGGTCCAGACTCGGCTCTTAGTGAGCTGAATTCTGTCAGGGCTGACTTTAACCCTTTCTCTTCCTCAGTAAGTGAATCAAACTAACTCAACATCATGTTGTTGATGCAACTGCAAACTAAAGTTTCACGGCCATACTACCTGTCAGACATTTATACAGCTCTGATTTAAGAACTCATAATCCAAGTGGATATACCTTAACAATGCCTCCCTGCAGCAAATTGCTGAAGAAAGGCAGAAGATTTAAAAATCTGAAATAAGAGACTAATTAAAAACAAGATGCTCTGTGAGCAAAATGGCTATGAAAGACATGTCCCATAGATTTATGCCTTGTGACTGGAGTCTCCCATGTCTAATGTGCAGGATTCAGCACAAGCTTTTCCTCCATAATTCATAACCGTTCTGTCATGGATTCTCTAATGTCTAGTAATTTATTGATGATGGTGCCGTAGGCTGCAGTAGCTTTGAGCAGAAGACCCTCAGAGATCCCTTCCAACCTAAATTATCCTTTAGTTCTATGATTCTATAACTCAAGAGGAATCCTCTCTTTACTCCAGCTACCTACTTTCACAAATATGTAGGAAGACATTATCTTTGAGACAAAATCCCTCTGTCAGACTTGTTTTAAACTATCAAACAGGTTGCAATATTAGTAGGAGGGAACTGACAGACTGAGGGATACAAAGCACGACTGTGTAAGTGTCATTTCCTCAGGTAAGCAGCTAGAAGTCATTTCATGATTTTGGAGAACAAACTCAGACATTTCCATGCTTATTCATGATTTCTGAACCCCTGAAGACAGCAAAATTGCAAAAAACAAGCTTAGTGTCCTGGTTTCAGCTGGGATAGCGTTCGTTTTCTTCCTAGTACCTGGTATAGTGCTCTGTTTTGAATTCAGGATGAAAACACACAGATCTTTTACTTATTGCTAAGCAGTGTTTACAGAGTCAAGGACTTTTCAACTGCTCACCCCACCTCACCAGCAAGGGGGCTGGGGGGGCACAAGAAGCTGGGAGAGGACACAGCCAGAACAGCTGATCCAAACTGGCCAAAGGACTATCCCGTACCATCTGATGTCACGCTCAGGATATAAACTAGGGGGGAAGCTGGCTGGGGGCTGCTGCTCAGGGACCAGCTGGGCATCAGTTGGCGCGTGGTGAGAAATTGCATTGTGCATCACTTGTTTTGTATATTCTAATTATTTATCATCACCATTGCTGTTGTTGTTGTTATTTTTTTCCTTCCTTTTCTGTTCTATTAAGCTGTTTTTATCTCAACCCATGAATTTTACTTTTTTTTTTTTCCCCGGTTCTCTCCCCCATCCCACTGCGGGGGAGAAATGAGCAAATGGCTGTGTGGTGTTTAGCTGCCTGCTGGGTTAAACCACGACACCAGGCCAGCATGTCTAAACACTATGGCAGTAGAATTGCTTCATGCAGAAGACCCTAGTTTATCATTACCCCTGATGGATACCCCGGTCATGCTGCTACCCACAGAGGGATGTTTCAGGTAGTTATCCCTCCCACTCAATAACTTAAATGGAGTAGAATTTCACTGTCAATAAAAACAAGGCCAAAGGCAAAGGAGATTCTGCCTTCATTTCATTCCTTACTGGCATAGGTACATCCTCTACAAACAAGCAACCAGGTTAGGCCAGTCTGAGTTCTCGAGACATTCCCATTATCTTGCAAGAGGAAAGAGTGATTTGTGCCACTGCCATGTCTGTTGCTCAGCAGCACTGTCTGCAACTGTCAGCAATGCCAAGTGCCTCAGTGAGCCGGTAGATAAGTAGAGGAAAGGGAATAGGCTTCAGTTGATAAGGCTGCAAATAATTCTATGAGATTAAAATACGGCCTCCTGTGTCTAGGCTTTGCTTTTAGAAACCAGCCCTTCAGTGCTACTGCATATAACCTGCTCAACACCAGAAGGATCTTGTGGGGTTATCCTAAATCTGGACATTATTTCCTTGAGGTTGTGCCTGCCTATGTCTACACATGCACACGTGTGGTAGTGCTAATCAAGCTTTTACTTCGATTATGGATCAAAAAAGCACTCCAAGTCCAATTTGGACCTTTGTCTGTCATTTGTTACTGTAGTTTCATTATAGGTGTTAATGAAGCATCTAGAAAACCCTGCTGATATCAAAACCCTAGCAGTTCCAGTCTAAACAGCCAAGGAACAGAATATAGCAGCAGAGTAAACAATCTGATGGTCTTCAAATCCCAGTTCAGTGCTGTCTGTTTCCTTTTTGCTTGTTTAGTTTCAGAGGCAGCTTTGCTGAGAGGAGCTACAGCAGAGAAAACAGACTGAGGAGGGTGGATCCAAAGCAGAAGAGAAGAAACTATGAATATGGAAAGAGGGCAGGGAGAGAATTGTCTGCATTGCATTCACCTTTCTGCATGATGAAGTAGTGCTACGATGCTACCATGAAAGGAGGGTATGAACTTCCATTATAAGCTTATTTATGGTCATTTTCTCAACCAACTAAACTGACATTCTGAAAAACTTATCTTTACCAAAAAGTTAATTTCCTTCTTTTGAAAGTTAAAGGAAAACCTGCTGGTTTTGTAAACAGGAAGGTTGTATGTGGAGAAGAGAAAAATGAGAAAATGCGCTTTTCCTGCTCTCTTTTTCAAATGGTGTATTAGGAACCAACGTATTACCCAATTGGCTAATAATAAAATGAGATTTGGTCTTCCTAATGAAAGGGAGCGCAAGGGCTGTACACTTGACAAAGATTAAATACCCAGTAAACCCAGAAAGGTGGAGGTGGAAGGTTCATTCAGAGTTTTCTTATCTGTGCCTCTCCTTCTCCAGATGCTCCTTGCCAGCCGCATCTATTCAGACTGTGTGCCCTTGTGCTAATTAATATCTATCATGCAGGCATCTCCCTAGTTCTCAGGCATACAGACTGAGGACTAAGATTTTATCTGCCACAGTGCCACACAAGCTGGCCCTGATTAAACAGATGCTCCTGGAGCTGAGCTGCAAGGCTGTGTTTGGCTCTGCACAGGCAGGGAGTGAGCAGCCCTGCCCCATCCTGCAGCGGTTCTAGAAGTCTACCCAGGGACTCCCCATTGATTAATTTTCGCAGCCTGTGCTTTCATTTGTTTTCAACACTCCGCTGACCTTTGTGTAAGAGTTTAAACAAAGCTTTACAGACTCCTGAGGCCATTGCCTTGATAGTATCAGTTCATCATTGTATAAATTTGTCTCAGTGGATGGTAGTCTTGTGTTGGTGTGTGTGTGTTTTTGCAAGAGGAGAGGATCCTGCTCACCTGTCTCTTCTGTGAATGCTGAAGCTTTTTTCAGTGAAGTCAATGAGAAAACTGCACACTGCATCTAATGTTACTGTTCAGTGCTGTTTAATGCAAGGGCAGGACAACACACAGCAGTTCTAGATGCTGCTTCCTGAACTCTGTCTTCTTTTTAGACAATGCCCTTTCCCATGTGGTTTGTAGAAACATTCCTGGGAGCAGGACCTGGGAGCCTTCCTGATTTTCCCTCCTGTGCTCTCCTACCAACTGATGATATTTTAAATCTTCTGTTTGATGGAGCAGCTCCACAAAGATGCTTCCCGTGGGACATTAGGGGAACAGAAAAGTGGCATTTACTTCACCAGCTGCAATTAGGAGAAGAGTGAGAACTGTTTTGTCTTCTTTTTTTAAAAAAAGACTTAAATCTTTGTGACAGGGTTCTAGATGATGTGAAGGTATGTGCAGCCCCGCACATGGCTGAGCTGTGGTGAGATGATGGGGAGAAGGAATTTGTGGCTACTTGATTGTTTCAGCATTTCCCTCGTGGCTCGGTTGGTTCCTGCTGGGCACAAAGGCTGGCCCATCGTCCCTGGAGAGCCACCAGGGCACAGCATGGGAAGGTTCTGTCTCCCAGTCTGGGCTTGATCAGGCCCGCAGGAGTTACACACTGTGATACACAACACGTTTGAGCATCTGTATCCTTCACTGGGTCTGGCATAAAAACCTTGCCTGAGGTGACGCAGGACATCTGTCCATTTAGCTTCCCAGGTTATACATGTTCCTATGGTATCTAGCAGAAAGTTACTAGCAAAAACCATTTATTTCTGCTTGCTGCTTCTGTTCACTCACTACTGCTGTAAAAAAAGCTGTATACATACATACATACATATATATATATATATATATATAAAGTAGCTTAGTAGAGCTGACCTAGACACTGCAATCATTTTCTCCTCCTACTCCCATAGAGGCACGTCAGACTAAACAGCACTCTCTAGCTGGCGACATCTCCGTGTTTACTCTACTCCAGAGGAAGCACTTAAGGTTAAACAACAGCAACAACAACAAATACCACTTTCCCCCTTCTGAGCAACTTCATGGCATAGTGGATGCTCAATAGGCTGCTATTCAAAGTCTGCTCAAAGAAAAATTGTATATATTGTTAGCCACTTTTGTGTTTGTTAAGTCTGTCTTTGTTTTTCACCATTCTGCAAAACCCTTCACAAATCCCTGTTTTAGTGGAGCAACAGACATCTACTTCCTTGGGTTTTCAGATTTCACTTAACAAGATTAGGTGACAGGATTTATTTAGAAATGTGTGGTGATAAAAATACCCAGTTCATGAGTAATGGGGGAAAAGCTCACAATTTTGTTGTTGCTTTTTTTAATTCAAACTTCAGCAGGGGAAAGGGTTCAGATCAGGTGTTTGCCACCCACACTTTTCAGTACTCGAGAATGCTTAACTTTTTCTAGCAGTGAGAAGACTGGAGTGGAATAAATAGAGAAGACTGAGTCTTGCTGTGAGACCTAAAAAAATGTGAGATTCAAAATGACTTGATCAAGCCTAGGACTGGCACAGAATTTGTTAAAACATCGTCCTGTGACTTTAAGTAGTCTGAAGATTTCACTAGCTTACTTTGGCTTTTCACAAGAGGCAGATCTATTAGTCTAAGCTAGAATATGTAACCCTCAACCATGCACTTACTCCCTGCTTTACAGAAGGGTGGTATCAGAGCTGCTTTGGTGATTCTGCCCTTCCCCTTTTCTTGGAAGACCTCCCCAGTGCAGAAGACTCTCAAAAGGTGGTTAAACTGGACTGAGAACTGCCTTTGCTCCTTGTGGTAGAAGATGTTAGCACCAAATCTAAGCTGAAGATCCTGCTCAGTGGAAAAGAACTGGAAGACATACTTTAATAAAAAAGATCCTGGGAGCTTAATCTTTTTTTGGTTAAGCAAAAGGAAGTAATTATTTGATAATAATCTGTAAGTACCCGCATGGAGAGATGGAGACCTGAACACAGAGGAATCCTCACACAAGCAGACATAGCTGCAAAAGAGATGCTGTCTGGAAGCTACACACCTTCAGGCCAGAATTAAGTTAATAATTTTTAATGTTGAGGGCAGCTAACCTCTAGATTAACATGATAAAATTTTTTGTAGATGCTCTGTCACAGGAAATTTTAAAACCAAGATTAGGTATTTTTTATAAAAGGTCAGTTTTAGCTCAATTCCAGCTACTAGACTTGAATCTGCAATTAATCTGCATTAGTCCTAGATCATGTCACGCAGGAGGCTAGAGTAAATGTTAATAATGTTCCTTTCTACATTAAAATTTGTAAAATGGGAAGAGCAAATGACCAGTAATAGTGACTAGAATGCTCACATCCTTTTCTGGGTCATTTATGAGTATGCTGAACTGCCCAAATTCCAGCACAAATCCCTAAAGAACTCTGCTGACACTATTGTGATGCCTGATCATTTACTTTTACCATCTTTTGTTTACCCAACTACTTACCCATGCTAAGACCTTCCCTTATCCTCTTTGGCTGCTTAGTTTCCTCAAAAACTGGATTTTCCAAAGCCTGTTGGAAATTCAAATGGACAGTATAAATCAGATCTCCATTTATTGATGACACTTTAGAGATGCCCGAGAAGTTTCTAAACTGTTAGGACTCCCCTTTACAGAAGCCACTTTGATCCTTCCCAAGTAGACTGAACTGGATCATATTTATACAAATTCATGTCCACATATAAGAGGTTTCTGGTCCTCAGAAGTTCAGGATTCTGCTTTTGGTTATAGTGATCGATTTGAATATTAAGGATTTCCTTCTAAGCTGGAAAAATAGCTATCCATTCACAGATTTTGTTGTGCTGCACTTTTAATAGGATTGCAGCTAAGTGCTACTTGTGTCCTTTCTAAAACCAGTATTATAAAACACAAATAGATTGAACTTTCTTCCTTTCTAAGATCTGCCAATGCCAGTGCCACAACACCCACCTGACAATGCACCTGACTTGCAATATCCCCATCCTGTCCCTGCCAACATCTTCTGTAAACATCAACTCGCCCTCATATACACATACTGCTCCATTACTCGGAGTGGAATATCTCTCTCCAGAGCAGAACTGCAGTAAGAATCAGGGTCTGAGCTTTCAGTTATGTAAATCCTAGTTCTCACAGAAGGTGTATATCTTGTAGTTACTGTATTCAAAGGATAGAATACTGAATTGTGTATTGTTTATTTGATCCAGCATACAGCAGAATGCTTGCTTAATATTGGGTCTAACACAACTACATATCTTTGCAAGTCAGCCAAGATCTTTCTACACTCTTCTTGTTGAAATTATACTGTCCTTATTCAACTCCGTTTTGCTTACACTTCTGATACTTTTCAGTGCCAGCTCTGGCATTCTGATTAAAATCAGCTTGGGGGGATGTTAGTCACATGGGCTTGAAACTGAGATAATAACTTTCCTTCCTATTCCTTGGCTTCTCTCATACTCTTGATGGAACTCCTAATATGCCTATATGGAAAATGACAGTGTCGTATGGCCTTTGGGTTATCATCCCCTGAGGGTTTACTCACAGTTGTCAGAAGCTTGTGCCCACATAAAATGGGAGTACATACAGAACTTTTTTTTATGGGCTTAGTACTGAGAGCTTCGACTAGGCTGGACCATCACAATTCCAGTTTCAATAGGGATCTGCTTCAAAGAAAGACTCTCAGTGAACTCCCAGGGGTCGTCTCTTTGCTTCTTGCAGATATCTCCAGGGAGTGTGGTAGTGTGGCCTAATGGTGAATCCAAATTAAAACCCACAAATGGTAAACTTTGATGCTACATAATGTTCATTTTCCTGCAGCAAATGAATGCAAAATAATGAGATTTCCCAGTCTGTGTAACTATACTGCATGGATTTCCAGGTGCAATGAAGTCAGCTTTAGCTTTTCATGTTTTATTAATGCCTTGTAGCTAAGTAAAATGACTAATAAACTGGCACTTTAAAGAAATGGATGGAGCCATTCTGAAGACTGAATAATAACTAACTGTTCATTTACTAAGTTCCTTCTAGCAGTTTTTCAGTATACATAGAATGAAAATCATGGGGCTACTGAAATAAGTTCACTCTACTTTTTACCATAGATGCTACTGCACAGATTCACTTCAGCACTTTCTGTCTAGCTTCTGTGTAGGGAAAAGGAGGAAAAATGGTTACCTTGCCCAGATTACCCCAACAAAGGCAATGCTGGACCCAGAATTAAAAACCTGTAACAGCCTTGCTCTCACTTCCTAATTGTTAGTGACCATTCTGCAGCATATTACACAGGAAGAAAGTTAAAGATCCCCCCAAATCCAGAGTAGTTGTAGGGGTCCTTTCCTTGTAAATACAATTTTTCATTCTAGCTCCTCTTTATAAAGGGACCAAAGAGAGAGGATTTCCTGAAATAGGGGAAAACTAGACAGAAGTGCTCTCAGACCTGTGTTTTCCCCCATGGAGAACAGGAAATTGAGATGTATTATCACTCCCACGTGCACTGCTGGGACAATGCCGATCACCAGTATTTTCCTCTCTACTAAAAATTAAAAATTAAAAGAGGGAAACCATATGCACTGCTTAATTTTCTAAACAAGACACATTTGTACTGTATCAAGCTGCCAGGCTTTGTGACTGTTCACTGAAGCAAGCTTTAATGCTACATGAGATCAAATAAGTAAGATGCTCACTACAGAGACTCTAAAAGACTTCACGAAGGCCTCTCAGAAAAGCAGTGGCAGGCCAGGAACTAAAATACAGGATTTCCTAATTCCTCATCCCATAATCAGTCAATTGGAACAAGCTATTTCTCTCCACATGTGCTTGTTCAACACTGCCTCTTAAAACCAAAATCCAGCTGTTGTCACTGAACTCAAAGCAGCTTTTGTTAAGCACTTCCCCAAACGCTTTCCAAAACATGTTTTCTTTCACTAAACCTGATCTACCAGCTGCCACAACCATTGAAACTGGAATAACTCGCTTCAATCTCTATCTGATATGAATGTGCTAAGTAGAAATCTCTGACCAAAAAAGAAAACCCAGGCTGGATCTTTATGACTAGATAGTCTCACATTTTTTTCTTTCAGTGTATAAGAAATAGATAATAATTATTCAGAAGGCTTTGTTCACCTTTGCTTCCTGTGCTACAGATACCATATACTAGCAAGCATATGATAGAAACATGAAGTTTTCATAAAACAAATAGAGCAAGTGGAATTAAAAAAAAAAAAAAGAGACAAGGCATGTAGTCAGAAAAGGTAGAAGGCACTGCTGTTTCAAGGTTGTTTGGCATTTCAGATCAATAACAATGAACAATCTCCCAGGGAAAGTCAGCTAAGGTCTCCAAGCCTCCACCACCAGCCACCTGGTCTCTCTGCTCCGATCCAGCTGTATGCACCGTGGGCCACTTCTGCAGATAAACGTTACGGACTATGTTCTATGGAAGCAGATGTGAAAGCTGCTGTGAAGACACAAAATCTGAGAGCCTTCCTAAGGTAATAAAATGGGGATCCTCTAAGCCTGTGTAGTCTCTGTTGAACTGAAACATGCCGCAGTCAGTGGGAATCATTATGTTAGGAGACAGTTGTTATCTTTTTGCCCTTGACAGAGGTCAGTCTGGAAATGCTAAAGGTGAGCGTGTGTTTCCCAGAAGAAATAGCAGCACATGCATGACATGGATTTATGCTTGCAGTTCCAATAATTCTGCCTTCTTGAATTCAACCCTAATTGTAGTGTGCCTCACTGATGATTTAGAGCATTTGATTTACTGATCTTATTTTACTCTTCCTGCAATTTCACCTCTTTGATCAGATCTTGCCAGCAGGTTTTCATTACCAAATAGGTGGGTTTTTTAAATAGCACAATTGCAAGTCATCATCATAAATATCAATCTCCATAACTCATCTGAGCACTCTATGTTCTTGTAATGTCGTGTGTCAGGATTCTGCTGTGGAGATAAACCCCCATCTGTGTGGCTGCCAGCTTCTCATTCCTTTATTGATTCTCCCCTATTTGCTGTAATTGAGTTTTTATACTTACCCTGTTCTTCAGTATATAAATGCCTACCAGCAGCAGAAAAAAAGACAGACAAGGGATTTCCACTTCTCATCACCTCTCAGCAGAAGAGGGTGCTGTGCAGCACTGATTAAAATAGATACTTCAGCAACTGAGGCAGTTGAGCTGAGGATTGCCTATCCAGGTACCAAACCATGTACTACTCACATGTCAGCAGGTGACTGTAGGAAAAAGCTTATATTCCTTCTTTTCCATTGGATGGGGAAGGAGAAAGGAATAACCTGCAATTGTCCAGCACTGACTCATCTGTTTTGAGCTGCCCATGTTAAAGCAAGCCTTAAAGGGAAATTTTTAAAAATTTTATTATACAGGACTGTAGAGAGGGTCTAGTACACGTCACTGTTCTGAAATGTTTGCATGTTTAAAATCCAGATTCACCTTTAATTTAGTATGGACTCCACTATATTTATAGGTATGTGTTTGTAGGTATATGTTTACGGATTGTGTCCTTAGCTAACAGGCAGCCAATGAGCCCGTGGCTTCCTGCTATTACTGCTTTTACTACATGACCCCAGTCACAGGTGGAGTGGTAGTTACACAGATCACTCCATGCAGATCATGGTGGTTATGCCAGCATAAGGGATCACAAATGATGTGTAATATTGCTGATGTTCTCAGTGGACACTCGTCACAATTAAACAATGAGTTAGCCACCCCTGGGTAAGGACTTTATTTCTAGTTTTGTATCCACTTGTAGTGGCTGATCTCCCAGTTTTGCAGTCTTTGAAAAGACAGTACACACCTGCTTAGAGACCCTTACAAACAATCAGTTAGCTATGACTAGATACAGGACGCCTGCTCTCCCAGGGAGGACGCTACATCTCCCAGATCTTCCATGAACTGCCAGGAGCAGCCCTCGAGATGCCCCTGGCAGACAATGCTGATGACCATTTTCTGCAGCAGGCTGCCACTTTCTTTCAGCACGCAGGATGGCCTGACACGCCACTTTTATTCCCTAATGAACCACATCACAGGGCTGTTCAACTCTGGCTGCTCACCAGGTGCTGCGCTGCCTATCCTGGCATGAAGTGGCATCAAACCGATGAGTGAGTCTGATTCCTGCTGCTGGCTCCTGCCTGGAACCAAATGGAGCAACTCTGGGCCCTCTGCTGCTAACGGCAGTGAGAAATTTTCACTCTGCAGAACCGTTCCTGCAAGGGCTACTTGAAAAGCAAAAAGTTCTCACTTTAAAAGCTTCCCGAATTCAGCATAATGATTGCAAATAAGACTATGCATATACATATACTGAATTAAACTTCTTGTAGTAGTTGAGATGAAACTTCGATTCTCCAAGTTACCAACTTGGAATTTGGCAGCCATTTTCAGGTCTGTGCAGCAAGAGTAAGGCGTACACGTATGAGTTCGTTTCAAAGAAGCAGAACATTTTTGGCTTTTTTGTGCTTCTACCACTAGAGAGCAGGAGAATGGTTCTCCCAGCCTGCTCTCGCAGCTCGGGCAGGGATAGCTGCCATGAATCACCGAGGAACTCATTATACGAGGAAGTTTCTCAGGCTGACACTGGCAGTGAAGCTGGACAACCTTCCAGTCCATTTATCAGACCCTACCAGTTGCCATTTCCAGACAGATGATACCAGGCTAGGTATGAAGCAGAAGACTGCACCCAGAATGACGTGTTGAAGTACTAACAGCCACACAATCACCACCCTGTGTTTCACTGAGAAAAGTTATTTTTTTGTCTTTTAACGTATGAGTCTAGCCTAGATTCCACCCAAGGAGAAGAATATTCACTATTAATGGTTGAACTCTGACAAAATCTACCTAGAACTAGAATTACAAGGGAAAATACTTTCATGTGCTCTGTAGTCTGTGGTAATTACCCTGTAGATATTTTTGCATAATTAGGAGAGAGATTTCCATGAAATGTGGTCCTAGGTTTTCGGTTTTCCCTAATGCTTAAGAAGATAATGGGATGAAACTACAGCTGTGGTTTCACACATTGATTTACCAGCTGGCAGATGCTGAACAAGGAGAGGTCTTCTTCACCCTCCAGTTCTGCTCTCCCTTCCCCTTTCCTTGCACGCATGAGACCTTCGCAGACAAACATTTCTCTTCACTAATCCAGAAAAAGTGGGGGGTTTTGTTTTGCTTCTTTAGTTGTCTGACAGATTAGTAGACTACATCAGTTTATTAGAGCATCTGATGAGAGCCAGAGGCAGTAAAAGCAGCAGAGTGTAGGAGGTAGCTGGGGAAACAAAGCTTCCCTCTTTCAGTAGCAATAACCTTTTGATCAGGTTCACTCTGACACACAATATAGCAAGGTAAGGTGAAGATATCAGGAAGGGATTCCTTGCCAGGAAAGCTGCTGAGATGTTTTCAGAAAGAAGTGCTGGAAGACCTGAAGAACATTCTGTACTGGGCTCTGACTGGGCAGTATCAGATAGTACCTTTATAAGAGTGTCAGGACTCTAATTTCAGCAGCATTTATCCCTGTAAATAAGGACAGAGCAACTGTGATTCGCCTTCCAGGATGAGCCATCATGTGAGAAAGGACAAAGCAGTGAATCACAGACTGAAGGAGGACCTCAGACAGAAGCAACTGATCCAGACTGTACTTCCCACTCCACTTACTGTGTTAATTCTTCAAATGCAGGGTCTATGTAAGATTGTTCTGCCTGCCAGTCAGCATTACCCTGCAAAATCTTCTGGTAAACCCAGCTCTTACAAAAAAGGGTTGCCTGGGCCTTGAGGTTACGAATGACTCTGGTGGACTTTGTATCCATCAGTCCTGTCAGAGACATGCTTCTGGCCCACAAATGACACTGATAGCTCAGGTAGAATTCCTGCGATTTCAGTCCAAGAAGTATGCGGCCTCTTCCGCTATATACTTTAAAGCAAATGCATTGTTAGGTGGGACAAAGGCAGGCAGATACCAAGCAGAGTTTCTCAGCTGCGCTAAAGTAGATTCAAATTCCTCTCCGCTTTGTTCCTTCACAAAAGTAGCTTTTTACACTGAAGTCATTTTCTCACCAGGTTGTATCAGCAGATTGTGCTGAAACCCAAGACACCGATTTTCTCACCTGCGATAACTAGCTAAGGTTCCACTTTACATATTGACTGACCTATTTAAGAAACAGGCAAGTCCTAGGGAGCGTGCTGCATAAATCAAATGTGGCACGCAGGGGAGCCGAGGCTCAATTCCTACCAATAGTGAAGAATGTGCATTTGCTTGTACACGTAAGTTGCAAGCTTCCTGAAGTGGACTGATGCAATCAAGGGACAAATTATCTCCATTACAGCAATGTGCTCCAAACAAAAGTCCTGTTAAAAGTCCTGACTGTGAAGCCACAGTTTCTTAGGTTTAGAATAGACAGGTCAAACTCTCCAATCTGAGCTTTGTTTCTTTCACAAATTTGTTTTCGGTTCTTGTTCAAGTTAACTGAATGAAACTCATCGTAGAAATTAAAGCTAGAAAAGAACAGAGAAGAAATGAAGATCTGACGTAGCTTTGGGAAGGGTAGATGTGGAGTAGGAATCTGTCCCTAAAACACTTAATGATTTGCCTGTGTTTTAATAAAGTATTAGGCAAGCCCTATATCCTGTTACTGATGAACTTTAAAGAGTGCATTTATAGTTAGTACAAAAAGTTAGTTCTTTTGCCTCCAACTTCCTTAGTGGGAAACTCTTCTGGAACATCTCTGGCTTGATGCTTAGAAAAATCTTTTTCTACTTTTCAGCCTAAATTTTAGTTGTGGCTAGCTTATGACCATGTGTTCTTGTCCCAGGGTATCTTAGCTCATACATGTTTTAGACAATTACTTGCATTCCCTTTGTTGCCAGTCTTGTCCTCAGCAGATTGTGTGGGATTTAGCCCCACTGCAGTTCAGATAACTTAGTGAGGGTGTTACCACTCTGCTCTATTTCTGCAGTTTGTTCTATTGTGATGGGCTTCATTATGGTGATTTATAGGAGAATCCCAGCTAAAACCAGGCCCTGCTGTGTTAGGCACTGCATAAAATATACCTTGAGAGGCAGCTGTTGTTTCAGAGCCTTGATGTTCTAGATAAAGGGTCAGAGAGCAAAGAAGGGATGATGGTGGAAAGGTGTTTTAATCATTCAGTGGTGAAGGCAGTTGTAGGGCCAAGGTCTCCTGAGTAACAACCCTGTTCATATATCAACGCTGTTTCTCTGTTACAATACTTTGATATTGCAACTACTTTTCCATTTGCGGAGTTTCACCATGTCACTATCTGTGTAACAGGTAACACCTAAACAAACTCCAGTCTGAACAGATCAGTTCACAGAGTGCAGTCTAGAATGTGTATAACTGCTTTTGCGAATAAACTTTGCTTTCCCTCCAGGGGCTTGCAGACAACCAGCTCTGGTGTGCCTGCACACTAGATAAACATAAATTTGCAACTGATTCTGTTTAGCTTGCCATGGGCAGTTAAAAGCAAGCAGTTGCAGATAGGGGCCATTCCTCTGTTGGGAAGGTGCCTGTGTATCTGAGGTGTGAGGTCAAAGGTTGATTCAGAAAATGAGTAACCAGAGCTCCTTTCTTCTGTTCTCAGCTCTGGCCATGACTCATTACCTGAATCTACGTCTATTTCAACTGGTATGCCTTGAGGGACTCCTCACCAGTTCTATCCACCCTGATAAATAATACCAGCATCCCTCCCACACTAAAAAAAAAAAAAATCAACAGAAAGAAGGTGGATTGTTTTTACAAAATACTAAAGGCCAATAACTTCTCCAAGTCCTGCATACTAGGTGTGACCACGGGCAAGACCTGAGGCCTTAGGATAAACAGGAAATTGGAGGTAAGTTTTCACTAAATTACATCAGCAAGAAGGAAGAGAAAATAAAGCAACTTTGAGGGAGAATCTGCAGTATTATGAAACAGAGAAACAGTAAAGTGTCTTCTTCCCCACTGTGGTGAAAGTGCATCTGTAACATGGTGTTCTGCCATGGACTACTTATTGTCATAAAGACACTGACAGATTTTGTAAGGAGTTCAGAAAAAAACAACACAAGTGATTATGGACTGTTTTGCCAATTATCAGGCCTAGCATAAAGGACACAGCCAGCATAAAGATGAACCAATAACCAAACTGTATTTGAAACAAAAGGGTCAGTACATGGGTGAGTGTTGGGGGTACAAACAAGTCAGATTATACATAATTGACATCAATCCCACTGACCCCAACAATGACACCGCACAACCAACAATGGGTGGAATAAATGGTGAAATGCAGTCTCCCATACAAGGGATGGGAGACAACTGAGTCAGCAAACCAAATACATCAGACCAAGGAAGCCACATACTGAATCTCTACACAGCCCGTGTTTACAAAGGCCAGACCTGACTGGAGCCCAGTCCCAGGGAGGCGGGAGGTCCTTCCCCAACAGGGAACTCTGCACAGGGCACCCACCTCACAGACAGACACTGCCCCTCCTGCAAGTGGTCCCAGCTGTTATCCCTCAGTGGGACACCTGACCTTTGTTTCCTTACTGCGGGACCCCTGGGGCTCCTTTACCCAATGGCTCTGTCTGCCAGGCCACCGCACCCTGGAGGGAAGCCTAAAGGCAAACTCACCCCCCTCTGCGAAGGGCTGTGGGAATCACCCATATGTCAGCCTTAATTTGGGGCTTGGGGTTGAAACCCCAGCATTTCACAGACCTGAAGGGATTGACTTGTGAAGAAAGATAAAATTCACAAAATTAAATATGTGTAGCTCATCTCAGCAATGATTGGGGGTCCGTGATAGCCACTTGCCAATAGCTGGAGGGTTTGAATGCAAGGAGGGCGGGAAATCTGGTTTGCTATGAATCACTATAATGAGAAGGAAGGGGAAGGGAATGGAGTGAAGGCAGCATAGGCTAAAGCCCAAGAAAGCTTCTCAACAGGTGAGATGTTGCTGCTACATGAACAGTGCAACTGATAAGAGAAACGTTCAAAACTTGTGAAAATTAAGGTCTTGCGCACAAATGCCTAAACAGCTCTGATATACAGAACTGGAGCACAGAAAGGGAAAGCACAGTTGCCCTGAAAAACATACTGAAGTCACTGTAGGAGTACACTCCACCTACTTCCAGTTCCTGGACAATTATTTGCAGTCCTTAGTTGGAAACAAGCAACAAGAAGATGGAAGGTCCGGCCTCTGCGAACTTGGGCAGTGTAACATAACAAATGTGTTAGCCCCAGCGGGAGGCTTGTTCACGCACTAGTGACAGCATCTGCTGTGTAACAGAGACTCATGGTGACAGTGGTGATAAGGTATCCATAGGCAAAGGCATTTGAATAAGTCCCACTATTCTTAGTTTCCATGCAGGTTCCTTGAAAGCAGCTGAGGAGCAGAATCAAAACCAAGGGAGGCAATTCTATGTATGTAGCCTTCAACCTCACCCCTCAGTTTTCTTTTAGACACATATTTTCAATTTCAGAGCAAATTGAAACTGGTCCAACACTTGCTAACTGCCAGATACCCCACAGAGCTCTCACAAAAGCAGAGACTAATCAGAGAACCTAGCAAGGGAGGGCATGCACATGTGTGTGTGTGTACGTGTGTGAAGCACATTACACCTGTTAAGTTCTTGCAGGCCGTCTTTATAACTCTGCTATAAAACATAAAGTTGCCCTGATTCAGGAAAAAATTTCACCTTATATCAGTATAATAGGGAAAATTCCCCTACAATATTCACAATATTATGAACCTGATAAACTATTTTTAAAAACCTCGGAGATCTCTGGATGAAAGCACAAAGGGTTTATGTTTGCAGAATTCAGAAAAGGTTCTCTTTACACTAACAGCTCTGGACAGAGTTAGCGTTATGCTATGGACAAAGGCTAAAAATTCTCACCTTCCTACAAATTATTGCACTGGCGCCAACTGGTATCTCACAAACCAAGAATAATCAACATAGTTATGCCAAAATCCAGCTATTTGTTTATTTTTAGGTAGTAAAGGTATATATTCAGTTATACTGTACGAGAGGCCTGCGGACACTCCAAGAGGTACAATGGCCAAAGTGTCAGGAAGAACAGTTTTTTCCAAATCTCATTAGACAGTCCTTTTCAACAGGTGCTGATTTGCAAGGCTGCTGCTCTGGCCCTGAGGAGATCAGCTCAGGATATCTTTAGAAATTACAAAGTATTGAGTGCACACCTTGGAGAAAAAGCAACACAGATAAAATCAGGATATCAGTTTCAGCTAAAACGTTGGGATTGTGCTTGAAAGAAAAAAAAATGCCTTCAAATTACCAAGCTTATCTCTTGGCCTTGTGTTTTTCCTGTGCCTTGAAGATGTCTGTGCTCAAAGCTGTTCCTTTTCTTTGGACAATAGGGGCTGCAAAGGAGCCTTTTCAGTGTGTTGGGTCAATAGTCCAAAGACTGAGAAGGATTTATGCTATAGATAGTAACAGCATCAAAGAGGCCATTACATCTTCACCACCAGTAATCCCCATTTTAAAAACTCCATTATCTGACCGGTTCTTCATTTGCTTGTCACGTAATCCTTGTTGTTGTGGTAACTCAGAAACGAATGCTGTGAGCTTAACAGTGACAGAATTGCCTGTTCCTGGGTTCAGTCAGGTCAGTTATGGGCAAGACAGAAAGAAATCACAGACTAATAAGGAGTTCAGAGACATTAACAACAGGAATAAGATCTGTGAGGATGCTGCTGCAATGGTGAAATACTTATCAGACCTTCTTGGGGATCAGCTAGTTTCTGATTTTCATGAATCATTCAAGATCAAATCCCCAACTCTATTTTTTTAGAAAACCTTTCAGTGTAGGTCATAAATAGTGAACAGATCTGGTCTCTGGGTCAGAGGTTACTGGATTTCTGTAGAAATCAATGTCTGCTCCTGGGACAATGGAAAATGGGTTCCTTTATTAACCAGAACACCAATTATTTGTTAATATTTATATCCTCTTCTATGAAATTAGATGCCTTGGTAGAACAAAAAGATGCAGCACATCTCTGCTCTTGGGCCAGCAGTTGTAGTCCAAACTGGTATAAGACTCAATATATTGACCTACACAGGAATGTTTGGTTTATTTTTGAGGATGTGAGCTGCAGCTCTGGCAGCTGCCTTGTCTTTGATCATTAAGCTGAAGGTAGAAGTGGGGCTCTTTTCTCGTCAAAAAGGAAAAGGAAGACCAATAGGCTTTTAAGATGATCATGGCTTACCTGTGGAAGAATCCCTTGCTTTCAAAGACTCTTCTTAGTAGTCAAAAATAAGAGTCAAAAATAAGAGGCTGAGAAGCAGAGTGATCATTTCTGGGAAGACCCTGTCAGATGTAAGTAAGACTATGCTCCTGAGTGCATCTATATCCCAAATCCAACCTCTACCAATCACAGCCTGTGGCAGCCTAGAAAAAAACAGGTTTCTGCAGGATTAGGGAGAGATTATCACAAAGCTCTCTTACTAAGAATGTGCTAAAACAAGGAACACAAAGAAGACCGGTTATGGCACTAACCGTTGTCAGATCATCTTTAACTCTTGGGAATCTGATGCAAAGTAAGTTTTAAACCATCTTTTTAAGATGCAATGCCTCAGGCAGGCTGAAGGCACAAGGCCTATGACTAAACAGCATCTCGTAACAATGACACCAAATGAAAAAACATAGATTCTACCTTAATGAGCAACTTCTGTAGTGCTTCTCCTATATGAGACTGAAAGGACTCATCTCTCAGCTGTAGCATCTGACTGAAATAGAGACTTTTTCTTTTGGGGAATAGCCTAATATTTTAGTCTTGAATTGGAGCAAAGTATCCAGTGGAGCAGAAGCCAAGATGCAGTGTCTAAAAGGACAGCTCAGCAGCAGCCCATGGAAGAGCCTAGAAGATATGAAGACACTGGAATGGTTAGAAAATTAGTTGACTATTTGGTTGTCTCAAAAATAAATAGTTAGGAATTAAGGGGGAAAAGATAGGCCCACCTCAAGTTGCTATATTTATGAAGGAGGGTAGAAACAAGTTTCCTTTAGAAAAGGTTCCCAATTGTTGGTTAGTAAATCATATGTGGTAGGGATGGATGCAAATTCTCTACTGCTGCTTAATGAGTGGCAGCTGGCGTACATCACGGACTAAAGAGATATGATAGCTGAATTTTCATGACAAGAGTTGAGGGTGGGGGAAGGATCATTCTTCACTGACTTCACTGTCACCGTAACAATGATGTGATGTCTCTCTGTCTGCAGTTTTGGATACCCAGCAGCCTCAACAAGAGTAATTTATTACTATGTGCTCTTCATTTATTCTATCCTGTGAATTTGCAGGAAACAGCAGTTAAAGAAATAGGAAGATAAGCCCGCATCTCAAATTGCCTTGTGATGACACTTTGGAAACCAACAGAATTGCTTTACCATAAATTGCTTGCAATGGTCAGGCTGTGACTGGCTTTAGTAGATTCATTTCATTCGAATGAAGGGAACAGCAGCTCTGCATTCACAAAGCCAGCCAGCACTGTGTGAAGGGACAGGAAAGTGAGCACTCTTTTAAAGACAGATCACTATTCAACTTGCAGTGTCAGGGTCCTCAGAACACCAATAGACCTTAACAGCCTCCCCAGCCCTACCCAAACATCCTCTGCTCTTTGCTCCGGGAACTCCCTTCAGGCTCAGGCCTGGGCACACAGTCCTGGCCTGGCCTGTGTTGTAGCTGTATCTGTTTCCATGCTTGTTCCTGAGTTGTTCTTTGGCTTTCCTGGACTGACCTTGGACCTGACTTGTTCTTTGCCTGAGGATGGCTGGACTGTTGATGGGATCTGTTACTGTCACCACCCCTGTCCCGCTTGCCCAGCTGAGGCACTGTGGGACTGTGCCCTGTTGGGGAAGGTGCTGCCCTGCCTGTGCTGGGGTCTCCCTCAGCTGCGGGCTTCGTGTGTGGATGAGAGGGACAGGGATGCTTGTGGGTGGAATTAAGGAAGCAATTCTTCCACAATTACTTTCTCATTCATAGTTCTCTCCTTTTGCATACATTCATCATGTAATTCATTCTCAGTAACAAAAATAAATTATAGTCTCAGGACTAACTAGGATGGGGTATATGCTAAAGAGTGTCTTATGAATTTGGGATAGGGTTAGAAAAAAGACAGAGTCACTAGAGACTGGCAGTGGTAACCAGAGCCTGAAGAATAAATCTAGCTCACATGTCCACATCAGTAGAGAGTCAGAATCAATCCCTTCCCTTGATTACTGGATAGAGAGCATTAAATGATGTGAGTTCTGCTCCCAGACAGAAACTGGCTTGCCTATTACTAACTGGATGAACCATGGAAAACAAAGTTTCTCCCTTTCTAGAGTGGCACATGCAAGGATAGGACAAGTCTTTCTGCTTGAATAATTTGATAGATGTGTAAAAGACTGGAGTTCTTCAGGGCTGTTAAATATTTATCATTATGAAAATCATACATATTCAATAGAAGTGTTGTAATTTGAAAAATGGGACAAGCTTTTGAGCAGGTGAGTAATCTGAAAGATGTGTGTGCCTCAATTTCCCATATTAAGCTTTTCACAATGTAGGCACAAACTACTTCCAATGGGATGTACCCCTGTCTAAAGACATTAAAAAGGGTAAGTGTATGCACTGAAGTATGCTTCCATTACATAGGCTGATTTGTCTTCACGTTATACGGATTTTAAAGTAATAGAAGTGTAAAATCTCAGTACAACAGAATGAAGAAAATATCGCTAATGCTGCAGAGCTCACAGCAAATTGTAGTCACATCTCAGTCAAGCATGTGAATCGCAGCAATGCTCACTTTCACAGCAGTCTTCTTCCTGGGAAACTTAATATACTTTTTCTTGACCTTCTTCAAGAAGAGGATTAATATCACAAACTTGCAAATAAGGTCATATGCAATTTCATGACTTGCAAGGTTACACTATCTTGGTTTCCAGTCTAAACACTGGAGAGTTACTAAGCAAATTTCAAGTGTAACTATCACATTGGGGAAGATTGCCAGAAACAAAACTGCCTTATAGCCAGAGCAGATCTAACTCTGTAAGGATTATGTCACACACACTCATAAACCATTTGCTTTCCCTTCTAGTTTGCCTAGATAAAAGGCATTGGTGCAAGATTTGTGCACTGAACTCCAGTGACTTCCAGCTTCTAGAACTATTTGATGGACATTGTAAACTAGAACAACCTTCGTGCTGTTCAAACTCCCGCACACCCTGCCCCTAAAACATGGAGCCTTAAAATTAGACAGAAGCCTTAGCAGGTTTGGGTAGAGCAGGGCTTGCACAGATTGAGGATTTTGGCCCTTACAGTACTTAAATTCTTCACTGCTGTTAGAAATGAATGACACTTTTCCCTGCAGTTAAAAAAGGCACTATGTGCATCTCTGCTTTTCAACAGAGTTCATCTTCCTTCCTGCTGTCAGTGACAGCAATATACAGCAGAGGGACCCAAAGTCTTCTGCAGCTGTGCTGGAGCATTGTGTTACACACAGCGGGAACATGGTGAGGACAGCCTCGCACAGCAGTGCAGGAACTGGGACACAGACCGACAAGGGAAAAGGCTTTTGAGCTCGGTCACCCAACACACCAATTAAACAAGAGCAAGACACACATATATTTCTAAAGGCTTTTTTTCTCTGCCATTGTTACAGGTTTTTGAAAGGTAGATGGATGGATCAGGCCAGTGAATAAGTGGGACAGTGGTAATGCTTCTAAAATAGCGTCCCTTACCACTAATAGATCCTTTTCTCTGTACCTGAAGGGTAAAATGTCGGGTTTCTTTGCCTTTCTTCTGCTTGTTGTTGCTACTACACATAGCTCTGAAAATAGATTTTTACAGTAAACAGCTCTGGGGGAAAAAAGGTGTAATTGATGATGATGTCTTGGACAAAGAGGCACCCTGTTGATAATCAGACTGGGATAAAAAGCCATTTTCTATACCATATATTCTCACCTTTTTCTCCCCACAGAAGTGAAGCTCTTGAGATTGCTTGTGGCTTATATTAGCCTTGAAGTATGTGCAAAATACTTTGACAATATTTTGTACATCCCACTGGTCTGAGTATGATATACATTTCCTTTTGTTCTCCTTTACTACCAAGTATTTATTTCCCTAAATTGGTCTTTTAGCTCAAGCTGATCTTAAGAGTGGTGGTACAGTGTTTTATCTCACGTCAAAACCAAGATGGGGCTATGGCAGCAGCATTCTCAAAGGACTCCCATGTGTGATGTTCATTAAACAGCAAACATGAATGACATGAAACCTTCCCTTGCAGTTCAGGCACCTACTGACTTGGGATACAGGAGAGCAAGTCCCCTAACTGGTACTAACAATGAGCAATCTCAAGCTGCTCAACAACACATCTCACCCTAGCTGTACTCTTAGACCACCAGTGAGACAATCCAAGCAGCAGTACTGAAGTACAGAAATTGCAGCATTCAGAAGACAGAATGCTCCCTCTCTGGCATCTGAAGTCTCAGACATACTATCTTCTAATCACATAAGCAGACTGGCAACCAAGACAGAAGCTCAAAACTGAGGTTTCATTTCTAGATTCTATGTAGATGTGCATGTATATGTGTACATTCATATAAATATGTATGTATGCATATAGGCCATGAACAAAGAAATACACACCAGTGGCAGGGTTTCTTATCCAGTATGTGCCCAATCTAAATAGATCACTTTTATTAAAACCTTCACTTAGATATTCATACATCACATCCACTGCTATTCAGATAGACAGACACGTGAAACAAAGCTGCATACAACCTCCTCATACTCACTTGTTAGATCTAGAATACCAGGAATTTGCTTATTTTTGGAATCTGTGTTAAGGATTTAGTCTTTCTACAGACTCTACAGCTATCATTAAAAAATTACTTCTTGCAGCTACAGAAAGAAATCAGCTAAAGTGAAACCATGAATTTCACAACACAGCAGAAAACTACTTGTTCCTTCCCCCAGCCCATGTAGATATAACTTGTAGCATAAGACAAGTGATGCTGAGTAACATGGACTAGAAATATTCTGGGAGTCAGTACAAAATGAACAGTTTTGTTCCTTGACTGTCAATGACATCTCAAAATCTTTCACTGTGCTACCTCATTGTTCCAAAAGAAAGCAAGTTAATGTTATTAAGGAATATCTTTGCCTTCACCTGATATATTATTCTCTCTTCTCCTTCTGTCACACTTCTCTACCACCTACTACATGTGTACAAAGATGCCCTCACAGCCTAGCTCAGGTTCAGATGGACTTTTACACTATACTGAAGCTACAGCATCAGTATCTTTTCAGAAAGAATTTCTACTTTAGCATTACCACTTCTAGTGTTTTAAACTAGGCCTTCAAAACCAAGAGACCTATTTCAAAACAATGACTGCCTAACAATTCACTTGATGTTTTTCTACATCTACAAATGTTATCTACCATGACCACCCCCCCAAAATAAATAACAACACAAATCTGTGATTTGTACTCTTGTACTCTTAATTTTTAATCTTTTTTTTTTAATCTTTTTTCTCTTAATTTTTTTTCTCTTAATTTTTTAATCTTAAATTAAGACCTTGTACTCTTAATTTGGAAGCTTCTCCATTTGAGAAGTACCAAATACTCTGAGATTCAAAAGAAAAAAACTATAAGAAAAACTATAAAAAAACCCAAGATCTAACTATATTGTTGAAGAAGCTGTATTTAAACTGCCACAATAAAAGAGCTCAGTCAAAGAGCCAAACTTAAAATATACCAGATTTCAAACAGTGAGCCACTGGTAGATTTCTACCACTTACATGGGAAAAAATTATTCAACTGTCCTCTCCAGATGACAAAAGCAATTTGAATTCCCTATGCCACAACAAAAGGTCAAACAATTACTTTTTTAAAATCTGATTTAATGTAAGAAACTCTAGAGTAACTTCGCTGATGATATTGGGATGAATTCCTGTGTATTTACTCAGTGAGACTGAGAGCAGAGTTGAAGCCCATATATTCAGACCAAAAGCTGACCATGCTTTGGAAAAGATTAACAGCAAATGAGCAGCCATTCAGTCACCAACACTCTTGAAGGTAAGTTAACTGCTTAAATGAGGACTTGCCATCAAGAAGCAAATATTTAAGGTTAAACTCTTGAATTTCAAAGGAGTTGTACCAGCAAGAAATGCTTATTTTGATATCCAAACTGATGAAAAAATATCAGACTAGCATTTATGGTTGGCATTACAAAAGTTGTTAAGTATCACTGAAGCCAATGATTAAAGCTGTACATTCCAAAATCATTGTATTAGTCACTATGCTTCTGAGAACACACAGGTTTTTTAGGCCTGAGGCATTTTCTTCCACAAGCACAGGACAAAACACAAATAGATCCAAACATTGCTAAGAGCAGAAAAAGAACCCTAACCAATTCCAAATCCCACAATGACAATAAAAATAGCAAAAGCACTGATTAATTAAGCTGTAAAGTTTCCACCTCCAGACCTCAGGAGCAGAAGGAATGATACAACCAATTACAAAACGCAGAAATAAATAAATCAGGCAACTATCTAGAATGCCATGAAATTCTATAAGTACGATGCTGAAAATAAAATTTTATTTTAACTTTTTTAATACATAAGGACTAAACTCACTGCTTTTAAAGGTCTGCTTACAACCCAATTATACTGGTTTGTGTTTCTATACCTTATAACTGTGCAGTGCTATGTGACCAATACATATGTTTGCTCATTTCTTTATTCTTTGCAACAAAGACTAAAATTTACTTGGTATTTGTATTTAGTTGGAAGAAATCTTACTCAATCAGTAAGATCTCTCCAAGTAAAAGGATGATTCTCAGATTTCACACTAACAACAACATAAATTTAGTTCATTCATGTATTTACAGGGTTTAATATAGTAGTTGCTACTGAAGAATTTGTGACACATAGATTATATCTAACATTTATGTATATGAAATATTAGCTAGTACTTGAAGTTCAAAAACTCCATATCCTAATTCTTGACTTGTGGAGAACAGAAAACATTCTGAACTGATTCCTTTCCCATGGCTCTATGCATTGCGGTTTTGAACTTGTATTAACAGTGAGATTTCTAATATCATTCTTCCACTAATAGCATTTAGTATCTTAATGGATAATCTCCGAAGGGGCTTGATGCTCCTAGAAAGCTGTGGCAGGGACTCAGAGAGTTAATCAATAAATTCCAAAACCTACCATATGCCAAACACATCTTCTGGCAAGAAAATGTACAAAATGTCCTGATTCTTCACAGAGTCCTCTTTATATTCTAGTTAGAAGGTGTCTGATACATGAATGAGATGGCAGAAATAATAACTTTTTGTTCCTTATTTGTTTGGAGACTTTGTGCTTTGTCAATCACTCTTTTGTATTATGACCATGATAAGCAGTAAATTCTTCCAAGGGAATGCACACAACCAGACACTAAAGAGGGCCCCTCAATCACACCAACACTGTTAACTGCTGTATTACTTAGTGCTGATGTATCTAGTCCTCCTGTGGCACCAGAAAAATATCAAATGGTATTCACGGTTATCTATACCTTCCAGAAGGACACACTGCTCCATCCGCCAAAATGTACCTGCCAGAAACAGTCATAAAAAAAGAGAAGCCTTTATGAGTCAGGAGCAGAGCTTTTCAACAGTTGCTAAAGGAGGATTTTGGAACTTCATATAGAGGTAACAGTCACTTCTCTGTGACTTTCAATAGCTGCAAGTCTTTCTGCTGACTTTAGTGAGTTTAATGGAGCAACAGAAAGGCGACCGCTCTCTAAGAGTAGCTTACCTTAGTGCAGCACTCAAGCAGTTTTAGTGCACACTTAAATCACAGTGAGTTCAATGGGAATTCTACATATCTATACCACATCCATTACCTCGCACCAGAATATCTTTCAGCAGCGCTTAGAGCACCATGAGTAATAAACTGTCACTTACTTGTTCTTACATCCTCTCAATAGAGGGAAAAGTATATGCAAGTCAATTGTTACCCACCTACTCATGCACAGATTTGTTGTCAAATGTCAAGATGATGCGCACCTTGCATTTGAAGCAAAAAGTGATCAGATTTACCAAGGTCCTTAGTTTCTTTCTAGAGAATAATAGTGATGAATGCATCACCCAGATGTATGATTTGTTGGACCAAACATGGATGTCTGCAGTGTAGATCTGAGTCATTTACTCCTCTCTCTTCCTAATCAATGGAGGCACAATTCCACACTCTAAATGTGTATATCTGTATCTTTAATGGGCTGGACCCTTGCTGCCAGGAAAGGTTCCTCCAGTCTCCTGATTCACTAAGTTGTCAAGTGTAGGCATGTGTCTTCAAACAGCAGAGGCCACAAGCACTGAGGAAGATATCTCTACCTGACAGCACCACGGCTGCCTCATTCAGCTTTAATGCTGCCACCTATTATTTCCCTATGGGCTGACCTCATTCCAGATGGTACTGAAGTTGTGTCTGGACAAGGGTGGACCAAGCCAGTGACCTGTTAAACTGCTTAAAATGTGGAATGTGATTATATACTGCCTTAAGTGGGAGTCTCTTGTTAAAGGATTTTACCAGACTGTGGGTATCTCTAGGCTTGCTTTATTAACAACTCAGAGTCGGGCCATCACCTCAGTGAGTGGCAACAGCTGACAAAAAGTGTCTTATATTTATATGATTCTTCATAACATGCAATACAATATGAATTCATCATCAGTTTCAAAAGTCCATTATATTTCACAGCTTCGACCAGTTCTTGTCGTCCCACTCCGGTTCCTCTTCTGACATCCCTGCTCACTGATGCAGCCTTCGGTCATCATGGTTACTTATCTTCAGTGTTGTTCCTAGAGCACCTGTGCATACTGCACTGAATGGTTAGTATGGTTCCTAGAGCACTCTGCTGTATAAAACAATATCTATTTATTAATATTCCTGCTATTAATAATATCCTAAGAGAAAAGAGATTTCTAAAGCTTATTCCTTTTACACTCTGGACGTAGTAAGCATGATCCCAGAGTTTTAGACTCAGAAGCATGATCCCAGAGTTTTAGAGACTAACGGATGGTTGCTATTGAAAACAGAGACAGGGACTGAGAAGACATGAAGGCTGCAGAGCTAATATTTTTCTTCAATAAAATGAGTCTTCTCCATACTGTTTTGTAGCTACATAATACTAGATAATGTACAAGTTTGTAGATGTTTCTCTGTAACTTTTAATTGCACACACCCTGAGCTGTTTTTATACAACCTTGGTGTGGGTTTTCAGAATACAATGGGAGTGTGTTTGACATCTCTGTAATGATTTTCTGCTGGGAATGTATTTGCCCATTCACAAGGAAATCCTGTTCAATAACCTTCTTCTGTGAACACAGTCAGAATTAATCACGTCCTCTGTTACACAGAGGAGAAGTTTCCATATCCCACAGGAATATGCTGCAGCCCTGGTAGATTCTCTCTCCCTGAGTTACTGATTGTTTTGACAAGCAGGGTCAAAATGTGTACCACAGTTACCCTAGATTTCTGAACAGCTACAGTGTTTGGTGAGTTGAGGTAGAGTAGCAGTGTCTGACTGACTGGAACCATTTGCTATATTATCTGGTAACACATTCTAGTTGGAATGATACAATATATAATTGGTAGCAATTCCTGAATTTTCCTATGATCACAATAAGCAACTGGAGCTGGATTTCTTTGTAATTAATAGAGATCTAATAAAATAGTTTAGTGCTACTTAGGAAGCAACTTTAATCTATCGAGTCACACTGCCCTCCATCCCCTTGCAGCAGGAATGCATCACAACGGTGAATTCATTTTAGCATTAATTCTCTCTCTTCACAACCATAAAGCAGAGTAATACCATTCCACTTTTCAAACTAGAGAACAGAGGCACAGCAGAGACTGAGCAATATACATAATATTTTCAGTGCAAAGAATGCTTGGGGACAAACCAGAAAATGACCCCCAGTTTTGTACAGTTCTGTGTTCTAGATCCTCTTTCATTCATTGTGAAGTCTTTTCACAGCTAAAGGAAGAACATCCGGCAGTAGAGATCTGAACAGGAAAAGTAAAGACTTATCATTCTGCTCTGCCTAGCAAACTATTCAACAAGCAGATTTTATAATCCTCTCTCTTGCCCTCGTATCAATAATACCAGAGAAATTTTTACCCTGCAGTTTCCCTCCACATCATAAGAACAGTTCTGTACTTCAGCAGAAATGAAGTGCCTCATGCTACCTATTTTCTAGATATGATTGCATATCTGGGGCATATATATTAGTTCAACAAAAAGTCTGAGACCAAACAGCCCAGTGCTCTATTGACTTACCTTAGTACTGCTGCAGATGTGTATAACAGAGGAAAACTCCTAGAGTCCGTTCAAATTGCTGGATAATACACTGGTCTGCCAGCTTCCTGAACACAAAACTAAGTGGAAATCATTTTAAACTCAATTAATGCATGTTTTTAGAGCCAGGATACGGATTACTGAGATTTTGAGAGTATTTCAGAGTAAGGAAAGGCTGATGCAAATTGACTGGGAGGAATCAAAGTACTCCCTTGTTTACAATTTAACAAAAACCAGGACCTAAACTGCATCTATTTGTACAAGTGATGCACAAACCCAACATATGTAGGCGTTACTGCTTTCCTGGGAATGCACAGGTTTTTCCATTTGGCAAAGCTTCAGCATATAGATTCTTGCAGAGCTAGAATTTGGGGCAGAAATTAGACTTCCCTATTCTTAAAACAGAAGAAGAACAAACAGGAAATCAGGTTTCCAAGCAAATCTGTCTGGGTAGAGCTGTTGTCAAAGCTGATCCGTGAAAAAGGGACCATAAATAATAGCTTTGGATCCAACATTTAACAGTGATAACAAAGCAAACAGAAATGTGCATCTGCACATACACACAAATATTCACAGAAGGACATTCAAACTAACTTCCTGAGGATCCACATACATGCAAAGTCTTTGCTGATTCCTTCTGTGATTGGCAAAGTGATAAATAACAATTTCTGTGTCACCACAATACAGAGAGCACTTAGGTAAATTATTTCCCAAAATGTGATTTCATCAGCAATATGCAAGATCATACATGTAGAAACAAAATATGGAAATATCTGCAGATTAGGGGATTGTACCCTGACAAAGCAGCAGCCCTGAAAAGGACTGCCCGCATGAGCTCAGGGCTTTTGTGACCATGGACTATAAGCAGCTGGGTAGTGAGGAGGAAGTGTGAAGATCTGGGAAAAAAGCCCCTTAAAGTAAGAGAAGAGTTCAATCTGTTTAATCTATCATTTAGATCAAGAGGCAATGTGCTTATTTATAAAAAGGTATTACACTAACAACTAAAGGAAGAACTTTGCAAGTGAGCACAGAAAGACATAAAGATAACACATATCTCAAAGTAAGTGGGAGATAAATAGAAAATACATTTTAAAAACAAGCTGACTAACTAACAGAAGAAATTTCCAAAGAAGATGGTAAATTTAATAACTTTGTATGAGGACAGGATGCTCTCCTGGAAGGTTTGCCTTAGTCAGATATGACTTCTTACCTTCAGTGAGGAACAGAAGGATGAAATGGTCCCTCTGCTTCTCCCTTCAGTGAATCTAGGACAGTTGTAGAATGTGTATTATCTTCATGGGAGAAATGCTATAGGCCAACACCCCCTCTTTTCTGAACTAACACATGTACACACAGACAGAAGCCTATCACTATGTATAAAACAGCAACTGCCAAAGCAAGAAGTCATTCATATGACCTGATCAGTCACGGATGTACAGGTAGCAGACGCATCTACAAAATGTTGTGCAGTTTAAGATACATTAATCAAGTTCATGTAACCTGTGTGAACATGCTGAAGAAATAATTTCCTAATTAAACACATTCATAATGGCACTTGGTACTCCTTCTGTTAAATTCTTGGAAAAATAACAATGCAACAATGTTAGCCAAAACTGCATACCTGCTGTGTACAGATTAGGCTTTTAGGTACCTAATTTAAACAGTGTACTTTGGTCACCTGTGTCTGCCTCATGTATCAACTGGTAACTGACAGTCTGAACTCTTCCCAGACAGATAAAATATGTGTCCTTCATCCTTTACTTTCTTTGAATAACTGACGTGTTCAAACTGCTCATCTCTGGCTGTTGAAAGCAAGTCCTTTACTAGCTAAACTTCTGTGCTTGTTTTCCTGCTTGGAAAAAGCAAACTGTCTCTCACTAGGGCCCCTGTTTCTAGTGCTGTTAACAATCAATGACTTGCACAGCTCCAGACATATTACAGCCCAGCGTGCCATGCATTTAGCTAACAATATGTCAATTCAAATTACAACTGCTCCAAGGAAAGAACCTAAAAATAGAGGCCTTCCAGGTGGCTCAGCAGACGGATCTATTTGACATACATGGTAGAACAAGTTAGCCTTTTCAGACTGTGCTTCTAGAGTAAAAATATCCCATTAAATTATGGCAGGAGTCAACGCTGGTCTTAGGCCAGAGGATGGCTAAGCAAGTACCTAACTGGATCTTAGGTGATTGGCTGTGAGCAGACAGAATGCAGGAATCCAGAGGAGTGTAGCTGGCAACTCTTTAAGACACCCATTACCCCCTAGTCACGATTTCAGGTCAGTCAGGACACGGCACTGGTGGCAGGCTTCACACACCAAGGCCTGGTGCAGGAAGGGACATCTTCCCCTCCCGCCTGCCCTTCTGCAGATACTTCTTTCTGATGGAGTCCATGGCTGCCAGACTAAACAGAGAGGTGAATTCAGAACCAGACTACAGTCCCAGACTGCTAGTCTTCTGTTCATGCCAGTGTAGGAATTCCTTCTCCCTTGCTTTCTCCTCCAGAGTTGGGTTGAGCATACGCATAGTTGAGAGAGGTATATGTTGCTATAGCTTGACCTGTACCTGCTCTACAGGCTAAACAGGGCCCATCAGTTCACTCTGCTGTTAGGCCTGTTATGTTCTCTACCATCTGTCTTTTTTTTTTAAGTGTGGCAGGTAAGCATGGACTTGGTTAGGCAATAGCAATGTCTGTCATCATATACATACACGCACTTAAACACCCTTCACAACACGGAGAAGGATTCTACCACCTTTCTCTATCACCCAGCAGGAAGAATCCTTCCTACCCAAACCTAATTCAAAGGGACTTTGAGCCACTGCAGTTTCTTGCTTCAATTCCCTGTTAGACTCCTGTCTTCCTTTTTTAACCCCAGCACCTGCCACTTGCATGAAACTCAGCAGGAATATTTTTCACTGGCCATAGTAATGACTGACAGGGAAACTCCTCCATCTATCCTACTCTGTATGTCACAAGCCAGGGCTTCCCCAGACTGACAGTGAGAAGCACATTTGAATTTATTCAAGAATAAATTCAAGAACTCCAACATCATCTTCAAATGCTTCCACTTTCAACTTTTGATAAGGAATGAAACAACTCTAACTGCTGGGGTAAGTCTGAGAATATTAAGCCCAAAGAAGGAAATATGGGGTGCACTATCAAAGGAGGTACATGCCATTGCCTGAGTATTAACAATAAGATACTTTTAAACTTGTATCTGGAAAATCAGTCACAGTGCTAATACCACCTGCTGATGGCACCGAGCAGTGCTGACAGCAACTGCAGGAAATGTGTGACTTGACAGAAGGTGAACAGCCAGTGACAGTAACAGGCCCGCTCAGGACCACCCTCCTTCTGCTGAATGCTTCAAGAGTTCGTATACAGTGTTATAATCACCAGCTTATGCCTAGGAAGAGGTACTGCTGGTTTTATAAGGTGATTTAAAAAAAAAAATCTCTCTTCATAATTGAGTTGATTAAATTGAAATGGTACAGCATCATTCAATGGCTTTAAGACAAGATTGAATCACTGTTTCTGAGAGAAATGCTCTAGTTCATCTACAGGCTTCAGTAAGAAGTACTGGGTTAAATTCTACAGCTTATGGTGTATCAGTTAAGCTACATGTTCCCAACGGAGCATCTGATTCTCAAGAAACTGTATCCTGAACTGCACTGTAGTGTTTCTTAGTGCAGTGCACAGGTGGGTTATATAGATTCCTGTACTGCTTCCCTCACTGTATCTGACAGTCATCCAGCTGTATGCTAAGCAACATGACCACATAAGTTTGCTCTTTTCCCTCCTTTTCCCTTGAGATCTGAATTCTGTGGTGTATGAATAAAAGGACTGATCAAGAACAGCTTCTTGGTATAGTGAGAAGATTCCAACTAAATTGCTCATCTGATAACATCCACAAAATATCTCAATACAATTGTAAAAATAAATTGTGTCTTTTCACTGTGCAAAAGGAAGAAGAAAAATGAATATTCAACAACCACAGATCCAACCAGACATAGCTGCTGTCTGTCTCTGAGCCAAATTTATAATTACTTTTTCTATTTTATCAAGTTTCAAGCAATGCACTTCAATGGAGAAAGTCAGCAAGAACAATTCTGAAGTTAACATGAGTGTAACGGAATTTGTAAACTCTCACATAAGAAAAGTCATCAGCTGGAACCTGAGCAACCTGACTTGTTCTCTTTAATCAGTAATGACTTGCCAGTGTCTTTTGGATCTTCACACTGTTTCAGAGAAGTTGAAGCACCTAGATAGAGCAGTATTTTGCTTTGTAACTATTTGACTTTAACTCCTTTTTGGACATTTCTTTCTTAAATGTTCTTCTATACCCTTACAATACTACATCCATACACTTCAGTAATAATAAGTATCATGTTCTCTCTGGCACATGACGCAGATTAAGTTTTAGAAGCTATAACATACGCTCAGGTCCTTAGTTATTAGTGTCACATCATTAACAGATACTCCCACTCTTCTTATAAAAAAAGAGTGATATTTCTATCCCTTATACTTGCAAATTAGAGCTTGGAAAATATGTGCACACTATGAGAATCTAAGCCTACTGGCATCCTAGAACAAGAGAGGTGATGAACTGGCTCATGAACTAATGCTGATTCTAAAAATTGTCCATCAGTGTCTATAAAATGCAGATAGGATGGCCTTAATGGAGTAAGGGGTTAGCTGCTTGCTGGTGTCAATTCCATGTGAATTTATGGTAAGGCTGAGTCTTTTCATCTCATTGTTACTTCTTAACTAAAGTATCCTGTAGTGCTCACGGAACAAGCAAACACATTATTCTGCTCAAGCCTTACAAATTTCATAGTTCGTTGCAGTAGGATGAACCCTTAAGTCTCACCTATCAATTCTTGATTATTACTTTTTCAGAGAGATTGTTAGGGAGAAAATATTATTCATTTACATCTTCGTGAGCAGAGGACAGAACTTTTAAAAACTGACCAAAGATATTGTGTCATGAAAAGATTGTTTTATATGTTCTTTAGAGAAAACTCCCAACAGTTTAAGTCTGCTTAAGTTGAGGCTGCTCAGTTACCATTATGAATGTACACGCCTGTTCTTCCTGTCTTTCCTATTCCAGCAACATGGAGTTACCTTTCATATTACAAGCAAAGACACCCTGTATTCTGAATCAGGTCAAAGTTGCCTATTGTAAGCACTTCCTACCCAATTTCTTCTTTGGCCCACAGGTATAGGCTAGGGGGGGTGCTTACCTAAAAAACTGCTGGTGCACGATGTGCAACTATCAGATTAGCTAGTGCCTACAGTGTGATAGGCAGTAAAAAGCAGTTAGAACTGCAGAAGGATCTCTTCTGATCTACAGAAAACTGCCATCTGTGGTAGACTTTTTCCCCATCCTACTGTCCATGCTGAACACTCCAAGCGGTGTCTCCCCATACCTGTCACCACTAGCTGGCCCTCTAATTCTGAAGGTTATTCTCACAAATTTTCAACCATTTAAAGGCAAGATAAAAATCTGAGTTTCAAGTGTATGACAGTGTGATTCTAATGGTTCTCCCCTGACATATTTCATACAGCTGAGGATTTACCCAGATTTGTCTGTTTGCATTCTGACAACGGAATAATTTGGAAATCATTCTTCATGGAAATAACAACTCTGTGAAAAAGTTGTATGAGATGAGCTAAGTTCAGAGCTAAGTATCTAAAAACTGAGTGGCACTTCATGGTATATATTAAATACTGATGAGTGGTGCCTGGGTTTAAGTGATTTGGCAAATCTAGAAAAGGTCACTTAGTAATTAAGTAACTGACAGAAGTTGTTTCAGGACATGTGTTCTTGTTTCTTGAAGGCTTATATGAAAGCAGATAAAAGACAGAGGATGAACGTATGCACCCTGGTGGAATGAATAATATGTGTCCATGTGTGCAAAACTCATCAAATTCTAGTTCCTCAGATGCTGTATATGATATGCTGACAGTTTCTTTTAGTTTGGGTTGTCTGGATATTTTTGAAGAATGAATAAAGGGATTTTATTCATCCCTCTTAAAAGGATGAATAGAATAGCATATTTTTCAAAACTGTAATATTGATAAAGATTGGTTCCTGGATTTTGTGCCTGAAATGATTTCCTGCATATTATGCATGGCTAATTGTGTATACATTTCTGTTACTCAAAGAAACAACCAGAAAAGTATAACTGTGAACTAAGAAAAGGATCATATCGTAGAAGAACAGACATAGAGGTACAGATAAAAGATTTGTTTAGCTAGAGTCCAGTCTGCAGCAGCAGCCAGTGGGGCATGTTCATGATGCAGGGTCTCCCGACTCATGTTTCCTCTGAGAAAGAGGGAGACCACGGGCACACATTCAGCGTGTCAGGCTGCCTTCTTTCCGTTCTGTTTTTACCCTCACATTTTTGTTTATATTCACCCCATTGAAAATTGCACTAAGTTGGAAGACCTGCTTGTCAGCCTCTTGATTTTTGCCAAGCTTGCCATCCATAACACCAGGAAGTGACAGTGAAACCTCGCCCCAAATCCACCATCTCGTGGGATACCTTGAGGGAGCTGTGGGCACTGTCAGGAGTGTTTTGCTCACTGTCCCCAACTGTTTTCTTGTCTCTGTATTTTTCAGTCCTTAATCCTGACCACCTTCTCTTTCTTTTATTTGTTGTCCCCTGAACTCATTTGGGTTTGTACTTCCTCCTGGTCTCTGTTTCCTGTATCTCCCTGCTTTTTGGAGGTAAGGAGGGAGAAAGAAGGTGCTCACTTTCACTAGGGAAAGGCCACTGACTGTTCTTAAGGGAGGGAATCATGAGAAGAGTAAATGATACTGGATCTCTGGGCAAAAGTACAAGAACAGGAAAATCCTATGAAAACATTTCCCTGCTATACTCTCAAAGCTTCTAGCAAGCTATGTCTCAAGGACTTTCTGGTTATAAGCGCTATCTCTGTATTTAACAGCCCATCACAGATATTTTTCTCTTGCAATTGTCTAAATACTTTTCAGACCCATGTAAACTTTTGGCATCCAAAACACCCTATGGCAAAGAGGCCTATAGATGAATTGTGTGCTGATGTACGGAAAGGTATGTGTTCTGTACCTTTATACATTTTTCTTAAAAAGAATAAAATCTTTAAACATATGAAATAATAAATTTTTCTTTGTTTTACATGAAACTCTCAAATTAATGAGGCCTACTCTGCTTTTCAAAACCTTAAGAAACAACAGTCTTGCAAAACTTACACCTGCCGGAGAAGAAAAGCTACAGATTGTGTCACTTTGCTATGCAGCTTTGAATGTAAACGAAAAGGCCAGACAAATTTAAAGGATCATCTCTTCTCAATAAGAAGAGTGCTTAGCTTTACTTGCAAGCGTATGAGTCTGCAGTACTGAAAAGCAAAGTGAAGTATGCTCTGCTGTGCGCTGCCCAATAATGCCTTTTAAACTGCTAAATACTCTCAAATTGCTTCTATTTTACTATTTTAAGTACTGAGCTTCTTTGGTATAATGGCTTTTACTCCCCCAGTGAGATATCTACAAGTGGAAAAGATGATGACAAAAGCACGGTCATCTTGCTCGGTACCTTCTATATGGCATTAAACTATCCTTAATACATACAGCTAGTCTAGACTTTCATTGCCAGAAGCACAAACCCTAAAAACAACTTTCAGGCTGTTACTACCAAGACAAATAGGCCAAGCTCACCAGCGTGTCAGCAAGCTTCATTCTGTTTTGAAGGTAATTTAATGCAGTAGCCTTTATGACACCTTACTTCTAACAGGTTTGCCTGACCACCCAGGCAGCACGAAGAAATCCATGGCGAAGGGTATGTGGAAATCACATCAAAATAATCTTTTTGGGGGAAGAAATTCTGAACCAGTAGAAAGCTCAGGCGATTTGTAGATTCTCTACAGCAATGGCTTTCAATCAGAGAGTTGCACCACATATAGTATGAAACAGACTCTGAGGCACCGGAGATGTTCGCCCAATATAAAATCATTCCCTTCCAGTCCTTTACCCTTCAAGTGAAAATATTCTCTGTCAGTCTCTTAAAGCACAGACACAAACCAATTATTTGACATTAGCACGGTTGTAATTAAGACATTTTTACATCTAGCTTTAAAATTAATATAGTGGAGCCATGAAAATGTTTTTGGAAAGGGGGTGGTTTTGAAAAACATTGCTTTGCAGCATGTGAGGAGAAAAAGGAGCTTGAGAATGATCTCCAACCTTCCATTGTGACCCTAAGCCTCACTTCTGTTCAGGTAGAAGAAATGGCTCTTAAAAATTACATTTTTCTTGATTACTGTGAGAGCTTATGTCAAATGACATCTGAGTTTTCCACTGACATCAGGCCGTTGTTAAATGTTACCAAATACCCTATCTATCTCTGGAATGCTAAGATAGGAAAACAAAGTATCTTCTATCACAAATGGCATTCCATCTATCAGACTTGATTTTTTTTGCTGAGAATAACAACTAAGATTGCGTTTATTTGTCTATTCAGGTCTTGTGTAACAACAACAAATAAGACTGAGAGAGGCTCTCATTTTTACCTTCTGTCAAAGAATATCAAACAGAAATCAGCTGAAGCTGGCAAAACTGTTCTGCTGTGAACTTTCCGGATGATCAGAATCATACGCAGGTTCTGCAAAGAATGACAATAGATATCTCTCAGTTTTCATGCAGCAACTAAATTAGACTGAACTAAGCAGCTGCCTACTGTGTTAAAATAATGAAAATGTAACTTAAGGATACAGAGAAGACATTACATATTTATGAAATTGTGATACCATGCTTGGCTCTGTAAAAATATTGGAAAACAAAAGCAGCTCTTGTCCAAGAGGTACTAAAGTAGGATCAGAGACAAAAATGGGTTATTATAAAACTGTATCTTGAAGATACGTCCAAAGCTTAATCATGCTTGCCTATTTGGCAAATGTCCCCAGTGAAATCGGGGATAATGCAGGAGAGTTATGTTTGGTCACCCGTATCATAAGGGAGCGTAAGAGATTGATATTTGCACTTACCACAATTTAACAGATTAATTTCTTATGATTTACAGGAAGATAGTACCCAAGAACAGGGAGATATCGTATACCTGATACTGATACAGAAAAAATAATCTCATAGAATATTCCCTTATGTTGAATGTCTTTGAGTCAGTCAGATGCTGAGAGACTCTAACACTGTTTCAGTCTACTATTATCAGTGAGATTGCATCAATGTAGGCTAAACAGAACCTGACCCAAAGGGCTGACAGGAAGAAATTATGAATCTCACGTATTTTAATTAACAAGAAAACAATAGTGTACATTTCAGTATAGCATAATTTCTACACTGCACCATATGCAATCCAATATCAAAGCAGAAGTCTTTGAGGCCTGGAGAAAGAACAGCTCTTCAACTTTTGTTTTAGGTTATTAGAGCAAACAAAGATTACCTGTCTAACACTGCATGCTTCTGATCAATATTCTTCTTCTACACACACTGATTCTGTCATCTTTGGTGAGACTGGAATGTCTCCAGTATTTAATATTACATGATTTGGGGAAACTACAAATACTTGATATCCCACTCCCTGGCTCAGAGACTCCTGGCACAGAATATAACTAACTGTCATGGAAGTTACTTGTTTCCTGCTGCAGGAGATTAAGACCTCCATTTTATGTGTGTTAAATATGAGTAACTACATTAATCTTAAACTGAAGGAGAACATTTTATTATATAAGCACATCCCTGCTCCTATAATGCTATTCATATTAATACAAAACACAGGGGAGATTAAATAAGTAAATTAAATTTATTAGCAGTCTGCTGTTTGCTTCTTAAACAGTGTGGGATTCAGGGGACTAGAGGCTCCTTCTCATGTGACACACATTCCAGATTATATGTCACAGGCGCACCTGAACGGAGCAAGGTGGGTTTAAGTGTACCACATGGTATACTTTTTATTGCAAAGCACAGCAACTGTTCAGCTGCATGTCAAAATCTCATGTCATTAATAGCTAGAAAAGATTTTTCTCTACTTTAAATGGCTGTGTATTTCCAACAGGATGCTTTGAGTCCTGGACCTATCATTAAATGTTAAGTGGTTTTAATGTGGGTTGTTCCAACTGAAATCTTCTCTTCTCTTCTCTTCTCTTCTCTTCTCTTCTCTTCTCTTCTCTTCTCTTCTCTTCTCTTCTCTTCTCTCTTCTCATATTCTATTCTGAAATATTCTATTCTATTATGTCACACAGAAAGAGGCACAGATATATTACACTAGCTAGACATATTTAGAGTCCTCTATTCATCTGCTCCCCTAAATCCTAGGTTGAATACATGATAATCCAGCAGACTATGAAAAGAAGTCAGAATTAAGGTGGGTGGTGGGGAGAGAATATCCTTCTTTGAGAACGCACAAAAGTTCAAGATGTATTTTCTTTCTTCTTTATGCACACATAACTCTCACCGATATCAGCTTTGGGGATGAGACTTAAAAGAATCAAAGAAGCATTTTCCCCTACAAGCTCACTGCCAAGAACTGCTAATACCAGTTAAATGCAGCCTGAAAGGAAAAAAAAAAAATCTAATTTTTTCTTTCCAAAATCTCTTAATGGTCTGGTATCTGTTTGGGCAGAAACAAACTTTGACAGAGTTGTGTACAAGTGAGAAGTCCCTTCCATTATTGCTGTGTTTATAGCAGTATATACAGGCTTATTTTAGGAAATGCCCAGAGCTAATCAGCTGTGCTGGGTTTGTGTGTGTGGAGGGGGGTTTTGGTCACGGGGGGAAGGGGCTACAGCACTGGCCACTGTGAGAAGCTTGTTGAAGCTCCCCTGGCTCCAGGTTGGACCCACCTCTGGCCCAGGTTGAGCAAATTAGTGATGGTGGCTGAGCCTCTGTGATAACGGATTTAAAAAGGGGAACCTGGGAGGGGGAAATGGAGTTGTGAGGGAGACACCTCTGCAAATACTGAGGTTGGTAGAAGAAAGGGGCAGGGGTGTGCCAGAGCAGAGACCCCCCTGCAGCCCATCGGGAGAGGGCCGGCTCTGCCCCGTGCCCATGGGGGTCACTGGGGGAGCAGATGCCCTCCTGCAGCCCGGGGAGGACCCCGTGCCAGAGCAGGGGGCTGAGGCCAAAGCGGGACTCTGAGGGCAGCCTGTGCTGGAGCAGTCTGCTGCTGGGAGGGCTGCAGCCCGTGGGAGGGACTGAGAGTTTGTGGAGGACACAAACTCCCTGTGAGAGGGACCCCACGCTGGAGAAAGGGAAGAGTGTGAGGAGTCCTCCCCTGAGGAGGAAGCAGCGGCAGAGACAACAGGTGATGGACTGACCACAACCCCCATCCCCTGCGCTGCTGGCGGAGAGGAGGGAGAGAAATTGGGAGCAAAGCTGAGCCCAGGAAGAAGGGAAGGGTAGGGGAAGGGGTTTTTAAGATGTGGTTGTGCTTCTCACTGTCCTACTGTCTGTTAAGTGGTGGTGGTGGTGTTTTAAATAAATTCATGTGCTTTTTCCTCCCCCTAACAAGTCTGCCTTTTGCCTGTGGCTGTAATGGATGAATCATCCCTCCCTGTCCTTATCTTGATTCTGATCCTTCTACTTTATTTTCTGCTTCCTATTCCTGAGGGGGAAGGAGTGAGCAAGCAACTGTGTGGTGCTCAGTTGCTCTCTGGGCTCAAACCACAACATCAGTGCAGGAGTTAAAAAAGCAGAGATAATTACAGCTCCTGTCCATGTCCAACACCGTCAGGAATTCAGTTTACAATAATTACTCTAAGTCCAGACTCTTCCCTTCCTGCTAGGGTCACTATTTAACCAGTGGTTAAATGAAAAACACAGTTGATTTAGATGGGAAATCTCGGCAATGGTGAGGACTATTTCTCCTGCTATAATCCTCATCAAATAAGGGGCATGCCACAAATTGCTTATCTCCAATCTGCAATTCTCTTCTCCACCCATCTGTAAATTTGAATTAATTAATGCCCTTATGTTTTCAAGGTCACGGAAAATGAAAAGCACTCAGCAAAATGGATGCACTGACAGTGAAGGGTGTTTGTGGGTGGGGTTTTTTTTATGTAAATGGAAAATCTGTGAGGCAGAAGCTCCTTCATCTGTGCCATGAGTGCTAAAGTTAGAAAACTTAAAAGGAAATAAAGAGAATGCAAATAAATTATGCTTTGAATAAATGTGACCTTCCCTAGAAAAAGTCTAAGGCTTTATGGAACAGTCTTTTGGTTGTCCCTGCTGACTGTGGACAAGCTCTGCTTTTTGTCACAGTAGCTGTTCAAAAAACAACTGGCACAGGGCTCTTCCACTTGTTGCACACCAGTGGCACAGACCTTTGCTAACATCTGTATCCACCTACTTGTTCAAAGCTTCTGACTTAATTTGAAACACTCCAGCAAATCCCATGGCAGGGACAATTAAGATAGGCAAACCACAGAACTACACAGCTACTTTTTCTGTCACATAACTAAGTGTGCACATCAACATACACAGCTACATGAGCTTTCACAGCTTCTTTGCGAATCACAAGCATCCTCACAAATAATACAGTTTAGAGAGTAAGATAAAGGTGTCATTTAGGTACCCAACACTTGACGAGTTAGGAATGTCACCATTAGCTAAACAGAAAAAATACGTGAATGGAATCAGTTTCTGGAGACCACTAAAAGTGAGTAACTGGTGAAAAATAGGGACAATCGAAGATGTCTTTGGAGAAAATGTTTTGACTTTGGAAAAGCTGCTTAAGATTCTGGAAGACACTGAAATGAAAGGACCCTTTAATTCTTGTAGTGCTTAAAGGGTAGATGCTCAATCCAATCTTAATCTTGATATGGCCATTGAAGAGAAGAGGTGGACTATGAAGTGTAACTGCAAATTACATTTTGAGCCTGATGCCTTACACAAGTCATCAGACTTCACTCTTACCTTACAACAATACCTGAAGTACATTCAGTCACAAATGCACTGATTTGATTTCTGGTTTTGACTTAAAAAGGTAAAGCTCATTGCAAGGCATAGATTATGGCAAGAAAAATGTGAAATGAGATAAAACTGAATGAGTAAAATCCAGTGACTGCCATTCACAAGAGCTGGGGAATGAGGTCTCCTAATAGGTGTGTGAACATCTGCCACTCCCCAGGACAGCAGAGGCTGTCATACCAGAGCCCAGAACGCCACAGGGTCCTTGGCCTCGCATTTCTGTGTAAGAAAACTAAGCTCATCTCCCTCAGTGCTGACATATGTTGACAGAACTGGATGAAGATATTTTTGTGATGGGTACAGAACTGCTATGCAATAATCAAATACTGAGATGCTGTAATTTCATTAGCACTGAGAGATCTGGGCAGTGAAGTTGCCAACTGTCAGATCACATTCATATGAAAGTAGGTACAACTAACTATGTGAAACACTGATCGATGAATGAACCTGTCAGTTACTGAGGAAGTCCCACAACTACTAACAAAGCAACTAAAGCATAAGGTAATGATGTTTATTATAAAAATCAAAGCAATAAATCAAGTGTTCTGAATAGAACATTTTCAGTAGCCTGTTATTTATGCCATTGTGAGTAATCTTATTTACCCCTTTAACACAGCTGGGTAGAAGCAGATGGTACACTGTCAGTACCACAGGGAAACTTCCAGAATTTCTAAAACATACCTTTTGTTGCTCATTTCATCCATTTCATGCATCTGGTTGTTTGTCCAATTTGTATAAATTACTCCAGTCCATTGTTGGCACTTGTGGCAAATCTACTCACACTTGATAATCAAGGTATGGTAATGTGATTTTATTGTTACTGTTATCACCACCATTATTATCAAAAATCAGTAATGTAGATGGCTCAGCAAAATGCCTAGTACCAAAATCAACTATTTTATATATATAACAATTATTAGCACATGATCAAATCTATATTGTGCAGGAACAGAACAGACCTTTCTTCCTGCATGGACCTCTCTGCTTCTGGCAGAATTTCTCTAACTTATTAACAGGACTACTTACTTTTGCAGTGAGAGAATTAACTTCTACCACTGCAGTCTGTGTAGGCTCAAGCAAATCTGAAGTACACCACAATGATAAACCCTCAGCACGTACATGGGCTTTGCTATCTCATCTCTGATGAAACACATTTTAATCTGTCAGGCTCACCTACCAGTCTCCTTCTTCTACAGTCTATTCTGTAATTTTTTAAAATTGGCAACCTCTATAGCCTTTTACAAAAAAAAAAAAACAACATTTTAACCATCTTTCTACATGTCTACTCTCTGAATACAGAACTAATCATGCAATTCCCCAAAGAAATCAGAATCAGCAAGGACTTGTCTATCAGTCTTAACACAATGCTCATTTTTCCTGGTTCAAACCTTACTTTATACACATGTAAAAGAATAATGCATTCATGTCCAAAAACTAAAAGCAAACTAGCAGACCGTAGTCAAACAAAACCCTATGATCAGAAAATTAAAGAGTGCTAGGATCATGTTTAGGGTTCAGCACCCAAAGTAAACATGGTTGTGATTGGTACATCTAGATGAAAGTAGCATGAGACACTGTCCAGTCATGGTCGAGTTCCCCTGGCTGAGCTTCTGGTCTGAATAAACTGCAGGTACTGCACACACTGCCGAAGTGCCCTGTCCCCCTATTAACTCCTCCTTTTCATGTGACATTTCAATGATACTTTATTATTAAAGTATTTGATGGAAGTATCTGATGCTCAAGGTTTACCTCTGCCTCTTTTGAAACCACATTTTGAAATTTTTGTTTTGGTAAAAGAACAAGCTTTTCTTTTCCTCCTGCAGCAGCCTAAAGTCTGCCAGAAATCACTCTTTGAAACTAGACACTAGAAGATGCTGCAAACAAAATATTTTCCACAGAACTTCAGCTGAATTGGACAAAAATAGATTCAATATATGTACTCACACTATCTTTCTCTGACAATAATACTTAGCTTCTTCTGTAGTTTCCAAGAATGTCCCAAGTCTACAGGCCAATTCTGAATGTTTGACAAGCGCAACTTGAGAAATCCTCCTGGGGAAGCAGTGATTAGAAAAGGCAACTGGCAGCTTGGAGGCCCACGTTGTATTCCCCATTTCATTACTCATTTTTCTGGATGACCTTGTCAAGGCATTTAATGCCTTCCTGCCTGTGCTTCCTTATTTGCAAAACGTTCAGATAAACACCTTCCTTTTGAAAACACTGTAAAATTGTTTATTATGGAAATAGTTCCTCAGATATTAATCTGGCTCTCAGGGTGTAACATCGGATGAAAAACACAACCGTCACATGTCATAAATGTCAATCTAGTATTTTCTATCAGATTAAACCATCGCAGTTTAACTAATAGGTCAACCTTGTACCTGAAAGTTTTATTTCAGGTGAGACAGTAATTACTCATTCCATTTTAACCTTATATCAGCTAAGCCAGCATCATAAGGGAAGCCATAAAACTAACAAAAAGCAAAAAAAAATGGCATAAACTTCATTGTTTTGCTTAATTTAAGAAGTATGACTATTTAGCCAAGCTTTATCTTGGTCAAATATGTGCTGCTGGCAGTAGGCAATGCTCAGACTGGGATTAAAGCTACTGGCATAGTACCCTCAAGCATGCAGATGGTTTAACAGTGGCTGGTGGTGACCAGCGTCCCTAAGTCCGTTCAGGTCAGTATACTCTCATTCACATCTTTATGAATTGTAACTGGCTCTTCTATGCTCCCTCAATGACCTTGCATGGCTAATGCACTTTTTTTTTTTATTGTTAACGGGTCCAGATATGTACTGTAAATGGAAGACCTAAGTGCAATCTTATTATGAGTCATTTCACCATCACTCTTCTTCTAGAGAAAGTGTAGCATTACGTAATTCTAGGAGCAACCTAATAGCAGAGAGGAACCAAAATGAGAAGGGTGAAATTTTTATTAATCCAGCTGTACAAACTGGGCTGGCTAACACCATACAACACACGTTGAAAAGTGAGCTGCTTTTTGACATTTAACACAGATCCCACTTCAGTGGGGGATCTACCACAAAAGCACTGTTCGAGTTCTGTGAGGTAAGCACAGCACCTGGCACCAAGAAATGAAAAGGCAATTTTAGAGTTTAGGTCAGCTTTTCTACAGGAACTTGGACACACTTCATTTGAGGAAAGATGCATGCTGGCATCGTGGCCAGCTTCCGCGGGGATTTCACTGAGCGCAGCAACGGACCGCGGGCAGCTACACCACCGCCTCCTTCTCGCTGCTCTGTCCTGATGGTGCTCCCTCACCCCCCACAAAATGGCGGCCACGCGTGCCCCGGGGTCGGCGCTTCTCTCCCCCTCAAGTGGCCGGGCGGTCCCGCCATACCGGTACACCCAGAGCCTCGAGGGGGACACCGAGCGCCCGAGCGCGCTACCTCATTGGCTCTCGTTTCTCTGCCGCCCGCTGATTGGTGAGCAGTTCCCGCCACGCGCCCTCTCTTCCCTCCGATTGGTTCCCGCTTCCCGCTCGGCTGCGGTTTGCCCGCCGCCGGCGCGGTGCTGTAGTCTCCGCTCCGCGCCGCAGCGCCCCCAGCGCAGGCATGGCGGCGGCTGCCGGGCGTCGCAGCTCCCAGCCGAGGCACGCCTCTGCGCCGGGCGGCGCCGGCGACACCTCCCTCCTCAGCAGCGCCACAACGTGGCCTTTGAAGCGCTACGGCCGCTTCCTCCCCCCGACGGAGGGTGACGAAGAAGGACACAACACCTCCTCGTGGAAGGTGATGGGCGGCGTGGGGGCCCTGGCTGCTTGTTTGGCTGTAACTGCCTCCAGTGGGGTCTAGGAGCCCGCTGTGTAGCAAGCAGTAATAAGTGAGGCCTTTGCAGGTATATTTTTTGCAAGTCCAGAGCTAATGCAGGAATCGGGAGAGACTTTTCTTCATGAATTATTAATGTAAACACATCAATGATATGATAAGTAGTGGCCCATTTTTTTTAATTCCTTCCTTCAGCGGTGACCTGTGGTATTAAAAGCTATAGATCAAGTTGAAATAGTCTAGATGGTTGTTGAAAGTAGTTAAATCTGTATATGGAGTTATAATTAGCAAAAAAATTTTAAATGTGCCTCCTGTCTCTGGGAGTGGAGAGCAAGTTGCATTCCTGAGAGGCAAATTATAGACCTGACTATTAGCAGTGACCTTTGAAACCTTTTATTTTGCACTAGAAATGGAAAAATGTGGATTCTGCACTTACAGGGCTAGATTTTTCTTTTGTGTATCTTTTTGAAGGTTTTTGAATCAAATGAAGACTCAGGCCATCTTACCCTTACCGTTGTTGTATCTGGCCATTTCTTTATTTCCCAAGGGCGAACAGTACTGGTAAGTTTCTCATATATAAACAACATTTCTCCTTTCATATTAGCATCAGTATTAACTTCATAGCCCTTTTCAGTTTAAAGTTCTTTCCCACTGAAAGGAACCTGCTAATTATATTTTGCTCATGGTAATTCTCATGTGCTCCTTTCTCTCTTACATTTATCAGAATAATAATAAATGCATTATTCCATACTGAGGAAGAGTGTTATTTCTGTGGTTCTAAAAATCTAGATGTAATACTAAGTCTGCTGATGTTGAAGGATATGTGGGATTTTTTCACAATTCTTCTGCCTAAGAAAACAGAAAGTATACTGTTAAATAGTTAAAATATAATTGTATTTTCCTATATGATCCATCTAGCTTCTTGCCAATGACCTCTTAGTATTTGGTTTTAATAATTTGGCTTATCAAAGGGTATGGTTTTTTCTACATTGGGCAATATGATGTAACGTACAATTTACATTCATGGAGAGAAATTAACAACTTCAGAGTTGTGTCAGATGATTTTCCTGTAGCCCGTACTAAGCAGCTACTAACAATGACACCAGAGAAGTTAAAAGCAACACTCCATCTAGAAGGAGTTGGTTTGATATTCCTGACAGAAGGCCTGTGCTGGAAAGTAGTCTCAAGTCTGTTCAGTGCATATCACCGATACTCAGTGATGATAACAACTAGGAAATGGCTGATAAATATATTAGAAAGCTATTACAAACCACTGGAAGATGCTGCAGTAATAAGAAAACAGACTTTTTTTTTTTTTTAGATGCAGAATATGTAAGAGTATGCTGTAGCTTTTAATATGTATAAGCTTATAAACTACTTTTTACTGTCCCTCTTAAAAGGTCTTTAAACTCACAGAAATGTCTTCTAAGTATAAGGGGAGAACCAAGGATATTTTGAATAGTTTTTGCTCTCTGAGTGTGTTAAGAATATTGAATAGATAATGAATGAGCTAACAGAGAGCTGTCAGCTGTCGGTCTGGATACCCCTCATACAAGACATGGCATTTGGCTCACATATTTAGTGAGTACAAGTTGAATGTTCTTGGACAAGGTAAAAACAGATCATGGAGAGTATTGTAGCAGTTGTGTTGAATAACAAAAAGGAATGAAGTAGCTGAAAGTCAAGATAGTTAAAAGAAATGCAACTGAAATGAGACTTGCTGCCATCTCTTACCAAATTCTGCTCAGAATGAATCAGTGCAGAATGCACCTCTCCTGAGGCTGGTCCTGTTTTCAGTATCCTGATGAGGTGACTGCAACTGTTTAGTAGACTTATATTACTTGGTAGAATGTCCTTTAAATAACCGTGTTATTTCACAGCTGAAAGTAAGTTTTAATAACTAACTAAACAGCAAAAAAGGCACAGACAAAAGCTGTAGCTCTTCAAGGACTGTGTCTGGCAAAGACAGCATCTGGCAAGTAACAATGGGCAGATAAAAGTGTGCTGTCGTAAGGGATGAGTGCAGGAAGTATAAGAAGAGCTTTATAAAGACTTGGCTGAGAAAAGCACTTGCTTGCAGCTCTTGGGTTTAGTGGCTAGCGAAGCTTTCAGGCAGCTGTCTTGCTTGAAATGCCAGATGAGGAATTTCTGAGATTTATCAGGTCTGTTTCAGCTTCTAAGAGACACTAAAATACTGCGGTAATGATCACAGCCTAAGAATAGTGCAGAATAGAGGTGGAACAGACATGCTTGGTAAACATGACTGAAATACTGAGATTTTAAAAGAAGAAAAGTTGTTTGGGATTTTTTAAAAAACATTTATTTTGGCAATGCTTCTATACCAACCGTAAGGCCAACACTAACAACATTTTAAGTGTTACAGAAAAGTTATACAAAACTGATGTCATGCATTTTAAAACCTGACTGCCAGTTCCTTTGAGTGCCCTCTTCAAATACATGTAATTGGGATCATGCTGCAGGTGTGTTCTGTGCATGCAGGACTAAACTAGTGTGAAATACAGTGCTACAATATGTCCTATGCCTGTTTATGTTTCTCAGAGATTGGAGCAGTTGCAGTCCTCCCAGCTTTTAAGTGTTCTTGACTTAACAGAATCACAGAATCATCAGGGTTGGAAAAGCCCTTGCAGCTCCTCCAGTCCAACCATGACCCTTCCCCTGACCGTTCCCAACTCCACCAGATCCCTCAGCGCTGGGTCAGCCCGACTCTTCAACCCCCCCAGGGATGGGGACTCCCCCCCTGCCCTGGGCAGCCCATTCCAACGCCCAACAGCCCCTTCTGCACAGAAATCCTTCCTCAGAGCCAGCCTGACCCTGCCCTGGGCAGCTTGAGGCCATTCCCTCGGGGCCTGGCGCTGGGGCCTTGGCTCCAGAGACTCATCCCCCCTCTCTGCCCGCTCCTGGCAGGGAGTTGCAGAGGGCCAGGAGGTCTCCCCTCAGCCTCCTCTTCTCCAGACTGAACCCCCCCAGTTCCCCCAGCCGCTCCCCAGCAGACCTGTGCTCCAGACCCTGCCCCAGCTCCGTTGCCCTTCTCTGGACACACTCGAGTCATTCAATGGCCTTTTTGGGGTGAGGAGCCCAAAACTGAACCCCCTCAGCGAGGGGCGGCCTCACCAGTGCTGAGCACAGGGGTAAGATCCCTTCCCTGTCCCTGCTGGCCACACTAGTTTTGGCTTGCTCAAAACCTAGCAAATACCCAATCAGCTAGTTGTGAACCTGGGTGGGCATCTTCAGAACTCTGTCAGGTTTCCTCTTTACAAGGGATGGTCCAGCACATCTGGCTTAGTTTTACTGCTTAGACTTGTTCCTGAGGCACCTGCTCTCCCAGAAATGCATCCCTTTCCCAATGCTATGTAAGACTGATATGCCATGATAAAATCCTTTTTCCTGGGACAGTCCTAATCTACAGGTATCTTTTCAGTTGTTGAAGAACAGTCTGTGGGATTTCTTTGGTAAAACAGCCACTATCATCAAACAGAAGGGTGATGCACAGGGACTGTGCTGGAGACAGCACAGGCAGTGATGCTCTTGGCCAGTATCTGATAACAGCTTACAAGGCTGTAGACTCAAAGCTACCCAGAACTGCACAGGCCACTGGTGAAATTTTGCAGGCTCTTTGCTGAGATGCCAAAGAATAAAAAAGTTGCAATCCTGTGCAGTCTATGTTATTGCTGTAGGAATAATCAGACTGCAGAAATGGTTCATCTCACTGGTTCTATCTCCCTCTAGTCTCCAGCTCTCTGGAGATGTCAGAAACCTGTCACAATATTTAAACAGGCTTTGCACGACTAAGTACATATAGTTCTTTTGAATCTGTCACAGAACAAATCCTCTCACTGGGGGTCCATTATAATGGACATTTTGTCACAGAGGATAATGCACAAGTTTCTGCTCCAGAGGGAATATATCAAGTTTGATAGAATGCTGCAACTGTTGGAATGATTCACCTCGTGATTTTACTGTATACACTCATTTCTACTTGCTGGCCTCAGCTACTGGATATTTCCTTTTTATTGCCAAGGTGTTCTCCAACACGTAGGTGCTGCCTTACTCGCTTGCATTGAAATTCCCTCTGATGTACTTACAGAACTGTTTCTTGCTATGTAGTGACTGCATCCTTTAAGTTGTTGATGTCTAGTCTTTTGATCTGTCTTCTAATCCCCACTCTTCAGACCTTTTGATGTACTAGAGGCTCCTGGTTTTGAGGGAACTGGGTAACAATTATTGTAGCTTTGTACCTTGTACCTCTGCATAGGAACAAGGTACAAAGCTACAATAATTTTTATGCAGTTCCCTCAAAACCAGGAGCCTCTAGTACATCAAAAGTGAGTCTCAAATCTGTCACAGGGACACGATTTCCTTCTCAACTTGAATAACTATTGTATTTCTGTAAAATTTCCATGGATTAATAATAAAGGGATTTTTTTCCCCCTCTTCACAGTAACCCAAGAATGAACTGAACTACTAATTAAATTCAAGAATTCATTCAGTAGTAAATGTTCCTAACTTTTTTTTTTAGTGCAGCAGTAATAGTAGAGCAGGAACCCCTGTCACACCCCAAGACTTTTAAAGTGAACCATCCTAAGTAAGTTTTAAAAAAAGGGAAGTTTTCAACCAATATCTGTAACAAAGAAAACTTACTAGTTGGATGCTTTTAGAGTGAGTAGTACTGTAGTATGATATATTCTTATCTCTTTTGGTTTTAAATTGGCAAGGAATGTAGTAAAATCAGTGCATTAATAGATGCAAACTATCTTGGTTTGTATCTTCTATTTTCTTCAGGAAGATAAAAGTCAGAGTGCATCTGTTCTTCAGTGGTGTGTACATTTTACAATAGCCAAAATGAACCTTTTCAGCTGCCAGCAAGCTCTGCATTATGCTGATAATACTGTGGGCGGATGATTTTAAAAGTCCAGCAAAAAATCAAAGTCACATACTGAAAAGTGTGAACTTCCAGACTTTGGCTGTTTTGTATTTCACATAGAACTTTCCTTTGTTCATTCTTACAGTGATGTTAACTGAACTAATGCTTGCATGAACTCAGTGCTGATCAGCTTCATAGTTTTCTGCTAAACTAATCTCGGCTGGCCAGTGTGCTAGTGATAGCTCCCAATGTTGGCTCTTTTAGTGAGCACAGGTCCTACAAAAAAACCTTTTTTGGATGAAGGCACATTTTATTCTGTTGCTAGTGATTCTTTCATCAAACTTTTCTCATGTCAAGTAATGATTTATGAAATACTAAAATACATAAACTATTTTCTGTAATGTATTCTCCTGCCAGTATGAAAATTTATAGTGTGAAGATCATGTTTGTGTGAGTTATTTACTTAGCGAATCCTCTTCTTTGGTGTCTACCTTTCACCTACGTACAACATTCCCTACAACTCCATTTGCACAAAACTAAGGTGGAAGGTGTGTAGAAATGGAAATCTTTATTTCATTGATGGTTGGATTTACATGATGCATTCTAGGAAGAATGTTCAAGTGTTCCTGACTTGATATCAAAATATTTTCTATATAATGGATTTATTTTTGTATTCTCTTAGTCCTTTTTATTTTCTTAAAGCAGGAGTGTTAAGAAAGCTTTTCTTTTCCTTAAGGAATGGTCGTATCTAGAACCAAGTGAGACTATGGCTCTTCTATTATCCATTTCTAAGAACAGCATTTATAAAATAGCAATAAAATATTCACATATCCTAAAAACTTTTCTTAATGCAAAACGAAAAATTATTTTTTTTAGCAGAAGACTACAGAGTTATTTTCATGAGCAATAAAATAGTAGAATATTTAATGAATACCCTTCTAGCAGTCTTTTCACTGATGGAAGCTGAAATACTATTTTTTTTCCGAAAAGAACGCTACAATGTACACACTAAGCCTCAGGATTTCTAAACCAGGCAGGTTAGTAAATACCTTGTGCTGGGCACACTACTATGTGGTGAGGTGCCGTAAGTTTGAAACAATTGATTATGGTATCTGAGGATGCTCCAGAACTGGTCATTAAAGTACTTCCATGCTACTGTAACAAATAATTGTGGACATGTTCAGTGATTCTATCAGTAAACTTTTGGGGAATGGGTATGCATTCAAGATAATTTTAAACATTCTTTAGTGACACTTCCAGGCACACATTTGAAACTATCTTAACTACTTTTCTTTAAAAATACAATCTACTTCCAGTAATCAGCCAAACGGAATGAAGAGGAGGGTAAATGGAACTTCAGAGAGTGGAACATAAAAATCCCTGATGTGTAATGCAAATCAAAGGGTGTTTTGATTTGATTTCTTTTAAATAAAATTCTTCATTTGGAAATAAATTACATAATATATTTTTAGGACCTGTTTTTGCTGCAGTGTTGCCTAACAGACTGTATATTTTATGGCAGAAGAATCTCATTCTTGCGTTCTGTAGATAATGGAATTTTAACAGAAATATCTCAACAGCATCTCTGTCAATTTCTGGTCATACTCTCAGGATACATCATGTTCTGTTTACCACAACTCTTATTTCCTTTCCCTCCTTTGAATTAACACATCATGAAAATTATATTTTGGTGTTTTGTGCGATGCAATTAATTCCAGTGCTAGAATTCTTAATATCCTACAAATTAAACATTGAAATTGTGAAGAGGACTTATTTAATAGGATAAAATTAATCCAGAGTAATTGATTTGTGACCTGATCTTTTAAAGCGTAAATGTCCTTAGTGCCCTCCTGGTCCCCTCATGACTTCTAAGTGAGCAGCGCTTAGGATACAGCAGATCCTGACCTCATTAATTAGGCAAGCATTCAGAGACGTTCCAATGTTCTTGATGCTCTTTTTACAGTGCCTGAAACTTAGGCACCAAGTTTTTGAGATGATATTTACAACAGTGCCTTTGGTAGATGAAGGTCCCTGTGCAATAAATGAGGGCATCTGACAGAAACCTAGGGAAGTGAGCAGGTTGCTAATGCTGCTTAGTGGTAGTACATTGCAAAGCTAGAGGAAGGTTGTTTTTTTAATAAAAGTCCTCTGATTGCTATTTGAAAGAATAGAATGACTTTTTCAGTGCCACAATTGTAGTTCCAAAATTTCTATTTTAGTTGATTTGAACATGTGCTGTTGACATGATTGTTTTGGACAAGCTGAGTATCTTTCTGCATTAGCTTCCCCATTCATGTTTGATATGATACATTCCTGTTGTGTAAGGATTATGTGTTGAGTATTGGCAGCAGTAAAGCGTTTTAAGGGGTTCTGATCTTTACTTTTCTCTTGCCCCAATTTTTCTAAACCCAACTATTAGAATAGTTTTTAAAGAGTAGTGATACCTATTAATGAATGTATTTACCCTAAAGATAGAGTTTAACATATGGTATTGATTTAGGGAAGTATATATTTTGTATCATGAATTAAAAATTGCTTAACATGACTTAATGGGATGCCCTGGAGAGTTTTAGCCAGAGCATCCAGGTCACTGGTTTAGTGTCACTGCTCTTAAAGTGTAGTATAGGAAAAAATGAAGTCAGGTTCTCACTATGAAATGTCAAGGTTTGTCCTGAGTTAGAGGCTTATCTTTGCTATTCACTCCTTCAAGGAGCTGTAGTTTGTACCCATCTGGGGGAACTCTTTCTAGAAATTTGACACCTGGCAGCACATGTTCCTGCACCTAAGACTCTGCACTTTGGCAAAAGATACCGGTAGCTGAGTCCCCTGGGCATGGCTGTCTCAAGGGTGGCTGCGTGTGTCCTGTATTTGCTACTTCATTTAGCTTTCCTGACTCTGTAGAGACAGAGCACTCTGTTAAATGAGTTCAGCCCCAGTGTGTTATTTTCCACAATCAAACAAGCTTAACAGCAACATTTAAGACCCGGCTTCCAAGAGATTGGGGATTTAAAAAAAAAAAAAAAAAGCATGCAAAAATATAATGTAGAGCTTAACATCTGCTTATTCCTTATTCCAGTTAGCTTGCTGTCTGTCAGCCTTGGTTGGTTGGGTTGCTTTTGGCCTTTCACCTCTTTCCACTCTCTATTCTATATTCTGCAGATCTCTTTGAGACAGCTAATGCTTACACTGAAGTCTAAGTTGCATACAGCCTGTGAAGTGCATGGCTTCTGCTGTGCTTCTGTCTTCCCAATGATGCTACACAGGACTCATCTGGATACTGACATATAGCTTGGAAATTTTTGCAGGGACAACTTTCTGCTTCCTGTACAAGTTGTCATGTTTGGGGATATTTTTCTTGGTCATGTTGACACTCCTACTCTTGATACAGTTTTCAAGACCACTCATGCTGCAGGACTAAAACCTAATGTATTTGGCCTTATTTAGATCTTGGAAAAAGATTCAAGTAAGGAAAATTTATACTTTGGGGTGTGGTATAAGGTAATAATGAAGATTTGATTGGAATTATGTTCAAAGTTTAATTTCACAACTTCTAACTTGAAGCTGGAAGTACATTTTTATTCTACAGTCATTAATTAAAGGAAGAATTTTCAATTTTTTTAATAAGCAGTTTTCTAATTTTAAAAGTGTAAAATGGCAACTCACATTCTTTTTTGGGAAGGCAATGAGTTAAAAATCAGTATTTTTCAGATAAATGCAAGCATTTGATTTATAATCTCTATGTCAGGTTTCAAGCAAACACTTGTGAACAACATGTTTTCAGTTTTACTTGTTTTCTGAAAACATCACAGTTTGCCTCTACTTTAGTGCTCAGTATAATCCTTGAACATAATTTACAAGCTTTTTCAGATAATGCTTAATAACAGTGTTCTCAACTATGATATTTCTATTCTGTTGCCAACTTTTACCAGATGTATTTACCACACTGTGTAGATAGCTAGAAATAATACTACCGTTCCTTTGTTGCCAAATTAGTAATTTCTGAGAATAAGCAAGGTGTTAATCAGTATAATTGTTAAATAATAATAGTACCTGGAATATTAGAGGTCAAAAATGTTGGTATTTCTAACTTTACAAATTACACTTTAAACCTAGACAGTGAATATTCTTTCTGAAAAGATTTCTCACTGTCACTTATATCCTCAGCATGGTGAGTAGAACCATGGTGTGGAGTTCTGGATGGGACAACACAGTAACTGGGCAGTGCCTCTCTCCATCTGGGGAAAACGGCAGGTTATTTAAGCCATCCCTGTGGGTTTTGTGCAGTGTTGCATGAGCTTGCAGGTGGGGTGCTCAGAGCAGCAGAGCATTTTACCCTTCCCCAGAAAAGTGCTTTCCCCAAATCTCTTCTTTCGCCCTGCAAAGGCACCGTGCAGCATGCTGTGCTAGTTTTGCTTCCCAATTGTATCTTGGTACTTACCTTGGGAAATGAATGCATTTAGGAACTGTCATACGTGCCTCCCTGGAAACTGAGCGTGGCTGTTGCAAGTAGAAGACTGCTCTGTTTTCTGGGGAATTGTGTGCCATGGTGCTGCCCAGCCTGAATCAGACTAGTGCAGGCAGGCAGTGTTGTCCGAGGCATTTAGCTTCTCGCTTCTGCCATCTTGCTTCAGTTACCAGACAGGACCACTCTGGCATCTGTGCACTGGGATATTCATTAATACCATAAAATTCATTTGATCTCATGCTGAACTCATCATTTCTTACAAATGCACATTCCCAGTCTGTGGGACACCCAGCTGACTCCTTAATCCACTATGTTATACAACACGTATGTTCATTCTGAACTGTGAACAAACTTTTTTATTTGCATTTCATGACCCTATTGTAAGAAGCAGCCAAAGCTGGAGAATGTGTGGCTTTGTGTGTGGCATTCTGGGTTTTTGTTTGTCTTTTTTAATATTGGTTGTAATTTAAGGGCAGAGTATATAATGTTTGTGGAAAAAACAAAGTTTTATTCCTAAGATATTGTTTACACAGTTAAGTTTCATTTGAAAACGTATGTCTCATGAATGAGTGAATCCAAACTAATTGATGCAAGCCAGCATAGCTGAACTGTTACACAAATAACATTTCTTAAATATATATTAAGTTTTAGTTAAGATAGGGTTGCCTAAACACCTTGCAATCTCACATAAAATGGATAATCTGTTCCTGTGTTCCTATGTTGCTTAGCACCACAGGGTTTCGAGATGATGCAGTAATAAAAATATTAATAATTATTTTTTTTTAAATGCAGTACATTCCAACATAGCTCACAGGCCTTATTATCCAGCAGCTTTTTGAATGCTGAAATGTGAAATCAGAACAAAAGTATTTTCCAATTAATGACCAGCTAGATGGCTGTAAGGCTAGACCATTGTTGGCTTCTCTGCCTCATGTAAGGTGTGGTCACATCTTGCCTGCTTCCAAAATGTTTGGGAAATGTCTTTCTTTGTTTTCTGCTTCAGCTTAATTCTGCTCAGGGTCCTCTCTCTGAGTGACTCAGATTTTTGTCAGAGATGCATGAAACTGTTTTCCTTTAATACAGTGTTCTTAAAAGTATGATCCTGGAGAACAACAGGAGGAGTATATGCATGACTGAACATTAATGATCAAACTTAGAAAAGCGCTGTCATTTATCTCTTCAAATTGTAAACATTTGAGGTCTTATGTTCCTAACCAGTTCTAGGTTGCCTTTTTTTTCTATATTCCTGATTAATCTTATACTGTCATATGTCTTTGCTCGTGCCCAGTACTGCTCAGCAATGACCAACTCCGAATGTAAAGCAGGTAGGGATGTTGCCTGCTCAAGGGGAACAGTGACCACAGCTGCTTTGTTCTCTGTATTTCTGTCAGCGTGGTGGCAGCAGCAGTCTGGAGGGAGTACTACTTTTTTCTTTATCGGTGCATATGTCCAGAGCAGGTTTAGAGTCAATTCATTAGCTCTCAGAAGACACAAATGGACTATAATCTCAAATATATTGCCATGCAGTTTCCAGGATCCACCCCACACCAGGCTCCTGGGTGTTGGCAGAGATCCTCTTGACTTTAAGTGATGAAACAAGGGACGGATTTATTGTGGTCTTCCTGTTGCTCTGAATTCATTGACCTAACTTCATATGCAAATTCGTAACTATTTCATTGTTGACAAAAGAGAGGATTCTTACTGTTGTGGCCTGTCACTGTTAATAATCTTATTTTGTCTTATTCAGGCAGTCTCAAATACAGTCTATGCTGATTGAGGTAACATGGAAAAGCCACGAGGAACAGAATAGCCCTCAACATGGTGCAAAATCAGGTTTATTTACTGCTTAGGACTGAGGAAAATCTAGAGGATCCTGACTGTAATGACAATTACTGATATAAACAATTTACTGATGGAGTTCAGTCTGAGTAGTTCTGCAGACCTGAGTTTGTCTAAACCATTCCCTCTCCTTTTTCAGGTAGCTTGCTTGTGCCAGATCAGGTCTGTTGTATTGCTCAAGTACTGCCCTGAGTTTTGCTGTTTGCTTTAGCTATTCTTAGTTACTCATTTCTGCTTGGCAATATACAATCAATCGAATGTGCCAGAGGAAAGGAAATGCCTTCTGCTTTGTTCTTCGGTTAATTAAACTTGAAGTAAATTAAATTTCAGTTAAGCAAATTTTGGGGATGGAGTTGAATAATTAGGAGTACATAAATAAAAATTCCAAATGCTGTTTTTCTCCAGCTTGCTTTACCTCAGAAACAGAATATATAAAAGGATGACAACCTGGGGAATGTCAAAATAGTTGGTAGAAAAGTTAAACATTGGCTGCCTTTTATGATTTATTTGAAAACAGTTATTATTTTAAAGAGACAACATTGTTCAACCTTCATCTTACAGTGAAAGGAAAAACACTGTAAAAATAGACTTAATACGGGAACATAGAAACAGTTGGTGTGTATCAAAACCAGTAACTATTTGAAATAAACAGAGTAAGCACAAGTGGCAACAAGTTAAAGCGGCCTAGTGAAAGAATGCGATATTAGAATTGCTTCACTAACATTTTTGGGCTTGGTAGTGGAATCAGAGGAAGACCAAGTGGCAGTGGAGAAATTCCCTATGGCAGGAAGCACTAAGTGTGTAAGCATGAGCAGCTGTCACACTCCAACACAAAATCATCTCCTGGGCTGGCTGGTTGCCCGGAACTCGGCATGCCTGCTTATCCAGAGTGAGCAGTTTTGAACTGGCCTGTGTGTTTTGAGAAGGTATGGACATACCCCTCAAGCTAAGTAAGTTAAAAGAGGTTTGATATTTACTGCATTAAAGAGAGAAAGAAGTCCTTGTGCTGAGATGAAATTCACCTTAGGTTAGTTTGTGTTTATTTCACAAAGATAAATGTAAATGCACTTGGTCTGTTGCATTCCAAACAGTGAGAACGTTTGCTTTCAGATCATTTAAAATATTTTTTTTCTGCTTTATATTTCAGTTCTACATATCCCATCTTTCTCTGTTCCAACTTGAGAGCCTATCCCCTGCCCATTCAAACTCTCCTGCACTACATACATTTTCTGCAACCAGTTGTTTCCCTCCTTGAGTGCACTGTCAGCTGTACCTTACTCCTCTGACTTCAACTCTGTTTTCCTTGCTTGCTTCCTTAGTAGATCCCTTCTGGCAACTATGGCTGCACGAGCAGTGCACAAGCTGATAAGCATTGTAGGTGGATGTCACTCCATGTCTCCTCTAAAGTACTGCTCATGTACACAAAACAAATCTGCATTTTTGTATTTTGTACAGCCATGTACTAAGACCTCTTTGCAATGCAGATGCACAATTAATGCTGGATTTTGGCTCTTGCAGATGCTGCTATTTCCATCCTGTTGGCATGACTGAAATTCTTGACTTTTGACGTAACTTTCTGCTGTGCACAACTGCTAGCACAACTTGCTGATGCTTTTACATTTTCAGCATCAAACAATGTTTCGGGGCCAAACTGCACAGCCATTAATGTCCTTAGCCAAATTTCAAAGTAATACATTCTACAATGTAATATATTCTACAATGCAATTGAAAATATGACATGTAAGTGCTACTGATTATTCTAGAAGTGTTCTACCAGTGCTGCACTCTTTCTTAGCCTACTAATCCCATCTCATTCCTCTGGCATTCTGTTAAGTATCTTCTCACCCCTGCCCTGCCCCAACTTTAACAACTGTATACCAGACTTTTTGGGTGAAAGTGGCTGAAACTGCACACCCCAAAGGCAGGGGTGCTAAAATGTCAGGGGTACAGAGGAGTGAGAGCATTTACTTCCTTTACTGTGTAAAGCATAAATTCCGATTATGTGACAGACTGACCTTCTTCAGAGACTCCTCCTATTTGATATCAGAGAGGGGTTTGTCTGTGTGTGGAGGGAGAGTGCCCTCAGCATGCTGGACACAGCCTCCTGCACTGCTTCAGCAGCCTAATTGCACCATGAAGTATAGCTGGACATATATATATGGGTTTTTATATATTTATATATATATAAAACACACCAATATACCAAATAAGAAGCACTTTTCTCTTGCAAGGTCTTTCATTTACAGTTCGTCCCACTTAGGATCCAGATTTCTTTACTGATTTCTGTGAGAGCAGAGGCTAGTTTGGTGCTTCCCATCAGTCACAAAGTGAGGTCTTCCTATTCTTTTGACCTTGAGGCCTTTCACACCTTAGCAAGTCCTCCTTGGCATCTTGAATGTCCTCAGTGCAAACAGACATGCTGCAAGTGACAGGCCTGTCTTACCTGCTGTCAGCACCTGGTTTTACAGTGCAGAGGGAAATTCTTTTCTCCCTCTGACTTCAGATCTTCTGGGAATTATACTTTCATGCTGTTTTACCATTCCGGAGTTATCAGAGCAGGTGTACAATCAGCTCTGCGTCTGTGTCTGTGATCCAGTTTGCCTTTGGTTCAGCTCTTCAATGCTTTCTAGACATTCCTCTTATAAAAGTGCAGTTAAAAATCTACATGGAATTGCTCCATGAGGCTATAAAGCCAGTGCCAGCAGAGTAAAAGAGCGGTGTCTTAGCGGGCTGACTTCTTGTACCAAAATAGAATGGCAGATGGTTTCCAGCCTGGACCTACATAAGATGGAGAGTAACTTGCAAAAACACTCTGCTGGTGGTCCAGGATGGACATGATTTTGGTTCTTGACTCTTAGGACACCTATGAAAAGCAGCCTATGCGAAAACCCATGGTCATTGAAGGCATTACGAGTTCAGATAGAACCGATAGGTAATCTCCTCCCTGCCCTTAAATTTCTTTGGTTCCCTCCCTCCCCGAGATTTTGCTAACTAATGACTATGTGGCAGTCTGTGGGAAGTACCTTGGTAAACACAATCCACTGCCTTGCAATTTTTATGTGATGTATTCAGCTTCCTGGGGTATTTTTACAGAATGCTGAGCAGTCCATCTTGTTTGAAGAAACTGACAGGTGATGCAACTGGTTTATAAAAACATCTTTATCAAGTTATCAAAGCTGCTTCTTGTTTACCCGAATTCCATCTGGAGAAAAATACCTCTCTGGGCCTTAGATAAAACAACTGTTCTCCCATTCTTCAGGTTTGCCTGCCCTCTGCTGCCCTCTCGGGCAACTTCATGGAATGCGGAAGAATTTAAAGCTCTCTGCTGCTGTTTTTTATGCGTTTCATTGAGACTTTAATAATCTGCACAAATATAAATGTAAAATATATATAGAAATTAGAATGTACCTTAACACAGTGTTGCTACTGGAGCTACAGATTCAGGTTTAAATCCTAGTGTTGTAAAAATTACATATTGGCAATTGTTTGACAGATGCAGAAGTTGCAGATGCGTAATCTTCATTTGGGATTAAATTACATCATGTAAGTGTGTACTTCTGAGTGTTGCATGTTTGTTGTGCAAGTAGCTTGTGTTCTGCTTTATTTCAGGAGGGCTTTTCATTAATTGATTCCCACAAGTGGCTAAAGATAGTAAGAAGAGCAGACTGCCTACTGCTTCGTGCACAGTCAAAGGTGAACTGCTTTTAATATTTCTGATATCTAACACAGTTCTGTATTAAATTTATTAATACTGGAAAAATTAAACCAGAAGTTCTGAGATACTGTAAACTATCTATATAAATTATTTTTTTTACTCTTAGATATTAAACAAGAATGGATTGAATCATCTTAGTGTCTTTTGTAACTGCAAATAGGTATTTTAGACTGCTTTCTGAGAGTTAGCTACTAAAACAGCTAGCCTGGTATTTATTTTGGAACCTATCAGCCATGGCTAACAGTTAAAAAGATGAAGTGATTCTCTTAGATGTACAGAAGCATGCTACCTATGAGTCATGCTTCACTTCGGCAAACAAAATATCTAAAGAAACAATTACTTAGTCATTTTGTGGCCCCTGACACCTGGCACAGTAGTGGCAGGCTGGTGATCCAGGCATTTGGGGTTCAAGGCAATGAAAGGGACCTAGAGTTCTGGTCTTGCCCTCAGATCTCATGAGAAATGGTTGATTAGTCTTTAAATAATTAAATGGCACTTGCTTGTTACCAGCTTCTTTATAAATCTCAGTTTTCTTGGTTCTTAGATGAACTCTGAGAAGTTTCTGATTGATTTACACTGACCACTCACCAAGTTTTTCAGAAACAGAGCCTGTTTCAAAATGAGCATAGCTCTCCCTTCTCCCCTGATAGTTTCTAGGCTTTGTTTATTTCAGCAGAAACAGCTGCCTCTACTTTAACTATCTCTACTTGACAAGAGAAGTAATTTCTGTTAGAAACGGGAATTCTGGAAAAAGATGATGGGCCCCTTGTTCAGTAGCTGCTAGAGATCAGTTTTAACTCTTTGCCCTGTTCACAGAACTATTAAGACATAAAAATATCTCAAGTATTCTGAAATGTTCTGGCATTCTGCCCTGACAGGAACTCTGGTACAGACTGGGTTATTGTAACTGCAGATAATAGCAATATCCAGAATAGCTGAAAACTGTAAAAATTCCTATTTAGTTGTATTTCGATCTTTTATCTGGTTTACTTTATGAAAGACATAAATATTTCATTACAGGATGTTATAAACAGTATAGTTTGCAGAGGGGAGAATGCCTTGTTAATTGCAAGATAAATGCAGATGTGAGGCATAATAAACATTGTCTAAACATAAGCACTCATCTTGTTTCAGAATAAGCCTAGTCTAATGGTGGCACTAGGAACTGCATAAATAAGTATCTTAAACTGTTTTAAATTCATGGGTGATGCTTGCCTGAAACCAAAGCACCTTCGCTCTCTGTTTTTGTCAGATTCTTATAAAATGTTATCACTGAAGACAACTATCGAACTGTTGCAGTAATTAGTTCTGATGAATCAGATGATCATCAGTTTCCTTTGCATTTATTAATAGAACCAGTTCCCCAGCCCAGAGTTGAGGGATTCTGCTGCATCTCACAAGAAACAGAAAATCATCACAGTCACTGTAAGGCTGGAACAAAGCTCTAGGGGACAGTTCAGAAAAGGAGGAGTATTAGCATAGTCTTAAATGAATTTGGTGCATCTAAATGTTTATTTACCATGAATTCACACAACTTAGCTGGATTTAGTGGTACTGCAGTGGTCCTATCATAGAGTTTCTCTACTTTATGTCCTAAATTGTAGCTGAATTGATTTCTTAAATGTTATCAGTGTATATGGCTTCTGCGCTGATCTTCAAAAATATTTTTAAAAATTCAGGAAGCCAGCCATACTGTGTAAGGGGTTACGTCTCAACCCTGCTACACCGAAGTAAGGAAAGAGTCAAGCAGAAACCATTTAACCTGAGGAAAGGCAAACTAGGTTTTCAAAAGCCAGGTCCTATGTATCTGACTGTCCAGGGCAACTAAGGAGCATGGGCAACTAAATACTACAGTATCATTTCTGATTTATCTCGTATTCCTTGTTTTTTGTAAGAAATCATCAATATTGCATTTATAGTGAAACTTACCGATTTCTTATGATATATGACTTTAATAGGGCACTGTGGACTCTTAGCTAGCACAATGAGTTTCTAAATTGTATTTTGAGAAGATTAGTTTTAACATACTTAAAGGAACAAGGCACGTAGAGAAGATGCCTGTCACGGATCACTATTGAAACTCAGCTGTACTAGTGGAAATTCTACTCCATGAAGCACAGGAGTCTGTGATTCTGAAGCCGTACCTGTCAGGTGCATGCTGGTGCCTTACACTGAGCTGAAAGAAACAGCTGCATGGCTGTGACTGCCCTTTAGACAGCTCCATCTCTAGCAATTGCTTCTCTCCCATTAGTCTTTGATGTGCCTCTATGGATAAAAATTTTTATATTAAACAATCTGTAAACAGTAGCAAAACAAATGTTCTTAACATTCTTAACATTCTTCCTTTCCCTTCATACTGTTTTCATTGAGCTCACCCCTGTGGCCCAGCATGGGAAGCGGTGCAAATTTGATGACCCAAGTGACCTCAAGGTTTTTCAATACTTCAGCTCTTGCACGGCTCAGGTGTCACTGTCCAGTACTCCATATATGCTAAAACTTTACATCATCTTAGCTGAATTTGAGTGCTCGCTCTCTTTACAAAAGGAAAACAAACTGCAATCTTAAGTATTTAACATTTCTTGTGAAAAAACAGAGGCTGACACAAATACCTCAGACTGAAAAAGGATGTAGGAATTGTAAGGGTAACTAAAACAAGTGTTCTTTGAAAGTCTGCAGAAGGAATTCAAATGAAGATGCAAGTTACCTTTCTGTCATTTTAATGAGAATTCACCTGTCTGGCATACCCACAAGTCAGTTCTCAGTTATGTGAAGCTGACCCAGTTCAGTTGACATTTTAGTTAATTAGAAGAAATATAACTGGGCACTGGTAAAATGAGTGCTACAGTTTGAATTATTAGACATTTTTCCCCTTAAAAGGTACTGAGACAAGCTTTTATGCTTATGGTGCCTTAAAAATCATTTTACGCAATACAAGCATCTTAAAATAACGTGCATGTAAACATGCAGGCTGTCGTGAAAAGCTGGCTCATCTTGGAGACAAAAATCTTTAAAGTGAAAGATGTCCTTGTATTCCTGTGATCAGCAGTCTAGCTGTGTGTCTAGTCATTTAAAAAATGGGTTTGACATTGGAATCTCAGAAGGATGAAGACTCAAATAAGCTAGGTCAATCCAAAGAAAACTTACTTATTTTCTAGTACTTTAACTGTGGTTTAAATTTGGAATTTCAAGATCAAACAGTCCCATTAATTCACTCCCTAAACAAAAGCATTCAGTATGTATCTGCCTTTCATCAGTTCAGTGTGCTTGGGACAAGCTTATCATGCACGACGGACTCTTCAGTCCTCCCTTTTCAGTGCAGCTTGCTGGACCTCATGTACTTAAAATATTATGGTACAGCCTGACAACCTATACTGGGATGTCAGAGCTATCCAGGTTTTTTTTATGTTTAGTATTTCACTATTTAAAGTAATGCATTCAAGTTTCTTGCGCTCCTGATTGACTGTGTGAGCTTCTATTCAAGGAACAGCAGCATTCCCAGTTGGGGTGCCAAACTGAATTTGTATGCGTAGCTACACGCAGGCAGACCAGGTAGGTAGGGAAGGCTGAGTTTGATGCAGACAGCAACATAAATCTTAAATGGAACATACAGTTCCCGGAACTTTTAGGTTAGATTCCAAAGTTAACTTCTGCTTACTTTAGTATCATTTTTTTTTGTCACAAATAACTGTTCAGAGTTGGTATATATGGGATACTACTTGCAGCAACAACAAGAACTTAATTTCCCTGCTCTCTGTCTAAAAACTGTCATCCTGGTGAGGTTTATTCACTTGGCTAGACATTTAGTTCACAAGTGGCTCTACTCACTCACCATTTTCTCTTTGGGTTTTTTAACTGATTTTTGAACTGGGATTCATAGTCATCTGCTTTAGCTGCTGGGCAAAATAAAGATACAGCAGGGAAAAGTTGCTTCTTTGTCTTTAAGTTGGTGCAGTGATCCAAAAATTTATCACCTTCTTCCTAACTTTAACAAGTAGGAATTTAATTAAATCAAAATAGTTTGAGGGGATTCACAGTTAATTTAATTTCTCTTTGGTTTTTGAGCAGAATGAATGCCGCATGTTTCGTGTTCAGTTTGGTGGAGAGTCAAAAGAACAGATGCTGGAACACTGCTGCAATTGCGTTCAGAAACTTGCAGAGTACGTACCGGTTCAAGTAACTGATGAACAAAGCCAGAATCTCTATCACAGTCTCAGTCAGCTGCCTAGTGGTGACAACGAAGGGAAGGACACTGAACAAAATACATCAGTACTATATATGGTAAGTAAGCAAGAACATACAGACTGAAAAACAGAATAATAACGAACTACTAATGTTAGATCTGTAAATTGACGAATTTTACTTCTGAAGAAAGTTTTTTGCAACTATGAGATCATCTACAGGAAATACAATTTGGGAAACCCAAAATTCAGTTTACATGCAGGGAAACCTGGCTAGTGAACAAGGCTAGAGTTATTCAGGAAGTCAGCTGCTGAACCTGGCTATCACCTTCCCCTTTTCTTAGCGTATCTCAAAAAAGTGGTTCTAGCTCCTCACGCTTAATGTAACATGCCTCAGAGCAAGCAGATGCCTTCATTTTGGCCTCCAAGACATCACTAATAATCAAAATTAATATACACATTGCATGTGATCATAGGAAGAGTATTAGCAAGCATATGGAATGAGATTTATAGGGGAGAAAAAAGCTTTATTCCAGGGTTTCAACTTTTCCTTAGCTAGGGAGCCTGGAAATGAAGGGCTCAGGCAAACACAGATAGTGATCAACCATGAGAAGAAATGGCAGCAAATGCTGCCACCAAGTATCATTGACCCATTCCCAATCAGATGGTGGCACGGTTTGGTGGAAGGCTTGAATGTTTTTTGCTGAGGGGTTAATAAACAAGAATAGGGAGCAGATGAGAGCTGAATAGTTGCCAAAAACACATCTACAGTTTCATTAGTGTGGATTTCAGCTAAGACTACTGGGAACCACCTGGCAGACTTTCAGAAAAATTATACAGGGCAAGAAAAATGATCAGAGCCATTTAAGTAACTGTTCTCCTTTTTGTGTTTACTCACTCCTGTTTTGCAGTGTTAATAACTGTAGATATGCAGTTGTATCAATTTGTGATAACCTGACACATTTAAAAGTGATTTCAGGGTAGGAACAGAATGTTTACCTCCTCCAAGACAACGGCTGAAGGTAAATGGAAAAGGCAATGGTAGCTAATGTTGCTGGGGGTGACTAATCCTTAAATATATGCTCTCTTGAGTATCCAGAGGATTGCATTTACCAGCTCTAAAAAACATCCCTGCAGCTAACATAGCCAGGAAGCCTCTGGGTATGTGATAAAAGTATCAAGACCAAGACTGAGCCCTGAAAAAGGAATGTCAAAGCTTTCAGCTGTATCATTTTCATGGCATAATCTAGGAAGGTCCTACTCCGCTGGACAATGAAATCATATTTGGTAGTGAAAGTGCGGGGGAAAAAAATATATTGCTGATTTGACTTATACCATTTCCAAGGCAGCATATGGGAGACCTTCAAGAGCTGATTCAAGAGTTGCTGTTTGTTCTCTAAGCAGATTACCTATACTTTGGGCTTTGTTTAGTTCCCGGTAAGTTAAAGCAACTTTAGGGTAAAGAAAGTATTTCAGGACAGAATACTACTGAACACCAACAGTTCATACTGTTGGTATTAATAATGCTCTTGCTCCAGAAGTTAGACTGAAAGCTTCACTCAGAAAATAGAATTGACAACTTAGACCAGATTGTCTAAAGAAAAGATGGAAAAGATTTACAGTGATGTGACCCACGGGAAGGCAAAAAGCATGCTCCTGGTGAGCATTCATACACAGCATTTTTTAAAGTTATTTCCAGTAAGTAGTTTAAAAGTTACCTTAGTTTAGATGTGACAGTTTAACTATAGGCCCATTATTTCACATCTTTCATTTTTAAAGATTTGAGCAGATGTGCATTCAGGTTCCATAAAAAGATGCCTTTTTACTGCATAAGGTAGCTAAGCACATTCTCTTCCCGTTATCTCTAAAAATGGAACGACTTCCCTTCTTGCACATACCCACACTCTGCTTGGTAATAAGCCCTTATTTGCATTTGGTATTTTCTAGCCAGATGAGCCTCTACCAGATTCCTGTACAAGCCTTGGAGATAGACGATCTGTAACACAGCTAGCACAGGTAAAAATAAATAAATTTTTAAAATCTAATATTTAGATCCTGTAACTGAATCTCCTGGGCATGGAGAGAGAACAAGCTATCTCCTATTCTGTAAACATCTGGTAAATGTCTTCACTGAACATCAGGATGCTGTCATCTATACCAGCAAAAACACAGGATCTTGTGTAATGATCTGCAGCTAGGAAATAAGCTGCAAAACCAGGTATTTCAGTGTAATTACCCCATCTGCATAAAAACAAACCACATACTGAGAGCAAACAAATACCCTGAGGTCACATCCAAATAAATGGTTTTGTGCTCTTCTAGCTCTGCAGAAAGCAGAGTCATAGCTCAAGTCTGAAAATACCAACCATCCTTGACCCACTGCAAAAGATCCCCCAGTCCAACTGGCAGCTTCACTGTGCAGCCCAGGGGAAAGCCATCTTTAAAAATCCCTGGAAGTTAACTGTTGCTTGTTTACTGTGAATCTGGGGCAGTACAGGATGAGATGACTGAGGATAAAACTCCTCCCAACTTCTCTTTCTGTGCTGTTGCTTCTATGGGTCTGTTTTACCCTTTTTCCGTATTCACAGGATCATCAAGTCAACGTTTATTCACATCAGTGGTTTAAGGGACAATTCCTATGCTGCCTATTACAAATCTGTCATCTCTTAAACCCAAAAAAGCCTTTTTTAAACACCTCTATTTTCAGAAAGCAGAGCTCCCCCTACCCTCCTTGGGTGGCAAGAGCTGTATTACATGCCCTGCTATTTGATTCACAACAGTTTTGTTACCGTCCTTGTACAATGCAGCAGGAGTGCATCAACAAGCAAGAGCGATCAAACAGCACACTTTGCCTTTAGCAACTGTATTTTTCATGACCAATCTCTGCTTTAAGAGGTAACACTAGCAAATGTAAATTACTACCCACATTATAAACAACTTCTAAAAACTGCCGTTCTGTGGTCCCTGTGTAAGGAGGAAGCACAATACCTGCTTCAAACAAAGCTTTCTGCCAGCGAGGCCTATGTTTGCTGTACACATTTATCCATCTCTTGCTTGAATTACTACAGTTCCCCAGCAGAAAGAAAACTCCTTGATACAGTAGTTTCCTACATCCTCTTTTACTTGCCCTTTTACTTCTTACTCAGCTTAACACAACTGTGCTCCGAGCTGGGATCTCCTAGGCCCTGGCCCACCGGGTTGCCCTACAAAGTTTGCTCAGAGCTGAACTTCTTTTCCCTGCTTCAACTTTCGAGCTAGCGCTCTAGAAGACTCTGGAGTTAAATTTCTCCATTTCCACCACTTCAGGAAGCATTGGTTTTAAGTATTCTCTTGCAGATTTTTTTTTTAAAAAAGACACTCAACAATCTTTAAAGATATTTTTCTCCACCAGGAAAAGAGCAATAGTGCAATGTGAACCAACAATAAGATTATCAAAAATATTAAGGTGGTTGTTTTCCTTCCCACAAGTCAGACACAGCTACGCTCCAGCTGTCGGCGCGCCTGGCCCATCTGCCAGCTGGCTTACACCATTTTGGGTTTGAGCAGCAGAAGCTGGGGCCTGACTGAAGGGAACAGCAATTCTGCCTTTCCCAGATGGAGAGGCTTGGTTTAGCCTGTGCTGCTCCTATCAGCACTTAAAAAAAAAAAAAAAAAGGCCAAACATTTGGAGTTTTATAAAGGCAGATACAGACTAGGTAGCATTCAGCATTTCCCCCCCGGAACAAAACCATTCACCGCCTCTGCACATCATACTTACCTCACCATGAAAGTAACTTCAGTGATTTTCTCTGCTTCTGCTCTCTCATGCAAAGTACCTAAAAAGCATCTGTAACTGATGCTGTAGGTTTAATGACTTCAGCACAGACAGGTAAAGAAGTTTAAAGGCCGAGTGGGTGGTGGGGTTTATAGAACAGTCGCAGCCTGAACAATGGAACAATGTTGGTATAACGCCGTTTACAAGGGCCTGGCTGCAGTAGGGCCTCAGAACTGTGAAGTCACTGTATCGTCAGGGTGGCTCACATACAGCAGGACCACTGGCAGCTGCCGCCATGAAGTTTTTTGTCGAGCTCCTTCAGCTCGTTGTCATAGGAACAACAGCATAGAGTGCTCAGGAGGTGCCTAATAACCTACGGGCATGTTCCTCCAGTGTGCCCAGGGGATGAGCCAGCAGCACCTGGGGATGCTGGGTGGCAGTGGTCGGGGCTTCCTCAGCCTCCACAGGGTCCTTTTTTGCCACCACCAGTTTTACACTGAAAAGCAACATGATGCATGCAGTGCACACCACCACCAAGGGAAAACACTGGGGTTAAACGGGCCTGAAAAGGATGTTTTCACGCTTAAAAAGCCCTGTAATTTACTGCTAGAAGCCCTCTTGCAAAATGAAGAGCTTAAAACTGTGTACTTGTACTGCCACTTGAAATGTGTAAGCATAACCATATGCTTCATACAGGATCTTCTTCTCTTACACAAAATGGATGTTACCCAGGCAATCGGCATTTCTGACAAATAATTGCGAAGGAATTCAAAGTTGCATAAAAGCTATACTGAAATCCGAGCCAGGTATCAGAGAAAAAGTTACATATAGAAATCATACCCAAGTGAAAGTATTCAAACAGCATTATTAACAAGGCAGGTGCATCTTTATTAAATGCTGAAGGAAAAGTTTGACGTAGCTGCATTGTTACAAAAACCATGTAACGGTGCCAAGATCAGTGCAACACCTTTGTATTTAACTTTCACAGTCTGTGCTGAAAAAGAAGTCTGAGCTCCCCCTTGTGTATCGGCATGCAGTGTGGCGTGCACAGGAGCTGGGGCCCTTCATTCGCTTATGTCTCATGGATCAGAACTTCCCAGCTTTTGTGGAAGATGTGGAGAAGGAATTGAAAAAAATCACAGAAGGTTGAGAAATACCAGCTTACTGCCACTGGAATACACACTCCAGGATACCCAGCACTTGGGATACACAAACTTACGTGTGATTAAATACTTGAGAAAGTCTCACACGGTTTTTTTGTCAGTGTTTTATTTTTAAAAACAGGTGAATCCACTTTTTATACATCATTGCACTTCAACAAATACACAGAACACGAGTTCATGCATCTACAGTTACGCACATCATGAGAACCCTGTTAGGTCTATTTCTACAATCTTTAAATCATGAGAAATTACAGTGTCAAACTAAAGAGTATAACTAGTTGCATAGAATATCACCATGCTGTAACATTTCATCATTTAAACAAAAACAAAAAAAAAGAAAATTATAAAAGTTTGCCTGAATTGAATGTACAAGAATATGTTGAACACATCAGTGCAAAAGGATCTGAGAATTTACATGAGTTAACAAAAAAAAAAATTCACTTAAAAAGCAATCATATATATATATATTTATAAACTGAAGTTTTGTTTTTGTTTTCAACTGCATTCCACCACCACGTCGAAGCGTTCCAGCTTTTGAAGTCTGATTATAGGACACCCAAGTCTCTCTATATAGGTTAAGCCCTTAAGATAATTTCAATTTATATTACTTCTCTAAGTACCAGAACAGTATAATTCTCTCATCTTTCAGACATACAGTAAGGAATGAATATCAGCAGCTTAAAAATGAAACACAATTACTGTAGTTTGGTTTTCCCCCTCCCCCCAAATATAAATATATACTGTATATATTTTTTAAGTTTTGCTGTACTTTACAAAAAGTATCACTAGATGGCAGCAGTGCGTTTTAGAGCTTTGCCAATTTTAACAGCTACAGGAAGTAAAAAATGGCGCATGCGTGATCTGACTTACTACTACTAATGTTTAAATAGATTAAGGAAAAAAAAAAAAAAGCAACATTCACAGCACATCAAGCCCAAAATAGTTTACACCTTCTACACTGAAGCATTATTAAAATTTATCTGGCTAGGTCATCCTTACAGGAGAGGCTAAATAAGGCATGCTTTAGACAGTCATATTGTTGCTCACTTGAAAAGAAAAAAAAAAAAAAAAAAAGAAAAAAAAAAGAAAAGAAAAAAATCAGACAGAACTGGAGTTCTAGAACCAAGAGTTCCAACCCTTAAATTTAGCAGGTCATATTGCCATCAGTCTCTCAGAAACTTAAAGCTCTAAAAAAGAAATGAGAAAAGGTGCTAGTCAATGCCTGGCAGCATTTTCAACATCATGTGCCATAACAGCGTGCAATCAAAGCGCTTAACATCCGTCTCGGTCTTAAACGAAGACACAGGCTTCCCGACCAAGGTCACCTTCCAGATTTTAAGACTGACTGAGGAAGGGTTTGGGGTGTATTTTATTAGCAATAGCAGTGATTATTACACTGAGTTTGACAGCTACTGGATCATTAAACTACCTGCATATTTTATGACAAAGATCTTTTGAGAACCCCCAGTGCTCTTCGAAGCGTGGCAGGAAGGCTCGTGCCCTCCTCCGAGCAGCTGGGAACTTTTTAATAGGTGGAACAGGTTACGTTTACACACCCCAACCACTACAGAAAAAGGAGGACTTTAGCCTGACCGTTTCCGAGACGTGTGCGAGTCATACTTACATGATAAGCATTTTTAATTTGTGTTTCTCTGGCGTAAGTTTTTATCTTTATGATTGTTTGTAGAATTGGTTTTCCTGGAGAAAAATAATATTAAAAATGCACCAAAATCAATCACAAGCAGAGAAAAAAAAGTCTTTCTACACAACAAGTGAAACAGCATTTCATTCTTCCTCCTCCTACCTCAAGCGGCTAAGGACAACACAGCTTCTAGACCTTGGATCTTGCCACGTCTTGCCCAGTGCAACCCACCTCCTATACCTGTCATCTGCTTCCTAGTTTTACTGCTTCCTTTTCACAACTGAAGAAGCTTTTTTTTCCCTGCTTACGGTATTTGTAAAAATATATCAAATGGGCTATGCCAGGCAGTCCACACATCACTTCAGCAATATTTGTTTTTCTAGGAAGGGCCTTGCAGGTGCCACTTTTCTTTACTCCAGTGCTAACAAGCAACAAACCAAAGGGTCCATTACCATTAGTCATGTCACACGTAATACCAACCCATTGTAAACTCCCATTAACCCTCTGATTAAGCTCAGTAGTATTTTTTTCTTAAAACACACTTACATTGGCCCAGCTGGTTCATCATCTGCAGCAAGAATTCCGACACGATCCAGGGAAAGACAAGGGAAGGAAAGAAGAAGAGAGTCAGTCTTTGTCCCATACACCAGCTGAACTGCAAACAGCAAACCGATCTATCTACAGCATTAAAGGCCATTCCACTTGGTAGTGCAAAGGTTCATGGAGTTACTTTTCTGGATTCAAGTTTTAATGGCAGGTATGTTGCTTCAATGGTTTTAGTTAACACTTTGAATGCTTGTCATGAAGAACTGCAACTGTAGCGGACAGATTGTTGCAATATGGTCAGACTCATCTTGTCCCCAAGTTCCAGTGGTTCAATCTCATAAAAAATAGATGAGAGGACAAACCAACGTTTCAGTTGTAAAATCCTGCTGGTGGTTTTCTTGCTTTTTTTTAAAAAAAAAAAAATAAATTTTTTTTTTTAGCCATTCTTCAACTGCTGATGGGTAATTACTGGTATATACACAACAGGGTATATACACCACATGTTCATCTTCCTCCATGCATGATACAACCTCTACATAATCCATTTTTCTCAATGTCTAATTAAAACGGACCAGGTCAGGAGGAGGTTGAAGGTGCAATACTTGATTCAAGTACCCAAACGTGGTCCTTGGATAGCAGCAGGCATTGTACATGTATCCGACAGAGCACAGGGCCCAAAACACCAGGAAAAGTTGGGGGTGTTGTAATACCTTCAGACACAACAGACTTCAGCTACAGAAGACTGACAGCATTGTTCTGTCTGTGTCTCGGCAAAAATATTCTCTTTTAAAAATTGGAAAAAAAAAATCTGCCAATGAGTAATGTTTCGCATTAGGTCTTTCATGACCAACTGAACATTTTTTTGAATTATAAAACACCTTATTTTGCTCCCAAGCTGCAGCACAGAAGACAGAAGTGCATTTAAACAGCAGCACAGAAATCAATTCAGCAAGTTAACGCTCCTGTAAAAGTATTTTGGGGGGACCAATTCAGGACCTGCTGTTTTTGGCACTCAACAGTTGCTGTTCCCACCTCATGCGAGAGGGATTTTTCACTGAAGTCTTTAAGAAACTCTCAGCAGGATTCCACAAGGGTGCTTAGTGCACATGAAGCAGTTATGGAAATTACGATCTTAACAGTGTAGGCATCCGCATGAGCACACGCTGGGAGTAATGTCGGTCAGAGGGGACATTACTCCACCTGTACCTTCAAGGCAACGGATAGGCAAAGCCACCGCTAGCACAGACAGTGACCGGAACAAAAAAATATTTCAAAAAAATAAAGAACTAACCACAAACCAAGAGCTTTACAGCCAAAATAACACACTAGCGACACACCAGTGTCCACAGAAGTCCATTACCAGCAACAGTAACACTATCGGACAAGATACAGAGAGAACTAGGACTAGTAAGGACAACCAGACATCAATGTGCTGTTGTATATACAGTGGCGATATACAGAGACACATCAGGTACTGAAACACAAAGCACAGTAGAGTAAATCTAGAACTTCCTTCCAGAAACATCTTTCGATTCACAAAAGATCTTAAAGTAGGCTGTGCTCCGCGCTCCGCACGCTGGCTGGGATGAGCCCCGGACAGAGAGCAAACCCCCAGCTCCCCCCACCCCCGGACCAGCACTGCTACCGATGCCACTCTGCTTTGAGACTCGGTTATCTCCGCTTTCCAACAAGCATCATCGACATCTTTGAGAGTGTGTTTGGCTGGACTTCAGAAAGAGCAAACTGCACTGTTCAGATACAAGCTGTCTGGCTATAAAATACCCATTTTTTCCTTCACTGTTAAAATACTTAAGATGCCTATTTCAGATAAGTAGGTTTGTGCATTTAAAAAAAAGCAAGCTTCACATCTATAAGGGCTGCCATCAGGGGTTTTCCTAACAAAGATCCAACAAAAAATACCTAATACTTAAGATTATACAGTGGAATACCACCACTCGTCTCTTTCCCATCTATAACCTAAACAGGGGAAAAAAATAGACCAAGTGCATTACTATCCTGGTCAGGCATTTAACTGCTGGAAAAGCATCCCCAGTACAGTACAGACAAAGACCGAAACCTCAGCGAAATCAGGGGGCAACAGAACAACAGAAAAATAAGTACAAAATTAGACTAAATAAAGATTAAAAACAGCAAACTGAAATCCAAATTAGTTGTGAACGTGAATGAAGAAGTTTTAAGAAAAAGTGTTAACATTATGACTTGTGCATTGTATAGACTGAAGCGGAGATTAAAACAAACTCCAAAGCATGCAGATCTCTCACTTACCACCATTTTTTTAAGGGTATGATGCAATTGAAGGGGGGAAAAAAAAAAGAAGTCATAGTAACCGACAAATATCAATATAACTCAAAACCTTTATGCCAGAAGACCTGCTCTAGTAACTGATTGTCTTTAATAGTATGTAAAACCTACAGCCACAGAGAACATCCTCCCAGTATGCTGCTTCATTCCATTCTGTACCCGCAGGGCTCCCAAAATGCTGCCCGGTGAGCTGTAATTTTATAATTGACCATGCTAAACCCGTCCTTTTGCAGGAATTTCCTTTAGAATTTGGAGGGGATCTGCAGACTCCAAAATCCCCATTGTTTATATAATACAAGATTTTAAAAACCGAACCAGCCAAGCCTTTCTTGTGGGTATAGTGATTGTCTGCTTTGTGGTGCCCTGAAATAGCACATTTCTGAACAGAGAGGTTAGAACTGCTGCTGTCTTAACGCATCGTGTAACACATGTAATCAGTCCTTCCATGCAAAAATATCTGGACATTAAGATTGCAAGATGATGACAAATGGATTTGTTTTACCTCCTCTGCTCTATTAACTGTCTGGGAATGTAAGTCATGCTTCAGCAGTCTGAGAAGGGGACTGTTTTGTGGCCCCCCCCCTTTACTTTCAGCCTTAATTTCATAAGGCATTTTAGATGTTACTCGGTTTCTTTTACCTCATTTGGAAAGCTACAGTACTTATTTTTAATATCAAATTAATCTTGCGTAGCCTTTTATGACTGGTGGAAGTTAAAAATGAAACACTAACGGGTACTTCCAGCACTAAGATTCAAATGTTTGCATCCAAAGGGACTCTCCATTTCTGGTTGTGCTTTAAAACTTGCAAAGAAATCTACCCAGAGAGGAGCCAACACCAGCAGCTTTAGCAATGGTTCTTACACTGGCACATGGCAACCCTCAGACCTGCCTTTACAGACCAATAGTGAACTGGAGCATTTTTAAAGTGAAACTTAGGTTCAAATTCTATTCAGATGCTCAAAAGGAAAAGCCAACATCTGTAGCAGCTTCGGGGTCCTGTTACAACACCACTTCCACAGTCTGCAAAGCAATCTGTTGGAACTATTACAGAGACTGCTGGGAAATTTCTGGATTTAAAAGCTAGTTTATGATTTTGCTTTCTGGGACGATACAATCTGACAGTGGCTTGAAAACTTTTGAGAAGAACATTTAGAAGAATTTAGATTTGGGCCAAGTTGGAAAAATTTTTTAAAATAAATTTTTCAGTTCTTAACTTGTAAAACGTTGAGAAGGCCGCACATCGAGCACCCAAAGCAGTCCACTGCCACGCAGGACTGGGACACTCTAAGAAGGTCGCTGTTGGCAGGGACAACATTACAACCTGCATTAACCACTCAGAGCTGCGGTTGCACACGAAGATTCAAAGGCGGCAGCTACCACCATGATGCACATCGGGTTCGGAGCAACGCTCTTCTCTTAGACTCCATTAACAGGAATATTTTGGAGGGAGGAGGAAGAAGAAGAGGTAAATGAAGACGGTTGCCTTGCTCCATAAAGCAAACCAATTAAAATAAAGCAGTTCCTCTGAAATGGAATGAAGGCACAAGCATAGTAACAGAGACTCTCTGGCCAAGACCGCTTACATCAGCCTGGAGGAATTCTGATCCTATAATGGCATCTAATGAATTAGTACATAAAGGCCCAGAGGAGCCCAGCTATTCGATTACCACTGTGCTACAACGATGCTTGCTGTTAGGTACAGCTGATAGCTAGTCTTGCAATGGGCCTGTCTGACAATTTTCTCCCCTTGATGAATATTAAGTGTGAGAGAGAAAGGTGCGGGTAATAGGAAAAAAAAAAAAAAAACACCTCAAAAAAATTAACCTGTTACAAGGTAAACCATTTCAGCAAAAACATTTTGTTCTTTAAATTACTTACAGTAATAGCAGGAACAGGGAAAGTCAAGAAAAAAAAATGAGTATTAGAAAGAATGTGGGGATATGGATGGAGCTTCTGCAGAGCCGGAGCAGAAAAACATTTATGGAAAGTCTTTGTATTAAGCTGAGAAATGAGAAGGGAAGAATGAAAAAAGGACATGTTATAACCCAGTCACCTCATGGCTTTGAACTAAAGATCATGTAGAATATGGATTTTAAAGTAAAAACTGTTTACATTCCTACAGGGGAATGTAGCCAAGAAGTTTTTACTTTCTACTTACCCCAGAACACACCCTTTAAAACAGCAGCTTTGCTAGTTTTAGGCTATTTGATCCAACAACAACAGAAAAAACACTTTCTTCAGGAATCTTTGATATACTATATTCAGGTCACAATGGCTGATCACTAAGTCTATCAAAAATAAGCAGCTTAAGCTATACCACAGAGGAATGAAAAGCTATTTGCTTCCTTTTATTGTCAAGGGAAGTCCAAGCAACTTGCATTCTGAGCAAAATGCATCAGCAGTCCCCTGCTGAAACCGCTTCCCATTGTACATGCAGTGATGTGCCAGCGTCTCTGGCCTTGACATGCCACATTCATGCAGCTTTCATCACCAAAAGCCACTGGAAGCTGCACGTTCTTCACCCACTCTTGATTTTACAAAACCTAGCTGCTCTCTGGAAAAGGTATGTGATCTATGTGTTGCTTCACCACACGTAAAGCAAGTCAAAACTCTCAATTTAAAAGGATGCAGAAATTCAAGTGCAATCTGCCCTCCCTTCCTCCTTCCAGCACATAATTTGGGTGCAAGGGTTACTGGAGGTACTGGCTGCAGTCACCGTCCTGCCCAGGGGGGCAAGAATGCCCCTAGTCCATAGGTGCAACAGCAAGAACCTGCACCGGGCATCCACTAATGCCATCCTTGCACCATTTCTGGTGGAAATACAGATTTCACAGGTGCAAAGTTCCTTTTTCTGCTCTACAGCAGCAGGAGAAAAGAGAAAAAAAAAACAAAACAAACCAAACACCAAAGAATAGACTCACAAATCTGAATTATGTGAAGGAGGAATTATTAGCAAATGAGCTACTGAGCAGCCCTGTTCCATGGCGTAAAAAGCAATCTGACTAAACACAAAAAGCAAAGTCCATGCAAAAAAAAATAAAAAACCCAAAAAACCAACCCTGCAGTCAGGAAATGCCAAAGTTAAAAGAGTGTCCTTGTTTTTCAGCATGGCAGCACTTCCAGGCAAAGGTAACACCTTTCCTAAAGCCAGGGAATACATTGGGAAAGTGTCTTGTAACACACAGCCCCTTATCCCCCAAACTCTGAAACCTAAGCAGCCTCACACTGCAGCTAAACAGTAAATTGAGAAGAACTGCTCCAAATTTAACCAGGTATCGGTCACTCTACCCATCTGCCAAGAGATGAGGTAGCTGGCACGCTAAGACAGGTAATTTTTAGCCCGTGGAACATGGAGATGAGCGAAAGAGAAAAGGAATTAATTCAATTGGCTTTATTTTGGCTGGCCAGGTAGAGTTCCCAAGCCTTCTGGAAAGCATCCCAGAAACCTTTCGGGACAGGGATAACTTTCTCCTCTCCAGTCATATTCCTCACTAGCAACTAGGTGCTTCTGTTCAGCATCAGTTACCAAAAGTTTTTTGGCCTTTCTTTGTTTAGACTCACCAAAAAAAGGCACAGCCCCCAAGCCTTGCTTGTTTGGGTTTTGGGGGTTTGTTTGGTTTGGTTTTTTTTTTTTTTTTTAGACTGATGCAACTGTAAGACCACTCACTTTTCTATGAAATTCTTGAAAATATCTTTTTGTGTGTATACAAGTGCACTGCAAATATGGACACTGCAATTACTGACCTGATTTGTCAAAGGGTTATATACTTGTCTGAGGTTTGCCTGAGAAACATCATATTCCTCTATAAACAGTTTGTCAGCCAGAGTGGAGTGGAGGGACCCCTCAGGATTTGCCATCTCAGTACCTTATGCTACACTGAATTGGAGGGGTCTTTGGAGATGTGGGAATGCTAAGTCATTCAATACATTCCTGGAAAAAGAGCAGAAAGATGAGCAGTTTCTGGAAGGTGGCACCTCAGTGAAGGCAGGGCTAGTACAGTTGGGAAAGGCAAAAGGACTCAAACTAACTGTGCCTGGTATTAGTGGGGTCTGGAGCAATCCTGCTCCACCTTCCAGCTTGGACTGGTTTTGTCCAAGGGGATGAACACAGCACACCCCAAAGGGCTGCCTCTAAGTCATGCAGGCTTAACTAAGCCAGGCCTAGAAATGATGTCACCTGGGTACTGCACAAGGCTCAGCATGGGCACCAGCCCCTCCCAGCAAGACCCAAGATAAATGTAGCTCAGCTGCATTTCATCCTAGAGTGTGACCAGTCAGGCTCTGCACGGGCTGCAGGTGTACTTCTAGACCATTGATTAACAATTCCTTCAGCTCCACAAAGGCTTTGATTTTTCTCTATACAGGGGAAGTTACAACGTTTAGCACCACAATTTTTCTCAAAAACTTTTTAATAAAACCTTGAAGTGTCTCGAATAAGTCACCTTAGGTGTATGCACTAGGTCTATGCAGAAATCCCCTCTCCTGAGATCCTCTCAACAGGACAGACATTAGCCAGTATGTCAGAGGATTTTCCAGGGGAAAGAAAGCCTGACTGAACATGGGAGACGCCTCTCCCTCAGGTGGGATCTGTGGCACCCCACGGGCCACCCTGGAGCACTGCAGAGGGGTGGGACTACAGGTACAAAGCTTGCACCCCAACGTTTAGGCTGGTTACCGGTAGCAGCACCTTATCTGCAGGAACAGACAGGCTGCAGCAGGAGGATGTGCCAAGCCGAACGGTAACAATCTGCTGGGCAGCTGTCCAGAGGAAGATGCAAAACAGCCATCCATCCTCAAACATGGCTGGAGTTTTCTGGCTGCTTCTACCTGCTACGCCAGAGCAAAGGAAGAACAGCAGAGAATCTGGTGACTTAAAGAAGGTCCAGAGTTATTCCGCCATGGGAAGACGGGGAGCAGGGTGATGGTGGGGTGATGGTGGGGGAGTTTGAAGGAATCTCAGTGTCTCAGGAAAAATGTGGAGTGTTCCAGGGACAAAATTCACAATCCAGCAAGAAGGGCCATCAGTGAGGTTACTCTGCAGACAAGGCTACCAGTTTCTTCCCCTGCTAGCAAGGAGGCACTAACAGCTCAATCATCATTGCTGCAGCAGCTTCACAGGAAGATCTGGCAGCCACAGCTCTTGTCCTTACGTCTTAACACATCAAAACCAATACTTTAAAAAAAAAAAAAAATCAGAAAAACAGCTGATAGCTGAGAGATTGTGGCTGTTGCCAAATAATATTTATATTAAGTAATATGGTAATATGCAGACTAATATCTGCATGAGCTGCTGGCTCAGCTATAGGCTCGCTGATGTTACCCGCTACAGCTCACTGCAGCATGCAGAGGCGGATGTGTGATTCTGGAAGCAGAGTTTAAATTCCAAATTATAAGTACGCCATTGCATTACATTAACTTTGGCATTTCGTAACAATGTATTTAAAATAATAAAATTAAGAATAACCTAAGTAAAACATCTAAGTGTGGAAATCAGCAGGCTATCAACGATTTCTCACATACACATTTGTAAAATGTCCCTGCTTGCAGGGTGTTTCCCACCACAATATCACAGAAAGCTTCAAATGCCGTTATGAAATGCAAGAGTATCCAAGGGAATGGAGGACTCAAGTTGGCCTTTACCTCAGAAGGTGTTATGCCGATTGTGTCTCTTCATCCCAGCAAACCTAATACACAGCTGTTGACTGTATTGGATTTTGTTCTCCAAAAAAGTGAACAGAGAAAACATATGCCCACCACAGAGGTTCATCACTCTAGGATTCAAGCTTTGCTGCCTTTAAAATAATAGCAGACCGAGCAAGCAAATTTAGTAACCTCAGTTACTTGGCTCATCATCTTGGACACCTCCATCAGAGATGATGAGCCTGGATCCCTCAGGCATCTGACGAGCAGCCAGACCAGCCAGGAAAACTTCAGTTTTTGAAGCACAGGTAGTGAACTCTTCACCTCCAGCGTGTGTTTAACTGCACTGATGGTGGTTGCATGCAATCTGGTCAAGTCAAAGCCAACTTTTATTACGTTAAGTCCATTTGAGACTGCTTGAAATGAGCGTTTACATATCAGATTACAATCTGATATCTTGTTTAGGTCCTTGTGAAACTTCATCAGATGAAATTCTGAAATGCAGGGAACTCTGAACAGCCACCAGAGATGAGAGTCTCCCTGGCCATCCCAACATCAAAGCTGGGCCAACGTGGCAATTATTTTTCAAAGTTTTCTGGGCTGGTTGAGAGCCACTTTGAGGACAAACTGCTGGCAGTATAAACCCCTTAGCAATTGTGAAGCTGTTAGTTATGCAGAGGAACATGCACTACACAGTTTAGATTTTGTTGGATACACACCTAGACCAGTCTCAATGCATGCTCAATAAGCAGTTAGTAAATGCTACTCAAGTGGTTGAGATCAAAAGCTAGTTTCCTCTAGGTATGCACTATTTAAGACAGTTTTGATCTGCTAGAAAAGTGATCCAAGCCTCAGCCATTCTCCAAGTATTAACATTTATTATCTGTTTCGTCAGATTATTTTTTTTTTCATTCTCTGAAACACAGCTCAGGAACCACAAAGTTGGTTTTGCCCGAGCTTCACAAGCAGATCACTGTTTCAGCACCTACATTTTCATCCCAAAAGGCAAACATCAGGCTGTGTTGTGATCAATCCCTTGTGCAGCTCAACAACAACTAGTCCTTGCTGCACAAGCTACAACACAGCTGCCTTGGGAAGTCACCTACCATGCTAGAGGGCTTGTCCAACCCAGGACACCACGAATGACTCGGTGCTTCCCGTCCTGAGTCAGCATGTTGCCCTCCACATACTCTAAAGCACCTGCTCCATTACTCAGACACGTCGTTTTCCTACAGCATGATGGCATGCCAGCCACTTCTCCAGGATTCCTCAAACAGGTTTTCTTGGTAAACACTGTAGTAAGCAGCCAGGTGCCACATTAAAGCCTGGTTCTCAATGTGGTTCTTTCAAATACTCATTTTAGCCTCAAACTGCCCCTTCCCCCATCTTTTAAAGAGAAGGTATGCAAAGAAGCTCAAAGATCAACCAGTTACTACTTTTTTTGTGTACTAAACACAGTTTAACTAATTAGTACTACCATCAAACTTGATAATAAAATCCTAATCTTTAGAAAGTATGTCAGTGGCTATTACAATTAGATACAGTTTCCAAAGCATTCCTTAAATACAAATTCAGTTGCACAACAAAAGAGCAGCCCTATCCCCACTCTTTAACATTGAAAACATGTTTTATTTTTGAAGCGTCTCTGTGGTCTCGGTCCCTTTAAGGTAATGTTTCCTTACAAAACGTGCCCTGTGTCCAATCCAGATGCCACACCGAGGAGGGGGTGCCGTTGCTGATTACAGTGTTTCCAGCTCCCCCCCTGTGCTGCCCTACCCTCCTCCGGGCTGACGGGCAGGATTTCTCAGGGCTACTACAGCAGGAAAGAGACGGGAGCACTAGAGCCCTTGTGCAACAAAAGCTTTAAAGATACTGAAATAACCACCCTCTCACCCCATAGTCTGAGATCTTTGAGAAATCCAGTGTAAGGACTTTGCACAGCACTTGGACCCTCTGCACTTGCTTGGGCTTAATGTTCAGAGAGGGAACAGATGAGAAAGCAAAGAGCTCAGAGCTGAGCAAACTGGGCTACAGATCCTTCTGCCACAAAGCCCCACTCCGTTCTGCTTCCACAAGGTCATTTTGCCTTTTGTTTTTTTTTTCTCATAAGTGGCTTTGAGCACACTTACCGTCTGGGACTTCATCCGGCCGCTTCCTTTTCTCATAAACAACTATGATGACAACGAGGATAACGATTTCTGCCAAGATCCCCAAAAAGGGCCAGAGGGGAGCCAAGTGGCTGCGGACACGGAGGATGGTTGTGACCGAGACAGAGCCGACCTGGTTGGTTGCGTTGCATTGGTACTCGCCAGGATCCTCGTTTATCTGTAGGTTTGTGATGCTGAGCTCAGTGTAGTTGTCTTTATTTGAAATAAAGAATCTGCCGGAGGAGTTGTTGATGTCCTGATAAAAGGAGAAAGGAGGAAGAGGAAAAGAACAAGAGCTTTAGTAAGTTCTGGTACTTTGCGTTTCTACATCATGGAAACTAGAAGAGATGTGAGGGATTCCTGCAAAGAGGCTGCTTCCTTAACACAACAGAAAAGACCACTACTAGCGTTTATTCTGCGTTTCTCAGTAAAGTGAGCTGTGCTTCCAAACACCAACAAAAACCATCAGCTTAACTGACAACCTGTATTTTCATCCTCCTTCAACAGTATCGGCCATGAAATGCTGGTGGTTGTGATCACATAAGCTACCACATTATGTTCTGGGACTTTTGCTTCAAGAGAAACTGTTATGCTCCACTCACCAGTTAACAGAGCTAGGATGAAACAAGTAACAAGAAAGAGGATACATTCCCTTGAAGGGGACAAAACATAGAGGGGGAAAAAATTTCAACATAGAGGGGAAAGGGGAAAAGGGAAAGCAGTACCGGTTAAGATTATTCTACGCAGTATTAGATACCTTAAATAGTTAGACAATGCTATGATGGCGCTAATAAAATTTTCCTTTGCTATGTTTTTAAAAGAAACATGCACTGCTCACAGATTTGTGGTCAGGGCAGCCTAAGCCGCTGACTTCGGAAATATTTAGAGGAGCTGGAATTCAAGGCACTGTATTCTTTCTGTATTTGAAAAACATACTTCCAGAGTTGCTTAGGTTTAAAGAATTAAAAAAGGAGCAAAACTGATCTTCATGAAAGTTAATCTTGGATCAATTTATCAAGTAACTTCACCAGAAAAGACAGTGTGAAGGGAAATCTGCACACCACCACAGAGGATTCTGATGACTCGCAGTGCTTGGTAAGTCACTCCTATAGCACTGTCCCATAAAAATTTAAGCTCACGCTTAGCTGAACAATCAACCCATACTGTAATTTGCTTAACGTTTTTTCTTCATCTATCAATCAAACTGATACCTCTCTGGCAGATCATAGAGCAACATAAAAATAGGTGGGGTGAAGGATTTAGCAGCTTCCAGCTTGTCTTCTGCTATTCCAACTGCTGGTCAAATTTTCTTGCTCACTAGATCAGTTGCTACATGAAAAAACCACGATCACTTAAACACTAATAGGTATCACTGCCACATCCTCGTATTGTTGTGAGCTCAACCAGTAAAACTGGAAAGCAATTTAAGAAATTTATAACTAAATGCATTTTTTAAAAAGTCACATTTCATAACTCACATCTTGCAATTTGTAGCAGATACTGTGAACATCATATCTTTCTGGACAGTTTGTAATTTTGCCCAGAAGCAATGCAGTGAGCAACTCGGTTATTTATATTGCCGTGTGAACAATTTTACACTCACTGCAGCTCCACTCACTAATGTATCAAACTTCTGAGGAACTGCATTTCACAAAGTTATACGGCACCCTAAATAATACATCCCTAAAACCAAGGTGCTTGTTTCCTTCCTTACTGGGGGTTTGGGCAAGTTAACACATGCCTGACAACCCAGTTTTCTTACCTCAAATACTCCATTGACCTTCTTGCGCCACACCCACTCAGGGTGTGGGAAGCCCACAGACTTGCAGTACATGAGTGCCTCCTGCCCCTCATTTTTATTTTCACTTCGCTTGTGACCAGTGATGTCAGGAGTAGCTACAAAACAAAAGAAAAAACTCCATGTTTACAAGCTGCTCATTAAAGAGAGAGTCATTTCAAGCTCTGAGAATCTGAACAGAAAATACGTGACAAGTTCCCTGGAAACTGCTCATTTCCCACACTGCGCCTATCTTACAGAGGAAAAATTGTGATGCCCACGTCTCTCCAAGCAGCACCTCGGCTGAAGATCTGCAAGAATGTCCTTCAGGCTTGGTTTGCCAGATAAACTGATGGACAAGAAGTCTCAACATCAGACTTGAGTCATCTACCAAAACCCCACAAAACTAAGATGGGCCCAGCCGTTCCCCAGTGCAGGAAGCTGAGAAACATCCACATCTCCCTCCCCACCGCTCAGGAGGCCCCTGCAGCACCCTCCACTTCGAAACAGAGCTGTCAGAGAGTCTGGTTACAACTTGCCCATCGCGTCAGGACTCTGAACTGATGCTGTCTTAACACGAATTTTTGAGAGCTGAATCAAGATATTCTTCCTTGCAGCAAGATGTTAGATTTGGTCCACAGACATGCTGTGACTTGTTACTCTTTATGTTTGTTACTTACGCCTTACAGTGACACTACTCCTGGGTAGCTGTAGCGCAGCAGAATAATTTCCTTTAGACCATACACAAATACACAGATTCTAAGGAGGGTTGCAGGTGAAGCTGGGCAACCACAAGCAAAACACATCCCTGAACATCAGCAGAGATCTTCTGCATCAATTTATAAATAACATTACTGCTGTTTGCCACGTTTGTCACAGGAGCCCGTTGCAGCTTAATACCTCATAAGAGATTACGATGGATCAATGCACTGCCCGAGCTGAACCTTCACTTAAGCAGATGGCTTTGGTGCTGCAGTGACCACCTTTAAAGCCCATTCGCTTTCTAGCTTGCTAATTATGTCACACATGGCCTGCTGTGTGATCACAGCATGGTGATCTGTTAATCCAGTCAAAGTCCAATCCGAGTGCTCCAGGAAGAGACCCCCTGGCACTGGAATTTATTACAAGGATCTATTCAAGGAGAGTTAGTTCCCTTTATCATTAGTAACCCCTACATACAGATATAAAGAGGGAGTACAGGTTTGTGACAGCTTATCTGCAGCTGCAAGCTGGAAGAATTAAGCAAATTTCACAGTTCTCACCAGTCGCAGTGAACAGAAACAAGCAAAACATCTTGTGCAACCAGAGAGCATCAGCTGAACCTGCTCTTCCCCAAAATTACATCGTAACTCTTTAGGAAAATGTTCAGCAAGTTTAAGTGCTAAAGGAATTATCATATTTCGAAGGCTTTTCAAATACAGAAAGCATCCCACGCCTTACCCCTGCAAGATTCTTTATGGACAGTAAAGCAGCAGATTGATAATGTTGTTAAGAGGCAGAATTAAAATAAACTTCTGAACAACACAAAAATCATGGTTGTTAAGAATACTTAAGGTACAGTGTTCCTTAGCATGTGTGTATTCACCTGAAAAGACACCATCAGGGGAGGCCGATCAACCCAGGCTTTTCTCAAAATGCCTATGTAAATTCAAACAGGATTTCCAACACACGTGCGAGCTCTGCACAAGTTCTGACCATTTGCTGTGTCAAGAAACATGCACTTGCTGCTTACAGAATTATTAACTCTAAGTTGCATTTTCTGAGGCATGATTTACTCCAACTCTGGAAGCACCAGAGTTGTCAGTACACACTGACAAGCTGAACAGATCCTCCATGCTGGATGCTGGGGCAGAGGCCAGTTCCTTAGCAGAGATACTGCCTGCCAGAAATGAAAACTAACTCCAGGGCTTGGTAGAACACTTAAGGAAGTGATGACATTTTAAAACTGTAGTATGTTAAGCATGTTCTCTTTTCTTTTTTTCCTCCTGTTTTTTAAACATCTTTTCAGCAAGGAGCTGAAAAAGAGCTCATTATCTAAGAAAAATACTATGCTTGTATCATCCCATAAGGAAGAAGGTAAAGGAAGTACTTGATCAAAGTCTGTAAGTATCCACACAGGCTTTGCTAACAACATTCAATATACATGATCATATAGTAAGACCAGTGGATGAAGCCAGACAAGTGCCGACTAATTGCGAGATGATGCTAACCATAAGCATGATATATAAGAACAAGGCACTAGGGGTTTTATTTATCCTTAAGAAAACTGACACCTAAACTGTATCTTTACACATCAAACATGAAAATACTTTGAGACATAAAACACGAACTGAATGAAGGCACCAGATCATAACAATTCACTGGCCCTGTGCAAAAAGAAGCTGTCAGGTATAGAAACTGAAGCAAGCTGGAAAGGAAAGAACATTCCATGCTGGCTAAGTGATCACACACCACCTGTGCCTACAAGGGGCAATAATACTTGGAGGAAATTCCGTTTTCAAGCTGAAGGTCTCCAAGCAGAAAATAAACCCACTTTAAGGTTGAGTGTGTTGCATTAAATCTTCAGGATACTAAGCACCAATATGCACTTGCAATGTCCTTTGAAAAGACTGTCTGCAGCCTCGAAGAGAAATATAACATTTATTCCAAGAGATGGTAGTTCAAGAAGAATTTCATTTAATCTTGTGAACTACCAAAAGGTGTCATTTCTTCCTTGCTAGGCTCGGAAAGTTCTCTTTTAGGCAGGAGTCAGTAAGCCCAGTGACTTCGCTGTGGTTTTTGCTTGAGGATAACATGCAGAGATCTCAGCCAACCTAAGGAAAACAAAAGGCCAGCACCAGCAGAGCACAAGAGACAGACTTAAGGTGGCAAGGCGACCGTCCCAAAACTGGCACTGACAGGCTGTCAAAAGCAATTGCAAATTACCCCCATTAGGAAAAGAAGAAATAGGATTCATCACCTTAAAGCTGAAGCCCCACACAGTCTCCATCTGTCAGCACTTAGTTTTTCATTGCCATCTACCAGCAGACAGCGAGTCAAAGCAGAACTTTGCAGGGGAAAAAGGTACAGTAAGTCAGCACTCTGCAGCTGGCCCACTTTTTCTACAAGGTTGCTGACATGTAGAAAGAAAGCAAGCAAGCTTTCTAGGACACCTTAACTTCTACTGCAGGGTGACCTAGTGTTCTCCTACAGCCAAGAGATAATTATATTTCTTTTAAGAAGAGGACATGTTCGCCGGGTTATCCAAATGAGAGCGTAAGTGACAAGAATACATTGTGCTCTTTCCTTGCTGGGCAGTTATGCAGCAGCCATTTCCAGCTCTACTAGGACAGGGACTATTTTTATATGTAGTTTGAGGGGAGCACTACATGGAATATTAATATTTCAGGGCATAATGCTAGCCAGTTTCAAGCTATAGCTGAGACATTAATCCAGTACTTATTCTACCAAACTGCTCGACGAATTGTGTTCAGCTGTACAAACTACAATTAAAATATCACTGTAACTGACCTCAGTCACAGATTTAGCAACAGAGCGATGTTTTCCTGTGAAGCTTTTCAAGTCAAGATTTTTCTTACACCATTCTGCTCCACTGCCAGTAACAGATAAAGCACAGAATAAAGCAGGTTTTGTTCAGAAAGGATTAGGATTTCACTTCAGCTTTCAAGCAGCAGAATCCACATCTCTGTTCAGATACAGTTGGCTGTGGAGACATGGGCACAACATGCTACGTCAGCTCCTGCATCAGCAAAATCAAGATAACGTCCCTGACAGAAGAAAGCAAGTTCTTTATTCTTACATTATGAAACAGGAAAAACAAATATTGAAGGTTTGTTTGGAACAGCATATGGAAGAGCAAAAAGAGGCAGGGCTAGTTTAAATTAATTGCTACCAAAAAATAATCAAAATACACACAGATTTAGCCATTCTTGACCCAAGTAAACTTCTGATAAGCATAATTCTTTTGGTAGCTTTAAACTGAATCACAACAGAAAGGGAGTTTGTGCCAGAGTAAACACCAGACCTCCATGCTGCAGGTACCAAAGAGGCACAAAATACACTGTGCAGCAACTTTCTGAATGGTGTGCTTTTAATACAGCCCCGAAGAGAGTTGGGTTTTTTTCTTGTTACAGGGCATACAATGTCATTTCTTCATATACAGGAGGTATTCAGCCCTTAATTTCCAGGTGTTTTCAAGATATTTTACTATCATTACTAAAAAGGAGCAAAGAACTAGTATGTGTAACACCTCCAAACCATGTCCCAGTTAACAAAAACCCTTCAAATTTTCCCATTAAAAGACAAAATTAAAGCAAGGGCAAAAGCACCTAAAAATATTCTTGAACATAAAAACTATTATGTCTTATGGTGACCTAGTAAAAAGGCTCTGGAAGATTTATTTCTCTGCATTATAATTCTAATCCTTGTCTACCTTTATAGCCTGCGCATAGAGCTAAGTCACCAAAAGGTACCACAAAAAGGGAGAATGTGACACGCATTTTCTGTGTAACACTTTGGATCAATTTCAGATGCAGTTGTACTAAGAGAATGCCTGATTTCATAATTAATTTCTGGTACAGCATTGTGAAACTGCAGCAGAGGTTTCTTAAGACAGACAGGAGTCAAGAAACCAGTATCTTCTGAGGCTGCTGAAATAACCACTCGTTTTCCAGCATCCTGCTTGGACTGGAGCCAGAGTGAAAGTGGAAGAGTAACAATCTGAGTCCAGGTATTGCATGTGAAACGAGCCTCTAGCTCAGCTGAAGTTCGGGGGTATAATAAGCATTTTTCAAAAGTAGTAAGTTTTATGTCTCTCAGAAGCAGCAAATGGGACCAGTCTGAGCACTTGCTATTGGAAAATCAATAGCAACTGGGGAGAATAGAAAAGGAAGGTGCAAAATGAGCCAGGGATATGAAGAGGGAAGTGAGAAGAATCCCCTTGATGACCTAACAGCAGAAAGGCCTCATAGGAAGAGGCGTTACAAAGCTCTACCTGTCCAGGTGCATGGAAAGAAGGGAGCCTTTGATGGGGAGGCAGGGCAGAGGGAACAGACACCCTCCATCAGTCACAATTCTTGCACTGCTTCCAGGCAGCCAGAGGGAACTGTAAGCATGTTCTTCCCCATCTGGTTCTCACTGCTGCTGCTCTGCACCAGACGATAGTTTGTGGAGTATTAGAAGACAAAAAGACAAACTTGTTTCCTCCTCCTCCCAAGATCTTGATAAGAGTAGAAAGGCTGCAGAGGCAGAATTCTTCAGAGTTGCTTCCCCCCCTTTTAATCTTCAAGTTTTCAGAGCTCCAGTATCACAACACCGCAAAAGCACTGCAGGTATTTCCACTGTGTGGCAACAGAGCAATTAAAACAAAGCCTACTTCCAGACAGGGAGCAAATAGCACACTGCATCTTGGCTCGTGCCTGGCAGGATCATCATCACTGCTCTGCTGAGAATAACCACATCGTACATCACGAGCTGGTTACCTGCAATGCTCTCAGCTGGCTGACTTCACTGCGAAAGCAAAGTGTGGGAGAAGGTCCCTATTTCAAGGCTGAATCTTCCCAATATCAGCATTTGCTCAGCCTGTTGTTTCAGGCCTAGAGCTGCACTCACGCAGTGCCCCTAACAGCTCTGAGACTTTGAGCAAGAATATTTGAAGTCTCCACCAGACACTTCATCCAAAAGCTGTATGAGGGAAGCCAGACTTAGGCCATTCCCAGGAATTCCCTGAGACTGACACTAAAACCCCAGTATTTTCAACTGCTGTTATACTACTGCCACACTAGTAATATTTTTACCAACAAAATCTGCTTTAAATATGCACGCACACCTAGCAATTCTAACAGTGGTGCTCATGCTTCTGCATTTTTATCTTCTTACATAGTACATGTAGAGAAATAGGCAACATTACATAAAAGGCAAATGGTACTGGTATATCCTGGATTACATCTGCTGCGAGGCATTTGTTAAAGTTGTTCACAAGTTGTCAGAAAGTCACTATTTTGGTCCACAAGCATTTTCATATTCAGAACCATCTTTTCTATGTGCATCGGCAGTTAAAAATTGCAATATAATTACAATTAGCAATTAAGCAGTTACATTTGTGCACAATTGCTTAACCACAAATACTGTGACAGGCCACACATGTAGGTAAGCATTAAATCAGGGCAGCTGCATGGTCAGACAAGATTCATGCATCACTGATACATCACATATTCCATGATTAACAACTAGGTAACATCTCTACACATGAAGTAGTATCAAAAAATCTGTTTGCTTTGAGAACCAGAACTGCTTTGGCAGAATGTGTTGGGTATTTACACCAAACTGCAGGAATGCCAGAGAATGCTTTCCTTTGCAAAGCAAAAAAAATAAAAAAAAAAAAGCATGTGTAGTCTTTGCAACTAGCATGGATATTATTCAGACATTTACATCCAAGAAAATATGTGCGATACCAATACCAGTTTAGCTATATGGCTCTTCCAGGAGCAGTAACTCAAATGAATAGTCTGATCAGAATGAATTTATGTACAGCACTAGAACCGCAAGGAGACCACCAAGTTCTCTAACTTGTGCTTTAAATGCAGTCTCAAGTTATTACTACACAAGTTTCCAAGTAACAGGAGTCAGGTAGGAAAGCCTCTTTTCAGTTCCAGTTTGCTTTGCAGAAGACTTGACAAGGTACTTCCCACTCTACGCAACCCCTGGTACTTCTCTCTGCCGAGGAGGAATCCGAGGCCCATCAGCCACCCTCGTGATGCTGTAAGGAGGAGCTGGAGAATTACTCCAGGGTTACTGAGCCCGGGAACTGTGACTGCAGCTGAACAAGCTGCGGGTCTAACACCTCCCAAGAGTGGTGCTGGGCTCATTAACTTTTACCTGATGACTACTCCTCTGTATTTATATGTAAATTACCTGTGAAAAGTTGTTAGTAGGATTAGTTATTATCCTCGCTCCGCCCTTTGTGCCAGTACTTCAGATATATTGACTTTTCTTTCTACAGTGTTAAATCCCAGGGCTCTGTAAAATATCTCTGCCAAGTTCTCTCGGTGTCCCACCCGGCACCAGACAGCAGAGGACCCCTAAAAAACTTTTCTAAAAGGCTTTTTGAGATTATACAGAGCTGGAAAAGGTCTTAAGCTATTACCAAAGTCAAATTTCCTGTCTCTGGAAGCGGTTTGTCACCCAAAGCAACCTAGAGAAGGTAGAAAGTACTTTAAATCTTCATTAAGATAATATTAGGAGATTTAGCAGATACAGCATAAGAGCAGGATGCTAAAAAAGCCCTCTAATCCAAGAAAAAATTCACACCTATGTACCTTGAACACCCAGAAGACAAGCTCACCAGAAGTACAACCCAAGTTTGAATTCAACTTGCTGTAAGCAAGGCAGTAATTATTTTTAGAGGTGCAGTCAGATTTTTTTTATCCTAGGCCAACAGGAACTTGTGGTGCATTTGCATGAGCACATATTTTAGATTTCCTTTCTCCTTGCAGAGATAGCTTCTGCACCAGATCTGGTTAAATACTGGATATATTTTGATCGGTTGTTTTATGCAAGATCATTGAAAAAAAAATCTTTTTAAATCGGCACAGGAAATCAGCAAGCTTTTCTTGGTACAAAAATCAGTCAGGATGATTATTTATATGGCAAAATTTTTCTTCCCCAAGAAACTCTTTGTACGGTTCAAAAGATGATGCTTTCCAGAAAGATGGCATTCAGGATAATACTGTGCATTTGTCATTTCACACAGACTGCTGAATTACTCCCACTTCCTCACTTCGGATTCAGGAACCTGACCATCAGCGTTCAGTGAGGCACCAGAAATCCCCAGGGAAGAGATCAGCTTTCAGCTTTCACTAAAGATCTCTGGTACTTAATTTAAACGGTAATGATCACAATATGGATCAGGATAGGCTGCATCACTGTGCAGGGATGCTAAGAAATAGTGTGAAGCATTTTCCTTCCCATGGTTGTAAGACTTTTTAATGGTTTTTTTTGTGTGTGCACTCATCTGCCTTTGACTAGCAAAGCTGCTACAACGCATCAGTTCTGTCTTACTGCAGCACATAAGGGGCAAACCACGGCTACTGCAAAGCAGTGGGTCAGTGATTTCCACAATTATTCAATGAGCAAAAAAACTGTACTGTGGCAGCATTTTGACACCGTATAAAATCCCATCATCCCCACTTTACCTCTATGTTGTACACCTAACAGAAGTGATGTCCTTTTGTTCAACAACTACAGTAAAACTCAGTGCACATCTTTCACATTTTGCAACTTCTAGCCATGATTTTAGGGTCCAAAAGATGTCAGAAGGCTACTAAAATGGACAATACATAAAAAAAGGTGCATGAATGTAGAAAAGCCCAATCTGGTGCAGAGCATCTGTCCTAACCAGAACCCAGGCTTTCCTGACAACTGAAATAGTCTCTGCAGACAAAACACAGTTCCAAGCTGCCACACATGAGATACTGGTTCTTACATTTTTCCTGTTCAGAACATACAAATTCAAAGTACACCGAATACATTCAGATGGCCTCATTTGCTGTGAAACAGGGAGGAAACCACAGCTGTCTCTGCATGAGCACAGACATATTCTAAAGCAATTTTTATCCTGCTGGACAGTCATGTTCTCTCGTGGCAGACAGATTTACCAAAGGAGCGCAGAAGCATGTGCAAGAAGGTGTTTTAGCACCCTCTGTACAGATCACAAGTGCAAAGGTCATACTCCTGTCTGTATCTGTGAGATCCTTCCCCTCGACTGGGTGCAAGACTTCCCCTGAAATTATAACCAAGGATTGGACACAGGCTCTATTTCACAAGGAAAGGCCTCTTGAGTTAACTCTCTTGTACAGACACTGAGCAAGATGGCAGAGGCAGTGAAAGCACTTCACTTTCAGGGAGAGGAAACAAAAACAAAACAAAAAGAGTACCTCTCACTTCTATAGTGGCGTTGGCTATAGGAGAGTTTGAAAACACAAACACGCACAAGTATTCCCCTGACTCTTCTGCTCTGGGCTTCAAAATCCTGTAGACAGGGAGAGAACACATGAGCCGTGGTAAGTACTGTGTTAGCAACCAAAAATGAGCAGGCTAGGAATTTATTCCCCCCCACCCCCCCCACCCCCCTTTAATCTTTTAACTGAATTCAGAGCTATTACTTGTTAATTCAAAGTAATGTTGTACAGATGAACCTACTTGAAATAAAGGATGTTGTTTGCCTGGAAGAAAGGTGAGCTCTACCCTGGAAAGTCAGTACCAATTTAGTTGAAGAGGCTGCATTTAGTTTAAAAGCAAAGAAGCCACCTGACACCGTTAGTTTGATGTAAGTCATCCACTAGCCCGTTAGGCAGATATCCCCTCCCACTGAGGGAGGAACAGGATTTGTATGTGCTAACTGCATTGAAAAAACCATACATGGTCAATTGGAAAGACAGACTACAAATACAATCAAGGCCGACACTGTCATCTCATAAGCCGTTTTCTTTTTTTCATAACAAACAGGAGACTGGTCCATTAACAGTTTTCTCCGATTCAGACTGGATGTGGAAAATCTGCAAAAGCTGGTCAACTCATGAAGGAAAACACCACATAGGAAACAGCTGCTACTTAAGAAATGCATTAACAACCAGTAAAGGGAAAAACAGATGCAAGCCAGCCAGAAGAAAGTCAGAGCCGCAACAAATGCAAAAAAAAAAAACCCAACCCCAAAACAGAAACCACAAAACCCACACAGAACAAAAACCCACCACCAAAACGAATTTACATTTGAGATGGTGCTAACTTCAAGTCCACCAGCTTTTGCTGTACTTTGAAAAGCTTTTGGATACAAATGTCTTAAAAGCTCTACACCGAAGTTCTTCAGATATTCACCTACAAAAGACATCTTAGATAGAGAAGCACAGGATGATGTGACGCATAATTTAGATCTCCACACAGCACAGAATAAGGTAGTTCTCCCCATCCCCCCCTCCTTTTACCGAAAGGCTTCTTGGCTTTTTTTAAAAACACATTAAGTAAACAGCATGCAGATGAACAGAAAGCCTGCAGAAGAGCACTGTAACAAAATAATTTAATTACACATGTAAACTGCTTAGACAGGTGGAAAAAGCTGCTGTTTAGCACAATACTTTGACTCAAGTCTTCAGTGTGTTTACAGCACTTATTTCCAGAGTCACTGGTGAAAGTCTATAGTTAGTCATAAAGTGAGTATCTGTCAGATAATAACATACCCACTTTTCAGAGTTAAAGATTATCTTAATGACATTTAGTATCAAACATCAAAGCGATAACTGTGTTTAAGCTGTAGGGAAGTAAATATCCTCAGGAGTACACAGCAACCCTGAAGCCTGCCGAAGCTGCTGGCAAAGGTGCAGTCCTGGCCTAGCTGCAATGGGCCAGACCCACCCAACTAAGCATTACTAAGCTATCCTAAGACCCTGCAATAGCCAGGGAAGGCAGAGAATACCCAAATTTCAGTTAACAGTATTTAGGACCTTGATAGTTAGATAATCATACTCTGATCACTGCTTTTTATCCACTACAGTCAATGCTTAAAAGAGAGGGGTGAAAGACACAGACATTGTATTCTTTCAGCTCTATGTAAGCTGCTTTTAAAAGTGTGAAACTATGGCAGCCCTACTGGAGTATTATAACCATAAATCACTAAAGCAAACGTAAGTTGATACAGCTGCAGTTTTATAGACAAACAAGCACATGAAACGAGTTTGCTCAGCCAACAAGTTCCCTCAGTCCTGCGGTTTTAGGAAGAGCCCAGCATTTTGTAGATGCAGACTTTTCAGCAGATGCAAAACCACCCAAGACACCATTTTCTTCTATTTAGCTCAGTAACCTGCTACTCAACTCAATTAACGATGAAGAATTCAGAAAGCATTCACTACTTTTCCCCTCTAAACTATGAATGTAGATTAGGGGACAGGTCTCCAGAATGAAAGCACAGGATGGCCAGAACCACTTCCAGGCACTTTCTGCTTGTAAAAGAATAAACTACAAATAATTCTTGCCCATTTTTAATTAAAATGGTGAACTAAAGACCTGTACTTAACTCTGAGCTTTCTGACTATAGCTGCCTTCCAGCAAGAGCAGCTACATCAAGACTTAATGAAGAATTAGGAAAGATATGTTAAACTTCTACTGTTGCCTGAAGCAGGACTTTTAAGGTATGTAGTTTAACTTACAAATTCTGAAGCATTCTGAATGGTAAACAACACTGAATTTTCGTGAACTAACTACATTTCACTAGCAAGATACAACATCTTGAAACATTTTTTATTTAAGAAAAATAAGTAGAATGCAAAAGATTAATCAATCATGTAAAAACTGCTGAACTTAAATAACCTCTTCTAACTACAACTACGTGGACATTGCTTTCATGAATTTGGTATTTCTGGATCTAAAAAATAAAATAACCAAATCAAGCTAGAAGTTAATGAACAGATCAAATGCAGTGTGACCACATGCAACAAAGAAATGCCACAGAAAGTCTGAAGCCACAAGATACAACAAAGCAGATTATAAATGAGCGGGAATTTGAGATCTACATTGCAAATACAAATTTTCCCAAATTCTCAAGCTGTCCTGTGATTGCACCATGCTCTACCAATCCTTCATTCACTGGGAACAAACTAATTGTCTTACAGTCTGCCCACCTTACTTCTTCCTTCTCCAGGATGTTAAAACTGAATGCAAATTTAATTCCTTTACTGAGGAATCTGAAAGGAAAAATCCAACCTAGCTTGGAACAGATTACAGAGAAGTCAACCTCAATACTGTAATCTTGATGCAAGATACCTTCTGTACCACTCAAGCTGGTGATTTTGGATAAGGCTGCTCATCAAGTTAATTGCTAGATAAGAAAGCAGAGCCTTAAAACTCAGATCCAGGATTAAACATTGTACTGAGGAAATAACAGGATGTAATTATGGAACTAATTTAGACTATTATTTTTAACTGCAAAACTGAACAGATAAAACAAAGCGAGCTAAAGTGGAAAACAAAAAGGAAAAACTTGAACACCTCTTTATCAGAATCAAACACAACTTCCATAATCCTGCAGATAAAAGGATGCTTTGCTAAGGAAATGAAAACCTTGCATATTTCTTAATCCTGTGCCAGTAAGCAACATTAGTGCAGTAAAGAGCCCATGGTGCTCTGCTAGAGAGAGAAAAAGGGCAGTTGAGTGTGTTTCCTTACTTTAGAGCAGAGATAAGGCACAGTAAACCAGATGCACTACAATATAGTGGGCCTTGCCCAGGCATAAGCACCTCTTTTTGACATAACAGTTGAGTAAGAGGGTTAGAAGTGGTCTAACGTCTCCAGTACGTTATCACTGGTGGTGTTAAAGACATTCCTTAAGTGATCTTCATCTTAGCTTAACACTGAAAGGAAAGTTGTATTTGCTATCCATTCTGGCATCAAGAGAAGAAAATGGAAGGGGGGGAAAAAACAAAACAAGAAAATTACACATACAAACCAGATTTTCATATGCTCTCATCAACTCCATGGCAAGAAAGCCCCATTTCAGGTATACAGAAACCCTCAAAGGATTTCCGTTCGGTGCAAGCTACAGTGAAACAAAAGAGGTGGCTGTACACATTCTGTTCTCCTTCACACCCTTAGATGGAAGGTAGAAACAAAGCCAGAGCATGCGCACATGGAACAGAGTAATGCTGAACATGTGGATGTACTGACAAATAAGAAGTGATACAGCTGTACTGGCTTAATCAAGATTTGGTGTAATTTCATAGTAGTGGTCTGACAACTCATCAGTAACAACTCAGACAACACCGTCTTTCATCTCCCAAGGCCAGAAAATGACTAAACCAGCTGATTTCAGTGATTTATGTACTGCATTTCCTTGCACAATAAAAACGCACAGCTGCAGATCCATCCTTATGTAGACATAAGGAAGACAGAGACTGCACAATATACTCAGAGGAAAAAACAACTAGACTATGTGTCTGTGCCTATGTCCATACATCATGCATACTCTAGAGAAGAACTAAATTAGTTTAGATTGAAAAGAGAAGTTTACAGAATGTTTTTGTTGACGTTATGTTTACATGAGCTAGTTGGGACAACTGGGGACAACACTTTTCCCAGAATTGTTCTTCTATTATGTGTACTTTTTGTGTGCTAATGCAGATCAACTCACTTTGTCTGACCACTGTGAAGCTGAACACCAGGGACCCTGGAGTCCCAACATCCCATCTATTCCAAAGCAGTGTGCCTACCAAGTTTGTCATTCACCAGCGTAACATGAAGATTATTCCAAAGAGACTTACTTGTATTCTGTAGTGTTTGAAGATTTTCTAGTGCCAGGGATCTCCTCTCCGTTCTTCACCCAGTAACTGGCAGAAAGGGGGCTGGGACTTGTGGTGAGGTTACACTGCAATGTGACGGCAGGACTGTACAGATGAATGACTACATCCTCACTGGCATTGATCCTGGGCTCTGAAACGAAGGACACATTAAATAGCAACAAATCTTCACTGGCAATTTTGCCCCACTAGCCTAAAATTCAAAGGGGAATCGGGAAGGGAAAAAGACTACACAAGGAATGTCACCGCACTAATTTGGGATACATCAAGAAAGTCACAGTAAGACAGCTGACCACTAGTGAAGGCAACACCTTATGGATCAACACCCCTACATGGAAAAAAGAGATTTAGTTTAGATTGGTCACTTTAATATTTAACATCACTACAGATTTCTGTGTAACACCATTAATCATCTTTTACACACTACTGACCATAATATGGGAAAACACTTGTCCTGCGACGATACATGAGAGATCAGCTGGTCCTTTGGAAGCAACTTCTTTCTGGCTATTACTTGGTTTCTCTACTTACACTGAGGTTTAAAACAAACCCATTTTCTATACAAAATAGCTCTCAAAGTTAGATAGTCTTCTGAATAGCATCTGTGGACTTCCCCCTACAAAAAGACTAACATCTACCTAAGGAAGATATCCCGTGCACACAAGATATTCCAAATAACACAACTTTCCTGATGTCTGAAATTCAAGCAAGCACCCAGTGTGAATAAGGCACAAATCTGATGAAGAATGGCTGAAAGAAGTCTTTAATGCTTAACGATAAGAAGTAAGAATACACACCAAGTTAAAATTAGAGTCAGGAACTATTTTGTTTCTAAAGTAACCTTAAACATAAACATTTACGCAGAAAAAAACCTGTGAGCCTCACTGCATAAACAGACCACAAGAGTTACATACTTTGCTGGTTGCATTAGGAACTAAACTAAGGCTGTTTCACTTTACAATCTTACCTGTTAATACCAGATACACATTTGGGGGGGGAAAGCCCTCCAGAAGTCATAAGATTAGTATGAGGGCACTGTCCTTACATTTGATAACCATGTTTTCTTAAGATCGTGCAGATAGCTATTACTCTCTAACAAAACAGGCTGATGAATTTTTAGAATAATCAGAGACAAGTTTCTTCCCGATCTTGGAAAAGAGACCTTTCTATTGAAGGTCTCATGGTTCACAGCTGGTTTCAAGTATTCTGAAAAAAAAAAAAAACAAACCAAAAAAACCCCCCAAAACTCAAACCCCAAAAAAGAAAAAAAAACCACCAAACCAAAACCCAACAAACCCTAACACAGGATGACAGAGCTTAAAGGAAATTTAAGAAATCTTGCTATTAGTCTTCAAAAAATATCCTCATTTAGTATTGGCTATAGTTACAGCTTGAACCAAAGGCCACTACTATAGCAGTAAACCTGCTGTGCGTTCTCTGTTTTTGATACATTTCCTTACTTTAAAGGGTGAAATTAATTCCAAAGCAGCTGTTGCCAGCTGCTCATTTCACCAACCACGCTCCTACAGCACCAACCTCTCTGAGCACAAGGGCTGCCTCCTCCACATTCTGGTCAGTGGCAAAGGGCAGGAGGGTGAGGAAGTCACTCACTAATGAATGTCTTTTGTGATTTTTGCCAAGTGAGCGAAGGATTTTTAATCCTGTAAATTTTGTTATGCTCTGTGGTAACATATTTGCAATATAAATTTAGTCATATCCATGCAGTCTTTTGGATATTCATCTGAAAAGCACTTGGACACAAATTATGAAACTGAAGAGGAGAAGTGGAAAATACCATCAGAAACGCTGCATTTTTCACTACATAAAACATTAATCTATCCAATAGTACAGTATTTAAGTTATTGCCCAGAGAGGTAGGTACAAAAAATATCTACCTACTAATGACCTGACAAAGCCATTTGACTCCTGTATATCCTTTTCCCCTTTCTTCAGCAGGCTGGCTACATAGCTTCTTTTCAAAGCTATTTAAAATCAGGACTATCATTTAACTGCAGAAAAACTGGTAGGTACTGTAGTAATGGAGGGGTTTTTTGACACTTTTCACAGACACTTTGCTCTTAACACACATTTTCAACTGTGTTTCTGCCTCATTTTTCCCATGCTGGGAATTTTAACCATGCAAGGATCTGTTTGGGTCTTATGAGGTACAAAATTGTTTTGTTAAAGCCATACCATTACTGGACAGCCCTACAGGCATCTCCATGCCCAAGAAAAAGCTTCTGTGCGCTCTCAGAAAAGCACTAACAGAGCTTTGGAAATACTTTTAGTATTGTTTGAAATAATAATTCAGTGTTAGAACACTTATCTACAGGAATAACTTTTGCTAGGATTCACTGATCGTACTGGAGGTTTTTTTAAACATTTTTCTTTGATGAAAACAGTGTCTTCAACTCTGTAGCCTGTGAAATAAATGCAGTGGTTTTCCTTTTAGGAGGACACTGGCAGGACAGGCTTCAGGGTGCTGTAACAGAGACTGCAACGCATCTAGCGAGCGCTGTTTTAACAGACGCCGATGCTCCTTGTGCTGCGCAGACACACAGCCTGAAGTGGTGATCAGCCTGCAGCGATCCTGGAAATGGAAAGCATACATGCTGTCATCAGAAACCACCACACAAGTGCCAGCAACAGGAAAAAGTCACCAAAAAACCATGAATCTAGTCCCTACAGAAACCAGGAAGTTAAAGACTTAATCCAGAAGGGGTTTGACAGTGGTAATCTTCTGGCTTTCATATTCTGTTGATAACAGAGTCTTCAGCCTCTAATACTGATGAACCTCAACATACAAAAAAAGCTTGCCTGGAGCTAATTCATACCTATTCTTACCTATGTTTCTGCTAAGCTGTGATGTCCAGAAAATATTTACAGCTGTCTCAAGCTTGCTTTGCTGGAGCTTGCTGCAGTCTTTTGTGTCTGACTTGCAACTTTTTTAAGTTTTAGGTTGAGAAAATGAAAGGCAACTGCAGTCTCATTTACATATTTAACCTGCATTTATGTCACTTCAATTTGTTTTTTTAAAAAAAAGAAAAAAAAAAAAAAGGAAAACAAATCAGGCAGTCTTAGCCTGATTTAATTCTAGAAGACAAGCTTCAAATGCAATACTACTGGGACAGTAACATCCAAAGAAAGATGTCCACTTAAAAAGAAAACTCTTCAGCATCTTGCTCTTTCACACATCATTTAAACTGCTTATTTCATGCAAGATCACATTTTAAAGTTAAACAAACAAGTCAACCAACCAAAAAAACCCCAACCATTAATAAATGAAACTGTTTATCCAAATTAGGAATGAGACAGGAACCAGATGTTAGTTCTTGGGTGCTAACGTGTAAAAATCAAGTTGTACTTGACCTCTCTGCATTCAAGTTCCAGTATCTGAAACAAGCTGTGATTTAAGGACAGTGAAGAGGTTGTGCTCTTTTGAAACATTTGATGTTCCCTTTCATTAATGTTGATGTCAAATAAGGCCAGCAGCAAAATGGCCACCATTAGCTGGAAACTCCTAACATTGTCGTCAGAAAATTCCTGTTTCAAAGATAAGTTGTGCTCATGCACACAACAGAGCAGCTGAGACGTTTTGGGCAGCTTCAGAGAAGATAGTCTCCACCTTCCAGGGACAGCTTGGAAACCTGCTTCCCACCCTCATCTCTGTTTCCAGCATGGTCACACAGGAGTTCGATGTCCAAGTGGTCTGTTCCCCAAGCAGTAGCTGGTCAGATCTCTTAACATACACAGTATTACAGAATATAAGCATTAAAGTATTTGGTTCAACATTTCCCCCTCCATGAGTAAAACACAAAAGCAGAAGAATTATCCTGGGCACAAGGCACTTAGCAATGAAGTCACGATACACACCCCAGAATTAGTAGCACCAGATGCAACAAGATGATGTTAACTGGGGAGGAAGATGAGAGGTTAAACTTCAATCCCTGGATCAGGTTAGTATCAGTGGCTTAAGAGAGGAAAAACCCCCTTTCCATATGGAGACATCTTGACAGTAATTCATTCCCAAATGACGACTTTTCATATGAAAAGGATTTTCTCCCTCAGTAGGTTACTAAAATTGACTGCACACAAAAAGAGAGAAGCACAGGACCACAAACTTGCCACACTCAAGAAAACTAAAGGTCTGAACAGGGGCAGAGGGGATTTCCAGGAAATATTACTCCCTAGAAGACAAATTTTTAAGCTTTGTCTTAAGGTAGTGTCATTTCCTGAAATTACACTTATGCAAGCAATCTACCCATCTGAGTCCTTTGGGACCTCAAAGGACAAAGGAGGAATCAAGCATTAGGACTGAAAGCTGGGGAGGTTTCAGCTGAACCACCCAATGCCACTTAAATTTTCAAGTCAATCCAAATCACTGGGGTTCACTGGCTATTTTTCCACATATATCACTGTAGTTTCCATTTTCCAGAGGTAAGTTCTCTGATCCAGCACTGCCAACTGCAGCACCACACCTTAGGGAGAGTTTAAGACTTTCTGGTTGGATTGGTGGGGGCTTTTTAGGGCATCCAAAAACATAACTGAGACATAATTACAGAGTTTGACATTTTTGTACCCAGACAAAACTCAAAGTGGTACATAAAAGATTTATTTATGCACAGAGCACAACAGCAAGGCAATACCTATTCTCTGCTCTTTGCCACCTTAGGACATTGGGAAATCACAGGGAACGCAAGTTCTCCTGTACCTCCATGCACCAGGCTCACGTTGCAGATTTAATTCACTCTACCCATAATTCATTAGAGATTTGCTTCGTCTGGTTAGCAAATGCAGGAGTTTTTCATCTTATGCAAAATAAAACAGAGTTTTTCTCTACTGACTCTGATGATACAAACTTCCAGACTTGGCTGGGACTGCTTTAGAAGCAAGCTGAACACTTTATTGTCTTGTAATAATAAAGAACAGAAAGTGATTTGGGGTCAACCATATTCTCTGCTTTTGAAAGCCTTTCTGCTGCCAGAAGTTGAATTCTCAGCCAAAAGTAATTTAGCTAAAGTTATTAGTTCAGTACCAGGGGGGAGTATATTCCCCTCCCTCCCTTCATAGGCTGGATTAAGAATAGCTGCATCGGCTCAGTGCTGCTGCATCAGAGAACTCATTAGGAAAACGGCGCTGTTCAGAAAGGAAAATAAACACCACGACTTCATGGAAAAATCTAAACATTTAAAGGTCACACATAACTGAAAGGGAAGGATTTGTACAGAAGCATATATGCAAGCAAAACCATGTAAGAAGGCATTCAGAGGAATTCCAAGAGAACAGGAGAAATAAAAAAACAGTCAGACCTGGGAAGAACACAGAAATCAAATGTAAAGGCACTCATGGAGAAGATAGCATTAGGGTGACTGGAAACCTACTACAAAACTAAAGGGGGTAGGGAAGAAACACAAATTCAACACTGGGCTTGTTTTCACACAGAAGCTATAAAACAGATCCACAGATTTTCCAAAGTCCTTTGATCCTAAGGAGAAGAGACACAGATGGCAGACAACGGCAGCACTACAGGTGGAGGAGCAGTCTAAGGGGTTCAAGACATCAGGGCAAGGTAGCAGAGGGTTTATCAGGGTAACAGGAGGGAAAGGGTCACTAGACTGCCTCTAGATACTACAGTACCACTACTGTAGGGTGCCGGACTCACTCTGAAGGACGCTTATAGTAGCCTGGGCTCGAATCCACGTTATGGAGGGATTTTGCCTCAAGTCATTCCTCCTGGGATCGTTGCTGGCCCTGCACTCGTAAGTCCCAGAGTCTTCCAAGGTAAGGCGGGTTATTCTCAGCACACTCACCCCATTCGCCCCGTAGGCAGTGTTAATGGTGACACGGCGCTTCCGAGCGCCATCCCAAAGCTGTTTGAAAGACTCAGCCCGGTTGACTTCAGCGTACCACCACTGGATCTCTGGAGTGGGGTTCCCAACCACATCACAGTACAGTTCAAAGGCGTCCCCCGTGAGTTTAGTTTCTGACATGGGCGACTTGACAAACCCAGCTAGAGGGAGGGGCAGCAGAAATGCAGTGACAGAGCAGCAGAAAACAAGAGATCTTATAAAGAACAAAGCAATGAGGTGCAGAAAACAAAGAATTAGATAAGACATTAGCATCTACAATAACAGAACTTTCACTGAAAAAACACAACACGGAGCACTTGCAGGTGGAGGTCGACAGCTTGAGAGCAGCGCGCTCCACTCAGAGTATTGACGGGAGACACAGCTTCATGGCACGAGGTGCTTTTCCTCGCCACTCTGGGGGATCCACCTGTGGCAGCTGCCCTTGGGAAGCCACAGGCTGCCAGGCACACCAGCGAGGAGGAACCTCCAAGCCGCTGAGCAGACTGACAGGCGTTCAAGCCTTTTTTTGGATGTGTGGACCTTGTAATCGGCAAGTATTAAGTGTTCATGGCCAGACGTCTTTCCTCTGAAGAGAATTCTTGCTTTATACGACCTATCTACAGGGGGACAAAAATGGGTAAAACCCTGACCTTCTGCCCTATGCAGCTTGCAACTGTGAACTCTGATTTGACCTTTTATTCCATCTATTTTGGACTTCAGAGGCAGGGAATTTCCCCAAGATACAAGTGACCTACTTTCCTGAAGTAGCTGGATCACCACAGCTCCAGTCTCACAACCTTCTAAGGTAACGGGAATTTCAGTGGTATATGCATACACAGGCCAAAAGATCGTTTTGTTAGTTCAGAAAAGGACAGCATCAAAGGGACTTCAACAAACCACACAATTTCTACCTTCTGAAACGAGATGCCATGCTGACATTTGTGATCAGGCCAAAATATCCTTATTATGGCATGAAATCCTTCAATACTTACCAGCCTCAGAGCTGTGTTAAAAGCACAGACATACCAAATTGTCCTTCAATCCTATTTTCAAAGGTATCTACTGAAAAGTGTTGCCTTTAAACTGGTCTCTTCCCCCACCAGCCCCCCCCAAAACTAGAAGATTAGAATACAGCTGGCCAGACAGATTATGCAGCAAAACCCATCATATTGCTGTGTTCCCTGGGCAGCAGGACTTCTCATCAGCAAGCACAGCTAATAGGGCCACACAGCTGATAAAACTCTGATTGTTTCATTCTTTTCCTCAAATTCACGGCTTATTTTCACGAAGAGGATTGAAAGAATTCTACAGATTTTAGAAAATGGAAAAGTGGACTTAAAAGCCTTGGAAAATTTTCTGATGCACACTCATTAAGTTCTTCCCACCTCCCCACATCATTTGGCCACGCTCATGAATGTATATATAACTGTTTGTTTCACTGTTTGACAATTACATAGGAAGTCTGCACTATAGATGCATCTCTAAATAATCACTTGGGCAGGAAAACAAGACCAAAAGTCTCTAGAGCACACAGAGAAACTGTTCCTTGATGGCATAGCCCTGTTTGAAGAGTAACTGTGCCATAGCTGCAAGTAACAGCTACAAGAACAAACACTCAGAAGTAAAAAATACTAACCTCAGAAATGGTTTCAATTACAAACTCATTTGATAAGGATTCTCCAGCCTTGTACTCCAGCACTAAAGGAGGCGAGCTCTACACTCAGTAGAAATACCACAGCAAATAATCCATTGCTGCAGGGAGAGCGAGGAAAAAGCACTAGAAGTGCCCTAATTACAGTTACAAACTGCACTAAGACCACCGTTGTTTTTCCTTGAGGTTAACAAGGATCACACTGTTTTCACACTGCTGCTTGAGGTAACACAGGAGACCTGGTTATGATCTTGCTCTGCTGGACTGTCCCCATTCCAAGGGATGCTGAACGAGGAAGACTTTGTATTCCCATAGAGGCATAAATCAGAGCGCGAGACTGGCATCTAGCTCAGCACGGTTTACTAGACGCAATAGGCTAAAGCAGTAGCATATAGCATAAGCTAGCTCCTTTCCTTAGTGGTTCTCCTATACTACAGCCTTTTTCTCCATACCTTCCATCATAATATTGAAACACCGTTCACAGCCAAAGAGATGACAGTAGCTCAGGGCAGACTGCTCAGAAAACGATCCCCCTTCTACAGGTCCCCAGTTTCCACTAAACACTGATGCACAAAGACGATGAACTAACTCCCCTGCCGCGAAATGCATCCCTGAAGTCAAAGGCCAAGTGACTCAAAACCCTAAAGCTGCAATTCAGTCCTACTTCTCCAGCTGCTCTGGCTAGTAAGCAACCATTTCTGCAAGAAAGGCTTCTTACCTAACCTTTGTGGCAGGGATGAAGGGGTGTAATTGTTTTCAAATAGCCATGAGCTGCACTGCTACTCAGGTTACACAATAGACATATGTGGTATAAAAGAATACAGTAAATCCTCTTATTAAAAGGAGTATCAGTAATTTGATTAAAACAAACTGTCAAAAGCTTTCAGTTTTCAATCTGATTCAGCATTCACTAAGCTGTTAAAAGTATTATAAACTTTTGCACAAAGCCTAAAAATAATTTTAAAAGATTAAACTGGACAACTGCATCAAAAGGTCTCTTTAGTAAATATTCTCCAGGTTTTAAGTTTTAAACCCTATGTTTCCATCTGTTTCAAAACCTCTTGGAAAACAATGTCTCAAATTATGATATATTTCAATGCAATACTTTATCTTCATCCAAGTAATCATGTAATCAGCACATATAACTCCATCATGATGGCAACGAAAAAACACAAACTGGATTTGGTGGCCCTCCCCACCCCACCAAGAGATAAAAGTGCTCTTTAAAAAGATATTCTAGGTTAGAATAAATTCCTGGAAGGACAAACAGGAATGAAGACGGTAGAAGAGCATCCATATACAAATTAATAAAAACGGCATTATACAGGACTGGCGGTGCCATTGAAAATGCTACACGAGTCTCAGGCTTTTTTCAGAAATAGCAAAGGCAATACATTCAACAGTATCAGTAAATTGAGGCAACGCTTCCAGCCACCGTACATCTGCCAGGGGGTCATTTCCAATATCTAGCCAGAAGCTGCAGAAAGAGCTGAATTCTGCCAGTACCAAGACAACATGTTTAAAGGAAAAAAGAGGCTAAATATTACAGAGATTGCTCTTTGTAACACAACAGGAGTCTGGAAACCGAAGTACTCCTGCTTTTTGGCAATTGTCAGTGATTTCCATAATTGTTCAAAACCAAACAGAAAATGATACTGTACAGATTTCATTGCTTACATAAGAGGCTTTTGGAACCCAACAGTTTCCTTACTTGGTCTTTTCCAAGCACAGTACTTGCTGCTTTGTTATTACTGTGTTCTGCACAATTCTAGAGACTGGAGCATCAAAAGAACAAATACCTACCAAAACACAAACAGATCAAGCCAAGAGGTCAAGGTTTTGTTAAAGTGATTGTCTGTTTAAAACTGAAAACCTGCCCTTATTTGTAATTTACAGCTGTCTTATTTTCCAATGTCTAAACTGTAGGAAGCAGTGGCTGCAATAATAATTTTCAGCTTCAGTTTACAAGTGTCAGCCCTGTACAAAACAGCAGAGAAAAACTGCAGCCAACATTTAAAGGCTCTCACAAAGGTCAGGGCTCTTGGGAGTGTGGAGGAAGGAGGCAATAATCCATAGATCACACCTTAAGATCATACAGACCCATGGGAAGTGGCAGAATAGCCCAAATCTTAAGTGAACCCCTAATGTCAAATACAATAGGAAAAAGCACCTTCAAGTGCTGACAAGAAAATATTATTATGAAGTTTTGATACGTAATTTTCGTTATATTGACAGCTGTATTTATTTCATTACAGTCATGAGTTATTCTGTTACACAGTGAGCTTCCCCACATTAAAACAAAAAGGTGTTTGAGGCAGAGAGTTGTTCAGGTTTTGGTTATTTTTAATGCTAATTGCTATCATGCATAAAAAACCAAGGGAAAGCCTACTGTTAAATATCCCTTGCAAAGTATTTACAAGCTTTCACAATATACCAGAATGCAAGAAAGATAACGCACAATTGTCTAGAAAGTGAAACTATTTAAGTACATGATTATGTTTCCAACCAATTTTTTTGTTGTTGTTATTAGTTGATGGATATCTACCTGAAGGACAGAATGAAGAACAAGCAGCAGTAACATTAAATCACTTCTGGAGTGATGTTTGTTTATTGAAGATTTGATCTCATCTACCAATTGTGAGAATAAAGGTGTGGAAAGCAATTGATTAATGGTCTAAAGTTAGGAAAACAAATTAGTCTCCACATACAATTCTGTCAAAGACTAATGAAATCCAGTGTGCAGAGCTCTTCACATTTGCAACTCTGTATGTTAAAATTTGTATTGTAGTGACGAACCACTAAATCCAGTTTAAGAACAAAATGCATTTTGAAAGACAGGTGCACTTGAACTGGGAGTGGTGAGTGAAGAAGCTAAGAGCTATTCAAAAAGGGCAACCAAAAATTTCCATATGCAGTAAGAGAAGTGCGTACAGCAGACTCCCAGAGCCAGAAAGCTGGAAAAGCTCCATATTAGACAAATGTAGAGTTCAGAAGAGGAGAGTGGACAAGAAGCCTAAAAATGGCGAGTTCAAATGAGCACAAAAGCCTGGCTTTACTGCTCTTGAGCAATCTGTTTTCATTAATGAGGCTTTATCCATGAAAGACACCTTTTCAGATCAATTTTTCGTTTGTCGGTATTTATGAGCTACCTGTTGGCCAAGAGCAAGCAAGGCCAAGCTACATTCCAGCTTTGGCATATAAACGAATCACAGCTTTACATAATAGTAATACCCCTTCCAACCTCACATGGTAGCAGCACCCCTTCCAACTGCAGCTATTTCCCTCACTGACCAAAGCCAGAAGTCGGTAACCAAGTACCTCTGGAAGAAGTGCGGGTGGGAGACAGAACAAGGCTTCCCCACTTGCTGACGTGATCACGGAACTGTAGGATTAAATACAGCATACAACTAGAAATTTATACATATTAGAACCATGTGAGAAATACTTCACTGTAATTCTGACCAAATTCTGAAGGCTGTAGAGCAGCTTGTGTTCCACCTCGGCTGGACCCCCCCCAAATAGCTTAAAACCACTACTGCAATGACCAAAGAAACTGCCAATTTCCTCGCCTGCTAGAATAAACACACAAAATAGGATCTTGATAGAGAGATGAACAGTTATTATAAAATAGGCTAGCAGTGATCTACCAGTCTAAGAATATATAGAAAGCAATACATGAAAAAAATCATCCCTGACCTGCAGAAATGATTGCGCTATTGATTTAAATATCCTTTTGTTACTGAAATTTAACACAAGATGCAGCAGCTTGCAAAAGAATCAATGACAATGGCACTGGAGAAGCAAAGCAGGGAGAATATATTGATCTCCTCAAGTTAAAGTCTGGTCTAAAGAAAGGGGTTTAAAAAATAAAGCTGCATTTTGCCTTAAGCAAACATAGGTAATGCTAGCTGAGGAAAGGAAGTGTTAAAGCAGTCCCAGCAAAGACAGAAACAACCAGGTTTAAATGAAATGCAGGTACTGCAAAAAGCTGTAATAACATAGAACAAACTAATTTCTCTCCGCTTTATGTATATCAAGCATGATTAAAGCTGAGAACAAGCGCAAGACCATCAACACCAAATAGCAAGAGGAGACTCTCTTGAAAAAAGTCTGCAAAGATCAGGAAACAAGAAGCCCAAGCGCACAAGGGGCTGTTTGGAGAGGTTCAAAGCAGGACACAGGCACAAGAACATCCAGAGGTGACCCAAATGAAGGAAACAGTGTATTTCCAAGGACGTTTTCAACCAGAAGAAGTATAGCTGTCACAAAGCAATTTTACAGTCAGGGCAAAGCAGTGCACATCTCCATCAAGCAAGGTAAGTCTCCTATCCTATCCTGATCCATCTTTAGCTTGTGGTCAATTACACTTATATGAAGAAAGAAAACATGGTTCAAAGGTCAAAATAAGAGTTTGCAAAACCAGTGCAAAAATAACCCTGATTTTCAGTATGAACCCACAAAACACAGGTTAAGTGTAGACTGCTTAGGGACTGAACACTTTACAGCTTGTCTATATTTACCATGAAGACCATCACATACACAGGAGGAGGCTGTTTCCTATTTGTCCTATTAGCCCACCACCTGTCTGCATTTCACTGCTTCTCCACTGCTCTCAGGCCTTTAGCACAGTTCTGGAGAATTTATTTCTGTGCACTGATTGAGACCTTTGCCTGCAATTCCACTTATTTATAGACTGAATAAAATAGAGCTAAGATAGCCCTTTTTTTGTTTTTCTTCACCTCTGAAAACCCATTTTAAATTTCCTTATTAATACAGTGTTATTCATTTTCATAAATACATGCCTTCAGGAATGCCCTTCCTAAATGGAATAGCAAAAAGTCAAATATCTTTGCCAAAGTGAAGTTTTATGTGTTCTATAGATCAGTGTTATGCAAAATGCTCTAGGTGAGATACTGATGTTTCTCTAGCAAATGTCACCACCCTTGGTATTGAAGTTCTGCTACCAAAAACAGGCATTAGGGGTGAAGCTTTCAGTGAGGTCTCTTCATTAGTGTTTTCACACCTTTTTCTTAATTGGTATTCTGGATTATGCAGCCTGTTTTTTTTAATTTAAAAAAAAAAAATCTTCCATCTTTTCCAAGTACCTTAAGGTCTTCACAGGTAAAACAAAACAAAGCTTTACCACCACAGGCACATGCTTCAGAGCAACTAGATAAATTGCTTGATCTTCTGTAGTGGAATTAAGAAAAAATCTGCAGTTATTAGGATACAAAAGGGAAGAATATAATACAAGCAGATTCAAACACTTCGCATGCTCCTCAAAGGCTGCATTTGTACCATCTCAGAGACAACCACCTCCTTCCAAGGGAAGTCTGGTCCCCATATCAGGGACTCATATCAGGGACTCAGGGGTTCAAAGTGGGGCTGGAACTTAAGGGAATGACCAAACCTATTGCAGTTTCACAAAAGGGGATGAAACTAAATGCTAGCTGTAACGACTTTATTAAAATATGAAAGCACAGACGATCTTGGGCAGTCCACACTGCACTCCTCCGCTGGCTTTGCTCTGCCCTCACTTTAGCTTATTTTACATGGCAACAGTCTCACTTATAACTTTCATCAGAACATCAAAAGAAAACTACAGTAAGAATCTGCCCTCCTCCTCCCCTCTCTCCATTTTCCTACTGCACCCATCATCGGGACTTTGAAAACCTGAGCACCAGGTGTCTGCTACTTAAACTGGTACTCTGTCTAATTAACACCTTTATCTTCTTCAGCCAAGGGTGTTAATTAAGTGATGAATTTTTTGAGGGCAGAAAAAACCCACCATCACGTTGTCAAAGTACTGCATATTTACTTCATTTAAGGGAGGGGGGGGGAAGGCAACCTAATTAATGTTTAGGTTTTTTCCAATGCTCACCTTTACTAAACCAAAGTATCTGAAATTAGTCTAATCTACAAAAAAGTGACAGCTGGCACACAGCTGGAGGAGAAGGGTGAAGGTACCTCAATTCCACGGAAAGCACTTAAAGCATCCTGCCTGTTTTCACCTATCAGCTAGCAGGTTTGATGGTTTCCCATTCTTTTCTCACTAGAGAGAGTGATTTTTAATACCACTGATAAGAGCTGGGTTTAAATTTTGCAGCACCTCCCTCTCCTCTGTGCTGGGTATGACTCACCCACTGCCACAGCGCCCATAACCATCACATGCCACATCAGACCACCTTTGGCTATAGTCCCCAAAATGCACCCACACCAGTTCCATAAACTAAAAACTGGCGTTAATTTTCTTGCTCTGTTTTGCCCTATTCTTTAGCCAACTATAGAAGCAGCTTTAAAAAGAGCACTTTGACATGTGTATCAGATATCCAGATGAGTCTATACTGTCTATAAGCATACTGAGAACTGGACCAATACATGAAAGTAATTCCTGCAATCTCATTTTACAGCTTTATATAGCTGAAGGTAGGTTATGACTTACTACAGCACAAAACGTTACCCAGAGAGCATCATATAATGCATGAGCCCACGATACAGTATTAGATTCATTTCACAGAGAGGGAAACCTAAGGATTACTTTCTCCAGGGTCCACAGACATGAGGATTAATATTTTCTGGATTCAGGCCAACATTCCTCATTTCTCTGCGCATTAGAAAACCTTGATTAGTTTGACATGCAAAAAGATTTATGGACAAACTAATGTCATTCGTTTGCTGAAGTAAAATTCAGAGTCCTTAAATGGTTTCACAGCCCTCACTGGGGAAATATGCCCCATGTGACTTATCTGCACAGACGGATGGACAAAGGACACAGGATCAGCTTCTGGGTTATAAATCAGAGAATTCAGACTGGAAAGGATTTCTGAAGGTCCTCTGGTACAACTGCCTCCCCAAAACGTAAACCTTTAGATCAGGTTGAGGCCCTAAAGCTATCCATTCATCTTCTCCCACATACATTCACACCATGGATGCTTTTATTCAAGAGTTTCCTCCGAATAAAAAAAGCAATGCTTAACTTCACACTGCAATGACTTTCAAGTGTAACTATCATTTTATGGTCGCTTTTATTGTGCAAAAACTGATCTCAGTAACCATAATTCACTAAAAAAAAATGCATCAAACCATGGTTCATAGAAATATTACTGGATAGAAAAGACACTGGCGTGTCATAGCAATTACAGCTAAGTACTTCCAATTTCAGGAAGTTACTTTCACCCCAAATACATTCTCATTTATATAAACTGTTTTGGTTCAGAAATCTTCTCTGGACATCTCTCTCATTCACACACAATTTCATGACTTGTGGACAGTGTTTACAATTCTTCTACTCTTGCCACAAGCCCATACCTGTATGTTTGATACCATATGGCAGATGGCATGAAAATAGATTTGAGCCTGGAATATCAGCAAAAGAAGAAAAGTCAGATCAATAAATTAATATCTATCCCCTCATTTTAGCTCTATATTGATGTCAGCCTGCTGGCTATAGCCACATTTTGAAGTGTAGGAAACCGCAGATCTTCTTTCTAGCTAAAAAACTAGGAAAAAACAAAGTTCTAGTTCTCTGGTGCTATAAAAGAGCACAGTCTGAAGAAGTAACTGGAACACTGACTTAGGTCTTTTACAAACAGCTGGGAAACTTGGTATTTCGCTCAGTTACTGGAAAAACGAAACAAAACTGTACTACATTCCACTTTAAAACAGTAAGCAAACTCGATATCAAATTGCTGTCTTTGTTAAAGATCTCTAACTTGCCAATTCCTGTATCTTTCTGCAAAGGACTTAAGACATGCTGATAACTAAAGCAGTGTTTCGCATGTATAAACTATTCAGATGATGTGTGAGGAGCAGACATGGGGTAAAAAGATGGTATTTTTGCACAAGCTTATCCCCAAAGCATGTTCTGCAGTCTCTATCATCGCTCATTTTCTACTGAGTGCAAGCTCTATCTTCAATTTATAGCTTCTTCCTTATCAAATCCTGCTTTTTGTTTTAAGCCCATCCACTTAGAGGAGTTGAAGGAGCATAAACTAGGATGCTCCAAGCCTCTCTGCCCTGTGAGTTTATGTATTAAAGTGATTTTCTGCTTCAGACATCCTGGTTGGGGAGACATTTTTAAATATCATTGCAGACATGGTATCAAAGCATTCACTTCTATAGGAAGTATGGAAAAATCTCTCATTCGCTTATAACGCTTGGACCAACACTCTCCAAACAAACAAGAGGCTGGCAGAGTCATTATGAAGCCAGCTCTGATCAATCTGAAGCATGTGTTAACTTGCCTGTGAAACAGCTACTGGTATCTGGATCAACAGCAAGTCCCTGCACTTGTTCAATGCCTTAAAAAAAGCACATTTCTTCATGTTTCAAAGAAAATATTAAAGGACATCGCTCAAGAACTACTCCTAGCCATCTCTGAAGTAGCTCACATGCACTGCAAGTAGCACAGAAGACAACATCCTAAACAGAATTATATTTAGCTATGTACCATGTCAATCACGTGCTTTAAAAAAAGCAAGTCCGGGTAACTTCATTTGGCAGTTCATGTAGACCAACAACTTATGTAACAGCAATTAAATGTGGATGACAAAGCCATTTGAGCGATTCCGGGAAAACAGCAAGTTGTTCCTCACAGAGGACACGCATCTCAATTCAGGGCAAGACGCACCATTCTTAATATTAAAATATCTTAAAACCCAAAGAGGCTTGTCATCATCGGGTTCCCGAGTGCTACATACATGACTAGAAAATGTTGCCCTGGGCTGACTAGAACTGAAGGGCTGGGTGTTGGAGGACTGCTGCAAGAGTCAAGTGACTCAAGGCAGTTTTCATTCTCTAGTCAACTGATTAGGGATGCAGAGCAGACATGTAAGTGGTAATCATGTTCATTATGTATTCATGCTCTCCCTCTAGTAAGACCTTGAGCTATAAACTATTCTAATCCAAAGGCAAAAAAATCCCCTTATCCACAGACACTTACAGAACAACACTCAAACTGGCTGTTGGTATCAGGCACCCAACCTCATCACCCAAAGGAGCTGGGACTGTTGCTTACCTGACGCTGGCTGGCGCAGGATGCTACACCACACCTTTTCAAAACTATGTAATTGTGTGGCAAATGCTGCTTTTGCATGCCTGGTTGTTCTGAAGAGCACATGCTGTCAGGAAGCCGGTTTGAGCACATCAAGAAGCATTTATGGCAAGAGATTTCCTTCCATGGAGAATGTGCAGACTACTTTCTCAAGTGTTTTTCCAAAAATTAAATTGGCATCATCCTCAGAAAAGGCAGGCATTATTATCCTGATCTTTCCATTTTTGCTTCTCCCTGGCACAACTTAGGGACATAAAGACTTCAGTCATCCATGCAGGGAGACAAAAAAACCTAAATAAGCCAGCATTTATTAGTTTTAATTACTTTTTTTAAAGTCACTACAGAAATATTACTGTTGCAGCTAAGGAATATACAAGAATCTCTCTAAAGGAGAATGACACAGGAGCAGAAGAGGCTCTCATATATTGCCAAAAAATAACTTGTTAATAACTAAGAACCCACTCCCTGGAAATAAGGGGGAAGAAATTCAGCTTTCTAACACAGAAATGCAGCAATGTGTCCCATGTTCACATGTAACACAGCAACTGAAGCCTACATGCTAGAGATGTCAAAAAATTTAAGAGCACTACATTTGCATCTTAAAAATACTGAAAACACTACAAAATGTTGGTGAGGATAACATAAATATCTAGCGTTCAGATTAGTTATTTAAAATCCTCAGCCTATGCCATTAGAGAGAGCTAAAGGTTTAAAGTATTCCTCAATTTTGCTTTGACCTTTCCTGATCCAACAAACGTGTGTTTGTAAGGAGACTGATTACATTTCTCTCTAGCATGAAGGAAACACATACTGAATGGCAAGCCTCTTTTTTCCCTTTTATGCATTCTGCAGGTACGAGCTGCTCCATCTCATTCGTGATGAAGCAGCATTTTAATACAACGACCTTTTAAAAGAAATGCCCTTTGCAGAATTGTTGGATTATGTAACAGGTCATGCAATCTGAGGTAGGGCTGAGAACAAGTCATTCAGGGGAAAAAAAAAAAAATTCCTTTTTGTGCACAAGAAATGCTATTTGCAGAAGGTATAATACGTTTTAGGTACAATACAATTTCAAATATAAATCGGAGTTCAACTTTTAATAGTGCAAGATCTGCCTAATAACAATATGTAAAATACTGGCCTCACTGCAGGAGATGGGGTTAGAGGAGAGATGCGTTAATTCAATAGGTTACGCTCTCTGCGACTGGAGAGAATTACTGCCTACTAATGGCTAACTTGAGAGTAACACATCTCTAGCAGGTCAGGTCTCGATCTGCCTGGTCAGACAAGCTATGCAGTGCACACAAGCAGCCGCCGACAGCCCAAAGAGCCTGTTCTCCTCCAGGAGAGCACCGTTATAGCATTCCAGTTCCAGGGAAGGGGAAGGCAGGAAGGAAATATATTAATAAGCAGCAGAGATGCCATAATTTGCCAGTTTTACACTCCTTTGCAAACTGAGAGATGCTTGTTCTGAGTTGTATTTTTGAATAACCCTTTATCCCAAGCCATTTCTACAACACAGGTCAGCTTCTCTCTGTTTTGACACGTCTGTTACTCTAAAGCATGCATGATCACAGGAAAGCTTTGCTAGCTCGGACATCCACATCAAGCTGTCTACTAACACTTACCACTTGTATATAGGACGTGCCAACATAAATAGCCTTGCCCTTCCCACCGCTTTGTGCCAGTACACGCAGCTGCATCAGGGTTACATTATAAATCAGATCCTTCCCTGGACTCAGGGTTTGATTTCTTTGATGGCCTACTGACACTGCTTAGATTCTTAGTACAAAAATACACTTCTGAGGGCAGCTCCTCTACAGCATCAAATATCACTGTTTATGACATGAAATTCAAGTTCAGTATCAGCCAAGATTAATGCAACCCACACTGTGCATCCTAACCCACACACAGAAACCACCTTCCTGCAGCAAAAGGCTGCTCTTCACAGGGAACCGAGCCACTCTGATCTCCGACTTTGCCCTCACGCCTCACAAATTACGTGGTGAAAGGGCAACAACACCTCCAGAAATGCCAGCTGTGGATAAAGGGGTTCACTTTCTGGGTTTTACAGCTAAGGGAGTCAGTCTTACAGCTTTAAAAACAGCCTAGAGACCTCTTGAGTAGGCTGCCCTACTCCTAGTTCTTTTGCAGCAAAAGAAGCAATCCAATTAAGGCCAAGCATAGTTGGACTCAGCATAAAAGGGAGCTGACATAAAATACTGAAACCTGTTCCTTTGTTCAGTATAAAAAAAATTACAAAACACCACCACCATGCTACCAATACTAATTATAGGAGGGAAAAAAAGCCAACAACAAACCACCAACAAAAACCTGTATCTGCTATAAGGCTCCTGCAAGAATGAAACAAGTGAAGCCCCCTAACAGGTCACTAAGCAGACTTTAAACATTAATTCAGAATTTCTTCTGATTTTTTGAACTCAGCAGCAGTACCACCACACCACCGATACAATACATTTATGCAGACAGCTTGATGGGAGTGAAAGCTAGAAGCTTGAAAGGCAAAGGTTTGAGATGACTTCACTATAAAACTGACAAGATATAAAAGAAGTACTACACAGACGTCAGTGGCAAGATCAGGCATGCCTGAACCATGAGAACTCAAGTCCAGCCTACCCAAGATATCAGGCAATCCAGAACCACAGACAAGACGTATTTATAAAGAGTGTTTAATTACATTTTAGGGATTTTTTTGTGTGTGCGTTTAAGAAGAGTATAAATGGTGACCTAAACAATTTGGTTAAAACCTGATTTGAATTATCTACCTGAACTCAAGTGAAAAGGTACTCCTATTCTGTATCAGCATTGTTAAAGAGCTGTCACACTTAACATGATGACAACATTAAGAAGACTTTCACATGCTATTGAACCAAAGACTACACTCAATTGTGCAGTCATTTTACAACACCATTAAAAGATATTTTTAAAATGCCTTACTAGAGACCAGACAAAAGCCCTGAAAGAATTTATCCTGTAGCAGGCCTTTAACAGTGGTGGTCATGGCAAGAACGTACAAACAGGGGAAACATGTAATAATCTTCTGCCAGCCTTCAAGAGCTTGCTGCTGAGGGTTTTCCTAAACCAAAAGCGATGTTTTCATTGCCATCTTAAAAGCAAGTTTACATTTCCACAAAGAAATAAAAAAATATTTATTTAGTGGTTTTTCATCTCTGAGAGGCAAGAGCTCTGTTTCAGTTTGCAAAAAGAGGATGACAACGTAATATTTAGTAAACCCTTTGGGAATTATAAATCCATCTCATTTTGTCACACTGAGGCCCCAAAACAGGAGAACAGCAACACAGAGCAAGGCACACTCATACTGGTACTGACTGGGCAGCCGATGCAGGTTAACATTTGGTAGGTGCTGTCAAAAGGCTAAATCATATCTGCAGTTAATTTGCTGCCTAGAAGAAGCATAAATAATGGGACAAAAAAAAAAAAAAAAAAAAAAAAGAATGCAGTAATGCTTTGCTGAAAGCCAGGAACATAGGCCACTGACAAACAACTATAACTCCCAGATGCTTAATAGTGTACTAAGAAGCCACATACCTTATTGTAGCTACTTAAAGCAAGATTTGAGAAGATGAAGGTACAGGGAAAGAGAATACTCTGAACAGGCCTGTATTCACCCACACCCTTTCACCATTCCTGCCTTGGTCATTATTTATAGCTCCTTAAAAGCTAGTTCCCTCTGTCCTGTCATTTTTGCTCCATTCTCCCAACTAATTTCCCTCCTAGAAACAAAAACTACTTTTTTTTTTTCTTACTCCATATAGCTCAATATTTGGGTCACTAAATTGATCCTCATATTGATAAAAATAGGAGCTTTGGAAGTCTGAGACTCAAAACACGCAGCTTTGCTTAAAACTATCTTATACCCTTAATTAAGACTGTAAGTTGCTACTGAGCACAACAGAACTTGCACTAAAGTGTTGAAAAACCTGTCAGTTAAAAATTAAACAAGTAAGTCTGAAAGTTCACCATCGATACTTCTATCTAAGTGTCATATTAGGTTCAGTACCCTCAAAACCGGGGAGAGATGTGAACTGTCTCGTCTACATCAAGCAGTTTTGTTTCTGGAAGCAAAGAGCCAGGAAGGGAATGCTTTACCACATGCTGCCCCCTCTCCCAAAGTTACAGGGGAAGAAAGGAGGAGAGTTGCACCATAACAAATCTGAACACAAAAAACAAAACAAAAGGAAATTAAAACGTTTATACTACCTTCACATTTGACAACAAACAGAAAAGATTCCACAGTACCGAATGGTTATAGCCAGGTACTCAAGCATCATTCCCAACCATTTTCCATAAAGAAAGAATTGACAAATAGGATAAAACTCAAATACTTCCAAAAATACAAGAATCAGAAGTGATAGCACTTACACTGGAAGAGGAAATCCAAAAGGTGAATGCAATCTAAAGCACTGTATGATGGGTGCTAGTCATCAGCAGAAACACAAACCCAAATGTAGTAGAAGGAAGAGAAGACAATTTTGTGAAATGCAACTTTTTTTTGGCAGTTCTGAAAACACTGGTGTCAGCCCAGAGACCAATGGTCACCCCCAGGCCTGTGCAAAGCGGTGGAGCTTGCAAGTGCAGAAGGGCAAGCGCCCCAAATGGAACCAGATAGAGATAACTGGCAGTGTTAATTTCTAGATTATGGGAACCAAACAGGCACCACACTAGTTCTTAAAGTAAAATGAAGCACAAAGGAGATGACAACCTGAAGGTATTTTTCTGTTAGTGCAGATTTAAAGCAAAAGAATTGTACAAAAGAAAAGCTCTCCAAGTATAACCAAAATGTCTATTTGTTCAAGTAACAGCCAAAGACAATCCTTTTACCTGCCATTTGGATATATCTGCACCAAGTCATCTAGTATGAGACATACTCAGATTTTACCATTAGGTTAAATAAAAGTCACTTGTTTCTAATGGGATGGGTCATATACAGTGTCGCAGACAGTAACAGCTCTGCTCACTTTGTCAGACTTGGTTTTTCTTCCCCTCAGCAGGATAATGCAGAGGGCAGGGGGAAGCCTGACCAGGCATGCCTTAGCCTTCCAACCATACAGAAATAGGGAAGAGTCCACCCAGAGGAGACTTCCAAACACCAGGTGCAGACTGGCTGAGTCACAAAACCAAGATGCTCAACTGCTTCAGGATTTTGAAAACACTCCCCCAAGGCAACTCTCCAGTGAAGTGGTAAGCCTCAACTTACTGCTGAACTCACTGTTTACGTAGCCTGGCAGTCATACCAAGAGGAAGAAGTTAGCTGCGGAACTTGTCTTGCCATATGCAAACACTGAATAAAATGACATCTCCAAATAATGAGCTTCCTATTTATTTCCCACAGTCATTAAGGGAATCACAAGCGTAAACTAAACTGCCTGATAGAACCTACACTGCAAGTCTCAAGCTACAAACTTGAGAAATAGGATAATGCCTCACGCTCAGAATAAAAGGTTGCTTATTTAGTGACTATCTGGCTTAAAACTGCAATTTGTACATCCTGTTACCACATTTGTTACTATGCTAAATCCAGCAGACTTGCTTTATATATATATATTTTTTTTTTTTCCCCTCAGTGTCATTTATTCCTGGCTTTGTTTGATCTCAACATCTTAACTCTCCTCAAATCTCACTGGAATAGTTTTCAATCCTTTCCTGCTATACCCTCCCCTTTCTAAATAAAGGTTACACTGGACTGCACAGAGTAAGAATCAGTCCAGAGCTAAGAAACGTTTCAAGCTATGTACTGCAATATAAGTTCTTCGCGTTTCAAACTAGACCCCCAAAATGTCAATTAATGCCATCACACTTCTATAAAAATCATACACATATGTAATACTATAAAATGTGAGAGTGGGAGTCAGCTGCCTGCAACCTTGGATGCTCAAAGCAAAGGAGAGAGGATGAAATAATACTAAATTCCCTGCAAAAGGCTGCTTTAAGCAAACTATCTGTATAGACAGGTTAAAATACCTCAAGCAGAAATCAACAATCTAACTACAACAAACAGAAATCTGTCACCCTTGCTTGAAGAAAGACAGAAGACAAGATTAACAACATACCGCAAAACTGTGTGACATGGATATTCTAATTTTTTGCTCTGTCAGCCTGCATTACCTCCCCATAACAATAATTCTAACCCGCTCAAACAGGGAATTAAAACCAGTCCACCTTCTGTAACACTATGGACTTTTAGCACCAGGTTACCCTCATCCCACCAATAATTCAGGGGAAAAAAATAATCCTTGCACACATAGCAGACTGGCTAATCTTGTCAGTCCTGTGCCCAAGAGAAGAGACCAGTTTCCACGGTGCCATGAAAAGCTATGTATCACAGACCAAAGTAATGCCTACATAGCATTTATTTTGTACATTTTGACTACAGTTCTATTGATTATCCTTTACTGTACTGACAATTTAAACAAATACCAAAACCAAACCCATCCATATCCAAGTCTCATGATGTCTTTTACAATCTCAGATCCTGTATCAAGGCACCTACCTTCCCTTCCTTTCCAACTCAAGCAACCCTAATTTACCAAACCAACTCTGGAGCAACCTTTATTGTTCTTTTAAGATCTGGACTGTAATATTAATTTCAGATTTTCCTCAAGCAAGAAGGTATCATGTAATATTTTGAATGCTTATGTCAGTCATTACATACTATTTTTAGCATCAGGGAAAGAAAAGAGCTTAACACTTGCATGAGTTTAACAAAACAAACAGAAACAGTGCAGCTGAACTCCAATTTACAATTGTTTAAAACAGTTTAGCATTAACTAGGAGTTCTGAATTAATATGAGAGGAATTAAAATACTTCTACGTTTACAATTTGAACCTGCTAAGGTAGATTATCCTAGTTAACCACCACAAAGCTTTTCTAACTAGGCCAGAAAAAAAAAAATCTCCAAGAATGATCAGTCAATATGGTATCTACTCAGTTTTTAAAAATGCACTGAAGCATCTGTTTTTTCAAACTCCTGCTGTATGCCTTCACTGAATTATTTCAGTCTGCCTTTGGTCTGCCATGATGTCTGTTGGGAGCCTACTGCATTGCCAAAATCCTTGTCAAGCTCTTTTCTAGGCATTTAAGTTCAATTTTCTCTTTTTAAATTTAAATTTAAAATATATTCTTTGTCAGTTTTACCAACCTCCCAGAATGAAATTCTTTTTCCACCCACTTTGACTGCTGACATTTTGGACTGACTGCATCTATTCACGCCTTCCCTTTTCTAGTCCATTATATTCCCCTTCCTCTTATTTTCTCATGTCTTCTATATGCCTGTTAGAGAATACATTTAGTTTAGGTTTCCAAACAAACACACAAGCTCTAGGGAAAGCTACCATGATCCCTATGTGTACTCAAAGCTAACAATAATTCACAAAATGTGGGAAGTAGCTACAACTACTTAGCTACACTAAGTAGCACTTTGGCTCAATAGATTCGTTAATGCAGGATTTTAAAACATGTAATGTAAAACAAGCCTGTACAAATTAGCGCAATCTAAGACCTTCTTTTATGCTTTATTCAAACCAGAACGGGACATTATGATCTAATTTTCCTCTACAAAAAGGTCTCACAATGCAAATCCATTTAGCTAGTCACCTACTGTCTCGGGCACTTTCTTCCTCACTTGGAAAATTTGTTCTTTCAGAACATCCCTGCCCCTGCTTTTCCTTTGATGTATCAAAAGGCTTCCAAAATGATATCAAAAGCTAACGCAGCTGATAAAATCACTGTGTCCCTGAGACTCCATCTTACATATCCAAGTTAGAACTACACCTTCGAAGAGCAGAAGACAGACACAATGCCTCTTCTTCCCTCCTTCAAAAGCAGCTGCAAAGCAAAAATCTCTACTATCCTACCCTGTTTCAACATCAAAGCCATTAAGGATAAAGGCTTTCCTATCCTACAGCTCTTCAACAGTCTACCATTTGGGGTCATACTTACTCAACATCTGCTTCCCAGGATCAGAGCCCACTGTTCACGCTTTCCCCCACACATACGCACCTTCCAGCAGCTGAACTACCACACTGACACTGACACGATGGTGCATTCTGAACAGGGATGGTGAAAAAAATCTGATCTTGCTCTCAAAAGCCTTCTCATTCTTAATTATAGCAGAGATCTACAGCTTCTGACACCATATGATAAGGAACCCTTCACAGCTTCAAAAGTTATTGTCTTTCTCCTTGCATGAGCTTGCGTCAGTGCCTAAGTGGTGACTTCAACCACATGGATGACCCAGATAAGCTTCAACCTTACCAATGGGGCGTGAGTTTTTAAAAGTCTACAGCAGTTATCTCACTAGGGGATAAATACCTTCAAGTTTTGACAAAGTTACAGACATTCAATTAAGGTTGAAATTAATTATTTTTAGTTTAGACTCAATCTCCTCCAACACCAAAAAAAGACCATGCAGTAGAAGACATTAAAAAAGTGTTTAACTTAAGGGTGAAAACAGATTTAACATATCAAGTAAGATTTTTAAAGGCACGCAAATAACATTTCAGATAATTATCTTTCAACGACTGGGTATTATATTTGATATGGAGCTTTGGCAACTCCCGAGTTATGTTTCAACAGCCATTCTCCCTCTAATTTTATGGAATTTAGGTTTCATATTCTAGAATTAACTGTGAAAAAATACAAGCCACTACAATCATTATGAAATACTGATAAGCAGCTTGTTTTAAGAAGTTTGACTAAACATATACAAGCTGTCCTCGAGCATCTAATGAACTGCATGCAGGATCAGATACTAAATCTGCACATTCAGCCCCCAGCTCCGGCAGCAAGAACAGCACCTTAAGCACTGGTGGGTTTCTGCAAACAACCTCAGCACAACTTTGGTGTGGGCAGAAAGCTCAGGTGCACAGAAAAGACTGGTAGAAGATCCCACCGTCATTCAACACGAAGTATGATCATAGTGAGAAACAGTCTCAGGGAAGAGCTCTAAAACCAGACGACAGGTTGCTTTGGAAAGTCTGGGGGCATCAAGCTGCCGAGTTTAATTCAACGCCTTCTGCAGTACTTGTGGAATATAGGTGAATGGAAAAGGGCAGGCAGTGCCCATGTTTAAAACATTAAAATGGAAAGACTGTGGAATCGCAGACCAGACAATCCAATTTCAGTCTCCAGACGGAACAGAAGAAATCTGCTTGGCAGTGCTGAAAAACAGAGAAAAGCTTGAGGGAGGAAAGAACCGAGCTGTATTGCCTATGTGTGGTTTGATCCAGCTTGTCCGTGACAATCTGATCTTCTACTATAAAGTTAATAAAAACCAAAGGTGACTCTAGAGGAGAAAGAGCAGACGCATTTTCCTAATTTTAGTAAAGCTTTTAATACTGCCCTATACAAGAGCCTCACAACCAGAAATAAAATCTCATTAATGTAGCTTGGTGTACCATGTGCGTGTTTTTATGTGATACAGTAGACCAACAAGTAGATGGAAAACAGAAAGAAGCAAGACTGATGATGGGCTAGAGGGTCTCCTAAGCTGATAAACCCATAGCAAGCTAAAGGCCTGCATGCTCCAGAAGTCAGAACTTCTGACAACTGGCAGAAGACATCAGAAGTAGGTGAGATGCCACTAAATAAGAACACTGAAGACCTACTCGATTTAGGCCATAAAGGAATAACAAAGTAGCAGTACCGACCACCATAAACGATCCCACTGGACATGAGTTAAAAATGTTTTGCTGTAAGAAACCATTTGTCTTGTGATGCAAACGGGAATGCCATACGCAAGACACATTGAGTGATCCTCCCACTCCACTGAATCTTGGTCTGGTCCCCACTGGAAGTGTATCTAGTTTTACACATCACACTTCAGAAAACGTGACTTAAAATGCTCCAAAAAGCACCAGGAACAGCCAGGAAACTACAACTTAGCAAGAATGACCATGGCAATTAACCTGGAGAAGTACAGAGAGGAATTGCTGATGGGAATGTAACACCTTCCACCCCGCTCTAAATTGCATGGATAAAAGGTATAAAAAGCCTAAAACGATAGGAAAGCAGGTTTAGGTTAGATTTACAGAAGAACCTTCCAGCGAACAGATAAGCAGAAACGGTTTATCTGACTTTCAGTCTTAACAGGGAGCTGCAGCACCTCCAGCACTTGAAGTTAAGAGTTTGAACACTCCGGCTTTACAACCCAAGGATGAATCACAGGCTAGCATTGTCCTTCACAATGCAAGTTTTTACAATTGCCTCCTCTAAAGTAGTACTTACAGCAAAAGAAACAGCTCATTGTGAAGGAGAGAATGCACCTCATTCATGAATGTAACAAGAAGTCATCTTCATACAGTAGGACGTTGTAAGGACAGTTAACACTCCCAGTGTATTTCATCACTGAAAAGCAGTTCCACTTAGGCCCTTGCTTTGAACTGTTTCTTGACGTAATTGAAACTATTGTTTAAAATGTCAGTACTAGCAGTTAACGCCTCTTTACCTGTTAGCTGAGATCTGTCAGAATTACGTGCAATTTTCCAGTGTATCCAAGTTAGTCATATTGCTTGTATTTAAGTTTCCTATGCAGTTGTGGGAGGGAAATAGCAACGGTGGGAAAAAGAACAGAACTTTGAATATTTTCCTTGATCCTCAGCCCACACTCACTCAGCTCCATAAATGCTGTATGAAACTGTTTCTTAGTTTTATCTGGGGAACATTAAAAACCTGTCAGAATACAATCAGTGCAAAAAGATAAGAATCACTAGTCAGAAACAATACTACAAGGATAAAAGGATGTTTTTTCACTTACTCTTTTAAGAAACAACTCATTTTAAGAAGCTAGTCTTTCCTGATTTTATGGTCATTTCTGTACTGGTTTCTGCCAACAGAAAAGCCACATTCTATTTTTAGCCAGCTAGTTATTTCCTTCTCATTCATCCAAACAGAAAATGAAGAGAGCAGAGCTAAACAAGTGCCACCTAACTTAATTTGGTTTTATTTCCACTTATGTCTAGCTTTGATTAACCCAAGCAATTTTATTAAGTCAGCTTTCTGTTTTAAAAAAGCGATGATGGTTAAGAACTCCCTCCTCTACACAATACATGATAAAATCTGGTTTTAAGCACACTCTGCCAGACCAAAGCTCTGAAAAGGGAAGAACTTGAAGAACTGCTAGCAATTCAACTCACATGTTGGTGTGCTGAAGAAACACTGTGGCTTTCACGGGGGCAGTCCAAGCATCTATTTTAGACAACAGTAAAAATACAGCCATGCTCCTTTAAATCCAAACACTTTAAGGTGAAAGTATTCGTACACTGAAGCCTTTATTCTTAAACAAGTAGCTGGAGAAACAAAGATATTGCAAAGGTTAAAAAACAGCAACTGGAAAAGGCATGTTATTCATCACCAGACAGCAAGTCAAGCACCATTCCATAAGGAGGATGCTGTCAGTTTTGAAGCGCTAAAGTGATTTTCCAACAAATACCAGTTGGAAATTACAGGTTTAACACAGATCTTCCTGACAGACTGACTTTTTCCAGCTGTTCCTCCTCATGCTTCCTCATCTCTCTTCTAACCCTCCTTTCTGTCACTTTGTCTAAACTATGCTCTGGATACAAATGACAAGCTAGCGTGCCTCAGAAACGCAGCCTCACAGAACCTGACAAGTTTCTCAGAAGAATGTTCAGGAAAAGTTAAATTTCTGACATGCACATTTTTCTGTGATCTTTAGGTATTTATGCAAGAGCTTTAAAAATAATCCATACAAGTGTCAAAAACCTACTTCCAGTTTTAGTAAGCTTAAATCTATAGGTGAGTCTGATTCAAAATATTCTGCATTACATTAACTCTGGAGAAATCACTGGTAATTCAACAGTGATCTCCTGTCAGAAGCAGAAAAAAGGCTGCTTCCCACAGACACTCAGGATGCCACTGAGCATTTTCTGTGCCAGGTGAGCAGTGACCTGCCCTGCAGTTTCAACAAGTAAATTACCATTCCTTTATCATCCTAAACTCACGTGGTGCTACTTGGACTATCACCTTTCCCTACACTGGCAGCTCCATATCAATAATAGATAATGTGATTCTTGCATGTACACTTTGGCATTCTTCCATATACCTTCAAAGCACACGCCTGTGTGTTAGATGTTTTGTTTTTTGAAGGAGTTGTCACTGACATACTTGCACATGCCTGTTCAAACCACAACACCATTTTTCTTAAGACTTACAAGGAGCATAGACAATTCAGGAAATGGTTGTATTCTTCATGGCAAAGCAAGAGAGGAATTGTTCTGTTTCATGAAGCGTCTCATAGGCCATTATTTGCTGAAAGAAAACAGTTCCTCTGCAGCAGGGCTTACAATCTTTAAATGTATTTCCGTCTGTTACAATAGCATTCGAATTGGGGTAAAAACTCAACAGCAGCAACAAACCTTCTTCAGAAGGATCTCCACTTTTCACGTGGCTTGAAAGTGCTCCACTTCTTTCAAAGCAGATTTTCACTCACCTGTGTAAACTTCTACAGCAGTACAAATACTCAGAGTCTCCCTTACCATTTAACTGCTTGGGTGACCCTAGTTAACCATATAAAAATGAATGAGCTTTCAAGATACACCTGGGGTCCACAGTCCTCATACCAAGATCTGCTACTGCCTGGTTAGCTTCATGTCTGGAATGGAAGTCATGAGGCTAAAACCTTCCATCTATCTCAAAGATTTATTTCATTGTTGACCTCCAGACATATAACTACTGTCAAACACCAAATGTTTGCACTGCCTACCAGCTATTTGGAATTGTTATACTAGCTGCCGGCATTTGACACCCTGCCTGCTAACTCTGCCCAGGAACAGCTTCAGGCACATGACCCATTTAACTTGTCAGAAGACTGCTCACCTCGCTCCACCCAAATACAAGGAGAAAACAGCACAGGCAGATTAGCCCTGCCATGGTGATGCTCAGGTGGCACAGCTATCACAGGAAGCAAACAGCACCTCTGCAACTGAGAACCAGACTTTATCCACAATCCAGCACATTCCTGCCAGCTCAGGGAAGTCAGGTCCCTAATTCCCATGAAGTCCAGTGGAATTTTCCCGGACTCTTTCAGGCACCACTAAAAGTCCGTCATATTGCAGAAAGCCTACAGTTTTCATTCATATAGCGTGGATGCCAAAAGCTGCTTCTTTTGGTTAACAGTCAGACATGAGGCTCAGTTCTGGTTTCAGACTGCAAAATCTGCACATACTAAGGCAATAATTCTGATCTGGGATCTTTGGGACAGTATTTTTTTCATCCACAACTTCTCTATCATTCCAAATTTGCTGAAAACCTCAATGTTTCTTTTAGAGCAAACAGCCAACAAAGCTGACCTCATGCCGCAAGGCAAAATTCACCTCACTAGAAGGAAGATGCTAGTATCTGCAGAGCAGAAAGGAAGGAGAGAGAAGGATGAGACGATGAAAACTTGCGTGAGATTGGTATATTGGTAAGGTATTCCTCCCTTTCCAGGTAAATATTCCCAACACACATAGACCGGAGGCTCTTGCGAGCCAAGATCCCTGCCCTTTGCAGCTTTTACAGGCCACAGCATCCCTGACATTAGTTTCACCATGATGCTGCATAAGAGGCCGCCCCAGAAAGGCTGCGCTGGGGACCTCCTGGAGCAGACAAAACCCGCCTTCAGGGCTCGCACTCGCCTTCGGATGGCACGGTCAGACATGCGTTTCTATACGCGCTGCAGGACCTTCCTTCGAGCAGGAGGCTCGCAGCCTGTTAGGCCAGCCTCTTGGCCCCGCTTCCTCCTGCCACTAATTGTCATGCACTTGGCTGCAAACTCATCAGGGAGGAGGCATGCCGCGCTAGATTTAGCTCATGCTATCCTACATGGAAGAGAGAAGGGTGGTGGTTTCTTTTTTTTTTCCCCTTCTTTTACGCTCCTATCAGAGACCTCTTTAGTTGCTAAGGAACTACGGTTTTATTGCATTATAAATGATTTAAGGGAGCCCGGCAGATGCGGGTTCAGTAGGCGGGAGGAGATGTTCCATTTTACCGGCAGCACGAGACGCCTCAGGAGAAGCGGCGGGGGAGAAGCCGCCGCGGCGCGGCCCTGTCAGCCCCCCCCCCGCTTCCCTGAGGGATCCAACACACGGGGGGTTCCCCCCGCACCCAGCGCCTGCCCCCCCAACCCCCAGGCTCCGGGCACGGCCGCGGGGCTCCGAGTGCACCCCCGGTTTGACCCCCGTCCCCCGCAGCTACCAGCCGCCCCCGTAGCGACGCGCCCCCCCCGCCCCGCCGCCCTCACCGTTCTGCGCCGCGGCGGGTCCCGGCAGGAGCGCGGCCGTCACCAGCAGCAGCGAGAGGGCGGCGGGGAGCGGCCCGGAGCGCGGCATCCTCCTGCCCGCGGCCGGGGAGGGGAAGCGGGAGGAGGAAGGGGGTGGCGGGGTGAGGCGGGTGGCGGCGGCGGGAGCGAAGCGGCTCCGTCCTTCTCCGCCGACCTCCTACCGCAGCGCAGCGCCCGCTCTCGCGACGCCGCCGCTGCCTCTCGCGAGAGTTGGCGGGGGCGGAAGGGGGGAGGCGGCGCCGTGCGGGGCGGGGGGCGACGCGGGGGGTGCGGGTACGGAGGGGGGCTGTGTCGCTCGCCACGCCGCCATGTTGCCGCCGTTACCCCCGCGCCCGCGGCGGGTGGGCCCGGCCGCCAGCCCGCGGCCTCCGCTCCTGAGGCGCCGAGATCCCGGGCCCCGCGCCGGCCCTCAGCGCCCCGCCGTGAGGCTGCGGAGCCCTCGGGGGCGCTGCGGGCGGGAAGGGGGAGCCCCTCCTGCCGGGAGGGCCGCGGTCTGGGGAGCGCCGCGCTGCGCCACGCTGCTGCTCTTCGGGCGCTTCAGATACCGGCAGGTGGGGATGGGCAGGCCGAGGGCTGATGCTTTGCCTCCGGTCGTGGTCACAAGGGTAATTCGGGAGTTTTATGTGCTGTTCTGCGGGCGTCAGAGGGTGTCATAGGAATGCAAAATCCACCCCGAAGCGCTCAGCTCATGAAGGACCAAAATTATTTAAAGCATTCTATCAATCACCGCTACAGGTTTATATATAAAAAGCAAACAGCTGATGTGCTTTTCCAAGGGCCCTGCCCTTTTCACATGGGTAAGAAATCAAGGCCACAAAAAGCGAAGGTCTTTGCCCAGGTTAGTGGTGGAGTTGGGGGCCAAAAGCACAGAAGCTCACTCCTGCTTCGTCAGACTTGCCAAGTGTCCTGAAAAATAACCGCCGATGAGCTTTGGTCGGGTTTTCCCTTTCCTGTCTGTAAAACACAGATTTGCTCCTTGCGCTGTGGTTGCTTTGGCGCTGGTAAGCCCAGCGGAGCTATTGAAGCCAGGTTTCTGACTGCTCCCCCTCTCATGGGATGGCACAGGCGGCTGCAGCCTCTGCTCCTTGTTCTAACACACACTGAAAAGTGGGGAGATACAAGAGTTGCAGGAGACTGGGGGATCATCAGAGGAGGATGCTGGGGAAAAAAAAGGCAGAAAATCACTTCAAAACCAGATTTTCTGCTTTCTGCCAAGTCTTCTGTTGCCAATCTTCTGCAGGCATCGGTGAACCCACAATGCGATGGACTGGGGAGTGGGTGCAGCACCTGCTTGCCTCATGGTGGTAACGTCCAAAACAGTCATAAGTCCTCACACCGCTCTACGGTGGCAGCAGAAGCTTGTTTGACAAGGGCACGGCCTGCAGCGGCTGCACAGATCGCGCCCTCGCTCCCCCTCATCCCTTGAAGCAACCACTTGACTTTGCGTCCCTCAGCCTTTGCCCTTTCCTGGTTATTCTCAGCTGATCGCTAGCAAACAGACTCCAAGAGTCCTTTTATTGTTGGTGTGACTCAAAGACTGAAAAGGACGATCGGACACACCTTTTTCATAAAAACCCTCCTACTGGCTTGAAGCCAGTGAAACCACTGCTTGAGCACTTCAGGACTTTTGATGATGATCGTGGGCTTAACAACTGCAGCTTCACAGGGCTGAGGTCACACGTGAGAAACGTTTGGGCATGTGCTAGTGCTGTACTAATCCTGGCTGCCCCTAACTCTCCGAGGATGCCGTGGTGCTAGATTTGATGCGCTTCAGATATTCCACTGTGCTGTGGATCCTGTGCTGGAGAATTTCCATGGTGCATTTCCATGACTCACTATTCATGCCAGCTGAATCATCTCTGACACTACTATTTGTTTTCTTGCCATGGTGCAGAAACATCCTTTTTCTGCTCTCTATGGAACAGTTCTGACAGTAGCCCTTGCAAACCAGAAGGAATAGGCAAAAAGATCCAGAAATCAAGATTTCACACAGTGGTGTACTTTCTGCTCTTTGCATGTTGCTTTGCCTGCTGAATATTAGCTCCAGAGGATTTTGCTGTAACTCTCCTTTTTGCAAACACCCACTCGGTATTAGGCCTTACCTACACTCGACTGTTTTCCAAGTTTGGAACTAGTTAGTGATGTACTTGCCTCTGAGCATGGTTGGTATCTGCACAGTAATACTTGTTTTGTAACCATGGCAGCTCACAGTGACTCACACTGCCAGAGGCCTGGGCCGAAGTTAGCAGAAGGCTTATTTTTTTCCCTCTGTAACCAGCTCAGCACACTGTTGTTTTGCTAGATCTTCTCCCCACAATTGCATAACTCACCCATCACGTTTGCATTCCTCTGGCTGTGTCCTGGGGACAACCCTGGGATGCGCTGCCCTGTTACCACTGGTTTCACCCTGGTGGCTGCCCTCGCTGGGAGCTTTGCTCTGCAGGAGGGTGGGTCTGTGGCTGCCAGGGTTTCCCTCGAAGGCTCTGATCAGAGATAGTTACCCGGAGCGGTTAACAAACACACTGCACAGACTGAGCTAACCTGTGGGTTTGTGGTTGATGCAGAGGTGCTGTGAACATACAACACAAGAAACCAAAGCAGAAGATCGCTGTGGCCAGAAGAGAACTGCACAGATAGACCAGATCTGAAGCTTGTTGTTGCCTTCAAGAGTCTTTTGGCGAACATAAACAGGGCTCCTACAGATCCCTAATATATATAGTGAGATCCCTTCCTGCTGTATTCAGGTATCCAGCCATGGCTAGTACAGGGTAAAAACCTGTTGCTCAACCATGCACAAGTGCATCCTCTTGCAACAGGTTGCACTAACACTGGTGGAATTGTGGAGAAAAAAAAAGGTTTTGGCAGCAATGGATTCAACGTAGTGGCTTGGTAGTGAGGAGAGAGGTTTCTGACAAAGACTGGTATTCCACCAGACTGAGTCTTCGCGTGTGATGTGTTTTGCTTGTGTGGGTATGGTGATTCCTCACCTCACGAATGGCAGGGGGAACTCAGACAGGTCAAAGTTTCCAAATACAGTAACTCAAAATCCCTGCATTTTCCCTTCAATCAAGACTCACCTTCAACCTGGGATGTCTTAATTTTGATTATTCTCTGCTTACTCCTTAGGACTTCAACAAGAGCAGGACAGAAGAGCTTGGATTCAAAACAAGCAAAGAGGAAGAAAAAACCCAAAACATAATCAGCAAATTTAGGAAAGAGTTTCAGTTCTCACACTGCAGAGCAGCAAAGAGGCATCATCCTTTTTTTCTGCATGATCTTTGAGCCTCTCGTGACTGAAGTGTTTTAAGAGATCCCTGTTATTTCAATGTATGTATTGATATGCTTTGGCACTTGAAGAAGGCTTTGCCTCTAGAAGTCTCACTTGCAGCCACCTTCTTTTAAATCTATTATTGGCAAGGTGAAAATATAGGGTAGAGCATGAAACGCTTGCTGACGTCTAGCAGTGAAACTCAGCTATTGCAGCTGTTCTCAGGGCTGAGAAATGCCGAATAACAGCGGTTCATACTTCGAGGGCAACATGCTAGGGAAAACACAGATCCATATCCAACAGGCTCAAATCAGCTTGTAGACAGACATGCACATGGTGTATTTGCAAACCAGAATATCTCTGCACTGTAAAGCTGCATTGGTAAGTGCACGATCAAGATAATGCGCTGTGTTTGTTTCGTGCCTTCGGGGGAAGAGATGAATGAACAAACACAATGCAATCAGTGTGTGCATGTATATACATTATATAAGGCCAGACAAACTCCAGCTGCCGGACCTTGGCGGACCTTGCCTGCCCTGCAGCATGGCAGAGGTGTACAGCAACCCAAGAGGTAGCTCTGGCCTTTGCGTTATACATATGATTAATATCTATAAACCTCCCCAAAGGCACAAGGGCAGGTGGGAAACACCATTAACCTAATCAGATAACAGAATGGAACCGCCTGACAGAGGTGACCCCCATCCCAGCGAGTCACCAGAAAGGCTCTCTGGCTCTTCTTGCAGTCAGGGGTATGCTGCACAGGGGACTGCTTACAAGCTTTCATCCTAAATAGAGAAAGATTGTACTGAAAAAGAAGTAGCACTCTGAGGAATGAGAGGCGGAGGAAAAGCTCATAAAACAGAGAAACAGGCTTTCTGAAAAAAGAGGAAAGACCCTAGGGTAGTGATGAGAAGAGAATATAGATATTCTCTCTTATTTTGCAGAAAGCTGGCTTTACACATCTCAACCCTGCTGGGTAACAGTAGTTTGCTTATTTTGAGCAATCTCCCATCCTCTTACACATTCAAGTGTTCTTGTCAGAAGTGGTCAAAATATTGTAACAGATTTTTTTTTTTTTTTTTTTTCTGAGAAGAAACGCCTTTTCACGCAAAACAAACATTGTGACAGAAAGGGTAATTGTGGTCAGAAGTATTTGCAATATAAACAAATAGTCCTATAAGAAATATCAGCATATTTGATTACATCTTTGTTCTGACAAAAATCTGAAGTTTGCCTAACCTTATTTTCTGCAGAAAAGGAGCAAGAAAGACAAAAAGAAAGGAACATGCTTTTGTTCCTCTCTCTGTGACCCAACCCCAAAGTTATTTCTCTCAATTGCAAAATTTTCATCCAGCTCAGCCATGTGGTAATGTTTTTCTCCACCCAGTGTTTTAAGGAACTGGGTCCAATATCTTAGTTACAGATACACAAGAGCTATTTCCTGACCTCATTATCCTGAGGAAAGGGATAACGTTATCCTCCTGCTGTCTTTGGGAGCAGCTCCATCCTGCTACGGGCAGGATGCACAGGGACAGCCACGCTGCACCCCAACTCGCTCTCACACACTGCAGGTCCCAGCAGGAGGCATCCGAGTAGGCACAGGGGAAAATTTGAACATCTGGAGCAATTTGCATGATGCCATCAGAAGTAGACGGCAGGTGGCACCCATGGCTTAGTGCAGGGCTTGCTCGAGGTGAGCACAAGCCACGCTGGGCAACACCTGTGGCTAGGGTTTGGCTTCATCTTGTTGAAGAGGTAGAAGAGCAGGGAAAGGGGCTCTTTTATTGCATACAGGGACATCTCTGCATCGGGTGTCCTAAAACATTTTATCACCCAAGCTATTCCTATCACATTTTGTTAGTCTAGGGATCAGGCTTGGCTTTGTTCAAGGCAAGCCCACAGCAAGGAGGGGTGTTGTGCTCCCTAAGGGACGGGGAAGCAAGGGGGACACTATGGCTGGTCAGGAAGGACAGACCCAAGGTACTTGAGTAAGGAGAGCAGGAGGCAGCCAGGGTCAGCTAAGGGTCCCAATCATCAGGTATGTTCACAGCAATACGGTAGGCTTGAGATCAAGCTGAGAAATCAACCCATAGGTCAGGATCAGTCCTGGTGTCAGTATCAAACCAGGGTCAGACATGGCCAGGTGACCCCCACAGAGGTCTAAGGTAAAAAAAATCAGTCTGGATCAGGATTCAGACCAACAGGAGTCATAGTTAGGTACAAGTATATCTGAGGCTGAACTGGATACCAGCACCCCAGGAGCACAGCTCAAACAAGGACTGAGAAACCTAGGCTGAGCTTAAATGGGCTCCCAAGCCCATGGGCAGGGGTTGGTGGGAGTCCCAGGTGGGGCTGCTGAGGACTGTTAGTACTCCCAGCCTGCAGGCATAGGTTTCTCAAGAGGTAGAAGAGCTTGTGCCATCCCCAAATCACTGCACGGTGGTTTCTGCATCAAGGGACACCTCAGTGAGCCACGTGGTCCCTCGTCTCCTCCTCAGGGCTGTATGTGACGGTGCCACCCTGCTTCTCTGCTCTTCCTTCCTGGACTTGTGGTGCCTGGTCCCAGCTCCCCCACGATCTGTCTCTCTTCCTAAAGGAGCACTCACATATGGGTGTCACTGCAGGTGTGCTCAAGCCTGGTTTCAGGGGGCTGGAGGCAGCCAAGTGACCCACGTGGTGATGACAGCTGTGCTATCATGGCTTCACATCGACCACAGTCCTCTCACTGCCTCCCCCTGGGTCCCAGCCACGTGCAGCCAACCAGGCGGAAACACCAATACTTTTGATTAAATGCTGATGATTAAAATGAAATGAAGACAATCCGGCTTGGATCTTTGGGGGACAACAGAGGGAACAGCCCAGCCAGGAGTTCATTATTAAGCTGACAAACCACAGCCTGTGGCAGCACAGGTTGCTTGTGATGGCAGGACATGTGTCACATGTGCTGGTTATCGTATCTGTTGTACATGATGCTTATTTTCAGCATCCTCTGCAGGTCATCCTTTACTAGATAAATCAAAATTAAAGGTATTAGCTGGCCTTTGTAAATGATACAATTAGATACAATTTTCCTAATCCTGTGTGATGCAGGTCAGATTAAACATGGGTTTCTCTAGCCTCAGTGGTTCTCTCGGCTCTGGTCAGGCTTTCTGAGATGGGGCTCTCTGTGCTGGCCTGGGGCACATTTATTTTAGTCAACGTTCCAAGGGTTTAATAAGTGATTTGATGAAACCTGAAGCTCCCTTCTCCCTTGAGTGTAAAACACCTAAAATAAATACCAGTCATGAGAAAGCATTGGGTTCGGCCATGCAGGCACTAATAGGCTTTAATGACCTTGCACAGCTTCACCTGGGACCCCCACCCACACACCCTCTGCCCATTGCTCTGGATAAACTCAGAGCCAGGTACTTGCTCTTGGTTTGTGGTGGAGTGTAGGTGAGTCTGTCCTAGCTCAGGTTCCTGGGCTGGCCTTTCTGGGGTGAGATCTAGATGTCTGTTGTAGGTAGCTCTCTTTTCTGTCTTGCTGCTCCTGCCTAGACACCTAACACAGATATATTGGTGCTGCTTGGATCCTGCAGGATGCTCCCTGTTGGTGAGGTCATCTTTGTCTCTTGGTTCTTCACTGGAGTTTGGGGAAGGAAGGGAGTCTGTTGTCATTCAAAGGCCAACTTTTCTTCTGTATGGGCATCACTTAGTGTGGGGCCTGGGTGGCTGTCTGTAGCCTCAACCCTCATATCTGAGACAGGAGCTATTCCTTGAACTTGACATTTTGCCTGATCAGTGAGGAGGAACATGCTGGTGACTGAAATGGGGCTTTGCATGTCCCTTCCTAGCTGGTAGGCCCTTGCTAGGATCTTGCCCTGGGGCAGTCTCAACTCTGTTTTTTGGTCTGCAAGCTGTGCCCCCCAGTATAGCTGCAAGGGGCCTGTTGTACCCCTTCCCTGGAGGTGGGAGCTTGGGCTCTCCATCACAGCAAGCATAGTCTCACCCAGTGAGATTCCATGGCATTGTCAGGGTAATGAAAAAGGCTGTATTCATTATGTGCTTGGCTGCCCTGCCTTGGTGGAAGAGCAGGGATGGAGCATGGGGCAGCTGAAAAATTTCCAGAAACTCAAGTGTATCAAGTATCCAGCTCCAGAACCCTTCTCCCAGGTGGCTGGGGATAGCCAAAGTCTGAGTCACCTAGAGTAGCCAAAAAGTATAACCCTCAAGAACTGGATTCAGGGCTGGGGCTGTGTTGGGTAGTGTCATGCCCTGCTAAGGCCTAGAAATGAGCTGGAGTGGGAGAATTAGGGGTTTCTCATGGAGGGTTTAGGCTCTGTGTGTGTTTGGGACAATGTTTGGACTTCAGAGCTTTTTGTGCCTTTGAGAAACAAAAGCTACTGAGGAAGCTGTGGTGGAGAGGGCTTGGGAAAGGTTTCTGGGTGCAAATGCAAAAAGGAAAGTAATTTCTGAGCAGAGGAATTTTTTATCGATAGGAGAAAATTAACAATGGGGGATAGCAGTGAGTGACCATGGGCTCAGCTGAATATCTTCAGTATCTCACCTACAAAAGCTCTGAGGAGTGTCAATAGGGGAGGTTTAATTGATGGCAAACATTATGTCTGGTACAGAAGTAGAGACGCTCCAGACTGAGCAGAGATGACTTTTATAGCAGTGAACAGATGAGCATTGTGAAAGATGTCTATGATTCTTTGGGCATTTCTGGGTTAGACTGCAGTAAAATTGCAGCAAAAAGCAATTTTGCTTTAATCAACTATATAACAAAGCCCCAACATAGTGAAGAGCAGAAGGCATCAGAAGATAGGAAATTGTCGTCATTGCTGGAGCTGAAAGATAAGATTGTACTCCCTACAGCTACACTAAAAGAAGATAAATTGTCCATAGGGGCAATTCAGAGAGAAAATAACGTACAATTAAAGTTGTTTGAATTGCAGTTTTAGGGAAGCAGGGGTGGAAGAAAAAGCCCGTTTCAGTGGAAAGTCTGAAACCTCCTTCCCTTGTGCTTTTAGAAGGCAGAGCTAGTTTTGGAAAAAAAGATGATAAACTGGGCAGGGCAACCCATAAGAAGAACAAAGGATGTGTTAGAAGGGACCTTAGATAGAGATGCTGAGCCTGGGGGATGTATGTGTGGAAAGGGAACCAGGTCTGAACTTGCAGGGAGCAAGAGTCAAGTCTGGGAAGGGCTGAAGAGTAGCAGGAGGGCTGGAAATCTCCAGAGGCCCTTGCCAGCAGTCCTGGCTGGTTTGCCTCTCAAAGCCTGCGGTTGGGCGGGTGGTGGAGGACAGCTGTACCCTGGCAAAGCTGGGGTGCTAGGAGCAGAGGTAGGTGCTTGTGCAGCTGCGACCAGGAGCATCTCTCTTCACCATCCATCCCCTCCCCAGGGTCTCCAGGCTCCAGCACATGGGGTTGTACACCACGATGCTGGTAGGCTTTGGGAATGGTTCCCAAACTTTGGTTAAATCTCAGTTCTGAGGCCACATGGTTTCCAGAAAAAGCAGATGAGGAGGGTACAGAGGTATGCAGTTATTTCAGGTTTCTGCTGACATCTGCCCTTCTTTGGGCTAGATTGGAGCACAGTGCAAACAAACCACAGGCTAAAGGTTAAAAAAAAAAAAAACTCTGCTAGAGGAGTGTGTTTGCACGAGCTCAAATAAATGCCTCGAAGCTACCTGTATTCCTGATGGGGCTTTTCCTGGGCAGTTTGCTCTGGTCAGGCAGGGCAGGTAGGACCTGTAGCCGCATCCCCAGGTGGGTTCTGCTGTGGGTCAAGGGAGTCTGTGCTTCAAACCTACCCCGAGGCCCATCAAGCTGCGCAAAAGTGTGGGGGAACGAGCAGCTAATCTTCAGCTTGTCGTGACAATGTGTTTGCCTGGCTTTGCGAGTGGGAATCTCCTTGTGGGACTGCTCTTAAGCAGGCAGCAGGATATTTGGGAGAAAGTCGGTGTATCCCGTGCTGCAAAATCCCCTAAAAAGCTGATGGTTCCACTTGCCGTCCCACCAGCCACCTGTCGAGGGGGCCCAACTCCAAACAGATGGTAGTGGGGAGGACTGCGATGGGGATAATGGTGCGAACACAGCATCTTGTGCGTGATGCATTTGACACGTTGCCACGGGACAGCTGCACTTTATAAGCCTAAAGCATCAGCTGCAGACAAGCTTCATGGTGACTTCTGCAGTTGCTGTACTCTCTTCCTTGCTGGCAGCTGTCTTGGAGGAAGAGGAGAATGAGGAGGAGGAGGAGGAGGATGGTGCCGAGATGGAGCTGCTTTGGGAAGGGCTTTTCTTGGAAAAGCCTCTGTTCTGTGCAGCACAGGGTGGGCTCCAAAAATCTGTGGGTGAGTCTGGGAATGTGGTGCACTAGTGTTCAGCTTCCTGAAATCAGCAGCTCCAGGAGCAGCAGTGTGAGGGTTATTCCCTCTTAAGGCTTCATTTTCCTTCAGAACATCCCTTTCCCATTTCTGTAATAGCTCCTTCCCCCCCTGTGATGTCTTGGGACAGCTATGACACAGATTATGGCTAGGATGGAGCAGCTGATGGGCAGCCAGGACATGTGCTGCAACACCAGCTGGCTGCCACCCCAGGCCGTGTGCGCTCCTCTGGCTCCTTCTGCTGAAATTCTACCCAAGCTGGTAGAAACCAAACTACCCTTAGGCTTTGACCTCGTTTCAGACTTAGGTAAAGTGTGCTAGTGCATTCTTGGAGAAGAGGGACAGCCAGCAATGTGATCGGTACTTAGCTTAAACTAGGAAACTGAGCTTAAAAGGGATATTTGGTAAGTCTAGCAGCAGGGACACTAATTGCATCATGATCCCTTGACTTTAGGGATGCTGCTGTGCTGTGGAGGCTTTTGCTGGAGCAGTGGGGATGCTGCTCAGGAGAGGTCTGGGCTGCTCTGCTTAGGAGCTCGCACAGCAGATGGTGAGCAACAAGGGGGTGGTGGAGGCTGTCGAGCGAGACCATGGTCTCTGGTAGGCATCTCCAGGGCAGGAGCTGAGATCCAAAGAGTATTAGAATGTAATGCAGCCACAGACTCCCCACTGCTTACAACAAGTCAGCCCCATGAATGATTAAGGTTATATTTTGTGGGGGAATAGCATAAAGCTTTGCGTTAGCTCAGTCGTGCCCTGCTGCAAGGTTCAGCCACATTCACATACCTCATAATTGTAAACAGAAGTGTCGAGTCAACTGCTAAGAGTTTGCTTTAAGAGTCTGTGCAGTTTTTAGGCAAACCTGGTGTTTGTGTGTGCACAAATTGGGAGCACCATGTATCCGTTGCAGCTTATCTTGCGTGTAAGTGGGTTCAGTAGCTAATGGCCCAGACATGGTTTGTTCTTTATCAGTGCAAGATCTTTTGAAGTTCTGCATGGCTGGAATGCGGTGTCACGACTTTCCTTGGGACGTGGTGATCCCGTGCTGTGGCTCCACTTTGGCACTGCCCAGGTATTTATTTTGTTTGATTTCCATTTTGGGGGCAGTTGAGGTTGGCTGTGCTGTTGCTGCTGTGCTGCTGACGTGGAGTTTGCTTATTGTTGCAATGTGGGGTTTTGAGTTTCTTGAAGAAAACACCTTAAGGAAAGGCTTTACAGATAAAACTTTTTTTTCCCAAATCATGAATTGATGAAAGTCATAGTGAAAGTAATCTTGCAGAGTTGTTACTGGGGAAAAGAAAAGCCTTGTGACTTTTCTCTGATAAGAAAATACCTTACTAATATTTACAGATAGCTAGCCTGCTCTGAACTGAATTAATTTCCTGGGAGATCAAAATGCAGTACATGCTTTGTAAATGAACAGGAAACCCTGTGCTCTTGTCTGCTTTTCTGTGAACAGGCAATTTGTTTGGTGTGGTCGGGAGACAGAGCCCACGAGACAGTGATGAGGGGTACAGGGACACCAGGTCAATATGCCTGCTAGGGCTGATGGCAAGCATGTGGCCGGGGGAAGTATTTGGAAAGCTACATCTGCTTTTTGTTGTTGGAAAGCAATGAAAGCTGTGGGGGTTAGTGGGAGTATCCATCAGGTAAGGGGAGAAATGTAGGGATGTGACCTTTGGGACACCCCGCTGTGAGATTCCTTCTACCTCTGCACTGTGAAATTTGAGAGGGAGCTGCCAGTGCTGTGGGACCTGCACCCCATGTTAGGGTGGACTCTGCAGCTCCCCACCTCTGCCCGCACCTCGAGCTCAGCATACATTAAAGAGGACATGTGGCAGGACCAGGGCTGGGGTGCTCAGTGGTCCCAGACACTTGCAGGACAGGGCAGTGCTTTTTGCAAAGCTGTCAGTGTCAGACTTGGGGGTATTTTTCTGACCTTGGGTTTTGCATGTACCCACAGCCTGGCTGGAGGAGTGTGTGGGGGGACAGGCCCTGGCTATCCCACTATGAGGCTCTGGGACAGCAGATGATGCTGTGGGGACAGATAAGGAGGTGAGCACAGAGGGTTGATGCCTTTTAGGGAAGCAGTTCTCACACTTCTTAGATTTGGGAGAAAAACCTTTTTTCCTTCTTCATACTGTCCTTGCTGGTTTGGTGAGTCCCAGCCTCCCTTAGTCCAGTGGGGTTGCTGGAGAGCAGAGATGGTGGCTGCAGGAGAGGTGCTTCATGCTGTAGATGCTGACAGCTGCAAGGCTGGGTAGAAGGACTGGGGGATGCCTGGAAGGGATGTGGAAGCAAAGGGGGAAGAAAGGAGGAGGAAAAAAGCCTCATTTTTCCATGTTTGGGGGAGGGGAAGTCCTCCCAGGGCCTGGTACACAGCTCAGCCTAAGAGCTTGCTCCTTGTCCCTATGTGCCTCAAAGGCAATGCAGCTGAAACAAAGAGGACCCTTTTCATCCTGCAGTGTCTGCTCCAAAGCAGGCTGCAGAAAAACCTCTGCAAACAGGGCAGCTCCATCTTCCTGCTCCTGAGAGCCCCTGTGTTAAGTGGGGAGGCAGGGAGTGACATGGTTTCAGGGTGTCAATGGCAGACAAACACCCCTGGAGCCCAGATCTGAGCAAAAACCCCCTCAGTGTGCTCCAGCTTTGTGCTGGGGAGTGGCCAGCCCCACCGGGGATCTCGCCTGAGCTGTGCCCAGCAGAGCAGAGATAGGGTCTAGCGAAGGGATTCAGTGCAAGGATTGCTTCCAACACTGTTGCAAATTTAATACCATTTTTAAAAATAAATACCCTCAGGTCTGTGACTGGGAAGGCTGTGTGAGCTTGGCTGACTGGTGAGCACAGCAGGCAGATACCTGCCCTGGGCACGCACATGTGCTGGAAGAGCTCTCCTGACACAGGCTTTCGTAAGCATTTTCCCGGGGGGCGTGCAGCCCACCATGTCATGTGGCAACCCTGTGCTCACCCTCCCTTATGACCCCTTGAAGACCCCTCAGGGCAATTTCATAACAGTTTGGACAAAACTAAGTAAAGTTTTTGCAGTGTTTGCAAACTACTCCCCAGTGCTTGCTCCCCCCCCTTCCCTGCACTGGGGTTCCCCGGTGAGAATTTGGAGTGCTGATCCTAATAAATTGTTAACTTTTCAAATAAAAGTCAGCAAGATTGGTTCATCTGCAGTTGTGGGAGCACCACACTGGCAACCCAGCCCTCTAGCACTTTTAGCTATGTCCCATCCAGATTTTTAGGATGGGTAAAGCCCCCCTGAATTTAGAGGGGAACCACTTGCACTAGCTGAAGGACAGATGAAGGCTCTGGAGCCCGCATTTTGAGCATCTCCTGGTGGGGGGGACTTGCTGGGTCTGTGCCTGGGAAGGACAGGGGAAAGGGCTGGTGCATACCTGGATGCCACCCATGTGCAGGATCAGGGCTTGGCCAGGAATACACCCGCGTCTGGGAACTCATCCGATTTTTGCTGGCATCCCACTGGGGTGGTTCTGCATCTGGAGTCCATTGCTGAGCTCTTTGCTTATGAATGACCCTTGTGTGCTGCAAAAACGCTGAGCTCTCTCCAAAGCAGCATCCTGCCACACGCACAGACCTAAAACATATGCACTTGGGCGGTGGCGAGTGACTCACCGTCCCCAGCCCTGACCCTGCATCTCGGGATGGCCGCATCCAAAGTGTTTCAGCTCTATTGCTCCTGAGTGAGCACAGCCTCATCAAAAAAAGGCTTGGCAGTCCCAGGTTAGCGTTGTGGTGATTGTTTTCTCTCAGGACTGGCTCGCTGCTATGCCTCTTGGTTCAAAGCAGCCTCAAAACCCCCTTCCCTGCTCCTCCAGATCCTTTGCTTTTTGCCACTCTGTTGTTCCTTGCACTCGTTTGAGCCTGCAGCTGTTCTCCCTGTGTCCAAGGATCCTGCAGTGGAGTAGCTACAGCCACTCACCCATAGAGATAACACAGTTGCTACCACATGGATCCAGCTGATGTTCAGTTCCAAAGTGCTCCAAAACGGATGATCCTGACAGCTTTTTGGGGATGGAAATCTGCATGTAGCCAAGGTGGGATTTACCCTCCACCCCCTGCCTTGTACTGAATTGATCATGAAGATGATGTGTGCCAGGTGCCCAGTGCTGGAAGGAATTACCAGGAGATCCTCCTGGGCATTGCATATTTGATTTCTACACTGTTAGCAGCTGGTAACTGCTGGGGCTGTGCAGTATTTCCATGCTGTTGATGGGAAGGAGAAGCAGCCATGCAAACCTCCCGGGGATGTGCAGAGTTGACCCACGTGCTCCAGACACCTTGTCAGAAGGCTCTGGATTTTCCCCAGCACCTCCATCCAGCCTCTCTGGCTATCCCTCCTCCCCTTGATCAAATTCTGGCTGAGCATGAAATTAAACTTGCAAATTGCAGCCCTTTTCATTGCCTTTCTATATTTTTTTGGTCATCGTTATGCACACTTCCTATGTACATACCTTGGGTACTGCAGGGTGTGAGGAAGGAAAATTAGCCAAAAATAATCATTTGGGATGGAGAACTCCTCATATTTAAATTCTTTCCTGGAAGCCCTTTCATTGTTAATTATGAGCAGGCTTGCAAGCAGCAGGTATTTTCATTTTTAGCTAGTTTTGATGTTGAAAAATCTGCCTTTATTTCCAAGCTCCTTAGTTTTTACATTTTTGTGTGTGTTTCTATTTAACACTAAGACAGCTCCCAGTGCTCAGATGCTCACTTTGTATCTTCAAAGACTAACAGGAGTGGAGTTGCACTTGCAGTTAAGATATCAAAGCTGTGATGCTGCTTTTATCGTATGAGCTGTTAGGAGAAGGGACAAAGTGATGAAGCTGTGATGGTGTGAAGCCCTGCCCTGGGCAGTACTGGGAGTTTGTGTCTCTTTGTTTGGGGGGGAGTTTTTGTGAAAGACCTTGGGTTCCACCTGCTTTTTTTTGCATTGCTGAGCTTTGATGCTGGAGATGCCCATGGGCCTACTGCTCCTTGGAGAGGGAATCATCTCACGCAGAAGGGTCCCTCCAACCCACTCCTGTCTCCCTGCTGCAGCATCAGGGGGCTTATGGCTCTATCTTTTCCATCAGCCCCCAAAATTAGGATGGGGATGATGTGCCAGCAGGGTTGACATGGCTCATGTCTGGTCTGCAGGAGCTCCTCAGATGGAGCCAGCACAGGCTGGGATCATGCAGCTGCTCTGCACATCCAGTACTACCCATGCCATGCTGGGCACAGAAAGAGAAATCCTCTTGACTTGCAGGGCACATCTGCAAATCGAGCACAGGGCTCCCAATTTAGTCACAGGCATTTGAAGTATATCGACTTCATCCTTTCTTGTTCTTGCTGCTGTCACCGATGGTGCCTGGGTCAAGGCGTGCAGCCTTATTACCAGCTCTGTCACTGCAAAATCCTCCTTTGCCTGCAAGGGGAAAAAAAAAAATCAAATGGTTTTAAATATAGCACGTTTCAGGTTATTTTTATTTGCCTTTTAATTTTAAGCTCTCCAGGTTTGGTTGTTCCAGCTTTCCTCTGTAATCAAAAGGGTGAGGAGCTTCCTTTGCTCTGGGGTGATGAAAGACCCAGACCTCCCACGCCAGCACCTGGCTGTGGGGCGCAGCCTGCAGCCACCAGAGCCTCGGGGACACGGCGAGAGCTGGCCCTGCTGAGGGGCCCTCTCTGAAAAACAGGTTAAACAGCTGCTTCCTTTGGGGAAGCATCCGGTGTGTGTGCGCTGCTGAAAAAATCACCCTTGAAAAGAGCACAGCTCTTCCTCCTCTTCTTTTCCTGCCGTGCTCCCTTCCGCAGTCTCTCTCCCGATACACCCCCGTGGGTGTCGAGGAGTGGTGCTGAGTGTCTGCCTGCCCCAGGCCGTATAAAAGGAGATATTGTGTGTGGGAGCGTGGGAGGAAGATCAGCGTTGCAGCCCTGCCCCGGCCAAAAGTGACCCAGTGGGTTGTGGGAGTGATGGCAGCATCCCCCCAGAGCCCAGCTGGGCTGCACCCCCAGAAAAGCCAACTCCAAAAGGCAGTGAGATGGGTTTTCCAAGAAAACTGCAGTCCCTGTGGGTGGCTGATGCAGGAGGGAGCCTGCTCGGATGCCTCATGTGCCTGAAGTCTTCCTCTTCTAGACGGGGCACCCTCCTGGCTGTACCCTTCCAGCACCGCAGCTCCCAGCTCTTTGGGGGTCCCCCTCTAGGCCCCAGCAGCATTTTTCGCTGAGCGGGATGTGGGCAGCTGGTGGTGTGTAAATCATTAGCCAGTTTTTCCCCCGGGAAGCAGTCGGTGTCGCCACATGGGAAATTCCCGCTGCCTTTTGTTCTCCCGGAGGAGAGAACTCAGCCCCCCTGCCTCCCCCCGGCCTGGCTCTGTGCACCCCAAGCCCTCCAGGTACAAGTGCTCCAATCCCCTGGCTCTGGGCACCCAGTCCCCCTGCTTCGAGGGGTCTCCAAAATCCCTGGCTCCGTGCACCCCACTCCATTCCCAGCTCTGAGGCCTTCACACCCTAGCTCCGTACGCCCAAGCCCCCAGGCTCCGTGCACCCCGACCCCCCAGCACTGTGCTCCCGGGTCCCCTGGCTCCGTGATCGCTGGTCCTGAGCCTCGGTGTGCTTCCCGGCTCGGCGCCCCCGACGCCCAGCCCCGCGCACCCCAGCCTCGGTGCTCCCCGGTCCCCGCCACTCCCCGCTCCGCCCCAGCCCCTGGGCCGGCCCCGGCGCGGCTCCTCCTCCCCCCGCCGCCGGGACCCCCGCCGGAAGCGGCCGCAGCCAATCAGGGGCCGGGGCCGCCGCCCCGGGACCGGCCCGCCCGCGGCGGAGCGCGCGCTCCCGCCCGTCCCGCGCCGCCTCTCCGGTAAGTGCCCGGCGCGGCCCGGCCCGGCGGGGGGCGGCGCTGGGGACGTGGCGGGGCGCGGGGCCCTCGGGGGGTGCCGGGGCGGGGGGGGGTAGGAGCCGCCGCCGCTCCCGTTTCCCCGCCCGTGGGACGGCTCCGTGAGGGCGAAATGAATGAGGCTCCCCCCGAGCCCGGGGCAGCCGGGGGGAGGAGGGCTCGGGGACCCCCGGCGGGTGTCCGGGGTGGGGGTCCCCTTCTCTGGCTGCTGGGGGGAGCGGGGGACTCTCGGGGGGCTCTCGGGGGCCGGACGGTGTCCCCAGCGCTCCCCGTGCGGATGCAGGGGAGGCACCGGCCCCGGGGGCTCCTAAATCCGCCCGGTTTAAACCGCCAGATTTCATGGGTAGAGCTAAACCCCACCCCGCGCGTGGGACAAAAAGCCCGAGCTCCGAGGGGAAGCGATTGTTTCCCTTTTCCTCGGGATGAGCAAAAGGAGAACTCATCCTTTCCTTTCCACCGCCAAATATCGCACCCCAAACCCCAGCCTGGGATCTGGGTGTTGCACCCCTTTTTTCCACCCCTCCTTTGCCGTGCCCCCCTTCCCTGCACGGTCCTGCCTTTCAAGTGGGGAGCTTCTGCTGTGCGCCGAGAAGTTAAGCGGGGACTAAAAATAGTCTGGAGCAGAGCTGGGCTCTTTGCTGGCACAAACCCTGGGTGGGAGAGGAGCAAAGCGGGGGACTTCAGCCCAGGCACCCACAAAAGTTGAGACTGACCCGGACTGGTGAGTGAGGCTTTTCCCTGGACCAGTGGATGTTTTCTTCACACCTCCAGCCATCTAAGGGTGACAATCTGACAGCTGAGAATCTGGATATTATAAAAAAGCAGCATTTTGGCTGCATGATAGTAAATATTAAATGGGGAACGGGTGACATATGGTCCCTGGGGTCCTGCTGCAACAGTAGATGGTATTCCTTGGGTATAACCCTTGGGAGGCTTCTTGCCATGCACAAGGGCATCCCTCTTCCAAGGGACGTGTTTGTGGGGTTCTCTAGATCCCACCCGTGACAAAAGCTCAGGTCTGGGGCTGAGCCTGTCCTTCGGCTGGGGTTCAGCCCACAGGGGTGGGGAAGCTGAGGCACAGAAAGGTGAGAGGCCCACTGAGACTCCCGACTGCAGAAGGAGGGTGGGGGACATGGGTGCCCCTTCCTGTGACACCTCTGAGACGGCCTGGCAGGACTTATAAGTCACGAAGCCTATAAAAATATAATTTATTTTAGCATCACCAGGAAAAGGAAAGGGCTCCAAGGGTGAGCGTGAGGGAGATGAGTCACGGTTTCCCGTGCCCAGGCAGCTGAGTGATGCCCCGTCACCCTCTCCCGCCGTGGCTCCCTCCCTTCCCAGCTGCCTGGGGTTTGGCACCAGGCTGGCTCTGGGCTCGTCTGCTTGGGAAAAGGCGAGAGTCAGGGATTTGGTTTAAGAAAACAAGCTGCATAATTTGTTGTCCCCAAAGGAGCCCTGTGCTCGGGATGGAAGGAGAGGGGAAGCCTCCCCAGAGCTCTTAGGGCAGAGTTTCCCCCTCAGTTCCCCCTCCTCTGTGTGCCTCAGTTTCTCCACCCCACCATATGCCTCAGTTTCTTCCCTCTCATGTGCCTCAATTCCACCCCCCCGTGCCTCAGTTTCCCCCATGGGCGCTGAGCTGAGCAGAGCTTCGGGGCTGCTGTTTCCTCCAGTAAAGGAGTTAAAGGAGGAAGGCACCAACACCCAAAGTCGTTCCTGCTGCAGCCTGGGATTTATTGCAAATGCAACTACTGCACTGAAAACCGTCGGCACTAAGAGCTCCAGGTGGGACAGTGGGGCTCTAGGATGTGCTGGGACAGGGATGGGACACGGAAACAGCAGCGCTGGCTGCGATATATGGGGCTCATTTATGCTCTGAGGGAGGAACGCGGATCACGAGGGGCCTGGTGAGTTCTTGGCATGGCTGGGGAGGGATGCTCGGGAAGCAAACCACAGTAGCCAGCGGTTCTGGGCAGCTTGCCCTCGTCTCTCCCCACAGCCAGCTCTTAGATGCTCTGATTTTATTCCTCATTTTCTGGGGCAACCTCATGCCGGAGACTTTCCTGTGGTGAGCAGGGATGAACCTCACACCCCTTGAGCCGTTGGTGGAGCCAGAAATCTGCAAACGTCTTTTGTTTGTTTTTTGAGCCGTTTTGGACACCAGGAGCGAGTTGCCTCCTCTTGGAGGACAGGGATGTAACAGCCCAATGCTGCAGGAAAAAACTGGGAAAGAAAGAAACAAAAGGGGAGGAGAAGCAGCAAGGAAGGGAAGAGGCTCACGTGGCTCCTCTGGGCACCAGCCAGCGCCTCCGGCACAAGTGCTGCCTCCGGGTCTGTCATGTCCCCGGTGCAGGGGATGCACCGGTCCCTTGGCTGGTGCCAGGCTGGAGGCAAAACCCCTCCTGCATTTTGTGATGGGGTGGGTGCTCTGACTGCTATGTGGCAGCTGGAGGGGACGTCTGGCATGGGATCCTGATGCCCTGGGGAATGCTGGTCTCATGGCCTCTCTTGCTCTCTGCTCCTGGTTCCCAGGACCATCTTAGAGTTTTCTTCTATTTTTCCTCAGGTCAGGGCACTTGTGGTGAGAGAGAAGACTCCCCATAAGAAGGTCACCTGGGGCCGTGCTTGCTTCTGCTTTCTTAGCCGACCTTTGCTCGCGCCGAGGATGCCCTGCTGCCCGCTGCTTGCCCTGGGAGTGCTGGCACTCAGCCTGGCAGGTGAGTGGGGCTGGGGGGGCTTTGGGGCTGGCGTGGTCTGTGTGTCACCACTCCGAAGGAGATATCCTGCATGCCACGTTCATCCCAACGAAGCTGCCGTTGACCTGTGGTTCCTGGTGGCAGCGCCCACAAAATGGTTCTCCTGGTTTTGTGGGCCTCCAGCTGCCCAGGGCATCACCCCGTGGGTGTGATGGCTTCTGGTGCACTCAGGCCACCCTCGTAGCAGGGGACACCACCTCCCGTGTGCTATAGTTGAATGACAAAGCCCTGGGAGGACTAAATCTTGAAGCTTTCTGACTTACCTGGGTGTGTCCCCATGCGCTGCACCTCCTGGCCTTCTGGCATTGCAACACCCCAACCTGGGAGAGATGTTGGCACTGAATCCTTTCGGGATGCTCAGCAGTCAGCAGCGGTTCCAGCCAGGCTGGGTAATGCTCCTAAAACCTGCTGGTGTTTATTTATTATTAGCCAGAGGGGGATGTGATGCTTTCGAGTCTGCCTAGAGCCAGGCAGGCAGCTTGAGTCCTCTTCTCCTGCCTGTCTGCCCATCTGCAGCCCCTGGCAGGTCTCCTCCAGCCCGGCTCCTTCCCGCAGCTCTTCATCCTCCCCGCTTGGGCTCTTGCTTGAAATTTAATGTCTCATTGCTGCCCTCGTCCCCAGGGAGGTATTTTCTCTGGTTAATGGCTTTGCTGTGTTCTGCAACAGTTTTGACATCAGAATACAAAGTAAATCCTTGGTCTAAGGCTAGGATTTCCCCCTTTTCCTCCCTGTTTAGGGGTTGGGAAGAATTGGTGAATGAAGCACTGGTGGTGCCCTGGGTCTGTTTTGGGGGACATTGCTGCTTGCTGCCAACGGGCACCCCAGGAGGAGGATCGGGTAGCCCTAGTGTGGTTGGTGTTGCTCCCTGACACGGTGGCAGGATAGACATCCCACTGTGGCTCGGCGGTGCGGTTGGCACGGTGCCATGGCACTGGGACGAGGTTGGCAGCTTGCTGTGGCACGCCGGTTGGCATCACGCTGGAGCACTGGTGCCATCTAGCGCCTTCCAGCCTGGCCACAGCGCTGCCCAGAGCTGGCTCGTCCTGGGTACACGGGACTGGGTCCCTGCTGCCGTCACCTGCTGACCTCCTCTCCCTGTGAGGAGAAACCAGACTGCGTGTCCTGGGTGGGTTTGGGTGCAGGTTTGGGTGCCTGTGGCAGCAGCTGGCAGCTGAGGGCAGCAATACCCCAGGTTCTGTGCTGGGTGTGGGACTGTCTCCCTGCTGGCAGGGTGGGCTTGGCTGGGGGTTGGTGCTGGGGAGGGTTCCGAGGTGCCATCTGCCCACGGGTCCCTCCCATGGACATCTCTCGATTTGCATAGATGTTATCCAGATGGAGAATTAAGGAGGTGCTTCTGCAGGCTCTTGCCACCATGTGCTTTTACCCTCACCACCCTCCTGCAGGTGCCATGGAGATCCAGGTCCCGGATGAGCCCGTGGTGGCTCTTTTTGGCCGAGATGCCACCCTGCGCTGCTCCTTCTCCCCAGAGGCCAACTTCAGCCTCGATGACCTGAGCCTCATCTGGCAGCTGACGGACACCAAGCGCTTGGTTCACAGCTTCTCTGGTGGTCAGGACCAACTGGCAGACCAGGGCGGGGGCTATGCCAACCGTACAGCCCTCTTCTACGACCAGCTGGCCCAGGGCAACGTCTCGCTGCTCCTCCGGCGCGTGGAGATCTCGGATGAGGGCAGCTTCACCTGCTTTGTCCGGGTCCGGGACTACAGCAGCGCGGCCGTAACGTTGCAGGTGGCAGGTGAGAGATGAAAAGTTGGGGTGCCCTGGCATGTATCCCCCAAAGAAAAGGGTTCTCCATCATGCTTTGGTCCTTCATGGAGTGTCTTTCTTTCTTCACCCTTGCCATGGTCTCCCCAATAATTCAACTCTCTGTTAGAGACTGACCAGCTGCATCTCCCCAGAATACTGCTTGTGGGGTGTGTGGTCCCTTCCCTGCCACGATGGAGAGGGTCTCAGTTGAGAGGCCACCTGGAAGCCTGGCATAAATGAACCAAAGCTGGAGAGGCTTCAGCTGGTTGGTCTGATCAGCTGGAAGAGTCGGTCCTGGGGCTTGCCCAGCCTCGTTGGGTTTCTCCTGATCCTTTAGTCTTCTCCATTGCCTCATGCTGGCTGTCCTCTCCCTTGCAGCTCCCTACTCCAAGCCCAATATGAACCTGGAGCCCAACAAGGATTTGAAGCCGGGAGATCTGGCGGCTGTGACTTGCCACGCTTCCCGCGGCTACCCTGAGGCCAGTGTCCTCTGGCAGGACAGCCAGGGCAGCAACATCACTGAAAATATCACCACATCCCAGGTGGCCAACGAGGAAGGTCTCTTTGATGTGCACAGTGTCCTCCAGGTGCTGGTGGAGCCCAGCAGCACCTACTCCTGCCTGGTGCGAAACCCGGTGCTGCAGCAGGAGACCCACGCCTCCGTCACCATCACGGGTGAGCCAGCGAGGGCCAAAACTGGGGCAAGGAAGGGATGGGTAGTCTGTGTAGCAGGATGCTCTGCCTAAGTTGGGGGGAAATAAGAACATTGTCTCAAACTTTGCCCCACTTGTATGGGTCTTCTGGTAGAAAACTACCAGACATGAGGGGTCACGCTTACCTTAGCATTGAAGATTAGCCTCAATTATAACCTCAAGAATAAATGTTATGGGGTAAGATGTGACACCAGGTGGTTCCTAGAAAGAGGAAGAGGGGAAAAAAAAATACACAGACAGTGTTTTGCTGAGCTAGAAGATTTGGCTTGGCAACAAGTGACCGTCAGTCAATCGCTTTATACTATAAAAGCCTAGTCCTGCTTTTGAACAGGAGGGATTCTAACACACCCTCTCCCTGTGGAGCGTGTTTGGATATTCCTCCCTTGAGCGGGGACACCCCTCAAGGTTACCCCTTGAGGCTGAGTGAAAGAGAGCTTCCCACAGGCATCAACATGGGTGAATAACATCAATCTCTATAAAATAATTACTTACCAAGCTAGCTTTGAACTATTGATTTAGGGAATGATAATTATAATAAATAATAGCTATAGCTTTTATACTGTGTAGTAGATGTTCTGGTTAATGTCCTTTGGTCTAATCACACCATTATGGTCTCGTCACACCACATCAATTATGATTAAGTTTTTATTTTGCTTGCATAAATAAGTTTAGTTTGCTATTTTTAACCCCACGGGACTGTCTGAAGATGGTGACTGTGGTGGCATTGGGATCCATGGCACAGAGCCCCCCTGGGGGTGGCTAGCCTGTATCTCCGCTCTACCTCTCTCCCCAGGGATCTACACGGGTGACTTGAGGCTGTTCTGTCCTCCCTTGTCACCTCATGCCAGTTTCCCAGCTGGAACCAGCACCCTTAGTTCTTAGTCTCTAGCTTTGCTAGTTGCTAGTTGCCCCATTCCAGTCTAAACCACCCCAGAAAGCTGGCATAGCACGTGGTAGTTGTCTTCTCCTTATGTGGCCATGGGATGCTCACAATTTGGGGTTCTCCATTCCAGCTTCAACAATCCTGCTTCAGAAATACAGGCTGGAGGAGTTCATCAAGTACCTTTAGCCTCACTGCTCCACTCCAAGCTCCTCTCACTGCCCTCCTGGAGCTCTTTATAACCTCTTGAGTGGAGCATAACCTTTTTGTTTGGATGCATCCAACTCTTGCAGAAGACTCATGTGGATGCTGGTTGGGTACAGAGCAGTGGCTTTTACTTGGGCTCCCAAGCACACGAGCAAATGTGGTCAGCCTTGGGGTGATGTCAGTGCACGGGCAGGGTTTGGAGTAAGACTTTATTTGAAGAAGGAGCAATATTATGAGGAAAAATCAGCTTCCCAGCACTTGGGGACCCCACGCCCTGGTGGTCCCTGCCAGGCCATCCCAGACACTGGGGAAGGTGTCCCTATCCTTCCTGACCTCGTGGCATGAGATGAGAGGGGAAAGGGAGCGGGTAGAAGGTCATCTAATGCTGGTTTTGAGCTTCTTAGTAAGTCATGGGTCAGCCTGCCATTTGATTTTATTAGTGCAATTATTTAAATGGTTAACAAAGTATTTTAGGGAGTGACTTGACTTGCTGCTTCCCTGACTGGATCCAGACCAGCTGGGGGAGGCCATAATTAGAGGCACTGATGAGTTTTCACTTTCAAAGCCACCCCTGGTGCCACTGACTCCCTCCATGGGGACGTGCCCCTGCCACCGTGGGGTCCTGGATGCTGGGCACGTGTCCCCCTGGTCAGGCAGTGGTGCTCACCGTGGTGGTATTTGTCTTTCCCTCAAGGCCAACACCTCGCCTTCCCCGCTGTGGCACTCTGGCTGACGGTGGGACTTGCCATTTGCGTTGTGGGGCTGCTCGCTGTCCTGCTGTACGTGTGCCAGAAGAAAATCCGCCAGAGCAGGGAGGAAGAGGAGGAAAATGCAGGTAATGTGGTGGGTACCTTCCACTAAAAGGGATGGGGTTTGCCAGGGGTGACAGATGGAGAGTGATGGATGGGGGGAGATGGCGCAAATTTTAACCGCCACGGGTTTGCCTTGGTTGGTGGCACCTTTTAAAGGCTGAAGGGATGCTTGGAGCTGCTAAGGTTGGCAGGGACCAGCAGATCTGTGCCAGAGAGCTTGTGCTGGCTGCATGCAGTGCTCCAGGACGCTCTTTCAAACATACACCTGGTTATTCTGCCACCCATCACATCTCTGCCTTTCACCTTGTTGCTGCGGTCATCCTCTGCGTGTCTGGTACCCACAACCGAGTGTGTGTGGCACATCTCCTTCGAGAAGGTGCCTCTAGCGCTTGCCACTGTGGAAATGCCAAACTCTTTGACCAGCAGAAATAGCATGAGAGGTGCTCCATGCTCTTGTTTTCTGCATCCTCCTTCTGTCCGATGTGTGGGTTTTTTTTCTTGTGAAGACGTGTTTGCACAAAAAGGGGGAGCTTTGTTGCTTTAAAAAAGCTGCCGTGCTCCGAAACTGACTGCAGAGTGGCGTTCCCTGGTTGTTTTCTCTCGCTGACTCCTGAGGCACTTGCTCTGCCAAAGCCTTTCCCTGTCAGCGTTGTGCTGTGGGGCTGGGACCCGCAGCCTCCCTCCCCAGGGGCGCTCTCTGCCGGGAGGGTGTCGGTGCCAATGCCATCACCATGATGCCTGGCTGTTGAGTGTCCCCCGTGGTGGGGACTGAGAGGGTTTTCTCTGGCAGATCCCAGGGAATCATCTGCAGGATATATTAAAAGAAAAAAACCCAACATATTTTTTCCCTCTGTGACAGAGTATTTTCTCCTTAGTCAGGGGATTTTCAGTGCTGTGATGCTCAACCATGGCCCTGGGCAAGCTGACATCAGTCCTTTAGCATCAACACACAGTTCCCAGCCCGATGGCTTCACACCCTTAGAAATAACCTTTTGCTGTGACTCTTAGTAGCCAGCAACAAGGCAGACACCCTGCCCATGAGCCTGGCAGCCACGGGAAACAGGAACAGCAATTTTTTCTGGTCTTTCTGGCCAAGAACAGCATCATAGCAGATCTTACCCATGGGGTGCAAAGCTCCTGGGCTCCATGGCAGGGTGGCAGCATGGTGGGTGCTGCAGGAGGGAGAAGGGGACGTTCATCCCTCGGTGCTGATGGGGTGTCCTGGAGATGCTGGGGGATCCGTGGTCTCCCCGCTAAGCCCCTCACCGAGCGCCGCTCCAGATGGTGGCTGTGCTATAAACAGGGAGGCAAGTGGCTGTGCTGCGTCGCCCAGAGCTGTGGCTTTTTCTGCTTTGTCTTGTAGGGGATGTGCCACCCCGGCACAGCCTTGTGCTGGGGGAAATACCCACCGTGGGGTGCTGGAGGGGGGTGCTGGGTGCAGGTGGGTACCGGTCATCTCCTCCCCTAGCATTGCCAGTAGCTTGGCAGCGCCTGGTCCTGAGCAGACCCCGGGATATGTGGTGATCGTGGGTGGCTCCAAGCAGCCGGAGACAGCGGCGAGATGAGAAGCATCCACCAAACTGTGGGGTTCAGGGTGGGTGCTGGGGTGAAGCCTGGCAGATGCTTCACAATGCTCTGGCTTGCTTTTTTGCAGGGACAGAGGAGCAGGATGAGGAGGGGGAAGAACCCAAGACAGGTGGGTGCGTGGTTCTTGTTTATTATATATGTGAGTGCGTTGTAAGTGTGCTCATGCCACTGTCCCCTACGTAAGCAAACACCTTGGCGTGCTTTGCACTCTCCATCAGTGCTCAGCCCTCCCCGTGCTTACCCGCTCTTGCTGCACCCCCTCAGGCTGGCAGCTCTCTGATAAGCCACCCTATCTCTTAATAAAAAAGCACTTGTGATGCTCTGCTGTCATCAAACGGGTTAATTATATGCCCAGTGATTGCCTTTATCTGCTGGTGCAGGAGCAAACCTGCTTGGAATGCCAACTCCTTCTCTGCCGGGGAGATATAGGGACCAGGGGTTGGTTTGTGATGGAAACTGGTGGGTGCAGTTGTTGGGGTTGGTTCCCCAAAATGGGGCTCCTCTGGGGAGACATCCCCTTGCAAGCCTCTGTCCTTCGCAGTGGGGACTGACCATGTGCTCTTTTGCTTTTCACAGCTCTGCAGCCGCTGAAGAGTGCAGAGAGCAAAGACGGTGAGTGCGTTTGCCAGGCAGCAGCGCAGGACCATGACCTGGCTCGTGGTCAAGGTTTCTTCCTAAGCACGCTGGAGATGATGCTCAGATCTAAGTGTAAAGCATCTATTGCATCTCCATCATCCATCATTGGGGTTCTGTAGGGTTCCCCACCCCCCACACCCTTTTTTTCAGTTTTTCTCATTTATTTCCCCTCAGTTTTCAATCACATTTTCCCAGATCAATTATTTCCCAGCACCCGTTTGCACTCCAGTTTTGGCTGTGCTTGCTCTGGCTGCTGCTCCTGTCTCCCAGCAGCAATGGAGCAATGAGACTGACAGCTCTGATATGGCCATTCTTCTCTTATCCTTCCTTTTCTTGGGCAGCTCAGGGCTGAGAAAAGCCTTGTGCCACTAACCTGGGTCATTGCAAGGAACTTGGGAGTTTTGAGCGTTGCCATCAGTTTTCTAACAGGAGGGGAATTGCTGGGGTCTGTCCTTGCCTTGCGGAGAGCGTGAGCTTCATCCCTCCCTATGCAAAATTCCCCACTAGCAGCCCAATACCAAATTTATGGTGGAAATTCATAAGAATTAAGAGTCCTAGCTCCCGTTTCTGCCTTTCAGTAACTGCTCCCAGCCTCCTGGCTTGATGCTGCCACCAGCCCATCACCCATCCCAGCCCAGTGATGGGCTCCAGCACTTTCCATGCTTGGTCAGCCCTGTTCCTCCCCGACTCATCTTTCTCCCAAGATCTCAATCTTTTAATTTATTTCCTTTCTTATTAAAGGCGGAGACTTGGCCTCTGCTGCTGGTGAATTGCTGCTAATTTAACCCTTCCATCTTTTATTTACAGCCCTGTTGTTTCACTAGTGCCATTTCCCCCCCATCCTGATAGGTTTTTAAAAGACTTTTCTTCCTTCCCCTTCACACGTTTAGCGAAGCATCAACTGACTCTGCTTTTCTCTTTTTTTTTTTTTTTTTCCTCCTTCATGCCCTTATCTCCCCCTCACAAGCCTCCACAGCCTGTGCTTGGCTTCCCAGCCCCTTGGCTTTTCATCCCTGATGCAGCCTGTTTGCTTAACTCCATGTGCGAGACATCACCCACTTGCTCATCGACCACTTTTTCATCAGAAAATGAAACTTGAATAATAACATCTCCCAGGGTTTTCTGGCTGCAGGGGGTTTTCTAGCCAGAAGGATGGATGGAGGGATAAAAACACACCTACATGTGGCTAGTTTTATTTTCCTGAGGGTCCATCAGCCCTGGGAGTGGGGATCCCAGTTTTCCAGGGCAAGGATGGCCCAGAACTGCCAGCAACCAAATTAACTGGACCGTTTATTTGGACCCGCGAATTATTACTCTTTTTTTAATGTCTTAACCAATTTTTATTTAGGGTTTTTTTTTCTTTTTCTCCCCAGATAATGAGCAAGAAATTGATTGACGGGAGCTGGGACACCCCCAAACAGCGCCCTGTGCCCTGGACCAGCTGAGATGTCCCCAGTGGGGATGAACTCCGGGTCCCCTGGGGAGGGCACAGACCTGCTGCCACCCCTTGTCCCTGGCCATGTCACCCTCCTTCCCCAGCCACGTCTTTGGGGCGCCCTGGGGCTGGAGAGAGGCTGAGTCTCTTTATCCCCGGTGAGCCCCGAAGATGGGTGCATCCTGCCCGGGGACGGTGTGCGTGGGGTGGATGCTCTTCCCTGGCCGTCTGTCCATCCCCATGTGGGGCTGAGAGCAGCCAGGGTCGACTATTCCCACCAGCCCCCTCTGTGCCTGCTCCTGCATGGCTGCAGCCGAGCCCAGCCACCTTCCAGGTGTCTTCCAGGGCAAATTTCGGTGCCTTTTCCAAGCCTAGAGACCTTGAGAGGGGTGATGGGTTCAGCGAGGTCCTTGGGAGCAACCGATGGAGCCCAGGAGGCTCTGGGAAGATGGATGGGACCTGTGGGACCCCCAGGCACAGGAGACAGAGCTTGGTGCTCTTGGCCCGGATGGTTGCACCGCTCTGGGGACATATGGGGACAATTATTTCTTCATGTTGCACCACTGTGGTTCCTGTTGGACTTTTATTTTTGCCTTAAATGCAAAATCCCATCGGGACAGTTATCCCCTGCCTTGAATTAACCCGGGGGATTTTTTGAGGGAGGGGGGTCAAAAGGCAGGGCTTTGGGGGGACCTGCCGGCCAGGTGAAGCCCCCCTGTCCTCCTCATGGTGACGAAGCTGATGCTTTAGGGGCTAAAGCACTGGTGGGGGCAGACCTGGCCAGCGTGTGGGGTTGAGCCCTCATGTTTCCCGTGGGATCAGGGGTCTTTGCCCTGGTGTGTCTTCTGGGGGTTCTCCCTCCACTGCTGGGTACCTGCAGGGTGCGTGGGGGCACCCAGGCTCCTGGGGTGAACAGGGTGGTGTGTCCCTGGTCCCGCTCTGGTGGGTGGAGAAGTCCCCTCTGTGCCCCTCTATGGCTCTTCAGGTTTTTGTTGTTATTTAAAATCCAAAATCTGAAAGGGATTTTTGTGCTTTGACAAATAAATCTGGGGGTTGTTTTGGACAATGCTTTCAAGGCTTGGTGTGGTCTCCAGAATGCAACTTTGCTTGTAAATAGTTTAAATATTGAAATTCCCAGAGTGAAACCTTTGTGTTCCCCTTTCAGCCCAGTCCTGTTTGTCCCTTGGTCCCCTTTGCCACTGTGGCACCTTGCACTCTGCCACCCTCATGCATCACCCAGCATGGGGAGAAAACTGCTCCAGTGATGGAGAGATGCCTGCCCTTGTCCCTCCTCTTTATTTTAGTACCTTAAGCAGCAGAATGAAGAGCAAAATCCCAAAAGGACATTGTCATCCATCTGAGATCGCTCCAAAATTCAGGCTGGTTAATCCCATCAATGGGATGCAAGCGGGGTCTGATGGGGGCTGGTGGGGAAGGGACCTTCCTAAGTCATCCACAGAGGGTTATTTTTACTTGTCCTTCCCCAGGCATGAAGCCAGGCTCTCCATTTCAGTAGAAAAATATGTCTAAAAGTGAGCAAAGGGAAAGCATGCTGGAATCAAACTCAGATTAGGGAGGGGATGGATGGTGATTTCATTTAGAAGGTTTGATCTACAGCCTGAATTAAGCACTGCTGCAATTTTTAATGAGGTGCCAGAAGGTACCATTAATATTATTTATCATCCAGATGCTGGGCTGGGGGAATGAAGCCATTAACCACCCCCAGCTCCTTGATGGGCAGCAGGATGAGTTGTCCACATGTCCAGAACATCTTTAAGGGTCCTGAGATGGTGCCAGCATCCCTGGGGATGTCTCCTCCAGCTGGGAGCTTTCTGGGGCATTTCTCTGGGCAGATTTGAGGTGGTTTTTTTTGCAAAATGCAGCCTGGGCCATGCAGGGAAGGGAGATCCTGAGCGTGACAAGGGAGAAAATCATAATTAAGCTATGTCAGCCCAGGGAAAACGTTGCTTAGGTTGGATCAGGCTGATGAGCTGTACTGAATTGTGAGCTGCTTCTTGGGGCTGAGCAGCTCACTGCTGTCCTGGGGTGGGTGCTTTAGCATGGGATAAAGCACCCTAGGAGGAGCTTAGTTGTCCCCTTGTCCCCAGGTGCCATTCTGCTTTTGAGTCTGTCCAGAGGATGGGTCTTTTTGGGGGAGGAAGTCTTCCATCTTATTCTTCAAGGTCTCCTTAATCCAACACACTGGTTTATAGATGCTGTGGGTGAGACCCAGGCGGAGACAAGGCTGGTCAGCCATCACACTGTGGTGTGATTCTGCAGGGATTTTTCCATTCCCCAAAAGCCCCAATATCCTTCTCCACCCGCTCCTGGGTAACAGTGAACCTGGCAGCTGGGAAAGTGGGATTTAATAAGGATGCAGAGCGTGCAGGACCCGGCCCTGAGAGCTGGCAGCAGCTCAGCTGCTGGAGGTTGCTTGTGTTTGCTCTCATCCCTCTCGGGAGCAGGCGAGGCTGTGAGTTCATACAAACACCCTTGATGGGTAGAAAACAATATAAAAATCACATTTGTCAGGTTATTTCAGAAAGCGCCGGGGTGAGTCTCTCCCCAGTGCCGATCGATGGCGGCTTGATTCTTCCCATCAATAATAAATAAAAGGCTCCTGCTTCTTCTGTTGACCTAATTCTGGAGGGTGGGAAGGATAGAGATGCTGAGCCGTGTTGCTGCCTGCCCCTGAGGACTGCACGGGCTGGATGATGGGTTGGGTGATGCCCTTGCAGTGCTGAGGTGGCATTGGTGCTTGTCCCTGTTGTCCCCTTGTCCTGCCCTGGTTCACGGATGGGGCTGTGTCCCTGCAGGCAGCGGGGATGCTCTGGAAACCCTGAGAGGTGGGTTGCCCGGCACCCTTGGGTGCCCCTGCCCTGTGGTGTGGGTCAGTGTTGTTTTCCAGAGATGAAGGATTTGCAAGAAGCACCATTTTCTACATGGGCATGTTTCCGTGGGTGATGTGTCCTTCATCAGGATGAGCAGGATCCGGCTCCTACCCTGTCCCCAAATACTCAATTCTTGGCCTCCAAATTGCCAGGCCAGACCCAAATTCAGCTGGAAAGCTCAGAGCAACCTGACTGAGAAGCTTTCTGATATTAAGGCCCCTGGAAACATAATACATGACTTTCTGGGAAAGCAGAGCCCAGAAACAGCCCCAGGGCTGGGTCTTCCTGTGGCTCAGCTGATGAAAGCAAGGAGCAAAGGCCTGAGGCCAGGGCTGTGAGCCTGAGGGGGAACTTGTCTTAGGGAGAAAGAATTTTAAAGATCTCTTTCTACCTCTTCTTGTAGCTTTTCCTGAGAAGCAACATCCAAAAAAGATTTAAATCTGTCTAAAAATCCAGAAAAAAACCCAACAACAAAACAGTTTTCATTTTATTTCCCTTTTGTTTCCTCCCAGTGCAATAACTGGGATGGAGAAACCACCCAGCTCCGTGCCAGCTCTGCTCAGGGAAGTTGCTTTCTATGGGCAAGTCGGAGCCCATGCAAAGTGCTGGCATGCATAAAAGCTCCTTTTTGGCAAAAAAGAAAAGGCTGTGAAAAACTCTCCACTTGTACCATTGATCCTGGTGCCCAAATCGTTTTGATGGGCGATGAAGTGCGCCACGGTATTCCCAAGTGAACCACGTGGAGTCGGCACTTGCAGATCCAGTTTCTCCCTCCCAGAACCCATTTTTCGGAGCCGAATCCCAAGCGGGTTATTCCCTGCAGCCACGATGCATCTGGTCCCGCTAAGTCAGAGTTAATGGAGGAGTTGAGAGACATTTTAATTACAGATTTGGCTATCCTGCGTGATTTATCCTGGGTAACTCGAGCAATTTATCCATCAGCAGTTATAAGGTATCTGAAGCAGAAAGAAAGCGCAGGGAGTATTTATCGCGGTGACTCAGAAGTCGTTTAAGAGAGATTTGAAACGAAACGGTGATGTTGCTTAAAAAAACCCTACCTGGCATTAAGAAGTTGTCTCCAGCCAGGGAAATTAATGAGCAATATCATTTTGAAACTGCAGTTCCCCTTTTTTCCTGTGTTAGTCAAGCGGGGTTTGTTTCTCTTCGGGATGCACAGCTGAAGCATGGCGTGGGGATGAGGGAATTGGGGTGACGTTTCAATGTCATTTTATGATCATTACTCACAGTGGGTGAGACAAACTCCCTGGCAATGCTTTCGCAAGCAGGATCTGAGCCTCTGCGCTGCAGGCCTGGTGATAACATCATTTTCTTGGGGATGAGTGGAGAGAAGTTGGTGTTGCTTAATGAGCCTTAGAGAAGCATGTGCTGTCTCAGGTAAGGAGATGTTTCTTAAATATTGCCAGAGAAGTATTCAGTTCCCCTATTAATACAGTATTAAACACTCCAGTGAAAAAGCACCTTGGTAAATAAATGGATGTCTTTGGATGAGCCATCTAGAGAAAAAGTGCCGACAGTGCAGTTCTTTTCCATGCCCGACACGGAAATGATTTTTCTCATCTTAGGTCTTGAAGTTGTGTATAAAAATTAAAAATTCAGGAGGAGACCCATCCCAAAGGGAGGATGTGATATTGCTTCCCACAGCATGGATAAAAGAATTCCACCATGGGACTTGTCCTGCTCAAAGGTTTTCCAAGGAGCATGGATGGGGTGCATGCAACCGTTGGCCTTCCCCTTCTATCAGGGACTCAGTAAAGACCCCGAGCTCTTGGTAGCCGAGGGAAAGACAGACCACTGCTGCAGAAAGGAGATGTCCCCCAGTGTCCTTCATTCCCCAAGAAAATCTATAGTTGGAGGACTTTGCAGATGGAAATAGGTATTCCTTCAGAGCTATTAAATACAGATTATAGTGATGAATGTGGCACTCGCTGTGGCTCATGAGCTGAGAGGTGGTGGATGGGGTTTTTTTTTGCTGCCTATTGATCTCTTTTTGCACCCAAATGAGAATAAAAGCTGTTCACCTCCCAGCAGGTTCAGGCTTTTAAGGCCAGTGGATCTCCCATCCCTGTTTCATCCCAGACACCTGAATTTATTTCCCACCATCCTGCTCCTGGTGCTTCGACCTGCCAGACTTTGGCTGGAGCTACGGCAAGGCGTGAGAAACCCACCTTTGAGCAGAGAAACTTTGGGCTGTGTTAGCATGAGACATGGGGCTCAGGCTGTACGTGGCTCCTTGTTTTTCTGGATGAGCTGCATCTCTCCCTTTGGAGCAGGAGCAAAGGGGTGTGGGGTATATGCACCCATCCACACAGAGCTGGTTCCTCATGGAGATGGTTTGCAGGAGGTTGGGTGAATCAAGCCCTCGGCCTTCAGTGCTCTGTCCTGCTGGCAGACTGGGCTGTGAGTAGCATGAGCACCATCTCCCCTCCTTCTGGATGCCTTCAGCTGTAGGAGACCTCTGGGAAACCCAGCCTACGTGGCTCTGCAGGGTAGAAGACACTGACCTAGCAGCGGGGATGAGCTGGGCTTGGAGATGATCCACTGCTTGCTGAATTAATAAAGAGGGCTTGAGCCACCAGAGAGGTTTTTCTTGTTGTATCATTTATTCATCACTCATAAAAGTATCAGGGGCAAGTCTGGAACATGGATATCATCCCAGAAAAGGATGGCATGAATGTGTGTGGCATTATTCATGCTTCAGGGAGATAATACCTAATGCCTAATGCATGGGCCGGCAAAGGAAGGGGATCCCACCAGGAATTTGTGTGCACACCCATGGTCTTGCTGGGAGCTTTGCTCATTCAGGTCATCACTGAGGTCTCCCCTACAAGCAAATAATGCAGGTCCCCCCACCCCAAACCCAGATCCTAGCAGACCAGGAGGAAGATGCTTCGGCCCATGAAACCCATTTCCCTGGGTACCCATGTAAAGCATCATTAGAAAGGCACCACAAATACTCCGGCTAAAAAAAACCCTCCCAGCTTGTTCAGCTGCACTGTTGAAGAGCAGGTGTGTGCAGGGCATCACCCCCATGTCAAGGGGACCCCACACACCAGGCTCTGACACTGCAGCAAGCAACTTTGAGTGACCCCCAACCTCTTCATCCAGCTTGGTGATGTAGAGCCATTAGTCATTGTACTGTACACATGAGCAGCTGTGCCAATTAGCATAATTAACACACGAGGGCCAATTAATCTCTTGATTATGCCTGCCATTCACTTATCAGCTGCTATTATGGGAAGATCGGCTTTTGTACCTCTGCTTTCTATGCAAATAAGCTGGTTATGATGCCTTCATTACTCGATATACAATTACTCAGCGCAGATACCCATGAAATCGAGCACGGACAGATTGCCAACACACATGGGCCAGAGCCCAGGTGGATTTCACAGTTAAAGTCCTCTCCATTTCTGAATGTGCCACCTCAAGTGGTGCTCCAGGAGCTGGGTATTGGAGAATTGCTGATGCTGACGATGTGGGAGAAACCAGGGGAGAAATGCCTGTGGGAGCCTGACTGAGTCCTTGCCATGTTGGTGGCCAAAATTGGCTCCATCTCATATAGCAAGAAGGACATGGGCAGAGGTACAAGGGACAAAAGCAGACAGCTTGTGGTCAGCTGGCCACTGAGGTGGCAGCAACTGATGCCAACCCAAGCAAGACAGAGGGATATGGGACAAACTGCTCCAGGGCAATTCCCAGGTGCAGGTCCAGGGAAATCACCCTCCATGCCTCATGAGGGAGGAATGATCCCAGCTGGATCCTGTTGTCCTGAGCTTCTCCTGGCTCGGTGGGGGCCTTCCTCTGTCCCCAGGTGTGCTCCATCTGGCTGAGCTGCTGGGAGTGTTGGTATAAAAGGCTCCTGAGCAGCATCTCTCCCATAAGTTGGTTTTCCTCGAGTCAGGATGGGGTCTGGAGGCAGCCTGGGCGTTACACTGTTTTGCTGCGTGCTGGCTGAAGCAGTGTCTTACAGCCCCTGGGGTTTCTCTCAAAGAGACTCAGGGGTCTTGAGGGTCCGTGGGGACTCCTCTTGGAGTCGGCCTCGCATGCCTTCCTTCTCCCAGCCCTCTCCCTGGGCATGGGTGGATGTGTCCCAGCTCCAGGCTGCAGCCCCGCTGCACCCCGTGGCCGTGCAGTGCCAGGAGGCACAGATGCTGGTCACAGTGCACCGGGATCTCTTTGGCGTGGGGCGCCTGGTCAGGGCTGCAGAGCTGACCCTGGGCTCTGCCGCCTGCCTGCCTGTGGCCCAGAGCCCTGCTGAGGGCACAGTGACCTTTGTGGCTGGACTGCACGAGTGTGGCAGCACCTTGCAGGTGAGGTGGGATGAGGGGCTTGGTAATGCTGTGTAGGGAATGGACCTTCTTTGGGCTTTGACCAGTACTAGGGGGGGAAATGGGAATTACTGAGGACAGCTTAACTTCTAACTGCTTAACTCATCTTGGCAGAGGTCTTGATGCTAGAAATGGTGTGGTAAAGGTGCTGTCAGGGTTTGGGGTGAGGAGGGGCTCATCTGGCTGAAGCAGATCTCCAGGAGATGTGGTGTGACCATAGAAGAGCTAGTTTTGGGGAGTATGGGTACTATCCTCATCCATGCAACTGGATGCGGGAGTACATGGGAGAACTGGGCACAGTTTGAAACTGTAGAGACTGTTGCTGGGCAAGTGGGGGAAGGGGCTTGCTAGGAACTTGCTGACTTTCTCAGCAGGAGAGGAGAAAGGCTGCCTGGAGCTGTTGTGTTCAACTTCACCTGGGGAGGAGGTTTGCAGACCTACTGTCCTACAGCCCCTGCCCTCCTTATGTGGGTACTTGCTGGAGTGTCAAAGTCCTTGAGACTGACCTCCTACAGTGCTGTCACCTTGTTGGGATGCCAATGAGAAGCTTCATGGCATCCTATAGGCCTTGGATTGGTAACACAGAGGACAGCCTGTGTTTTTAGAGCTGATGGACCTGTGCATCCTACAACAGTCAGTGCTGGGTGTCTGATGGCACTGAGCTTCTGGCTGACTGGTTTGTTTTACTGACTCAACAGCTCTCAAATCTTCTTTCCAGATGACCCCAGACTCCTTGATCTACAAAACAATTTTGTCCTACAAACCTGCTCCTTCTGGCAACCTGCTCATCGTAAGGACCAATGCAGCTCTGGTTCCTATTGAGTGTCACTATCCCAGGTGAGCAAATGGGGGCTGTGTGTCTCCTGCTATGGACCTGAGCTGATGTTTGCACCTTGTTAATGCACATCTCTTCTATTTAGGAAGAGCAATGTAAGCAGCAATGCCATCCAGCCCACGTGGGTTCCCTTCCACTCCACCCTGTCAGCAGAGGAGAGGCTGATGTTCTCCCTACGCCTCATGAATGGTGGGTGCAGACCTGGCAGCCCCTCTTCCCTCTGGTTCTTGGTCCTGCTAGCTCTTGGCCACATAGTGAGAGTCCAGAGCTATAACCTGGGCTAAAATCAAATCTTGCAGAAGTGACATGGGGTTGCTGCTCAGTTAAGAGGTCCCATATACAAGACAGGGCAATGTGTTTTTCTCCAAGTTGACTTGTAACCTTGAATCTACCTTCCAGATGACTGGAGCACTGAGAGAATCTCCAATGGCTTCCAGCTGGGAGAAAGCCTGCACCTCCAGGCTGATGTTGCTTCTGGGGACCACGTACCTCTAAGGATCTTTGTGGATGACTGTGTTGCTACTCTGAGTCCAGACAGGAAATCCTTTCCCCAATATGCCTTGATTGGCCTCAGCGGGTAAGGGGTGCAGTGTTCTCTGGGTGCTACTGTTGTAGCTGGCTGGGATGTCCCTGACTTCTGACCCTTGTCCAGGTGCTTGGTGGATGGGAGATCAGATGACAGCACTTCAGCTTTCATCTCTCCAAGGCCGAGGCAGGAAACGCTGCAGTTCATGGTTGATGCATTCAAGTTTGTGGGAGATGACAGAAATCTGGTGAGATGTGGTGTCCATCCCTCCTCTCCCAGTGTGTTCAGAAGATGTGCTGTTCTGTGTGAACAAATTTAACCTTGGATATTGGTTTAATTTCCCTTCCAGATCTACATCACCTGCCACCTGAAGGTCTCCCCAGCTGATCAAGCCCCTGATCCATTGAACAAGGCCTGTTCCTTCAACAAAGCCAGCAGCCTGTGAGTAGCTTGTGCATGCAGGGAGGGGACCAGCCTGGAGGAGAGAGCTTACAGGTGATTCTGTTTCAGCTGGGCTCCTGTGGAGGGTACTGGAGACATCTGCAGCTGCTGTGAGACTGGCAACTGTCCATTGTATGCAGGATACTCCCGGAGAACTAACCCTCTGGCCAGATGGCCAGGGAGGCGCTTGAAGAGAGACATCTCTTCCAAGCAAGGTAGGACTCTGCCCAAAATGTACCCCCAAGGCAGGGACACCCTTCAGGCTGGGATGGCCAAGATGTTGGAAAATCTTGAGCAAATCTTTATCTTTAGGCTAAATATTAGGAAGCATTTCTTTACAGAGTGGGTTTTGGGGCATTGGAATGGGCTGCCCAGGGAGGTGGTGGAGTCCCCATCCCTGGAGGGGTTGAAGAGTTGGGTTGACACAGTGCTTAGGGATCTGGTGGAGTTGGGAACTATCAGTGTTAGGTCAATGGTTGGACTGGATGATCTTCAAGGTCTTTTCCAACCTAGGTGATTCTGTGAAATGCATCTCATCTTGAGGTCAAACCCAGCTCTTCAATGTCCTTGGGCAAGTAACTGTTGGTGTGTCCTTATATTTAAAGCTACTAGAAATCTGCTCTTGCATGGTCTACACTTCTGTAAGCCCTGAAGTCCAGACTAAGCAGGAATTACTTCCCCTGTAAATTCATGTTCATCTCTTCTTAGGTGGGTCCTCAAAGGCAGCAGAGGCTGAAGTTTCAGTTGGACCACTGTTAATCCTTGATTCAGCTCAGGGATTATGGAGCTCCTCTGGAGGCCTTGCACCAGCAGGGAAGACACCACATGGTATGTGTGTTTTAGGTGTTTCACTGGCCTCAGGTGTCAATTGAAGGTGACTCCGGGTTGATCTACACATGGATCCCCCATGATTTCACACCTGGACAGACTTTTTAGTATAATCACCAAAAGACAGTCTGGAGGACTTCTTCCCAAAGCTGGGAAGTTCATCCATTGGCTATTGATTAGAAAGTCATTGAATGTGTAGTAAGTGGCTCTTGTCTCTTCCAGGTGCTGCTGAAGGACTTCCTATGCTGGTCCAAGTTGCCATGCTCATAGCAGCCACTGTACTGAGCTTAACTGCTCTTGGACTGTTTCTTGTGTGCAGAAAATATAGGTACCCCTCTGGAGTGTCACTGTAACTCCTCAACCCTAATAAAGAGAAATTATTCTGTCCTCCCTTGTGTTCTTGGTGGGGAGGAGGGACAGCGTTCAGCCTCTGCTCTGGTCTGCTTTGATGGGAGTTGTGCCTGTGCTCGTGCACCACCTCCAGGTAAGCCATCTCCTGGGGTGGTCACAGGCTCTAGGGAAGCTACCAGTGAACAGTGGTGGGACTGAAGATATGGAGAGCTGTTGTCACCTCAAAGTGTCTCCCAGGCCACAGCACATGGAGATGGAAGGTGCCTCTCAGCAGGAAGGCTTTCCAAAGGTCCAGCGTGGTGTTGAGGCTCCCTGTATGTTGTATGCTTGGTGTGCCAAGCTGTGCCTGACAGCAAGGAATCCTGAATACTGTCTGCAAACAAGGTATGGTTCCTATTGTCAGGCAAATGAGGGAAGAACTGATGCTGCTAACAGATGCTAAATGGATTCCTGACTCTAGAAGTCCTGTTTGCTGCTTCTTAGCAGGGGTGATGCTGGAGGATGTGATAACAGCAGCCCTGTCTTGGGCTTGTTGGTGTGAGTTGTTGCAGCCTGGTTGAGGAGACACTACCTCCTTCAGGGCACAAGAGCAGCTCTAACTTGGGAATTTTTGTGAGTGCTGGGGCTGAGTATGGCTTCTGCTGCTGGGACAACTGGGAAAAACTTGGTGTTAGAGATGCCAGGTACGGAGAGCAGGGAGCAATGGCTGGATGGGAAGATGGAATTGGTGACTTTGTAGTTAGGAGGAAGGGGACAAATAAGCAAAGCTACTGGTCCACCTACACTAAACAGACTTTTTTAAAATATGAAGCTTCAGAGGGGGTGTGCTGGTTTAAGCCCCGCCAGGACCAGAGACCACATTGCTGTTGTCCCTCCCCCACCCTCTGACACAAGTAGGGCACAAACCCCGGGTTAAAATAAGAAGAATTTTAATACAACAGTGTAATAAATCTGAACAGCAACAGTAGCAATGATAACAACAATAAACAGTAATAACGGTAAGCAAGACAAAAGACTTACAGAGGAATACAGGACAGCCTGCTGTGTGCTGCCCATCACCAAAGCCACAAAGGAAAAAGTTCCCACGCTCCCGCCAGACCTGATGTCAGCATGGTATGAATAACCTGGCTGGAGATCCCTTCCCCCTCTCTGCTGGGGAAACTTAACCCTATCCTAGCTGAACCAGGACAGAGGGGAAGCCCTCAGCCAGTATGTCTCCCTAGACTATTATCACCTCTTTGCAGTAGCCTTGGGTACTCTGTCCCTGCTGTGCTGGAGGAGCTGTTCTATAGGGCACAGGAGTCCTTGTCACACTTGAATTGAGTCAACAGGCACAAGACAGGCCTTCAGGCTATGTTAGATTGCTCTCTTTGCTCTGTGGCTTTCCCTCCTACACAGCATAGGCTAATCCTGACTGCTTGATTTAGGCTGCTGAAGACTTGAAGTGTCTTCTGTCTGGTGGAATTCAAGTTGGGTATGAACTCCTGGTATCTCAGTGCCTGATGTTGTGAGCTGCATGCTAATTACATGTCTCAGGAGCTTGAGTAACTCAAATATTTATCAAAAGGGGCTTGTGTATCCTGGGATGTGTCACTTTACAGTGATATGACCCAGGGAGCAGTGGTCACCTCCAGCCCAGCCTTGAGGCTGTGGGGTTTTGATAGCCCATGGCTGGAGAACCATGTGCTTTGAAGTGCCACCTGGTATGAAGATCATAGCTCTGCATCACGTGAACTAATGACCTTGGTTTAGGTAGTGTGGGACCTGGTGCTCCTGGGTGAGCACTGCAATGGAGTTAAATTCCCTGAAGCATGCATGTGCCTTGGCTGGTGCTGGTGACCCTTGTGTACTTTGCAGGGAGAATCCCCAAGCCTGTTGAGTCTCCTCCATCCTTCTGGTCTGAAGAACATTATACCTTATGTTCTTTCTATATCCTGGGGGAAGTAAAAGACCTGATGCTTACACCAGCCTTTTCTGAGCTGAGGAGACTGCTCTTGGTCCCAGATAAAGAATAAAACAGGGCAAAGCATCAAGGCTGACTCAGAACAGTGTCAGCAGCCCCAGTTCTCAGATGTTTGATCTCTGCTGTTGCTAGTGCCTTCTGAAAGCTGCTGCTGTTAAAGCTATTACTTAAATTCAGCAGCTGAAAGTTGGAAATAACACTTTTGCCCTGAAGCTCTTGGGCTGCAATCCCCTAGCCACTAGGTTGCAATGTAGCGATGCCGATTCTCCATACAACGTACTCTAACGAAGGCTGAGCACAGCTCCAACTCTGCAAATGAGCCTTCCCTAAAGTGGAGAAATCAGCCTGGGGCTTGTTTTCCGTGGGCTTGGCAGAGTGTGGAGCAGAACCCCTTCCCCAGGCAAGCTCGGTGTGAAAGCCCAGGGATGATGTGTCTAGGGCAAGTATTTCTGGCTTTTGTTTTCAACGAATTAGGCAGCTGAGCTGAAATAATCAGGTGAAAAGATGAAGTAGACGTGTAAGCTTTTTTCTGAAATCTTCCTAGATAGGGCTGTCAGCTTTCATGTTTTATGCACAAGCTCCTTCCTGAAGGAGTTACAGAAGACTAAACCCCCCTTTTTTCTTAATTTCTCCCTTGACAGGGTGACATGCACTGTGTGTCTGGGTTGAGTGTGTGGCCAGGCTTTGATGCTATCCTTTCAAAAGTGTGTTGGTGTTCCTCCCAAGGGCATGAAGACCCAGTTGTGCCCTCTGGGTGGGAGCTGAAGATTGTCCTTTACAAGAAGCTGTAAATGCATGTCCTCTTCTAACAATCTGTTTTAAGGCTCCTCATTCATCTCTAAAGCCACTTGCTTCCCAGCCTCCAAAGAAATCTGCCCCTGAGCAGGATCTGCTGCTCTTGTCACTGTTGTCTTATGCCACAGGGGTTTGATGGAGACCTGTGTTCCTCTGGGTGTCACATCCCCTGCAAGATCTTCCAGCTGTGAAGGCCCAATCCCATGCTGGGCAGGTGCTGCCAGGGCCATTTCCCTTTCTAAACCTGTGAGGAGCTTAATAAATGCAACAAGCTTTGTGGCTAATCTTAATTCAAGATGCGGACATGTGATGTCCCCTGGTGCAGGCTCTAAGGAGGTAAACATCAGCATGGGACTTCTCTCTGCTCTAAGGGCTTCAGCATCCAGACTAGGAAATGGGGAGGAAATCTGCATGGTTTTTAATTATGGCATGGAAGTCCTCCTTGCCTATGGTGCTCTCCCAGAAATGCAGTGTGCGGGGAGCACTTGAGGAGCTGCTGGACAAATGCCAGCACAGGAAGGCATTGCTCTGAGCTGTGCCAAGTGTGGGGCTGCACATGCTGCTTGTTGACCCATACGTTCAGTTTGGTTACTGCTGGAATTACCTTCCTGAGTTAATCTTTTAGCTGTGATGGAGAGAAACCTTCATTAGTGAGCTGGCAGGTAATCCGTGCCTAAAGCCTGAACTCTCTTTGTCTTTTGATGACCTGTGCTTGTGATGCTGGCAGCAGCTGAAGTGGCTGGGCATCTGTGGGGAGAAGAGCCTGATTTTGGGGCTCGGAGCCCTGTTGGATCTGGTCCTATTAGCACTAATCCCTCAGCCTGTGCTCAGATCCTTTTGAGGCCTGTCTTCAGCAGGAAGGACTTGTGCTGGGAGATGTGCTCTGGGCTGTCCTTCCCCTCCTGCCAACCCCCTTTCCAGCCCAGAGGGCCCGCACATCCACTACTGTTGCTTATAACACTGTTGGCTTCCCCCATTGTAGCTAACACAGCTGTGGATTCTATAATTTAACACAGTTTATTAATTCTTTAATAAATTATTAATACCAAGTCTTTTTTTTTTTTTTTTTCCTGTTTACTGGGAAAGAACTTGATAGGAAGGCTGAGAAGGAGGAGGGTTGGTTTGGTGGAGACATGGCTCCCAGAAACCCAGCCCAGAGCTAAGGCTCCCAAAGTTGGGGTTGCTGCAGGTGGATTAAGGAGCTGGGAGGCAAAGGTTTCTCATGGAAGATGATGAAGCGTTTATCCAATTAAGGGACCAGGCAGGAATTTGCCACTGGATGCTCTTAAGAATTGGGCAGTGCCAGATGCTGCTCCACTGTCCCCAAAGGCACCAGTCAAGACCTTGCTGGAGCTGTAGTAGGTGACGTTGCTGGTCTGGTTTAACAAAATCCTGTGCAATTGCTTGATGAATGAAGAGAGAAAGCACAGGGCATGTGCTGGTGGTGACACCCAATTTACCTGCTCTTCCCCGCCTGTCAGCCCTATCAATCCCAGTCCCATAACTGCTGCATCTGGACTTTATTAACATTCGTTTCCCTTGCGTACATGAGTATCTGAATAAAGACTTAATTAGAAAGCTGTAAGTTGCTGTCAGAACAATAAATTTGTGGGAATTAATAATGTGAACAAGGATGCATCGTGGTTATTCACGTGTGTCTCCAGTTTGCTGTAAGTACCCTGTTATATAGAGATGTTGGTGATAGGCTATAAGTGGCATTCAAGGCAATTAATTAAAAGAAAATTAATTTACCACATAGGGGAACAATCAAGTGGTACTTACAGGAATTTCAGGGTAAAAGTGAGCTGCTTGGTATGTTCATTTGTAAATTTGTGCTGTTCTGTGGAAGTGGTGGGAGCATCAACGCCCGTCTCCCTTCTGCGCAGCAGGAGCTGCTCTGTCGTTCCCTCTCTGGGCATGGCCCTTCTCTTACTAGACAGCAAGAAAAATTAAAGCCAGGGTAAAATAGTTAATGGAAGACTTTTCCAGGAAGTGAGTTGGGGCTTGTAGCAACCCACTTTTTGCCTGTGCCTTGTGGCGCAGATCCCTGGCCAGATCCCCAGAAGGTTGATGTTGGAGAACCAGCAGCAGCCCTGGACCAGCCTGGATGCACTCGCACAACCAGGGAAGGCTTCACAAGCTTTTTGCACTGCTGTGGCGTCTGAGGGCAGACTGGAGGTCTTTGGAGATGCAGCAACAACCAGGGAAAGGGAAAGTTGAGGGAAAGGGAGGAAATATTAATTTTAAGCTTTCCTTAATGTCTCGTTACAGCATCCAAAGAGTTTGCATAGCTAGACATCCTTCTCTCTGGCCGTGTTTCAACCTAATCCTCCAACTCAAGGGGTTGCAGTTTACTTTTAAGTGGGATATTTGACATGGCAAGACTTGAGGGGCTTCAGTTCCTTCCATGGGATTATCCCCTTCATGGCACTGCCATCCATCCTACAGCAGAAGGAACTCTTCTCAAAAGGGTTCCTGGTCTGTTAAAACAGCTTTAAAAAACCCAAACAAAGCCCAATCAAAATTTCCAAATCTGATTGAAATTTCCAGGTCTCTGCAGCCAGGGTGTTATTTCAGGGGTTTATTTTCTAGTTTCAAAAGAAAGGAACCTCCCCTGTTACCCCTGAGCTGCCTGCCTTGCAATTAAAGACAAACAAAGCCTGGTTTGTGGAGCCCTGCAGCCACAGGGAGGTACATCTGCCCAGCCAAAGGACTTCCCAGTCTTATTTATTGTTTTTTTAAATTTTGTTTCCCCAAGACAGGAGCCCTCTTGCCTTAAATGCTGCATGAGTATTGCTGCAAACCTGGTCATTGAAATAGGAAGCTGCAGGCACCCATGCCCCGTGGTGCAAGGGGCTCCTTTCCACCCACTTTTTACCACTCTGAAATCCCCTGATGTTCTAGGGATCCTATTTTTGCTCCAAATCTCTTCCGGTTCTCACCCTGCTTTTTAGGCTGCACTTTGATCCCAGCATGGGAACTTTAGCCATGTACTCCTACTGCAGAGGTGTCCCTGCATCAGCAACTCCTGGAATCCTGTGAACATAGGGGAAGCTCATTAAAAATAAATATCCCATGTACTAAAAAAAACCAGGAAAAATGCCCTCTGGTGTTTTAATTTTTTTTTTTAATTTTTTTTTTTTTTTTTTAAGCTGAGATGTTTGCAGAGAGGGGCCCTGCGAGAGGGGTTTTTCCTTTGCTGATGTTATGTGGGGCTGGCTCTTGCACCAGCCCAGATGTGATGTGCTTGGAGGCCAAGGGTCCAGGAATTGACTTCCTGAGTCATTTCAGGTTGAGGACATGACATGAGTTGTGTCCTTTCTCAGCCCTCTGCATCCGGACATTAAAGATGCCATTAAACTTTGCTGCCCAAATTTACGCAGTAAGCATGTACAAACTGGCAGCTGAGTATCAGGGCTAACTTCCCAACCATGTACATTATTAATGCCTTGCCTGCACATGTTCAAGGAAATTGCTACTCATTTTTTTTTCTCTTCCATCTTTTTTTCCACTTCTCTTGTTTTTTCTGCCAGAAAAGATGTGCTGCAGTGTAAATGGAGATGAAGGAGCAAAAGCCATTTGAAAACACCGCCAGTAAATTAAAGTTTTGCAGTATTTGCTGAGATAATTCAGCGTAATTCCCTGCTAATGAATTAATGCACCACTTCTTGTTCATTATAGCTTTCCTAATTTGATTGGAGCTCTAAGTGCTTGCTAGCTTCATTACCAGCAAATATTAATGTAATAAAGTGGGTTTTGTTGGAGTCCTTTATTCCCAGCCAGCTTTGTACCCAGGTGATGTGCTGGGGAAGGGCTGGGAGGAGGAGAAAGGTGCCCATCAGCTTCTGGGTGATCAGCAGCATCTCTTGGTGGCCATGTCCAAGGGCCATGGGGTTCCCCAATCCTTGGCAAAACCCACCCCATATCCCTGCAGTATTGCAGCCTTACAGGGAAGAAAACCAGAACTAAAAAGATGGTGATTTGCGTTAAATCCATCATCAAGTGTTGGCTCATCAGCAGAGTAAGGGGAGCAGCTCCATCCTACCACAGCCATGGCTTTGCTTTTCCATAAGTATAACTTGCTCTTTAATAAATACATTGTAGGAAAGGTAGAGAAAAAGAAAGCAGAGCACAGGAGACTTTCATTTCTGAAGACTGGAACCTAAGTGGTTTCAACCCCCACGCAGGGGAAAACATAATTCTGCAGCCCCTCATGCTTCTTTTTTCATCTTCCTCCCATAAACTTGCATCAGAGTCTTTGGCCAAGGCTGATGCCAGGATGGAGGATGCAGGGTCCCAGGGAGCGTTCCCACAATCCCGCCTGCGTGGCCGGGGAGCCGGGAGGGACAGGACCAGCTCCACCTCAATCATGTTCTTCAGTGCAAATGCCTCCATGCATAATTTAAGCTCCGTGTTGCTGACACTGAGTAATCATCTCCACTTTGGCTAAGAGGGGATGGAAAGGGAGAGCTTTCTTTTTTCAAGCCTTTTCTTTTGTTTGTTTCCTCCCAAAAGTGTTTCCTAAATGCTGGGTGAACAGATTTTCCCATGCTGCATCAGGCACCTGCCAGAGCCTGAGATTTGGGCATCATCCAGCATCCCAAAGGTGACCATGGATGGTGTCCCAGGGCACCACATGAGTCAATCTGTGGGGAAATTTTTTTTTTTTTAAATCTGTTGTTTGAATCCATAGGTGCTAGTTGTGAAAAGACATGTTTTAACGTAAAGCTGAGATGAGGATGTAATCCCATGACTCCAGGTGTCACTCTCATCCTGACACTTCCTGAGAATCTGGGTGCAGATTCCACTGAACATGTTGGGTCCCATCTGGCTCAGGTGGCCTTGGGGAGACATGTCCGCTCCCCCCCAAAGCCAGGGCATAGCCAGAGCCAGGGGCAGTGCTTCTTATTATGGGCTGGCACCGATGCCTTTGATTTTTCCTGTTGTGTTTTTTTTTTTTTTCCCTTCTAAGAGCCCCAACATTTTAATTATTTATTTGGAGCGTGATTAATGTTTTGTCTTACGTTGTTCTGCCAGGGGAGCCCCGGTACATTTTGGTTTAGTGAGATCTAATTAAGAAGTCCCATCAAGCATGTCATCCCTTGTCTTACAAGTACCTCCAGGGCTTCTCCAGCCTGGCTGTATTTCTGCAGGCTCAGCTGGACCTGATGGCTCTGGGGGGCCTGGGGCTCTTCTCGGGGGGTGCTGCCCTGCAAACGGGGGATGCTCCAGCCAAGCACCCCTTGTCTCAGGGTCGAGGTAAGACCAGATTTCTACTGCCTCCAGGGTATGGAGGTAAGAAGCACTTTTAGTCTCAAATTTGCCCTTTCTGGCTGCATTTTGGGGGAGATGCTCTCCTCCTGAGAGCAGGATGCAGCCAGGCTGAGGCTGCCCTGTCCCCATGTGCCCACTGGGGATGAAGCACGGGGTGATGACAACGTTCACCCACCGGAGGTGGTGTGGGATGGGGCCACCACGGCATTGCCGCCTGGCACAGGTCTCCGAAGGGGTGATGAGGAGGGAAGCAGCCCTGCGTGGGGCACGCGTGTCCGTGTGCATGCGTGTCCGTGTGTATGTGTGTGCTCACTGCCACCCAGTGGTGGGAGAGCACCCAGCCATCACTCAGAGAAACGATTTTTATAAGGCGAGATAACGTCATAAATAAATAGATGTTTCTCTTTGACATGGCCAGGGCCGTATCCAGGTACGGGAGGGTTGAGCTCCAGGAGCGGTGGCCACTGGAGAGGTGGGTTTTGCTGGGCTGGAGATGATGGTGGAGCTGGCAGCTCAGCTCAGGCAGAGACTCTCAGTTTGGCCTCCCACCACTCTGGCAGCATTAAATAGACTGGGCAGCCTCACCTGGGACATCCATCCACACCCCGCCTGTGGACTCAGGAGCACATTTAAGCTCAGCCTAGGGTTATTGGTCCCAGCTTGAGCTGTGCTGCAGGGATGTTGCTCTCCAGCTGTGTCTATTGACCACAAACTTACTCCCACCTTGCCTTGGACCCGCCTCATCCTCACCACCTTGCCTGATGCTCTGAGCTCCCTGTTGACACTGGTTTCCTCCTCATCTCCCCTTGCTCTCTTGCTGAGGGCAGGGTGAAGGCTCCTGCCTGCTGCTGGGTATCTGTCCCAGCTCCCAATCCCTCTCTTTCCTTCTCCTGGCAGAGCAGGAAGTTTTCTGCAGGTGTCCAGCCAACACTGCTCCACCCTTGGGTTATCAGCCCTGGAGAATGTTGGAGCCCACGACTCCATCCATAAGCATGGGGGAGCTGCCTTGGCCATGGAGTGACTGGCAGCCATCCTGTGGTACGGAGGCCTCCAGCAAGCTGTGAAATTACAGGCTGGCAAGTGCCAGGTGCAAATGAGGATTAATTAGCGTGCCATGGCCATGAGCACCCGTTTCAGGCCCATGTCTGGCTGGGCTTGGCTTGTACATCTCCATCCTGTGGCTGCCGGGAGGGCTTGGCTGGCAGAGCCCAGAGAGAAGCGTGAGCAGGGATGCTGCTCTGCTTGGGATTTTAGTTCCAATTGCATCGGGGTGAATCTGTAACCCAAGTCACCGAGCGCCCTGATCCATGGCTTGGGAGTGTCCCTGAACCTGCCTTTCTCCTCTGATGGGGATGCCCTGGGCTGGGGGTGAGGAGGCAAAGGGATGCAGGATGCTGCAGGATGCAGTGGTAACGCCCCAGGGAGAGACAGAGGGGTTTGTGCTGGGGATGGACACAGTTTCGATGTGCTGTGAGCAGTGTGGGTACTCTTTGGTGTATTTTAGTGCCTCCTCCCCATATAGCCTTTTCTTGTGAGGAGATAACCACCCCCAGTGAGTTATCCAGCTCTGAAGCTGGAGATAAGCAGAGGTGGGGAGGATGTGACCCCTGGCTCGCTGCACCTTAGAGCAAAATTAATCTGGGAAGATGCAGCCGAGCTGCACCAGCCCACAGGGACTGTATTTTTTTAGGGGATGCTCCTTTTCTCGCCGTGGAGTGCAGCATCTTGGCCAGATGGCTGAAGATGAAGAGGAAAGAGCCTTCATGGTCCCCTCACAGGGCTCAAGATGGATTCAACTCCTGAAAGCTGGAAAGTGAGAATGAAGGAACACTCCTCTTGCAGCTCTACAGAAGCAGCATCGTATGAAGTGCTGGTACATCACTTGCAGTAATTCAGCTGTGGAACAGTGAGGAACAAATAAGACAAGATGCTGTACATTAGCAGAGGCAGGAAGCATAGCCTTTCCCTTCAAAAACAAAGCATTTGTCTTCCAGCCACAGCGAGCAACCAGCCCTGAGCAATGTGGGAGGGGGGTAGCTAAAATCCAGGGATGCTTTTACCAGCTGTTGAGATACAAGGGAGCTGTCTGTGGCCTGGTCTGAGCCAGGCCTATGTGAAATAAAGCCCATCTCTGTGGAGGGAGAGGCTGCTGCTGTTCCCTGAGAGTGGATTGTAATAGATTTCAACAAAAAAGCCACAGCTAATGTATGGGGACAGCTTCAGTTTTGGCTTCCCAGGGGTGGTTGGGATGAGCACAGGGACCCATGGGTGCAGTTTGGGACCCCACCCCCTGCAGAATTGACCTTCCCAAAGCCCCACCCTGAGCCAGAGCTCGCTCTTAGACTGGAAAATATCCTGTTACCCACTTTGATGGCTGCCTTTCCTGTCAGTGAGCTCAGAGGTTAAGTCTCCCGGCAGTTGGGGCTATTTTCAGCCCTTGCTGAAGCGAGACTTAGCAAGACGTCTTCTGGGGAGAAACTTTTCAGCTGGATTTCATGAGCTGGAGGGATTGGGTGAACTCAGAGGAGTTTCTTCAAAACACAAACCACAGCAGAGCCTCTCTGTAATTCAGGTCAACTCAAATAGGAGCCATGGGGAGGGTCAGAGCTGGCGGATTCAAACGCAAAGTCTAAATTCTGCTTTAAACCCCATCAAAGCCTGGCTTTGGCTGGAGCAGCCACCGAGCATCCTTCTCGGCCAAAAATCAGCAGGATGCATGGCAGAGGTATCTGCCATTCTGGGTGACTGGCCGGTCCATGTTCTCGTTTTATTTGCTGATTTTTTTTTATTGCTTCTTAGAAGAAACATGAGCCCTTTGCCCCTTCCTTTGCCATCTCTGGCAACTCTCTGGTTGCTGTTTCGGGTGTTCCCAAACAGGTTTTGGGGCCCAGGGAGGCATTGGGGATGTAGGACAGGGACATTGCCAGGATGCTGTGGGCAAAAGGCTTGTTAATTTATTAATATATGATGCCAAGAGAAAGACAAGGTGTTTTCCAAGTCCAGCCCTGGTTGCATCCCCCATTGCCCTCCCCACAGCCACAGGCTAACACCGATGAACTGGATCTTGTCCCTGCAAGAGCAAAGTCCATTAAAAGTCCATCATTAATAACTAGGTTGGTGGTGCAATTAATAACAGCATTAATAACTTACTGATGTAACAAAGCCATTTTTACTAGTTTGAATGCTTTATCCATATTTGTCTTAATAATCATTCCCATCCTCTTGAATTTTACCCTAAAAAAACCCCAAACCAGCAGGTTTTCCCGGTAAATAATAATAGCAAATCCCCTCTCAGTGTGCAGAGGAGCAGCAAGGACATTGTCCGTGGTTTTCCATATATCAGCAGTGGCTTTTATTACCCCTCACCCTGAGCAAAGGGGAGCAGAGGAATTGCCCCTGTCTCTGTTTACCCCTGTTTTATCGAGGTTTTCTGTCCATGGGCCCGAAAGGTTAATATAGCGCTTACTGCTGCCGTCACTTGGATTTATCGGAGAGCATGAAATAAACCTTGCAAGGCTGTAAATTCATTCTTAATAGAAACGTGGGGGGAAGAAGCCATTACCCTTGTCCATACAGCCCTGGCTGCAGCAATTGGCTTTAAATCCCCGGCCCCAAGGTGAGTGGCTTTGCCCTGAGCTGTGCAGGAGCCAGGGCTTTGTGTCCCCATGCCATGCCTCAGTTCCACCTCTGGCTGCTTTTGCAGCTCCTTCTGGGGCTGCAGGTGATGTGGGTGCTCCCAAATCCGGATCAGCCAAAAAGCATCTCCTCGTGCAGATCTGGCTGCTCTGAATTTTTGCCTCGTGCTCTTCCTAGCATTCTTCAGGAGGAGTTATTAAAGAACAAAGCTACATCTATTAATTATGCTTTTACAATGGGGCCAGGTTGCAAAAAACTCATAAAAATAAATAAGTAACCAGCTGTTGACATGCGGAGTAATGGTGGGAGTGGAGAGGAGTTGTCCCATCTCACATATCCCTGTGCCTGTGCTGGGTGAGCCTGGCTGTCCCCTCTCTGGGATGTGGGATGAGGACATCCCATCTTTTGTTTTATGAAAAAGCAGGGGCTGATGCTCCCCTCACTGTCCCAGTCCTGGGGGTAGGGGAAGGTTTGGAGGAAGATGGTGCATCGGCATCATCTTCACCCCTTAGTCCCCTCTGCAGGACTCTTCCCTCTCCCAGCTTTGTCCGGGTCTGGGATGTCCTGGTGGGGATCCAGATGGATGCTGCCTGGATTAGAGGCACTGAACCTTCCCAGGCTCTGCACATGGTGGAAATGTACACTGATTCCCCCAAGTGATGCCTTGCCCCTTGGGGCCTAAACACTACCAAAAAAAAAAAAAAAAGAGTAATTCAATATAATTGGGGTGAAGGGGTTTTCTGCTATGAATTGGGTTGAATTCGGAGTGTTTTGATCACTGCCACTTTCTCTTTGATGAGTGTTTTGCACAAGCATCCCTTGCTCGCGGTAGCAATGCTGGGTGGCAGCGAGAGTCCACGCTCTGGCGTGACGCTCAGGGTGACACTGGGAAAAATCTTGAAACAGAACATATCTGACCTGGATTAAAAATAAGGAGTCAAGGGAGTGGTTTTTTGCTGTCAGGCTTGGGAAAAACACTGCTGTGCCAGGGATGCTTGAGATCTGGCAGTGCAAATGTATCTCTGTGGGAGGAAGAGCCGATGGGGAGGACACTGGGTGTTTGTCTCCAGGACCAGGTGCTGCACCAACCCCTTTGGACGCTGAGGGCTTTGGCAAAACCTGGAAGCCAAGAAAAAATGCCAAGCATGGATTTGGAGGTCCAGATTCCTTCATTTTTTTAGAGCAAATACAGCTTTCCCCCCCCCCCCCCCAAATCAGGGCTGCGGCTTTTGAAATGCAAAACCAGAAGCAGGTACCTAAAGGAAAGCTGGAGACATTTCCTGCATCATTTTAAGACAGTTGCAAGACTTTAAGGTCACTAATATTTCCCCTGGAACTAGTATAAAGGATAGAAATTGGGGGTGGGGGGATGTTTCCCCACCCTGACTCTCAGCACTGGTGTGGTTTTGCTCTCTGTAAGCCCCTCTCCATCCCTCCATGGGCCACGTGCTGGCCGGGGCACTGACACCCCCGGTAACATTCCCCGCTCTGCTCAGACATCGGATGTGACAAAGCAGATCACACCGGCTCTTCTTAAGCCAAACAGGGATAAAATGTCCCAGGGAGGGCAAATGGTTCAGCCACCCTCTCCTCCCGTGTCCCCATGTCCCCATCCATCCCCCAGCCACAACCTCAGATGCACTGACTCTACCCTCCCCATAGGCTTCCCTCTCTTGGAACATATATACATATAATATATATATGTTATTGTTATTATTTCTCCAAGACGGACGGTTTATTGATCTGAAGCTTCTGTCCATAAAAAGAAACAGTTTTAAATTCCCTGAGCCTCAAAAATGACGGGTAGGTATTTGGGACATTTGTCTTCTTTGTCACCTTTTCATTGATTTTATTATTAGTATTGATTTATTTAAATATATATTTATATATATATATTTTTTTCTGTCCCTCCGCAGGAATCCCCCCATCCACCCACCCTCCCCAAATCCGTACGGCAGAGCCGGAGTCAGTTTTTATTTTTAATTTTCTGCTTGGCCGGGATATAAGGCAGCACCGTCTGGGTGCTTTTATCGGCTACAGTCTGTGTGCTGCTGTTCCTGGTCAGCCGCCGCGCCGGGGCTCCACCACCACCTCCAGCACCGCTGGAAGGGTGCTTCGAGGGTGGCCCTGCCAGCACCTTACGGCCAGGCTCCTCGGGACCGTCATCCCCCGGAGATGCTGTGCTGTCACCGTCCCGGTCATCGTCGCAGCACAGAGCGTGGTAAAGCACCTTGTCGCTGAATCGGACCCGTTCCCGTGTGCCAGCCGGCCGGTGATGCGAGATCTTCTGGCTGACCGTCGTGCCGAAGGCTTCCTCGCTGGATGAATCTGGGGTCCCCCCGCCCCGGGGACCATTGGTGATGGGGATCCCTCCATTCATCAGCCGGTAATCAGGCTGGCGAGCTGGTGGGGGCTGTGGCTGTGGCCGGGGGAGCTCAGGACAGTCACCTGGGTCGGAGGGGGTAGAAGCATCCAGAAAGGAGCAGAATTCCCAGCTGTCAGAGAGGATGTCAGAGGCGGCAAAATCGAGGGCTCCCAGCTCGAAGGTGCCTCCCCCCTTCTCACTGCTGGAGGTACTGCTGGCTGTTGCCGTCGTCCAGTCATCCGGCTCCAGCTCGAACTCAAAGTCGGACGTCAGTCGGTCGATCTGGCTCACCACCTGCGGACAGATGGACAAACGGATGGGCAGAGAGGAGTGGCTGGATGGGACCCTCCTGTTTTTGCTCTGTAATTACACCACATCCCTAAATCTCTGCCACTTCCCCTGGCACCACTGGTGTGATGAGTGGGGAGGTCTTAGCCCAAGTGGAGCTGCTCCAGGAGCCCCTCATCAGGGACCAAAGCCCACCTGACAGCAGAGCACCTTGGTGCAGCAGGATGGGCCTTTCCCACGGTGGTCCTGGGGTGTGTCTTCTCCCCCAGGACCAGGAGTGACACCACAAATTCCCGTGCTCGTGGTGCTTCAATCCCTCACACTTGACCATGGGGAGCTACTAGTGACCACCACCTCCTCCCCCTGAAAAAGACAGCTCCACCGGTGGGGAAACTGAGGCAGGGGGTGGAAAATGTACCAGGGTCGTGGGACAAAATAAATGGGAAGGGGGCAGGGGCTGCGGGGACAGCACCGTCACCCTCCATCCTGGCTGGGATGCTGATGGGCTCAGTCCCCTGTCCTCCATCTCTTACAAGGTATCGGGTATATCAAGACCCGTGGTGGCTTGGGGACGGGGTCATGGCCCCACCACACCACAGGGGATGGACCCCACGTGAGGCATGAATAAAACAAGCCCTTAAAAAATTAAAAATAATAGATGTAATGTCCCAGCTGAGGTTCAAGCCATGGGCAGGACTGGGAGGGGAAGGAAGGGAGAAAGGAGGTCCTCGGTTCCCATGGACCGTGGTCTCCATCTAATGACCTTCAGTTGTAAAAGGATCATCACCCACCTTCACATCTTTAATCCCATCCAGCTCAAGGGCTGCCCAGCACTAAGCACAGCACTAATCCTGCCCAGGGCTCCCCAATCCCTTCCGATCACCTGCTGCCCTGGCATCCGGATGGAGCCACTGCTGTGTCTCCGGGAGCATCGTGGTGTCTCTTGGCTGGTGTTTCTGCATGTATATATATGTGCAGGGGTGTGTGTGGCTTTATTTTGTGTGGGAGGCAGAGCACGACGTGAAAATTCAACTCGGCAGCAGTTGGAAGTGCGTATTTTTGGCAGGGTTGCTGGCTCGCCTCCCCCCACCTCTCTGGGGGAGCTGGCAGAGGGCCTGGCCGGTCCAAGCGCTGCCAAGCAGGAGGTGGGCAGCGGCAGACAAGGTGGGGAGGGGATAGGGGGAACCCCTCAATACCCCTCATATCTGTTTGTACCCAGCATGGGCATCCATGGGCATTGGTGCTGCCCGGCACCCCAAAGCTGTGTTTCCCCCCCTGCTTCCCAGCGCCCCCATCCCACACATGGAGCATTTGGAAGTTAAAAACACCCTTTGCTTGGCTTTTTCCAGGTGGTTTTTCCAGGCATAAGTGTTTTTTTTTTTCTTTGATTATTTTTCATTATTGCCTTTCTCTCCCCATCTTTTTCCTTCCATTCCCCTTCTAAATGTCCTTTCCTGGTGAAAATCAGCCACAAATTTCCCAAAAGAAGGGAGGGAAGACAAATCAATGTGCAATATTTTGCCAGACAACTTTCCTTTCCTTCTCCTCATGCTGCTGAAAAGTTTTGCCATATCTCCACCAGTCCCATGGTTCATCAGTGGGTGTTGGACCTCCTCAACCACCAAGAATAATTAATCATGTCACGTATCTCTGTCATTTTTGTGCTGCTGTTATCCCATAATTGCATTTTTTTGAGCATTTTTGCTGGGGGAAACTGAGTCCTTGGGTTCAGACACCCCATCCCATCCTTCTGTTGGGTGGCCCAGGGTGGGCACCCCAAAGTTACTGTCACAGTGCCAGGTTGCCCTTGGTCTCTGCATCCCTTCGCTGGGTGATGGCACACAGAGGTTTGGGTCAACATCCTAACTCACTAGAAATGCAACATAAACCATGGCTCAGCCGGGTAGGCTTCTCACAGAGCCCTCATGGTGGATGAGGATGCATGGGCAGAGTTAAGGGTAATTTAATATGCCTGTGCATCTGAAACCAGGAACCCAGAGGGAATGATTATGTTGCCAGCAGCCGAAGTGGCTCCATTACATTCTGCTGACCTAATTTTAATAAAATTCCCATATTCGAGCTCCAAATTTCACTTGTTCAACCGTCCTGCCCATGCAGCTCTCCTGCTCTGCCAAGCTCCTGAGGAGATGGCACCAAGGATGGAGGACCCCAATCCCCCAGCTGCTTGTTGGGAGGATCCAACTGTAGGCACGCAGCAGCCCCTCTTTTAAATCAGCTGCAGGTCCCTGTGGTACATCTCCTAGCTCTGACTGTGGCTAGGACCATTTCTTGGGCCACCAAACACTGTATGAAAACCTGAGGACAACCCGGATGAGCGTGTCTGGAGGACAAAATAGTGTCACCTCCACGGGGTCACAATCCCAAGGGGCACAGGAGTCCGATATGGTTTGGGTGAGGCTGATGGGGCTGGATGTGTGCATTCGCTGCCTGCTGTAAACACGGAGCAGAGTAACTGGGGAGACCCGGGAATGGGGAGACCCTTTCTGAAATGGGACCGGCTGGTGTCACCAGGAAGGTAGAGGTTGAAGGGATGGGCATTGCTGCCCAGGAGACTGTTGGACAAGTGGGCAATAAAAGATGCCAAACCCCACCTTTTCGGGGAAAAAGGGGTGGGTTGAAAATGAGAAGAGTGCTCCCACCATCAGACCTAAGCACATGGGGATGGGCATTAATACACCTTCATGGTCCCGATCCGTCCCTGGGTGCCACCCCTCCCTGCCCATGGCCCAGGAGCCCAGGTAAGCTCAGCCCTGGGCTGAAAGTCCTCTCCTGAGCCGTGCTGCATGAGGACATGGCCCCAGCCACATGTGCTGGCCCCATGGGTGGTTCCTCTCTTAGATGCACATCTTGAAGCCAATCCCTGGTCCTGCTTGCAGGATAGACCTTGGACCTACATTATGTCCTTATCTCCTGGAGGGACTTTGTGTCCCCAAAGCAGGGTAATGGTGGGAATAGTGAGCTGAGTGCTTCTCATCCCAGGCAGCAGAAGGCAACAGGCTTTACCTAAGCTCCTCACCCATGATCTCCGACTTATTTTTCCTTCCTCCTTGCCCACGCAAGACCTCCAGGGAGGGTGTGCAGGGACCATCTGCCCTTCAAGCTTTGGCTTTGAAGGGTGCTGAGGACAAGCTGGGAGCATCCACAAGTCTTGAAATTAGAAAAGGCGATTGCTTCTGTTCCAATGCGCCATCAGATTTCTCTTCCCCCCCCCCCCCCCCCCTTTTTTTTTCTCTTTTATTTGGGGGAGAAAGGGTGAAACTAAAGAAAAGAGGGGAGAAAAAAACCCCCAAGTGACCTCTTCTTTCTTGGTGACGAGAAAGAATTAGGAAAAAGGGCAGGAAAAGAGCTGTCTTTGGGAAACACCTGGCTATTATTATTTTTTAATAAGGCAGCAAATGATTCTGCTGAAACCCTCAGCTAAAACGAGATCACCTCTATTTTCACAAAGGCTCAGTGATTACAACACTGAGTTCAGGGTGAGCATCTCCCTGGGCTTTGAGTTGGGTCCCTGTCACCCAGGGTGCCTGCTCCTCCTCATCCTCATTAAAGGGACCCGCTGTGATTCAGGCTCAGTTGATGCCAGGAGGAGGCACGTAGGCACGTCCTCATCCTGGTCCTTGTCCCCATCCCGGGCCTCGTTGCGGCACACAGGGATTAGTGTCACATCAGCAGTGGCTCACTCGGGGATATTTTTAGGAGCGCTTTCTATTTTAAACGGGTGGTGGTGGTGGTGCGGGGAGGGGGGGGATGCTAAATACCTATGTGACACTTGGTACCTGCTGAGGATTTAAATGTAAAGTAGGATTTGGGGTTTTCTCCCCCCTTTTCTCCTTCCTGGGGCAGGTTGTCAAACCTTTTTTAGCTGAGGCCATTGCTGCTGGCAAAGGGAGCTGGAGTGAGACCAATGGAGAGGGAGGGATGGATGAACCAGGTCCCATCCCGCAGCCTGGAATTGGGTGGTTCAGGTGATGCTCTCATCCTGTGGGAATTGGGGTGGCTCTGCCTCCCCACAAGCAGGCAATGAGGGTTGGGATGTCCTTGGTGTGTGCTGGAGGTGCCATGGGTATGACGGAGAGAGGATGTGTCCCCATCCTCCCTCACTTTTAGGTTTCACTTTGTTGAAGAGGCAGCTTTTTGGTGAGAGCAGAGCATCCTGGTCAAACCAGGGGTACCTGGCAGTGGGAAAATAGGGAGCAAAAATAATTCTCCTTGACCTCATGTGTAGTATCATCAGGGAGCCTCATCCTGCTGCACCTGAGTGCCCTGAAAACAGGCACTGGGTGGCCAAGGGTGCTGAGCTCTCACCCAAAGAGACGAGCTTTGAGCAGCCAAAGGATGAACTGGAGCGAGGCAGAGGAGTGTCCCCGCAGTACCCCACGGAGATGGGCACTGAGCGAGGTGTGCTAAACTGTGATGCCGACCAGTTCATCCCCACCCCAAAAACCAGCTCTTACCATTCAGCCTAACCAGGAGTGATGGGTGCTCATCCCACAGATAGTCCCCACATCCATGGACATTGCTGGCTGACAGAATCTTTTCAGATGGAATCCTGGGTGCCCCAAATTGGGTGTTTACCTCCCCAACTAAGGCAGATGTTGAACATCTGGAGCATCGTTGTTTTTTAATGGGTTTTTTTTCTTTTTGGCTGCAAATCAAGCGTGGAGGTCCCTGGCTGTGAGTCGGGTATGGTGGCTCCAGCTTCCAAATTTTGGTCATGCTGTTTCCTACTGAGGAGCTAAACCTTCTGGAAGCTCAAGAAGATGCTGGAGAGATGGAGGGCAAGGCGGGAGGGTGAGAGGGGACTTCAAAAGCTTCATGGCTGGTATTTGGTCATGCATATTCCTGAGGCCAGGGAAGGAGCTGGGAGATGCTGGGATCAAAGTGGTGTGATCTAACAGCCCCTTCATCCTGGCGGGGCCTTTGAGGCGGATGGGCGAAGCCGATTGGCGCTCGGGGCGGGTACCACTGGGTGAAGGCGGGGTCTGGGCTGGAGAGATCAAAGCGGGGTGTCTTTGCTTCAATGGTGTGTGTGTGTCCCCTCAGCTGCCCGCTGGCGAGATGCAAGTGTTTTCTCAGCTCAGAGCAAAGCACCTCGTCCCCAGCCAGGCGGAGATGGTCAGGGATTTTTGTGTATCCTCCTCAGAAGCCCTGCTCCCTCGGCTGCTGGCTTAGTCCCTATCCCCAGGATCCCGCTGTGCACCTGCAGCAGCAAATTTTGGGGTCCAAAGCATTTTTCCACACTATGCAGCTGCTTTCCCAGGCTGGATCTGACCCACCGGGCCCTGCACTGTGCTTTGCTGCCAGCTGATGCATGGAGAGGATGGGCAACGGGACTGCGTGGGCCGTGCAAAAATTCCCCAACCCTGTTCCCAAAGCATCAAATCATGCCAGAGGCATTTGACACCATTGCCTTGAACATCAGTTCCTCCCTCCACAGGGGAAGAGAGACACCCCAAAGCCCCATGACCCCACAGCCAAACATTCCCAGATCAGGGACCTTCCCACATCTCCCAAACCATTTCCCAGCGCAGGCAAGGTGAGTAAATATTTAATAAGGAATAAATGATTAATTGGAGCTTGCAAACTGAAGCTGGGTTACGTGACCTCTCTTCCCTGAACTGATGCTTATAAATGAGCGTGCTGTGGATCTCAGGATCATTTGCTAGATCACCAGCCACTAAATAGTTCAAAATCATCACACAGATCTCTAAAACATGTTATTATTAGAATAACAAGCTGCCTTCTTGCGTTGAACTTTCCTGAGTTGTCCCAGCTAATCACCTATAGATTACATTATTAGGGTATTTATTATTATAAGGGGTTGCAGGGAGGATTTTCCTCCTGCCAAAGGCTTGGAGGGCACCCCCTAGTCTGCTTCCCTTGGTGGTGGCGCCCCACTGCTCCCATGTCACGGAGTTCAGGGGTGATAGGACCCTTTCCGTGGGATTTTGGGGGGGTTGCACATAGGGAGACTTGCACAGGTATTTGTTTGTATTTCCCATCTCTGAATATACCCCCATGGACAGTTTACGACCCTCAGTCCCAGTCCCCAAGGTTAGGAAGGAGCTCAGCCTTGCCGTGGAGATGGCTGGGACCTCCTGGGGTATCTTCTTCCCTGTGGCATCACCCTTATCCCTAGGGGAAAAGGCCAGGGCTGGCAGGAGGCGCGTGGGAGGGCAGGCAGCGTGGCAAGCACTCGGCGGAAGCGCCTTCCCTGTCTGCCTCCTGCCTGATTTCTACTTCCAGTGTGCGATTTCAATCAAAGATTTTAATAATCATTTTCCCCACACATAATACAGCCCTGTCTTGGAGTGCTGGGGAATAATTATATACACAAAAGGGAAAGAGGGAGGGAGGGAGAGTGGGAGCAGAGAAGCTGGTAAAACAGCATCCTGAATCAAATGGACATCTGGAATGACAGCCTTCAGGTGGGAACTGCTCCCAGGAGCTGGGGATGGAGCCTGAAGCAGGGTCTGGCCCCATGTTGCATCCCCAGGGACGGGCAAGAGGAGTTGAGCTGCCTTGGGGTCTCCCACTGAAGCCTCTCCCCGGAGCACCCCACATCCTGGCTGAGTCCAAGACTCAAAATCTCTGCTGAAGCAGGGAGAACCTGGGAGAAGAGCCTTATGTGAGCCAGAGCCAGCTGTGCCTGGAGCTGGTGCGTGGTTTTGGAGCAGGAATCATCCCTGGGTGAAAGCCCTTGTGCCCACACAGAAGTTTTGATGGCTTCGGGGGTTATTTTTGTCAAGGTGGGCATAACCTGGCTGCTCCTTCCAGACCTGTAAAGTCCTGATACCCAGCTCCCATTGCAAGGAGAACCTGGAAGAAGCAGGTCCAGCATCACCCAGTGCCCTCCAGCATCACCCAGTGAAGGTTTTCCAGCTCCATGAGTGTGTCTGGTGCAGCAGAATCAGGTCTCCCACTGCCCTCACTGAGCACATCCAGCCCCATGGCCCAGCCCATCAGCAAAGCCCCGAGCAAAGGAGATGGCTGCAGGGATGGACATTTCCAGAGGCCCCATGGTGGCTCCACTGGAGAATACACAAATATCACAAGCGCCAGAGCCCTGCGGGCACTGAAGTCCTTTGATGGCCCTGAGGAACCCCACCTGACACACACCCCCCCCTTCATGGTCTTAAGGTCGGGGCCATCAGTCCCTGCCTGGGGCTGCAGGGCTGCCTGTCCCCAGTCTTGTCCCCGTGTCCTGGCCCTCACCTCCAGCCGAGGAAGAACATCACTACAGGCAAGGTAGACAACCATAAGGGCTTATTTTTTTTACTTCTCTTTCACCAGTATACTAGAGCTTATGATTTGCCAGCCTGGTGTCTGCCAGATTAGGTGCGCTTGAAGGAGATTTCCACGTAACATGGTCCCATTGCTCTTGCTCTGAGCAAGCCAGAAGACAAGGGGTTGAATTTCTAAAGCCTCTAATGCCCAACATCTGCTTGGTTTGGGGAAGACCAGACCTCTTCTTTGCAGTCACTGGAGCCCAGTTTAGCCTGGTTGGACCAGTGCATTTCAGCTCTGGAGCCTGCTCTTGTACTGCTTTACACTGTTTTGTGTAAGTTCCACTAATTGCTGCAATACGGATATGTTGTAGGACTTGTTGAGAAGGGTTGAAGTTTAGGGCCCATCTCATGGTGGGGACCTCGTGGCTGGCTCTACACTGACCTGGTCACATTGTGCCATGATGTGAGTGGCTCTTCAGGGCAGCTATGGGATGCAGTCTGGGAGGCCATAGGTGCCTGAGGATGTACCAGCTCCATGGAAAAATCATCTCCAGGCCTCAGCACTTACCAGCACCTTCTACAGAAACCATCTCATGGGGCATGGACCCCCTCCCTGGCACAAGAGCAGGGTGTCGCTGGGGTGAGGGGCAGAGGATGGGTGTCCTCTGGCCACCCTCTGCTTCTCAGATCACTTGGACCTGCTGCGCCCAGCTCAGCTCTTCCACCCTCCAACATTATTCTTCCTCCTTTGAGCCTACCCAGGGAACACTGAGAACCCTTTACCTCTCCCCTGTGTCCTCAGGCCACCTTCTCCTCTTCTCTGCTCCGAGACACACTGGGGCAACCTGACTTAGGAAGCCTACCAAGGGTGCTGCAGGGATGCTCAAGGTCCTTTTGGTCCCAAGGGATGGATGGGGACACTGTGGAGCCACCCAAAGCTTGGTGGGAAGCATAACCCAGCTTCAGCTGTGAAACAGTCAGAGATTTGTTCTTATCCCTCTGCATCCTCAGCAGAAGGGATGCTTGTATGATGGTAGTGGTCCCACCAGTCCTTAAATCCATGGGCTCAATGGAAGGGGCCAATTGCCATAATCCTAATTTTAGAGGCCTCTTAAAGGTCCTGGAGGAGCATGAAGTGAGCCCCGGCTAAATGGAAAATAGCTTTCCCTCCGATTACTACTATTATGACTACTTTTAATACATCAGAGACTTGCTGAAATGGTTTTGGGCTCCCCTGTTGGCTTTGAGGGAATCAGGGGGGCTTTTTGCTTTGGGTGGCTAGGTTTGCTTTCTGCTGCAGGAAGGACTGGAAAAGCCATAAAAGAGAGGAAAATCTCTAGGGATACCACGGCCAGGTCAAGCCCGCACAGGGACCCAGTGGGGCAGCGTGGTGGGACGTGGCATCCCCCTGGCACTGGCTTTCCCAGCGGGAAAGCCTTCCTAAAATCTCCCAGACCGAGCAGAGCCATCTGAAAGGAGGACACTGCATCCCAAGGGATGCTTCAGGCTGGAAGATGCCACCTCCCTGACCATGGCCGCATCTGCACTCTGCACTGAGGATGACATTGGTCTGCCTGCATCAGTGCTCTCTCGGTGGCACCCAAATGTCGCTGAGCCATGCGGAGCTGCTCCACGGTGGCCCTGGGGCAAAACACCCACCATTTTCTGTCCTTCCTAGGGGGAGATGAGGTTTCACACGGCTCTGGATATCACCCCAAGCTTGGCTCAGGCCACGGAGAGGATGCAAATGCCCACCTGCCCTATTGAAAAGCAAGCTGCCATGCCATGCTCAAGGCTACCACACACTTTCTATCCACAACTTCACCCATCACTTGCAGAGATGTCCTAAATTACCATCCCCATCCAGGGCTCCTTCCCCTGCACCTTGGAGATGTGTGGCCCAAACACTTGAGCCACAGAAACGTTAAATTCCCCATCAATGCAACTCTGTTGTGTCTCTGCACTGGGAGGAAATTCCAACCATGCTTTATATGTGTATATATAATTTTTTTTTTTTCAGGAACAATGGACCCTGACAGCCAGGCTTCGGGACAGCTAGACACTTTGGCCCCCTGCCCGTCCCGTGGACACCCCACTCATTGCACCTGGGGCTGGTGCTCTCTGCAATGCCAGAGGGACCCACCATCCACTCTCCATCCACCTCCCTGCTTTGAAAGGGGCCTGGAAAACACCCCCCAAGCCCCCCCTCAAGGCAGAGCAGAACTAAGTGTGGCACAGTGCTGACAATCAGGCTCCCTGACCCCAAGCAAATCCCAGTGTCAAGGTCAAGAGCAATTTTGCAAACCGTGTCTATGTTTTTCTCCCCCCTCTTTCTGAAAACACTATTGCACATCAGCCGGGCTGTGCTACCCCAGTTCCCTCCTGGGGCTAGTGGGCTGTGGGTGCTGAGGCGGCTCTGCTCCCCCTAGCCTGGCCCCGAGGCAGGGGACAGGCGGGGGGACGGGCACAGCACACCCCCATTTGGGGTCAGCAGCTACTACGACCCGCATAAGGTTGCGATGGCACTGCGAGGCTCTCCTACCTCCCGGAGCTCCTTGGCCACCTCCTTGAGCTCCTGTAAGATGCCTTCCAGTTGCCCGATCACCATTTTCATCCGACTCCGGATCCTTTCCCTTTCACAATTACTCTTGCTGCTGCTACAATTGCTGCTGCTGCTGCTGGGGTGGTCACTGGGCTTCCTGTCCTGGCAGGTCCGGGAGTCCATCCTTCCCTACCGGCCTCGGTTCCCGGCCCCAACGGCTCTGTCCATCCTGCTCCCCTCTAGCCGGGTGGCCTGGCGTCCGCGCAGCCCCTCTCGGCCGGGGAGCTTTCAACATCTTAACGTTCCCCTGCCTCCAGGAAAGTCCCAGCCGCACACTCGCCTCCCTGCGAGGTCGGGGGGCTCCGGTTCGGAGCGGGGAGCAGGGTCAGGATGCACCATGCGGAGTCAGGAACGCTGCAGAGGGGGCTCAGCCGGTGGCCGTGGGGAGATGTGGGGTGGCCATGGGGTGAGCAGAAAAGGCAAGCGCTGCCTGGTTGGGCAGGGTTTCACCTGCCTGCTGCGGCAGAGCTGGAGGAGGAGGAGGAGGAAGAGGAAGAGTCCCTCGGATGTCCCAGGAAGCTAAAATCCAGCGGCTCACGCCTTTCCTGCTCCCCGATGCTGGGGAGGGAGGTGCAGGGCTGGGTGTCCCCGGGGAGTGATGCTGCTCCCAGCCTCTGGCCCTCGCTCCGGGGTCGCCAGCTCCAACACTGGATGGTGGTGGTGGGGGTCTCCCAGCTAGGCGCAGGCGTCCTGGAGAGCCCAGGGTCCCCTCCTGCAAGGACAGACAGACAGACAACGTGAGGGAGCCATCCCTACTGGAGCCAGAATGCTGGGGGGGGGGGGGGGGGCTCTGCCTACTCCCACCTTGCTTTGATCTCAACCTCGGCATGAGGACAAGCACCCGGGTACACCCACAGCAACTCCCCTTAATTGAGGGGCAGCAGAATGGAGCCTGGCATTGTCCCTGGTACCCCCCAGTTTGCCCCCCCTCCAGTTTGAGACCTGGAGACTGGGCACAGCGGAGCCTTGCTGAGCTGGATGGATAGACAGCCAGGCGTGCAGCTCAGGAACTTACCGTTGCGATCCAGACCCCCCTTGGCTCCAGTCCAAGCTCTTCCTTGTCCTTTATTTTTTTTTTTCCTTCTCCTTTTCTTACTTCCTCCCTCTCCTCCTCCTCCTCCTCCTCCTCCTCCTCCCTCGGATCTTTTGCGTGGCACAAGAGGAGTCCGGGTGCCACCTTCCTTCGGTCGCTGTTGGAAGGGATGAGACGTTATCAGAGGTGACAACCCGCTGGGGAGGGGGGCACACACGTCCCGGGGGACCCCTCCGCTTTGAGGGTGGTGGAGGGCGTCAGGCAGCCTCCTCCCCCCGCGGGGGCCATCCCACCGCCATCCTCCTGCCGGGTTCAAGCCCCAACCCCGCCTCGGCCGAGGAAGGGGGGAACCCACCTTGTCCCCAAATGCCCCCCCCCCCCCCTTCCTGGGCGGTGGGGGGGGGGTGGGGGTGGGGGAAGCAGCACGGGCGGAGGCGGAGTGGGGTGGGGGGGCGCATCCCCTCAGCTCGGGGGTGCGCACAGGGAGGGGGGGTCCCGGCATGCTCGCATCTCCATCCCCGGTACCCGCATCCTCCATCCCCGCTGCTCGCATCCTTCATCCCCAGCAACCCGCATCCTCCATCCTTGGTACCCGCATCCTCCGGGGCACCGGGGATGGAGGATGTCGGTGCCCGCATCTTCCATTCCCGGTGCTCGCATCCTCCATCCCCGCTGCCCGCATCCCCCCACCTTCCCTTCCCTTCCCTTCCCCTCCTCCCTCCCTCCCTCCCTCCCTCGTTCCCTCCCTCCGCGGTGCCCCCGCTGCCCGCACCCCCGCACCCTCCCCCGGTGCCCCCGGGACCGACCGGCGGCAGCGATGCCGGTTCAGGGCCGGCCGCCCCCTGGGCGCCGGGCGGGCGGAGCGGGGCGGGCGGCGCCCGGCGCCCCGGGCAGAGCCATGGGGCGGGCGGAGCGGCGGTGGGCGCCCGGCCCCCGGCCCCGGCCGCAGCCTCCCCGCTCCCCGCGGCTCCCGGTTCGGCGAGCCCCGGCGGCTGCTGTGTCAGAGAAAGGGGCCGAGCCTCCGCCGGGCGGGGGGGGCTTAAAGGGGCCGGGAGTCCCTTCGCATGGCGCGGAGCGGGGAGGGGGGCAGCGCCCAGGGAAACTGAGGCAGGGCTGGGGGGGGTCCCTTGCTCAGGAAGGGGGGATGTGCCTCAATTTCCCCAGTATTCCCCCCCCCCCCCCCAATAATAGGATTGGTCCCTTCTGGGTGCAAAATGTCTGTCCCCACCCTGTGGGTCATATTTGGGGCCAATTTCTGCAGGACCTGTAAAAAAGCACCAGCGCCCCCAGGATGTAAGAGCATCATCTTAGGAAAGGTCCCTGATGCAGGACTTGCCTGGGAAAATAACAACCACGGGCCTGTGTGTGCAGGGGTGGGGGGTGGGGGTGGATGCTGGTCTGCGGGGGACCCCAACGAGGGGAGGGAATCAGCCCGAGGCAGAAATCCAGCCTGGGAATATCCATCCAGTTTAGCAGCAATGGGAGCAAGGAGAGATTCTTGTCCTAGAGATGAACGGCAACGATAGGTGGCAATCCCAGGTCTGCAAGAGGCGAGGAGGCGTGTGCGCATACGTGTTATTTATTGCCTCCTACCGGGTATGTTCAAAAGTGCTGAACACACTTTTTGGCGTGGACCCGAACTGACTCATCCTTTAGAGAGCAGCTCGTCGTGAGATGATGCTTTGGGGGCTCTTCCAATTCCCTCAGAACATTCGTGTCGGAGTCCAGCGGCGGATCCCTGGGACGGCAGGAGCCATGGGGGGCGTGGTGGATGTTGGTAAGCAGCCCCTCAGTGCACAGCCTTACTGTAATATTTTCCAAAGGGGAAGTTTTCACCAGGAATTTCCTCCATGCAGTGATTTGCATCTGAAGATCAGTTGGGGACAACGTGGCCACCTGGGTGCCTGACAACCACGACACTCTCTTCTGCTCCCAGGCTCTGATTTCCTCTAATAGCAGGTTGATGCCAGCTCATGCTCTGACTCCACTGTTAACTAGGCAGAGACAAAAATCTGTGGGGGTATTAGGACAGTAATTTGGGAAAAGAGTGGAGGTGGTAAAACTGGGCTGGAGGTGCTGCTCCTGGGAAATGCACCTTGGACCAGTGATGCAGGGCCGGGTGAGGTCTCACCTCTGAGTGCACACAGTGGATCTGGCAAAGGTGATAGAAGATATCGAATGATTTTGGCCAGAGGAGGACCTGAATAAACTACAGTGGGGGATAAAACGAGTGGCTGAGATGTTGGCTGGGTAGGAAACACCAATTCATCCATGACTTCCTCTTCCCTCTCCTGTAGGCATCTGCTTATCACCTCCATGATGGGTACCAGCAGCCCAGGGAGTTTGGTCCAAATTGGATTGATAATAGATGCTTGAAAGTACCCAGAGCTGGAGAGTAGGACCCTGAGTGTCATAGCTGCCCGAAAACCTGCTTTGGAAAGTCTTAGAAAACATAAGGCAGCAGAAATGTCCCTGCAGGGATGTCCACAACCTCCAGGGTGAGGTCCAAGGCCAGAGCTGTGTTTTCTACCACCTTCTGAAACTCTTTGGATGTGAAACGAGGGGGAGCCAGCGAGCTCTACCCCTGGAAAGGGGGCAGAAAGGCTCAGCTGTTATGAGACAGCTGAGAAGTCAAACCCACAGCACGCCCCACCTTTTGTTCCTGCTGTCCTTTGCTCCAAAGACCCGGGTGGACATTCTCAGCCAGTCCTATGCCGAAGGGCACCCCTGGCCCTGAGCACCCCCAGTGCCAGGGGCAAAGTGGCGGCTGCGGGGGGCCCTGTCCCTCCTGCCTCTCTCTGCTCTTGAAAGCCACTGTGTTTCCAGCTGTGGGAGGATTCATCATTTGTGGAGGAAGAATAGAAAGAAGGTGGTTTGTTTTTTTAAAAAAGTCTATTTTCTGCTTTTATTTGCTGCTTTGCAAAGCCTGAATTCCTCCTTGCGAAGAGCTCGGTGAAAGACACACAGATTTCAGCAGGAGCTTCCCTGAGGATGCTGCATCATTCAGGGGGTCACAGACTACCCCGCTCTCAGCATCTTATGTCCCTTGTGACTGATCCATGTGCCCCATCTCCCTGCCAGATCCTCTCCTATCCCACCTCTCCTTTCTTGGGGTCTCCCAGAGGAGTTGGGGGTATTCCCAGATGCTGCCCCACTGATGGAGGGTTGGAGTTTCCCCATGGGAGGGACATGGCCACGATGGAGAGAGAGGAGCAGTTTTATTTCCACCTCCCTAATCTCCCTCCCTCATTCTGCAATCTTTATTTATGCTTTTTGTTAGATCTGATTTACCGGGGATTTTCCCATTCCAGCAGGAAAACTGCTGGGAGGGGATTTCTCTGCAAAGCTTTTGGGCTCGCAGGCATTTTATTTTCCAGGGTCATGCCAGGTTGGTTCCTGCAGGGTGGCTCTCAGCTTGGCAAGGCTTAGCGGGGGACCAGCACAGCAGGGGGTCCCGTCCATCCCCCCAAAATCTGTCGCAGCCCTGGGATGGAGCCGGTCCCCATTGTCATGCTGCTGGCAGGTGCCCTTCACTGCCGAGCCTGCTGATGTATCGCTTCCCTGCCGTGACTCACTGGCACAGATCTAATTTCTAATTAAATAGCAATTCTTTTCAGAGCCATTTATTTCTGTTTCTTTTGTATTTTGATTGGAGTGTCAGTCAGTTTTTCACCAGTTTGTCAATTCCTCTTTCCCCAAAGATTAGCGAGGAGAGATGTGAGAATACAGAAATACATGTTAGCAGCTCCGAGCCTACGAGCACCTCGGGTCCTGGCCACCCGGGAAAAACCTGCAGAGAATATGGTAAGAAGCCAAAAGTAGAAAGAAAATAATCCCTGAAGAAGCCTGTTTAGAGCAATGTTTCAAAATCTGCTTTTTTCCCCATCTCCATCACCCTTCCCTGGCCTGCAGACCTGAGAGTCCCATCTTGCCACGTTCCTGCAGCAGCAGACAGTGCCTCTTGGGAGAAATCCCACGGGATATTCATGGTGAAACAGATTTCTCCTGGACTGACTTTATCCTTGGACCATTTGAAACATGGGACAAGTAAATTAATCTCTGAGATGCTCCAAAACATGGTCCATGATGATCAGCATGCGGTTTGGGGGAAAATGGGGCTCCCCTTCCTGCTGGGGTCTCGACTCCCCAGGGAAAGACCTGGGATGAAATCAAAATCCTTGTACTTGATGATAATTAGGGATTTTTTGTGACATGGCCCACGATGAGCTCTTTATGGGAGCTGTTGCTCACCAGGAGAGTCCGGCAGCTCCAGCGCTGACTGCTCTGCCCAGAGTTGGTGTCGGGTTCAGCACCCTCAAAGCCACATCACGGAGGTTCCAAATCCCCAGATTCCCAGCATCTGCTCATCCCAGCGAGCAGAGCATCCCTGAATTTCAAATCACAACCTGGAGCCTGGCTGTGGTGAGGATGAGTGATGGTTTTGCTCAGCCAATGTGCTCAGGCCATGTGTTGTGGCTGGGTGATTTCAGGTCTACTTATTGCTTTTAAGCGCATAGAAAGAAAAAAAAAAAGCCTATTAAAATGGAGCCTCAACATGGGTGTGATCCGTAAAACCACCTGCTTTGCTGGGAATGGGACATGGGAAAACTCACAACTGCTCTCCAAAGATGCTTTCAGAATGGGAAACTGCTTCTAGACTGAGAAAAAGGTTATATTTTAATGAATTTGTGTATCATAATGGAAAACACGTATCCCATCGCATAGGGCTGTTGGCCTGAGTTATACTGACTTGTTCAGCTCTTGGAGCAAATCACTACCATGGCCCAAATAAACCCGAAGGCACTCAACCTCCCTGCCCAGGGCTTTTAGCTCAGACACATCCCACCTGAGCAGGGTGGGACCATCAGTATAAAAGGATTCAAGGAGCCCCAACATCTATCTAAAGGGGCTTGGAGAAAGAGGGGTTTCTTCTGGTGCTGAGGATTTTGGCAAGGGGAGGTTGTCCCCATGCAAGTTCTGGGGGTGCTGGCACTGGTGAGCAGTGAGTAACCCCAAAGTGGGGGTCTTCTTCCTGGGATTAGGTCCCTTAGGGCTTCTCTCCTGATTTCCTAACTCTTCATAGGCTGTGGGGTCTGGGCTGCTCCAAGATACCATTAATGAAGCTTTTCTATGTTAATGCCATCCCTGTTGCTGCAGGCCCGGGTTGGGGATGCATATGGGACAGTCTCATCACCAGGTCACTAAAAGCCCTGTGGAAATGCTGCTCTTCCCCTTAATATTAAAAAACTTTGTCTCAGATAGAGACAAGGCATCCCCACCATTTCAACCCCAGACTGGGATTTATCCCTTATTTGGGTGGGTGGAGCTGGGAGCATCCTTGCTTTCACAGACAGTGGGGCTGAACTTCAGGGAGACGTAGCCAATCCCCTGTAGGGGGAGGAAATCCATGTGGCTTCATGCCCTTACTAATTTCTCATTGGGGAAAGTGTGCAGGGCTTGCGTTGAAGTATGAAATGAAGTAGGCAGGGAGTAGGGAGAGCAAATATTAGCGCTCTTGATGGCCTTTTGTTTTACTAGCAAAACCGCTATTAATCACCCCAGCGAGGGGAGCTGAGTCTGCTCAGGGATGGCTTATCTGTGCAAACAGTGCTGGAAATTAGCGGAGGGGACACCTCTGAGCATCCACGCTGAGGTCTGAGAGGAGAGTAAGCATGGGGTCTGGTGGACCTGGGGGTGCCCTAAATGGGCAGCCTTAAAAGTGCCAATTTCTGGCTTTGCTGTAGAGGTGTCTGCTGGGGGGCAAGAGGCTCCAGTGGAGAGCACAGGTCTGAAAAACCCTGGGTGCTGCTTTCTGCTGAGCTGACAGGTAACATCCACCCCTCTGCACCTCATTTTCCATTTAGTGTCTGTATTTGGGCTGAAAGTCCTCCAGGGAAGCAGGGAAAGTATCGTGAGGCCGGTGGGCAGCAGGCAGATGGGCCTTAGCCTGGGCTCAGAGTTGAACCCCTGGAAAGCAACTGTTGGGGTCAAGTGTTAAAGCATCTTTTCTGCCATCCTCAGATTGTACACAGCTGTCTTGTTTGGAGTTTGGCATGTCATATTTTAAGTGGAATTCTTTCATAAAGCTGCTGATTTGAAGTGTGGCTCAGCAGGCTTTGTGCTCCTCTGGAGCTGCCCAACTGGCAGGACGGGGGAGGTACCAGGGATGCAGCAAGGCTGGGCTTGGAGGAGCCGCAGCAGTGGCCAAGGGCTGTGGGCCAGCGCTGGAGCTCGACAGCGAAGCGGATTTTTCCAGCTGCTTTTCAAAAAAACCCTACCCAAATAAATGCTGAAAGGAAAAATAAGCCTTTCCCCAAAGCTTTGGAAGAGGGTTTTCCAGCTTCTCTTGCACTTTCCTTTCCCTTTGAGGGATGCCGCATCAGCAGTGATATTCTGTGAATGAAATGCTGATTTGGCCCAAAACCGCCTCTTTTTTTTTTCCCCCATTTGACACCTGCCAGGACGATTATGCCCGAGTAGGATGGTGCAGGGGCAGAAGATGTCCTTGGGAGCTCTAGACTCAGTCCTGTCCTCTGGGAGACCCTCTGCAAGGAGAATACCAAGCAGATGGACCCGACCTGCGCCAAGGGGACCTTGCGCTAATCTCATTTCTGCATGTTGCAGAGTGCTTGCCTGCAGGATTAGGCCAACTCCTTGGGCTTCATTTACATTTTTAAAAGCCTTGTCCATGACCTTATCCGAGTTTCTGGCTCTTGTCTGTCTTCTGTACTTCTGTGGGGACTGAACTGTGCTGGCGAGGGCTCAGAGACGCTCTGGCGTGGCCGTGCTGGAGAGATGGCTATAAATAGGAAGGATAAAATCAGCAGGTTTAGGGATGTGCTGCCTCGTCGGCTTTGAAGACCTCAAATGATTTAGGGGGTCTCCACAAGCAAAGTTAGATTTTTCAGGGCCAGGTCTGCAGGAGCCAGCTGAGCATCCTTTTGGACCAGCAGTCCTGGCAGAGCCTGGCCACGGCAATGCTTGCTGAGATGACTTCAATTTAAGGATTTCTTGATGTTCCCTGATAACTTCACCCCAGATCTTGTTTGGGTCATTGTGACGCTGGGATGGGGAAATGGAATCTCTAGTTGCTGTATGTGACCATCACGGCTGGATGTAATTAAGGCATCTTTTCCTGCCAGGCTGGTATCTTGGTGTTGAACCTGGGAATGTGAGAGCTGAGCCCTGGCAGGGGAAAGGTGACCTTGCTTGTGTTGCATGGGAAGGTTTCAATTTCAAATTCTTCATGGTTTATGGTGTGCAATGATAAATAATTAATCAGGAGGACCTCTGGCCCCAGAGGGCAGCGGTGCAGTCAGCGGGCTGCTGCAGAGCTGGCTGCGGGCGTGGGGATGTGGTTGCTTCTGGGGCAGGACTTAGAATGGGGGGAAAACTGCTCATTTTGTCCACCACCTCCTTATTTCACCGATCAGAAGCTGCTGCTATGTGCTTGGAAATATTAATGGAATTGGTTACTGCTCCCATCTCACCCAGCAGTGCCCATTCCTGTGGTGTCTGGTCCAAGAGGGTCTGAGCCATCCATCCCATGGTGCTCCAGTTGTGATTCCCACACTAGCCAAAACAAAAATTTCTATCAAAATTGCTTTCAAATTATTATTTTTTTTTTTACAATAGAATGGAAAAGTAAAATCACAGGGAGTTTCCGAATGCAAATCTCCTTTTCAGTGGCAGCGGCTTGTTTAAATGCTGCAGCAAAACAGCGCTGGCATCCTCCAGGCACAAACAACTCTCAAACTTGGACAAAGACATGGAAATTTGGAGATTGCCAAGCGTCCTGTGGGTTTTTTTGGGCTGATATTTTTTTTTTTGTTTCCTGGAAAACTTTGGCTGTCTCTGTTCCAGGGCCCTGCTTAGCTGGTAAATTTGCAAATGAAAATCCTTTAAGCTCTGTAACAACCGAAGCATTTTGTGCCTAGGGGCTGGGTGAGTCCATTAATGTGATGTAGGGAAGGCTGTTAGAAACTCCAAAGTGTTACTGGTGTTGATATTTGGGGGAGGACAGCTGTATTAAATTTCCGTGGTTTCATGACAGAATTAATTAGTGGTAGACAGAACTGCCCAAGACGGTGGGAAATCCCTGTGACAATGTGGTTTTTTTTCCATGTCATCCCCCTTGATTGCTCTTGCCTAGGTAACCTTGCTAGTTAAAAAATATAAAGCATGACATTATGACCTGGCGATGTCTTAGAATGTGGACTCCGTGCTGGACAAGGGCAGGGTGTCCAGCACAGCAGAGAATCTTCCCTGCTGCATGGGTGGCTTGAAAAGCCAGGAATAACTTGGGAAAAAAAAAAAAAAAAAGTTCAAACCTCCATTTTCCTCCCTGTGCTGCCAACTTACATGTTACAGCCTGGTCCCACGTCTGCTTGGGGCATCCCTGGCCAGGCTGGGGGGAAATTTAGTGCTGGATTGTCCTGGAGTAGGGATGATTTCAGCAGCACTGGGTTTCCATGACGACGTGCACAGCATCCCGGGAGCCAGGACCACACACACATGCACACCCCAAGATGAAACTACCTGGGAAATTGGGGGGGAAATAGCTACAGCTTTGCTGAGTCATGGCTGGCTCGTATTTATAGGCACTGGCAAAGCGCACTTTGGGATGCTAATAATATATTTTGTTAATCAGAGGCCACAGCAGAGTGCTTCTTGCCTTCTAATTCCCTGCCGTGGCAAAGCTAAGGCTTGTTAAATAAACAGCTGTGGTGCTTTCAAGGGGGGAGAAAAAACCAAGAATTGCCCCAAAAATCTCCTTTGAGGTGCTGGGGAGGAAGAAGGAGCTCATGCATCCCTCTTGGATTTGGGCTGTGACCCCAGAAAAGCCCCTTCCCAGCACCTTTTGAGGCAGCAGAGTTTGCACATCACCCTGCACTGTGCTGTGGTTGACCCGTGGATGTAACCAGGCTAGAAAACCAGCATTGACAGGGCCAAACTTTGCTCTGGACTTTATTCCTCTGAAGCTGTCAAGGGGCTCCTTGCGTTGCTCGTCCCTTCCTTTGTGTCACCCCGTGCTGTTGGCCCTGCTGCCACCTTCACTAAACCCACTGGGAGGTGACTGCCACAGGAGGGGAGTTTCAATGTGGCTGTTAATGTTTTGCAGCAGCTTTTAAGACACAGCGGCAGTTTTGCATAACATATCCTCCAGATGAATATTTTAAATGGACTTTAGTAAGATGCTAATGGATTTTCACAGCTGATGAAATTAAAGCCCTGTTCCTTCAAACCTTGAGGATCTGACTTTGAAGGGCTTCGATTTTTTAAATCTTGCTGCTTTTTTGCAATTCCTCCTTTGGTTGATGTTTGCTTTCTTCTTTCCATCTAAGTGTTCGTTTTGGTTTTCCCTGCCCTGGTGGGATGCTCCTAGGCAAGGTCTGTGGCAAAGCACATCATCTCAGCCCGTTGGAAGAAATATGGGGAGCTGCAGGCAAGGTTGTGTTGGGTTTGGCTTGGCGAGGAACCATACATCAGCCTGATGGAAAGGGCTTTATAGCCTACAGAAGTTTAGGATTTCTGGTTTTTTTGGGATCATCACAAGAGCTTAAGAAATGAAGATGAGCAAGGTGCTGTCCCCATTTCCCAGCTCTACTGGAAAATGAGAAAAATGTGCTTTAGATGTCCATCCCTTGTCCCTTGCTCTGCTCCTTGCCCTGGATTTACAGCTCTTCTGCCAGCAGGTCCTTCCTACCATCTGCTGTTGAGTCTTGGTCCTCCCATGTCTGTGGTCACCCTGAATTTCTACCCCTTGTTTGTTAGTTTAAAATCAAAAGCTGGTGTTCCTGGGGACAGCTGAGCTGCTGGAGGATGTGTGCTCTTCATGAATGATATGAAGGAGGAATTTAATTCCTCTGATGATGAGCCTGGGAGAGTTTAACGGCCCCTGTTTCTTACTCCAGCACTGCCCTCAGAGGAGAGACTGGGGCAGGGAGCTGGATGACCTGTTCTAGATGATGCTGGGAGCCCACCGGAAACACATGTGGCCTCTTTTCCCTCTGCCTCCCCCATCTTGAGCCCCTTCAAGAAGAAATGGGGACCCTGCAGGGTTATGGGGCATCCCAATGGGCTGTGTCTGCTGTGGGACTTCCCAGCTGCTTCCTTGCCACAGTCACTCATAGCTTTCAAAATCATTCGGTTCATGTTCCCGCTTTGGTCTCCTCTTTGTAAGGTGCCTTTTGGGACAGTCTGAACAAAATACAGCTGACTGCTTCTTAGCTTTGGGAAAAATAGACATAAATAATTCTGTGACTGTTTTATTTTTTTTTTCTGAAAGGTCCTGTAAGGGATGGGATGTGGATAGGATGCCACGAGAAAGTGCTGCTAACACCATGCATGCTTGATTCTGCTCTTCTCAGTGTGCTTAGAGAGGATCTGTTCCTCCTTGTGAGCTAGAATACACTTGATGAAAATGCAAGGTATTTAAACCTTCATAACTTGGAAAGGATTAGACCAATTTTCCTGAAACCTTTACTTCAGAGACGATGGTGAGATGTGTGTGCCATGACTGAAACTTCAGAAGGCATCACTTTAGTTATGTGGGTTCAACCTTTCTGACTCAAATTTGCTATGAGGTTTGGATTACGCATCGCTCTCTGCCTTGCTTCCTCTCTTTGGTAAGAGCCAAGTGCTTAAGATTAGAAGCAACTGCAATATAATATATATTGCTTCCCTTAAAGCTCATAGGAAAAATAAGATGGTTTGTTTAAACAGCTTTGCGGGTGTGTGGGCAGGAGCGAGGGAGTATGCTGTGTGTTTGGGTGAGGTGGGGATGTGTCTCTGGAGCATCTGAGCTCTCACTCGTGGTGGGGTTGTGTGTAAAATTGCACGTGTGTGTGTGCTCAGATCACCTTGAGTTTTGGCTGGGGTTGAGTTTCAGCTCTGGGGGTGATGAGCTGCTGGTGCACTGTAAAGTTTCAGTGCTGTTGGTGCATCTGGAGATGCTCTCCCTACCCTGACAGCAATGTACCTGTTCCAATTCTACACAGCAAAAGGAAAGCACCAGCTGTCCCCATGCTGAAAATCAGACAAAATTAACCCTTATGTGTGGAGCTGCTGACTGGTACCCTGTGACAGCCCTGTGAGCTCTGGGTTGTGCACCCCCAGTATGTATTGAGGCTTTGAAGCAGTGGTTGGGCAGCTTTCTGTTGTGTTTGGGGTGCACAACACCCCATAAACACCCAGAGACTGTGGGTGGGCCCTGCATCTTTGTGTGATATCTCCCCCTCAAAGCGTTGCATTTCCTGGAGGGGGACAACCTGCACATGAAAGGGGACAGCAATCCTCCCATGGGACTCGGGTGCTGTCTGGAGGTGGACAGCTGAGGGTTGGTTTATGTTGCAGGTTGCCATCTCACCAGGGTGTTCCTCCTTTGCTCCCCCAGCCCTGAACCCCCCACCTTGGACCCTCCCTGCCCAGAAGGGAGAGGAAGTGCTGGGATCAGGCAGGAGAGCTGGTTTCACGTTGGAGGCACATCCCATCTGCCCAGTGGGAAACCCAAGGGATGCTGAAGCTGTAGGAGCAGGAGCACCACGGCCTCTTGTCAGACCTTAATGCCAGGACCAGGGCTGATCCAGCAACTTTTGAGTGCTCCCTGGTGCACCCAGAATATGAGTGTACTGTTACTTTGTAAATCAACGGCTTGGAGATGTCCCACAAAACCTACCCAGCCCTTGCTGTGAGGGTTTTGAGGCTGAGACCCTTCAAACTTCTTTCATGCAAGGAAGTGGGAGAGCACTGGGGAAAGATGGGAGCTCAGAGGCAGAGGAGATCCTCAGAGGACACGCTGCCCTTCCTGCTGGTGCGGCAACCCTGGAGGCCAAAGCTTGTGAGATGTCTCTTGGACCATGTCCTTGCCCATCTCTCGCCCCTGTGGGAGCTCTGGATGCGGAATGCTCCTCTCTGCTCAAAGAGGTGTCCTTGGAAGAGGCCCCCCAAGAAAGGAGCAGTCCTGGTCTTCCCTGCTATCCAGAAATAGTCAAAACCTCAGCTCTGGTGACGCATCCCAAAATGAGTGGGTCTGGGTTCTGGGAAGGAAAATTTGGGCTGTTTGTCCTCAGCAGTGTCCTCTGATGCGGTCAGGGTGAGGAAATGCATCAGGAAAACCAAACTGGTCTTTTTCCCCCTCCTCTTCTTCTCCCTTGTTTATGTTACAAAAAACTCAGGTATTTTTAGAAACTGTTTCAGTGTGTATAAAAGGTGACCAGCCGAGGCTGCGCCATCTCTCCCAGAGTGATGCTACTGTGCGGGAATTACCCCGTGCTCCTGGGATCAGTATCTGTCCTGAGATGAAATGAGTCACAAGACCTTAAAAATAGCTTTGAGAGGGTTATGTCATACCACTAGAAAATGAAGAAGGGCAGGAAAAAAAGATCCCAAAACTCCATAACCTCCATAACTTAGTGCCTCCAGCCCTGACTCCTCTGATGGTAATTCCCTGAGCCTGTAACCATGTCTCTACACATCACTTAGGGGACATTTATCCCAAGGTCACACAATCCCTGTTTTGGGAAGTTGAGATTAACTTGGAGTTATTCTTAGGGATATTAGAATGGCTTTTAAGCAGTAGAAGACATTTAGTACTGGCAGCTTGAGCTTGGGCAGGAGGGGAGCAGCTGGAGCATGGTATGGGCTGGGACCTGAACTGTGGTGTAGCATCTTAAGGGATGCAAGAACAAACTAGACAAAAAACCCCAACCCTGTTGCCCAATCCTGCACTTGCAAAGGGCTGAGTGCAGGTTCTGGCTGCTCAGTTGTGTTTGTGGTCCCTGGGTGTGGATTCTTGCGTTGCTGGAGGATGATGTTTGGACGAGCAGTGATGGGAGCAGGATCAGACTGCCCTGGGCTGCAGCATGCACTGGGTGTCCCCTCTGCTCTGCTGCTCTGTTTTTGCCATGTTTTGGCGTGCGGTTTTGTGGCATTTGAGTTCCCATGTCCTCAGCGTGAGTGTTGCATGCCCTTTAACTCTTTTAATTTGCTCCTTCCCTGCGCTTTGTATAAGGACTGGCCCCTTCTCCAGCCGTGGGCGCTCCCAGGGCTGGGCAGGTAGGTCCCCAGGAGACACCCAAGGTGCAAGATCACCCCATTCCCACTCTTATCAGCATAAGACCAAGTCAAGACAAATAAAATCTTTGCTTCTAAGCCATGTTTTCCAGTTGCTGGCCTGCATGAGTAGGGGGCTGTCATTTGTGTCTGCAGCAGCAGCTCCAGGCAAGGGGGAGGTTGTGAAAACATCTTGAAATGAGATATTTTTTTTGTAGCTTCCCTGACCCAAGAAGCTTTAGGCTTTTCTCTGCTATTTACCCTGAAGCATACATCCTCCTTCTGCTTGCTGCAAGGATGAAAAGGAGAAAAAAAAAAAAATCCTTGTTTTGGGGGGCAGAGGCTCATTCCCAAAGAGCCTGAGGGTTTCCAGGGCTTGGCATTGTGAGGCATTCAGCTGCTCAGTATCCTTCTTGTTCACAGGTGGAATAAAAGCCAATGTTTTTGTGGAGAGAAAAGCTGAACCGTGATAACGGGGGTGGGGGCAGGGAGGGGAGGTGTGTGTATGTGTGTAGTTGGGGTTGTCCGAGTGGATCAGAGCATTGTGTTCTCCTTTTGCCTTTGAACAGATGTGTAACATCGTGCCTGCTGCAGCACAAAATAAAAAACGGAGCCGAACCAAATGCCTCTTCAAAGAAAATAATCTCGTGTGGTTCCTACCTTGGGAAAAAGCTTGTTCGCTTTCCTTCCCCCTAGTAAATGCCAGTAAAAACAGCCTGTTCCCCCCCAGAACAGTATTTCCCAGCAGGGATATATAGAGACAGGAGGATTTTTTAGCTGTCTTTTTATCAGGGAGAGTTAAATTCTTTGGAAAATGTCTCCTTATGTGACTTTACAAGGTCTGGCCAGGCTGACTGTGCCAGGGAGCAAAGCCAACGCCTTGGCTGTGCCTGCTGGGTAATGTCACCTGGATGTAATGTCCTTGGCTCTGGTGTCAGCAGGTCCCTGTGTGGGACATGCTGCTGTCCTGGCTGATGCAAAGGCTGGGACACAAGTGTGCTAGCAAAGCTCTGGTGAGACCAAAAAGCGTCCCTCCATCTGAAAAATATCTTTGGTTTCCTTTTGTCTGAGTTGCAGGGCAAGCAGCAAGGGAGAAGGATGTTGTGTGCAGACAACTTGCTTTTATCAAAATTCAGATGTCTCAGGGGAAGCTGTATCTAGCCAGGGCTGAACATGCTTTGGGTGGTGATTTTAGTTTCTTTTCTCTCAGCAAAATTGAAAACTGTTTGCTGATGGATGAATATGTAAGACCATCACCTCTGTCTCCAGCATGCCTGGGGAAAGTGTTTCACCCCTTGTGGGGAGGAGCTGGGGCTCTGGAAGCCCTCAATGTACCGTAAAGGCTGATGCTTGGATCAACACTTTCCTCACGGCATTTTGGGTGACAGCTTGGCTCTGGCTCGTCCTGCAGAGGTACGGCGTAGGTGGTTTTGGGAGGTGAGAGGCAGGTGGCTGGCAAAAGAGACATGTGATGCTTTGTGGCCTTTGGAAGCATCTAATGGTGCACAGGGGGTCAGTGCTGGGGTGGAGGAACCAAGCTGGGCTTTCTGGGTGCCCACTACTGTCAATCATCTCAGAAGCCACCCCCTGCCCTGTGCTGTTCCCTGCAGTATCAGCAATGGTGGTTGTTTTCCACGTTATAGGATATCTGCTGGGAGTTTTTGTCAGTGGAGGAAGGTAAACCAGGGGGTTTTGATCATGTAGTTCTTGGATTATCTGATTGTGGGTTGAGCAGCCCAGCAGCAAGGCTGTTGATTAGTTGTAAGGGTTTTGGAGGGGATCAGGTTTGCTCAAAGCTTGGGCTTTGGAGTTTGATGCTGAGCGATAAAAGTTGGGGTAGGTTGGGGCTGGACGTTGAAATCCGGGGAAGGTTATGGATGATGTGGTCCTCCTCCGGCTCGGGTGAGAGGTGACTGCACCTGGGTGCTGGTGGAAAATCCCTGTATGGTTTCCCCAGTCTTCTCCTCTAGGTGCTGCTGATGGTGTTTGACTAGACCCCAGGCAGCCATCATGTGGGTCCTGAGTTCCTTGGAGAACCTGTTCTTGGATGGCTGGATGTTGGGAAGAAGTGGGACACAGTGTGCTCTGACTCTACTGATGGTCCTGGCACTGAGACCCTGGGGAAGGGGCAGAGGGAGGGGAAATCATTGCAGTTTTGAGGCTCCAAATGACAAGGTCCCGTCCTTCCCCTACGCTTGAACTCTCCTTTAATGGGAACATGCAGTGAAACAAGAGTTGTTAAAGCTCTCCTTGCACTAGGGCTTTTGATCAGGGAAGTATTAATTATGTTTGAAAGCAAATGAGAAAGACTAATGAAGGGGAGATCAAAGGGAGCAGCAAGCACGCTGAGTTCAAAACCATGGCTCACCGTGGGGGCTGCTCTGCAGGGACCTGCCCCAGGATCTACCAAGAAGGTCCTTGCCCTTGTCTGGACCGTCAAAGGTGACAGGGCATCCATCAGAGGCTCATCTTCACCAGGAAGCACTCTGTGGTGCGACCTTGGCTGCTGGCCATGCTAATCATAGGATCAGAGAAGTGATTATTAATTATTTAGCTGGGGAAGGACTCGGGTCTTTGCAGCTTTTGGGTTGCACTGGACCAGAAACACAACGTTGGCTCCAAGGAGGTTGTGCAGCCCACAGGCATTAGGCAGTGCCCTGGGGGGGGGAGCGGGGGAAAAGAGCCCAGGGACTGGGGAGAGGTTAAGCTAAAGGACAATACTGGCACAAGAACAAATGGAGAAAACCCAATGGGGAATAGATTTAGGTCAGAAACAGGGAAAAAATGTACAGAGGATGGATGGATCCGCAAACACGTGAAGCCACTGCAATAGAGAGATGCTCTTGGGGACGCTTCCTGGCTGCTGAGGACCGGGAGCAGGTATTGCCTGATAATTCATTTGCTAGCTGATGGAAAAAAAATGCAAATATTTGCCTTGATGAATTGTATCTAGCCATGGGGGCTGGTTGAGTAATGAACTGCTTACACATAGATATTTTGTCCACTAGCTGGCAGGAGCTATTAGTAGTGTTGCCTATTTGGGAAGATGATTTGACCAGTGACGGGAACTCCTGCAGACAGGAGGGTACAGAGATGACACCTGGGATCATCTCCAAGCATTGTGCTTCATTGCTGGTAGATGTCCACTTCCCCAGCCCTGTCCCTCCTATCACAGACATCTCATGCCTGAAGCAACCTCTTCTATCCCTTATCTCTTCCACATCCTCAGTTTTCCCTTCGTTGCCTTCCTCCTTCCTGAGCTCCCCAGCACAGAGCATGGACCCACTTTGCCTTTAATTGGAAAAAAGCTCCTCCTTGATGTGTCTTAAATAGTTTGTTGTCTCGGGTAGACAGGATTCCCCCAGGAGCTGTATATTTTTAGTGCCCAATATTGTTTTAATCATAGCGAGGAGTGCTGCTTGGCGAATATTATTTTGGGATGTGCAAAATTAGCGATCCTGCTGTCAGGGAAGAATTGGATGGCGGCTAACAAGTTTGGAAGCATGAGCTGGGTGGAGGATTGTTTTGCCAATTATCAGGCCTAGCATAAAGGACACAGCCAGCATAAAGATGAACCAATAACCAAACTGTATTTGAAACAAAAGGATCAGTACATGGGTGAGCGCTGGGGGTACAAACAAGTCAGATTATACACAATTGACATCAATCCCACTGACCCCAACAATGACACCGCACAACCAACAATGGATGGAATAAAGGGTGACATGCAGTCTCCCATAGAAGGGATGGGAGACAACTGAGTCAGCAAACCAAACACATAAGACCAAGGAAGCCACATACTGAATCTCTACACAGCCCGTGTTTACAAAGGCCAGACCTGACTGGAGCCCAGTCCCAGGGAGGCGGGAGGTCCTTCCCCAACAGGGAACTCTGCACAGGGCACCCACCTCACACACAGACACTGCCCCTCCTGCCAGGGGTCCCAGCTGTTATCCCTCAGTGGGACACCTGACCTTTGTTTCCTTACTGCGGGACCCCTGGGGCTCCTTTACCCCATGGCTCTGTCTGCCAGGCCACCGCACCCTGGAGGGAAGCCTAAAGGCAAACTCACCCCCCTCTGCGAAGGGCTGTGGGAATCACCCACATGTCAGCCTTAATTTGGGGCTTGGGGTTGAAACCCCAGCATTTCAAGGATCCACCATGAAATTAAAACAGCTTTGAATTTTCCCTCTTCCTTGAAAACTTTGTCCTTTTTTTGTGGCCTTGGCTTTTATCAGAGGTAGACAGCCCAGTTCCCTGATACATTTTGCAGGACATGGTTAACACGTCCCTGAGATCCTTGGTGGCATTTTTCATCAGGGGTTTCCCCATGTGTGGAGTCCTGCAGCATTTATGTGGGTTCTCCTACTGGCCCTGCCTTAACCCATGGGGTGAAGGGCTGACCTGATGCTGCACCCCGTGGCGCAGAGCAGAGGGTGGGTTCACCTTCAGTGGGATCTTTGGTTGTTCTCAAAGCTGAGCAGCTCTGCTCTGCCAAGCTCTGGATGAGTTGGTCTCCTCCACCTTTTGAGTCTTAGGAGACTTTGCCAAAATGTTGGGTTGTCTGTGTCCTGCGTCCTGAAAGTCGATCCATGTCGTGTTTTCCAGCCTTCTTTAGATCCAGGGGTGAGGATCCCAGCACAATCTCTGAATGCTGCAAGGATGGGTTGGAGGCATTCCATGTGTTATGGGGGCAGCAGAAGGGGTTGGCGCTCCTCTGCTGGGAAGGTGCTGGGAGCAGGAGAGCTGCTGCAGCCGCCTTCTGCATCCTCCCAACACCTCTCTGACTCTCAGTCGTGATTCCCAAGCAATCCCCAAACCAGAGGGGTTGCACAGCAACGGGAGCTGAGAGCAGGCTGGAGAGGAACAGGGAATTTCTGGTTAACACCAATTATGTCGTTTGATCCTCCCCTTCACTTCCTCGAGTTTAAACATTGCTTCACTGGAAGCAGCAGTAATTAGTGCAGGGAGCTGCTTCTGGCCTCTCCCAGCCATGGCTCCTGCATGCAGAACACGGCACGTGGGCTCAAAATAAAGTTAATATGGGGGGTTTGAGGCTGGTTTTGGGGTTCCTGTATCTTTTCTGCAACCCTGGGTGGGTGGACAGTTGAGACTGGCTGGCAGCCAGCTCCCAACCTGCTTTTCTTCCAGGGGCTGCTCTCACTGTACCCAGCTAATGATTGTCTTGACACTTTGTACACTGATGCATTCATTTCTGGGTTAAAAACACCCCAAAAGAGAATCAGCCTGATCTTATCAAATTGGAGCTCAGAGGATGATGCTTCAGCCTTGCTTGGGAGAAGCTGCAGGGTGAGCCCCTCCTGAGTGCTAGTAGTTTTTCAGAAGTTGGCATTGTGTGGTTTGTTTGTTTTTTTTCCAGTGATGACAAATTGTAGTATGGGACCAGCTGGCAAAGAGAGAGCTGTTATCAGTACAGGTGACAGGTCCCTGAAGCCCCTTGATTACCACTAGCCTGCAAAGTGACCTTTATGGGTGCCAACCTGGGGTGCATGTGGGCATTAGGAGTTCCCTGGCTTGGCTTCCTCTCCAGGTGCTCTCCAGGGCTGGCTCTGCTGGAGTGATGATGCTCCAGACTAGAAGGTATATGTAGAAGGGCCGTGGTGGTTTACATCGTCTGTGGCTGGGCACAGTGGTCAGCAGTGAGGTATTGTGGCCATGCAAGGGCAAGTGGCTGAGGTGTCTCCCCCTGCACCTTCTTATCTCAGGCTCCTGGCTGGAACAGCTCGTTTCAAACAGGTTTTCCAACTTGCTGTGAAAAGTGGATGCTGAGTGTTACTAGCAGTGCACTCTGCTCTTGGAAATTACTTTTCTAATAATTTGCATGAATAATCCTTTTCCTATTGCTCATTTATAAATGACTTACTGAGACAACCCTGCTTTGGAGTGCCTGGATTCAGCATGAAGGGCCCAGAATCAGGTATTCTTCTCTTAGACTCAGTGAGTCTGGGCTTGGTGCTGCTTTGCCACTGATTGCAGACGCTCTGCCTGTGACTGAGAGCCTGAAGGATGACCTGCATCATCAGGCGCTTACCCTCAGGTTTAGAAAGCCGACAACAGAAAGATGCTGAAGAGGAGACTGTGGTCACTGTGCCCTGGGGATTCTGCCTCAGAGCCCTCCCTGGAGGCTTTTGTTAGAGGGACAGGACTTGCACCTTGTATTTTTTTATAGCATGGGTTGCTCACCTTTGGCTCCTTGTCCAGAAAGATTTGCATCTTCATGTCTCAGCAATCGTGCTGGGAAAGCCCCTTCCCAGCTGGCTGCCTGAGGAAGCATCACCTTGTACTCAGAGATGAGGAATGCTACAAAATCCCGTTCCAAAGGGCTGCCCTTTTGCTGGCCTTGCAGAGAAGTCCCTGCTCCCTCTTGCCCCTCTTGCTGCCTTTTGCATCTGGAGAGGATGGCTTTTTATTACAGCAATTTCCCTGTATTGCATAGCCGGCGCTGGGGAGAAGTGCTTTTGAAATATAATTTGTGCATTAGCTCCAGAGCCCACTTGTGGCTTTGCTGTAGCTTACATTTAAGTGATGCTCTTGCTGGGGAAATGAAGAGGTTTAACAGCCCCAAGGACGGATGCAGAGCCATCTGCACGCAGCCACGCGAGTGCCTGCCCAGCCTGGAGCTGTCTGGGAGTGAACTGTTCCTCTTGCAGCAGGGATGAGCTCGTCCTGGTGCTTGCCTCTGGCCTCCATCCACTGCAACCAACCCTTCATCCTGGGCCACTAGCCCTTAGAAAGTCTTCATGCCTTGAATGTGAGGCTCTTGGGTCCTCGGCACCTTTCTCGGGGTTGCCATGATGTTTTGGAAGCTGTTGCTGGTTGCACCACTGATAGGTGCAGTGTCAGATTTCCTAATTTCAGATATTTTTAGAGCAACCAGGCAGCCTGTTTGTCTTTTATAAGTGTTTCTGGGCAATGGGCAGGTGTTTTCTGTGCATCTCCTCAGCCCTTTCTCATCTGCTGCTCTCCCTGGTGGCACCGAGGACACCAGCTTGTTCAAACAGATTGGAGTGGAACATTATTTATTTGTAAAGGTCCTTGGCTGCAGCAAGGAAGAGGAGGGAGTGACACTGGGGACTGGCACAATATGGAGCCACCTGGCATGGGATGCCCTGGAGGAAGCACTGCTGGTAACAAATGAGGTGTTTTTGCAGGGCTTGGCTCTTTCTAAAAGAAAGGGCAGGACTGTGTGGTGGCCCCTGTGGTCCCTTCGAGCAGGGAAGCTGAGCTGAATGTGCAGCAATGCCTGGCTGCTCTTGCAGCCCATGGTGGGGTCAGGGCATTGGGTCTGCTCTTGCTTTGACCGTCAGTCCATGTGTGGTTTCTCTGTGTTTGTGTCATTAGGTTAACCTGCCTCCCAGGAGGATGAGGCAAGGCCTGGGGGATGAGTGTTCCCACAGCATTTCATGGCTGTGGGTTGGAGCTCCAGGGATGTGCTCTACAGTCTTAAGTCAAGTCACCTGCTGCACTATGACCAAGAAACTGGTGCCTTCAAACAATTTTAAGTCTGGCATTCAACACGCTTCATCTTGCCTAAAGAGCTCTGTGAAACATTGCTTGCTGGGTTTAGTTTGCTCCTGAGAGCACTAATGTCTCCAGACATGCACTGGATTCATTTCAAAGGACCCTATGGATATGGTGACAAAATTGTCAGCAATGGAAAGAGGACTTACCCGGAGAGAGACGAGTGGTGTTTGCAACAGGGTTGTGAGTGAATGATTGTTTGGAGTTCTCATTTTGAGGACAATTCCTGCAGATGGTATAGTTATGCTGAGAGTGTCTGGGTAGGTCTAGACCTTGCCCTTGTCTCATCTTTTAAACTTAAAGCTAGAGGAGGGGAAAAGGGACTGGATTTACAGAGCTGTTCTCAGTAAATGACCCTCAAATTCCTAATTTACAAAATGTGTCTTTATATACAGCTCAGACCTTCACCAGGCTAAATCAAAGTTGGTTTTCAGTGTTTATTGACATGATTTAGGGTGTTGCAACTTGCAATCAAAACCAGTGGCTGTTAGAACAGTGAAGCTAATCGATCTTTCCCTGTTGGAAAGGTCCCTGTCTACTTTCCCTGTCTACTGCCACCTTCAACGGTGTGTTCTGAGGTTGTGCTCTCTGCATGCCCAGACACCCAAACCTGCATGCTCAGAGCAAGACACCCGACACGTCTGAATTTTGGTGACAAGACAGAGCTCACCTCTCCTCCTCCGGTAACGACATTTCACAAGGTGATATTAGAATCAACTGATTAAATGGAGGATATTTGTGTTGAAAAATGAAGACAAGTCCCAGAATGTGTCTGCTGCTCTCCGTGTGAGGGAAGATCACTTTATTTTGCTGAGAGGCCATGAAAATGAACCCACCCTTGGAGCTGCTGTCCTCTGCTCCCGCCATGGGGACCCATTGCAGCCTGTGTCCACCCAAGCATGACCTCCAGGCATCAGAGGGGGAAGTTTGCAACCAAAGCCATGACTTGGGTCCTTGACCCGGAGGTGAGACTCATCTTCCTGGAGATGGCACAGGGTTGGGGCAGGTACTCTACATCTGGGCAGGATATAGAGCAGAGCTGCTGGGGATGTGGCCTTGGTCACCAGGGAATGACGCTGCAGGTGGTATTGGGCCAGTTTGTTGCTTAAGCGCCCATTGGATCTGCTGGCATTTTGAGCTTGGCCAAAATTCAGCAATTAAACAAAATCTGCACTTGCAGAACCATCCTTTGCTGTTGCATGCTCTGTTTCCAGGAGCAAGCTGGGGCAAATGGCATGTTTCCAATTTCCAATTGGACCAGAATGCTCAGAGCTGAGAAAACTGCACAAAACAACTTGTCTGGGAAGAAAAACAATTATTTTCCCACCCGAAATACATATCTCTGGATAATGCTAATTACATATCTCTGAATAATGCTAATTGCATGCAACCTCTGTGAAGACATACGTAGATAATAATACCTCAGTCTTCAAATATCCTCTTCAGAAATCCCATGAATATGACTGAAATGCCTCAATTTTGTCCCTTTAAACACTCCCCGCTTCATCATGAGGCTAACGAGCATGGCGGGGGGCGGAGGAACTGGTTTCCAGCAGGCGATGTAGGTCATGCTCCAGTTTTTTTTTCTCCAATAAGCAGCTGTGGGACCTTCCTCATTCCAAATCTATTCATGCCCAGACCCATGAATGCAGCATCATGGCTGACAGCACTGAGCAGTGGTCTCGTGAATTGGAGAAGTGCTGGAGCTCACTGTGGACCTTCTTCAGCCCATGGCTGTAGATATTTGTGTTGTCCAGATATCGGGCTTGGAGGACTGGGCTGGGCCGCGAGCATTTGCTTTTGGAGAGACGAGGAAGAATGGAATGGGGGATAAGTACCTCTTTTGGGGGGTGCTTCTTTGGGAGCTACACAGAGGAGTAGGACCAGGAGCATGCTGGCCATCTGGATGGCCACTGGTATTTGTTGCATGTGCATGGCTCCAAATTGAGATCTTTGCTTTCCTAGATGGCCTCAGGGACCTTCCAGAAATTAATTTCACCGATCTTGTGCTCCCCACCCTATTTCTCTCTGTGCCCCCAAGCTCCTAGGGATGCTCAGGGAGGTCTCTTGCCTCCACTGTGGTCCCTTCCTAGCTGCATGAACCCTGTGTGCCAGTCCTGAGGGGGATGTACGGCTCATATATGGGAATCTGGCTGTCTCCGAGACTGGTAAATATAGCTTCAGCGAGAGCATGTCTGCATGCGTGTGACAGTCTGTGCAGCCAAGCTCTATTTTTAGGAGCGCTGGCAAAGGACACACACACACACACACACACACACGGATCTAATCACAGCTTCTCCCAGGCAAATGTTCCCTTTCTCTGGGTTTCAAGCCATGCTTATCAATTTCCTCCTCATTGTTTCCTTCCCTTCTTTTGTGACATCTCAACCCGCTGTGGGGAGGAGAGAGAAGGAGAGCTGTGATGGGAAAGAAAGTTGGGAGTGGGAGATATCTGGGTGGGAGCAGGGTCTGTCCCTCAAACTGGGGGATGCCCTTACAGCTGACACCTCAGGGGTGGGCTGGGGATGTTCCATGGGATGGGTGTCCCCTGGGACAGCTTGCATTTGGGGGAGCTGGGATGTCCCCAAGATGCCCAGTTTTGCTTTGTGGGGTGATGGAGGAAGAGCATGATGCAAGGAGGAAGGCTGGAGGCTGAGTGATAAAAACAACCATCCTCTGGGCTGTGATTTAACGCTGTTGACAGGAAGGGGCTGTTAATTTATTAAGACTTGCAAGAAGTCCAGCTTTTTCCCCCGATGTGTTTTCCTCTTGGCATAGCTCTCTAGGAAGGGATGACACTGGTGACAGGTTGGCAGCGTGGTCATTGGAGGTCCTGGTGTGTATCCAGGCCTGGTTGTGCTCTGGGCTGGACAGAATCACAGAATCATCTAGGTTGGAAAAGACCATGAAGATCATCTAGTCCAACCATTATCCTAACAACCCCAAAATCTCACAATCTCACAGTGCCTGTGAGAAACCAGCTTTGCCCAGATGTGCTGCTCACAGCTTCCATTTGAACAAATATTCTGATTTATTTAATTCAGCCCAAGAGCCAGGGAAGCCACACGTGGTTGAATTTCACAGGGCAACAACCTACAACCTATGACAGACCAACATCTAGGGGGTGATATCACCTGTGTCAGCTCCAAGGTATAAATATTTCCGTAAGTGACGCACTTCAGCCAAGAAAAGTATATTTTCCCCCAGCTGATTTGCAGGCAGTAGAGAGACAAGCTTCCCAGGGTCTCTGCCTGACTCATTAAGTGGTCAGAAGCAATTAATTTAACCCCTCGCTTTCTTCATTTGGAAAGACAAGGAATTATTAATTGCCCTCGGAGGTGGCAAAGATGGATGAAGCCAGTTAATGCTTGCCCTGAGCTTTCAGTGCAGTTTCTGTTTTCTTCAGATAATGAAACTAAACCAGTTTGATCCCCAAATTCAGCAGAAGTCCTGGTGTTTTAGACAAAATGCTCCTCGTCTGGCATTAACAGATAACTGGCTGTGATGTGGAGTTTGATTTTGGGGCAAAACCTGCTTTTCTCAAAGCTGACTAAAACCAGACTTTTTAGTTGAGTTACATAAAAATATAAAGAATATTCTGAAGCAGAATTACCATTTAAAAAAATTCTTGGTGAACAAGATCATCGTAATTGTCATAGTGGGTATGTTGGTGCTCTTAGCTTTGACGGGACTTTAACTTTTGATAGTCAAATGAAGAGTTTGAAGCTGTTTTGTCAAGAAGAAAACCAGTGTAATTAAAAAAAAAAAAAGCCTAAACAGGCCAATTGTTTTACTTGAAATTTGTCAGAAAAAGGCAAACTGGGTGTTTGTCAGGCAGTTGGGTCAATAAATATCCTAATATCCTTTTTTTTTTTTTTTTTCTCTCCAGGAAAAAGGATGGTGGGGGTGGCCAACCTGGAATAGCCATTCCTAATTCCAGGCTTGAACCAGAAAAGGCATCACAGGAGATACTGGGGAAGAAAATGGCTTTCCATGGTGATGCCACCTGAAGGCCTGGTCCCTGCCAGCCCTCCGCTCCTCCAGCTGATGTGTCAAAACCCCAAAGAAATATATTTTCTAAATGGGCTATTTGCTTTCCTTTACCATTCACCATAAACACAGCTTTTTGTCTCATAGCAAAGATGCACTTTTGCTTTTATAAGCCCGTCTTAAGCACTACTTCTTACATCAATGGCTTTAAATGAAAAAAGAAAGCTCTTTTGAATACAAATGTGGCATTTACTTCCTTAATGCCTCTCTTGCGCTAAGCTACCTTCAAACCCATCAGAGACACTTTAATATATTGAACAGAACTCCCCTCATTTTGATGCTAATGCAGCATTTCATGCAGATAATGTGCTTGAATCATGCGCTGAAATACATTAAAGGTGAAATCTAGAGCTTCAAGGAACTGCTGGTGGCTCAGCTCTCTCCTCCTTCTCCATTTGCATCTGCAAGCCAGGTCTTGCCAAACTCTCTGGCAGGTCCAAGGCCAAGCTTGTCTTCTATAGCTTTGTTTATGTCTTTTAATTTAATTAAAAAGCCCAAATCACCGCATTTTTTCATGCCATTTCATTGTAATGGGACCCTCACTCATGGGACTCCATGCTACAGGATGCTCTGGAGGGCAAAATGGGCTTCACCAGCTCAAGGAGAAGAGGTTTTGAGGGGTTTTTAAGCATCGTCATCTGGATACAGCCTCCTCCACCCCTGTGCCAGGAGATGCTCAAAGCTAGAAATCAGTTTTTAAGAAGGAAAAGCATCTCCATGTTCTTGGTTTACTGCTTTCAATCCTCCTCTCGGCATCTTTTGGAGCAGGAATTGCTGATTCTACCTGGATGTTTTATAATGTTCCTGTTCTTGTGATGCTTGATAGCATCAGTCTGGTGTCCCCGGTGATGGGAGAGAGGCTGCTTTTTCCATTCACTGTCCAGAGTCAGAACTAATAATAAAAAATCTCCAAATTTGGGTCAATGTGAACTGAATCTTTTTGGGGGGGAAAATAATATTTTTTAAAGTTTCCATTTTGGGTCAGCAGGTGTCAGAGGACCTGACAAGAAACTCCTCCTTAAAAAGAAATTAATTTATTTGTGGAAACCTCATTTTGTTTTGAAGAAATCAAAGGCAGGCATGTCAAGGTTTGGAAAGACTTTCAACTGTGCTTTTTTGTGACTGTGTCATTAAGAAAAAGAAGTCTGATTTCTGATGAAACTCTTGTGATCTAGGTCTGCCAATGCCTGTGTTCCCCAGAGGAGCTTCTTCATCCCAGGTGGGACGTGCTTATGTCCAGCATTTACTGCCCTCAACGTGGTCTAGTGGCCAAATAATCTGCAAAGCTGCTCGCTGGTGCAAAGGGGAGTAGGTGGAGGCTGTTGACTCTGCTCTTGCAAATTAGGTTCATTCCTCATAATTAGTGCCAGTCACTAATGAGCAGCCATTCCTTCAGTGAAGCCAAGGAGGAGCAAAGTGGGGCTGCCAGTGGAGCAGCTTGGCACCTTTCCCTTGCATGAGAGAAGAAAATGCTGATGCAGAGCACTTTATCCCTGGGGCTTTTTTACTGTTTTCAGCCTTAGGAAGGAAGGACAGTCCCTTTCCTGTCCCCTCAGGGAAGCCATTGTATGTTTGTTGATGTATTAGTCTCCAGCTTTTGTTGTTCTTCAGGTGATGACCCCATGCAGATATGCCTGGATGAGCACACTTGCTGCTCCATCACCTCAACATGCTAAGGTGAGATCTGACTCACCGGGGGCACGGGATGGGTGTGACCACCCTGATGGGATAAAGATGGGACCCCTCTGTGTGTTGGTAACTCCAGGGTCCAAACTCAATAGTCTGGAAGGAATATGTATCTGGAGAGACTCAGTTTCAGGTCGCAGAGAGGGGAAATAAAACCTTTTTCACCACTGGTATGCTCAATCTGCTTTGCTTCATGGAAATCTTCTATTTAAAGCAGCTCTGCCCTTGCTGTAGCCCTGTCTTGGAGACTTTCCAGCAGCTCCAAGAAGAGGTGTGGTCCCTGGTCAACAAGACTACACTGGAGGGGGAACTGTGTGGCTCTGCCTGCCTTCCTGCCTAAAGACAGGTCAGTCTGGGTGACATGACCCTTGCCAGAGCATCCCACAACTCTTTCCTTGCCTGCAGTACCATCTCTGTCCCTCTGCCAGCCTAAAGACCACCCAGGAAGGGTGCAGGGCAGCCAGCCCCAAATCTGAGGGCAGAGCTTTTCTTGGGTCGAAGCGCCCTTGTCAAACGCACAGGCATCCATCCTGATCTGAACTGTCCGCTGCCCAACAGACCCATCTCTCCCATTATGATAACTGTCGCTGACATTTCAGTAGCATGTTTCTTCCCAAAGGGATTCCTGTGTCACTTCTGCCAGTGAAATGTGGCCACCAGCAAGTCTGGGTGCCTGTCCCTCATCCTCCCTTGCTGCCAGTCAGGGTAGGGGGATGCTGCTCAACATATCCTTGGGCAAGGCAGAAGAGCACTGGGAGAATGACTCAGAGGGCTGGAGAATTTTTGAAAGAAAACCACAGGAAAATGTGGCTGAAAGCATGGAGATGGTCTCCTTGCTGGGTCCCTAGGCAGGCCCTGGGGTGATGTGTGAATGGAGCGTGTCAGGAGGCCACCACAGATCATGCCATGACTTTTTCTCACATCAGTTCATCCTTAAAAAGTTTCAGTCCTGGATAAGGTGTGGTATGGCCTCTTAAGTCTCGGTTGGAGCAGTGGTGGCAGATGCAGAGCTTGGCCAATGAGTGGGGCACCCCAAAGGGAGGGGGGTCACTGGGTCTGACTGCTCCCCAACTTCAGCAGGAATTCTGGGGAAATGATGGGCACATATCAGGGAAGCTGGTGTTTAATGTGCCTCCCCAAAACAGCTCTCCCCAGCAGATGCATTTTCTGTGTCCTGGATCTGCTCCCTATCCCTGTTCACAAGTGTCTTCTCCTTGGAGGTGGCACCTCAGCTCATGGTTGAGCATCTCTGGTCCATCGTCTGGATACCTCCTACCACTGATGCAGATGGGTACAAGCCAAACACATGGAAGGAGCCTGGACTGAACAGAGAGATGCAATTGCCTTTCCCAGGCTGACTCCAGGTTTAAGCGAAGAGCCGTTCTGTCACTGCAGGAGGTGGAGGAGGGAGCACACAGCGCTGAACAAATCCTTTCTGACAGCTGGAAAATGCCGTGGCCTTTGCGATGGAGCTGAGCTGACGGGCGGCACTGCTCCCTGGGCGGGCTGAGCTTCCTCTTCCAGTGCTGCTTGGAGGGGACTGTGCCTGTGGCACCATGATCCTTGAAGATGGAGTCAGCAAAGTCAGGCTTGAACCCCTGGGAAATGGGCTTGGACCCCTTGGAGCCCCCCTTTGAGGGGCCTTGTACTTTTGCATGCAAGGTGCAAGCTACACTCATAGCTTGTTGTCCCATTTTCAAGCCTTGTTGCTGTCTTTATTCCCTTTCCCTAGTTGCATGGTGCTGGATATGGGTCCTGAGCCCTCCACCACAACCAGCTCTGCTGGTGCCAGGTTCAGACTCGTGTCCTGGTGGACTTGGTGGCCTGTTGAGATGCACATGGTTTTGCATCAAGATAGAAGAAATCTCAGAGCTTTTTTGAGCACTAGCAAGATGCCGGGCAGCTGGACAGCATTGCTTGCCATCTGCAGTCCTGATTTGGTGCAGCCTTCAAGGGTTCTCCTCTCTATGAACCATCATGGTCAAGTGGGATGGCATCAGCTGGGCACTGGGACAGCCACTTTGGGGCTGGGAGACCTTACCTTGGAAAATCATGGGGTTTTGGGCGTTCTCAGACAAGCAACCCCCTTCCCTGGGATGAGCTGAGACCCTCTGCCATATGTCCAGAGCCCGCAGGGGATGCACTTGCCAGGGTTTGTCCTCACCCCCACCAGCATCACCAGCTGAGCTCATTTCCCCAATTAAACACTATTAGTCCTTGAGCGAAAGGAGGAGGAAGGATTTTTATTGGGAAGCCGTTTATTCCTTAATTGAATTGCTCCCGTTAACAGCGGCAAGGAGAAGAGGAACAAAAAGCCAAACGGGAGGTAAAGGCACTTAATTCACTTCTGCTCGAGAGGAGCTAATATTAATAAACTTCTGGATGAAGGGATTTGCAAGGGTTTGTTAGAGGGATTAACTCCAAAATGGTGATTAGATTTCCCAGAGTAAACTTGCTGATAAACAAGGGAGACAGTAAGATGCAGATGTTGTCTCTGCAAGGAGCGGGGTCCCTCCCAGCTGCCAGATCTGGAGCATGGAGGAGTTGATCCCTGTTCCAGGGTGGGGCATTTCCTCCACATTTACCCCAAAACCAAGCAGAGATGATGTGCTGTGTCCTTCCTAAGGGGACCTTGATGTCACTCACCATGAGGACCCAGCAAACCTTAGCTTGGATGGAGGTGGCACTATTTAGAAGAACCATATGGACCAAGGAGCAGGATGTGAGAGTCACATAGATGTCCATTCTGGTGGTGTTCCCACCAGCCAGGTCCCATCCTGGGGAGTAGATGCTCAGAAAAGCCTGTATGTGGCTGTCCATGCATTTTTTTTTTCTGTGAGTAAAATATGTAGGCATTGGTGTTTCAGGGGTGCGGGGAGCATTGGCTCAACCTCCACCCTTGGGGAAAGAGAAGGAGCAACTTTTGAGATCTTTCATCTTGCTTTTTTGTTTTCTTTTTAATGAAATGTTTAGTTTTAGGTATCCTGGAACACCGCTAATTTCCAAAACAACTGGTTTGACTTTTGCCTTTTAAATTATTTTCTTTAAATTTAAAAATGTATCTAAACAGAGGATATAAAAGCACATGCCGTACTGGGGCAAAGAAACGCGTGTTGTCCCGAGGCAAAGAGTGTATCTCTTCTTGTGCTCAACCTTTTTTTTTTCCTCTTTAATTTGCTGAAGTTTTCTGTGAAGGTTTCTGTTTTGCATCAACCCAAATACATATTTTTTTTTGCCTCGGGCTTTTGGTTTGTTCTCTGGATTAACTATCCATGCTGTTACCTGCTCCATGCAGAGGTAGACACAGACCTTCACTGGTACCTTCTTTTCTTCTTCACCCAGCTGAAGAACATCAGTACCAGAGGGCTGATTTGGACGAATCTCTGCATTCCACCATGCTGCATGTTCAAACCCTGCTCTTCAAGCTCCCACAATCCATCCATTATCACCACCAGAGTCACCAGCTATAGGAGAACCTGGGAAGATTTTTCAAGCTGTATCTGCTGAGGTAGGTCTGCAGAGAGTCCCACGCTATGCACTTGCAAGGACCAAGCAAAGGGAAGTCCACCCTGAATCTCATCCAGGGTTGTTGGGGTTGAAGGAACGGCCTGTTTTTGCTGCCAGCAGTTGCAATCAGGTTGCTCTGCTGGTGCTGGGGACTAGTGTAAGACCATCTCTGGTTCATGGTGAGCTCTTAGGAATGGGCAGATCTGCTCAGTGAGGGAAGGAAGAACCAAAAGCTGGTCCAGAGGTTGATGCTGGCTGCATGTTGATGATCTTCAAAGCACTGCTTGTGCAGTACAAGGATTGAACATCCTTTAGCGTGTGGAAGCACCCACCTGTGTGAGCACTTTGGAAACAGCAGTCTAGACATTTTTTCCTCTAACAGGGTAGAAAATTGATGTTGTCCCCATTTCACAGGTAGGAAAGGGGGCCCCAGACCCTCCAACACAGAGATGCCCAAATCCAGCACTGTCCTGCCCAGCCCTGGAGATGCCAGTCAGAGCAAACCCCACTGCAACTGGACGGCTGTGTCCCAGAATCAATGGGCAATTGGGGCTGTTTTGATTTCATTATGCATGCTTGTTTCCTTAAAGTGGAATATTTAAGAAGGCAGGGGGAAAAAAATTATTTAGAAGGTTGCTGTTGGCCTGCAGGTGTCAAATGTTATCTGCTTCAAATGATGATGCTCAGATAGGGAATGCCATCCAGGGTAGCACTACTTTGGTGCCTTCCCCCCTAATTCCTGCTCTTGACAGCCTGAGCTTAAATGCCTCACTGAGTTTATGAAAAAGTCAAAACCAGCAAAAAAAGTCCTTGCGGGGAGCTGGGTTTGCTCAGGCAGGGCAGGGGTGAGACTGCACGCGCAAAGTAGGGATTTGGTCCTTGCTCTGCCCTGGGGATTTGAAGGCATCAGAGTATCAGTGCCGCTTTAGGGATGGGATGAAGCCAGAGAAACGTGACTGAGAGCATGGGGTTTACCGTTCCTCTTTCCCTGGTGCATCCTGAGTTTACTCATCATCTGAATGCTTTCAAACCACCCAGAACAAAATGTTTTGGTGTTGTTTTCTTAGGGCAGAGCAGAAACCTTACTCTTTTGGGATGGGAAGGTGTCCGCATCTCCCATCTGAATACTTATCATTCCCAGCTGTATCCAACAGCACAAGTCTGTTTTCTCCTCCATAGTCTGTCCTCTCTCATCCCTCCCTTTTTCCTTGCTCTGCCATTCTTGGTGCTCAGAGAGCCTGGAGGAGGAGAGTCCTGGCAGTCAGGATGGTTTATAGCTGATGAGGTCCTTTGGGGAGCCATGGCTGGAGGCTTACAGAGGAGGGGATGCAGGGATGATACGGTCACTTTTTCTGGATGCTCGGGCATTGTTGGAGATCAGAGTCTGTGGTGACTCATGGGGACCAGCAGCCAGTGACTCACGGGCAGGTGCTGCAGGATCCTCCATAGGAAATACCCTCGATTTGCTCCAGCGAGGATGAGGAGGCTGGAGGAAAGGTAGCATGCCAAAAATCACCTGTCATTGCAGCCACAGTCCCCCTCATGTGCTCACCCATACCCCCTTTTACCCATCCCTGAAGATCCCAAACGGGCAGCACCTCATCCTGACCCATGGTGTTTGCAGTATGTCCCTGGCAGTTCCCGCCAGTTCTGTGCCCAAGGTGTCCTGATTTGCCACCCACTTTTGTCCCCAACATGTTTGGGGCTGAGGATAGAAGGATCTGGTCCCCTTCTGGGCTCCCCCAGGGATGCTGCGCTGTCCCAGCATCCTGGACCTTGTAGCTCAGCAATCCCTGGGCCCCATGCCCGAGGAGAGCCCTTTCCAAGGCTTCTTTCTCCCCAGAGGGGTATTTAAATCCTTTCCAAAATGATGACAGGATCAGGTTGTGGGATGAAGGCAAGGGTATGGCATGTATTACTCTATCCCAGAGCAGGCAGGATGGAGGGTTATTGCCACCTAAAATCTGCAGCAATGCTGGAGCCTGCTCTTGCTAAGCAACCTCGAGCCTATTTTTTTTATTAATTCACAAGGTTGGCTGATAAAGATAACTTGACTTAATGCACTTTGACTTCTGTGAGGCATTTGACTTAATCGTGCATCCTAGCCTGATAAAAATCCAGCACCGCACCAGCCCTGTGCAGCCTGTGTTAAATGGATTAAAAGCCGGTTAATGGAGAGATCGTTGGTGTTGCTCTTCTGCTCTTTGCTGTATTTGTCACTGAGCTGAAAAATGATATATAATAAGTACTGGACATATTTGCAGATGCTGAAATGTGACGGAGCAGAAAGGGGAAGCAAATAACCCGTTAAATGGGATGGCCCTGGCGGTGCAGAGGGCTGGGGCTCTGCCGAAATCCATCTGCTGTTGTAATGCCAAGGCAGACCTGGGGATGTTGAGGATAAACGGGAGGGGTTGTGACTTGTCCCCAAGGAAGAGCCTCAGTAACCAGATTAACCAGGCTGGAGGTATACTCACAGAGGCGGGGGGGACGACACACACACCTTGAAGCAGATGATCTTCAGTTGGGACCAGCACCGACAGCATCATGTCCCCAGTATCCATACCTGTTAGTGGTGTTGGTGGGGAAACTGAGGCACGGTGCAGCCCAGCAGCATACGGACTACATAAATCATGCAATACCTCTGCTTTTTAAATTTTTGGGGAGTGCAGATCCAGGGCTGCCCCTGGGGCTGAGCCTTTCTGTGTTTCTGCACAGTGGAGGATGCTGAAGCCAAGCACTCCCTCTGATCCTCCACTTCTCTTGTTTCCTGACCTTGGCCACCCTGAATCATTGGAAAATGCCTCTTAATTGCTAGATGCTCACTCCTCTGCTAATTAACCACCTTGCAGGCATTTAGTAAATGATGCTCTTTGTTCATAATTATCAGGAAAAGGTGATTCCTACCACTCAGAAGCAAACTCATTTTCACATACCATGAAACATATTTTCTTTTCTTTTTTAAAATTTGGTGGGCTGAGAGAGACCAAGCATTTTAAGGAGAGGCAGGCCCAGCTCTGGAGGGGAGTTTCATCCTGAAAAGTGCTGTTTACAGGTTCAGGGGGGTTGTTTGCTTTTCTGCAGTCCCTTTGGAGGGCCTCAGAGCCAGCCCAAGGGCTCCGCTAGCTCTGGCTCACAGACCCTCGCTGGGGGTTTCTCCAGGTTTCATCATGTGGCATACCCATTTATTTTTATTTAGGTCCTCTCTTGGTTTTCAGTGTTTATTTCTGGGCATGCAGGAGCAGGCATCATTACCCTGGTGTGGTCCTTGCTTAGCTGAGCTCCTCTATCAACAACTCCCTGCATTGCTTGCACCCATGCATCAGAAAGGAAACTGAGGCGCGAGGGCAGGAGCACTGGGCTGGCTGACACCCAGTCTTGGGCATCCTATGGGAGAGCAAGCAGCCGCTCAGCCCTGACATCAGGGAGGGGGATGGATCTGGCCCGAGGGCTCCACTCCCCCAAGGGGGAATGAAACCCCTGGCATCCAGGGAGGCAGGTGCGCCAGCACTGGGAGTTACATTGACCTGACGCAACTCATTTCACTTGTCCCCTGCAGCAGCTTTCTCCGGCACAGAACCACCAGCCCCGTTTCTGATTCAGCCATCACATTGCTGATCGATGTTCCCCATCAAAAACTTGGCAGCAAAGCTGAGAGGTTATTTCCCCTCTGCAGAATTGCCCGCTGAAGAGCCAAGTTCAGCCTTTCTATAAATAGCCCCGGCCGCAGTCACAGTGTTGTCACTGGCTCACGTGCCACATGGTCCCTTCTCCTGAGTCTGGCTTTGTTAATTCAGCGTGTCAGCTCACACCCCAGAGCAAATGATGTTAATCCTTCATTTTGGAAAGCCTGGGCCAGCCTGGCTTTAGTTTCCCACCTAAGGCATTTGCATGGCTCCTCTCTGGTGTGGGACAGCCACTGGTAGCCATCACCTTCCCGTCAGGTGTGGTGACCAAGGCGCTTCCAGTGATCCAGAAAGAAAATTTCCCTTTTCCCTGCAGTCTTCCTGCAGAGTGTTTGCATAAAATACTGAATTTTAGAGTGCTTTTCCACTCGAGGAAAGCAAAGTGCTGGACCAGCTCCTTGCAGCGGCATCCTCCGCAAAGAGCAGATCCTCTATAAGGAGAAGCATCCTTGGTGCTAGAAAAGGTGAAATAGGTACATTTAAACACACAGAGTGACAAATCCCTTACAAATGCCAGCCCTTCGGTCCCCAGGCTCTATTGCATGGTGTCGTTCAGCCCAAACCCCTTCCCATGGGGCTGGCAGAGCCCCCTGGGTCCCCATCCATCACCCACCGGCTCCGTATCATGGGCTGACTGTGTCCCAGGAGGGAAGGTTGATAGGAGAGGCTGTAACTCCACCAGTGCTCTCCCAACTGATCTTCAAAAGTGCTTTGAAGTTGGGGAAATGGGTGAGGTTTTTTATTTCTTTCTTATATTTTTTTCTGGAGTACTAAACTTCCGAACTTCAGTTTTTAATGAGGAAGGAGCTCAGTGGCATTCATCAAATGCTGCTGGCCAGCGGGACTTGGGAGTAACAGCTGAGCAAATGAGCAGAGAGATTGAAAAGCCAAGAAAAAGGAAAGAAATTCTCTCAGATGAGGATTGAAGAGTCTCAGGGGACCCCTGGTGAAACTGTCCCCTCCCTATGTGAGATGTCCTATTGCATGGGGACATGCCTGCTTTGCTGGGCCAAAGACACCCTAGCAAGTTGATGGCAGAGTCTTTGCCAGCACTAGAAGGTTGCAAAAACGCTATAAAATATTTAAAATATGTATTTTTTGTATTTAGATTTTGATTATGAAAGAGAAATGTTGCTCATCAGACACTTTTAATGGTTACTCAGCTATAACTCATGGCTTTTTCCCTGCAAAAGCACCCAAATATAGCCAAGGATCTGTTTAAATTACAGGCAGGACAAAACATAGGAGGCTTCTCTGATTTAATAATAACCGTAATATGGATATTACTCTCCAGGCTTTGTCATGCAACATCTTGTGATATTAAATTCTTCCCACCTTGGGCTGGTTTTATTCTGTAAAATCAGAGCTGAGGTTGACAGGCATCTTGGAGATGCGCATCTTCCCCAGGATCTACTCAGGGCAAGGTGCTTGGAGGGTTCCCCCAGGCTCAAACAATAAATTTTTGGCAGCCAGCACCTAAAAATGAGAATATAAACCCTGGAGATATGTGCTGGTCCCTGCCCAGTGAGATGATGGGAGCAGGGGTTGCTTGGTGACTTTTTGGGGGAGTTCTGGAGGAACAGGGTGCTCTGCATGCATCTGTCTGTCCCAAGAGGTTATTCCACTGACCATTTTTAATCAAATTTAGGAGAGAGGTTGGTATCTCAGGGAGAAACATATCTTGAATGCTGCTTATTCACAGCAGGATGGCTCCAAAAGATGAAACTGGAGGTGTTGGGAGGTGCCCAAAATTATGATCATGAGCATTTTCCACTAGCCACATTGATTCAGAGCTGGGAAACGGAGATTACAGGCTCTTGCCTGTGTTCAAAAAAACAGTGGTCACACGTTTTCAGTTCATCAGGAACAGAAAAAGTCACTTTAGCAGAGGAAAAACCTATTAGTGCTTGTCCATTCTCTGGTCCATTCCCTGGCTTGTTCAAGGGCTTTCAGCATCCCTCGGCTTTGCCCCTGTGGATGCAGACCCAGGCTTGTCCCACTGCCACTGCACCCGTGTCAGTGCATTTAATGTCCTGAAACTGAGCTTTCTAATTGGGGTTTTCTAAACAGCAGCTGGGGTAGGCCTAGGGGCAGGACCCCAACCCCTGGCACCTGTGGTGTGCTGCTGTGCCTTTATTAGAGGGCTGGGGGAACTGGGGAAATCTGTATTTTTAGGGGAGCTGTAGTGCAATGGGGACCCCAGAAGCGTACGTCCTGGCAGGGACCCTGCCATGTGTCATCACCAATCCTCTAAAATCAGGGCATCATGTGGTGAGGGGGGTGTAGGTGAGGGGAGGGCGGGTACTGACTGTTGTGGGGGGCCATTTTGGGTTGGGGGTGCTGTGGGGTTGTAGGCTTCCGGGCATTCCCAGTGGTAGCCTCACCCTGGAAAGGGATGTTTCCCCCCGTGGCTTGTCCCAGTGGTGGTGTGTGTCCCTTTCTCCATGGAGGGGGTAAACCCTGATGATTGGGGACACCCTGTCCTCCCCTCCAGCCCCCCAGGTGTGGCTTTTCTCACTGTCTGGTCTGAAGGTCTGAGGCCCTTAGAGAGCCCTTCTGCTAACATCCCCCTTGGGTAGTGGGCTGGGCTTGAGCTTCCCCAAAATGTGGCTGCTCAGTACTTCTGGGGCACAACTCTCCTCGCCGGGATGTGGGAATTGGTCCCCAAATTTGGATCTGGGGGATGGGGGTCCTTGCTTAAGCAGATGCTTGCTGGGCTGAGAGGGTCAGGGTGGGTCCCCGGGTGGTGCTGCCCCATGCCAGCCCTGCAGGGACGCTCCGCATCCTGCTCGGTGCTGTGTTGTTGTGGCAGGAGGGATTTGGGGTGGGCGACGGGGCAGCATTAGGATGAGGGGCCGGGCTGGCTTGGGCTGAGCCAGTGCCAGGGCAGAGCCTGGCAGTTTACCCATTAGCATCTTGCTGCAACAAACTGGGGTACTAGTGGTCATCCCCATTTTGAGGCACAAACCCCTCTTTGCTCGTTAGGCTTAAGAGGTTTTGTTGAATTCCTGTAAATCCCGCAGTGAGATAGGGGTCCCCAAAACCATGACCTGGGGGAGATGTTGAATCCCCCACCCCCACCCCTGAGGTGTCTCAGCCCTGGCAGGGGATGTGATGTCCCGTGGGGATGGGAAGGAGCGACAAAACCGTCTGTGCTGCACCCCTGCCTGCAGCTTAGGAAAGCTTGAAAGAAAAGCAGAGGGTGAGAATGAAGCTGACATGGTGTGAGGAGTGGATTATCAGGCCAGAGGTAGAGAGAGTTTAAAAGAAAAAAAGCCAGGGCTTGAGGAGATGAGATCAAAGGTAGTGCCAGGTGATGCCTTTGAGATAGGAGCAGACATGAAGGGAGGGAAAGAATCCATCAATTAAACAAGTTTGCAGTCCAGTTTTCTAATTACTCTCTCATAATCACATAATCTGTTTACAGTGCTGGGTAAATGGCTATAAGAGCTCAACCAGGTGGACAAGCATCCCGGGCCCTGTCCCCCTCTGATTTATCAGCTAGGAAAACCTGAAATTATTTTGCAGCGTGGGATGATTGTAGCTTTAATTGCTCTTGCTTTTTTACAACATCTTAATTTTCTGTCTGGATTTGCGTACATCTCTCTGTAAGTAAGCAGCTTAAGGATGGGAAGGTGGGAAAAACACGTCAGTGTGGTTCAGGAGGAGGAGTAGGAGCTTGAACCTCTGTGTTGAGTTTATGCCGGCCTTTGCCGAGTCATCTCTTGGACACTTTGCTTTCTATGAGAAGGAAGAAATCAGACCAGCTCATTCATCTGCACCCAAGCACCCAAGAAGATGCTGGCACTGGCTCCTCAGAAAGAATGGCTTGCTTTTCTTCCCATTGGGTTGAAAAGCTGTTATCTCCCAGTTTAATTAAATATATTTTGCATCTGACCTGAGCAGGTTCTGTGGGGGCATCCCTAATACATTTTCGGGATGCAGGAGGCTGGTTCTGTCCTTGCCATCCATGTGTGACATCCAGGAGATGAAACCATCCCAGGACCTGGAGTAGAGCCTGTCCTGGAGACTCCAGCCATGGAGATCTGCTCGCTCTAGGTTAAAAAAAGGAAGGAGAAGAGATTTTTCCTTTTAGAGCCAGTTTAGGGGGCTCAATGGGATTTTTAGGGTATGGAGGGGTTGCTCAATGCTGCAAGAAGGCGGCGGCCCTGTGTTAGGACCTGCTGCAGTTCCTGCACTTGCTTGAAGGGGAGATTAAGGCAGCCTGAGCATATACTCAAACTGATATTTTTGGCCAGGAAAAAAATAACATTAAATAAACCCCCCACGTTTAAGAGCTGAGACAGAACACAATTGCCATGTGCCTTTCGGTGCTTTCTGAGTGAAAACAGCTTTCCAAGGTGTTTGGGAAATGTCCAACCAAGAAAAGCATCCTCTTTGGGAGCTTATCCCAGTGTCCTTCATCTCCTCATCAAACAGAAGAGCCGATTGTCTGCATGGGGGGATGCTGGGGGGCTTTTCTGGATGTGAGAAAGAAACCTGTATGCCTGCAAGTGGCTTCAGGGTTTATTCATGGACCAGCCAAAATCTTACTGGAATATTTTCATCACTATTTAGCTACTCTGATCTTAATGTATCTGATTTAAGCATCATCCTGAAGCAAATACCTTGCTGTCATGGTGCCTCAGTTTCCCTTTTAGTGCCAGGCTTACTCCCTCACCCTTACCCATAAAGGTACCCACTGCAATGCCAGCTCAGCTGTAGGATTCCGGCACCCCATGAACACTTCAAATAAGCAACATGGAGAAAAACCGTTAAATTTTACCACCCTGTGATCAGATACGCCTGGAACATATTTCTCAGCCTTTTTCTTTTCCCCCCTCCCCGACTGCTCCCAGCTGGGCTGGGAACAGGGCTCTGCCACAGCGATGCCCCAAGCTAACTGATATTTAGGGTGACATTTCCCATGGAGAAAATCCCGCACCATGCCATGTGTTTGCAACCTAAGGGAACAAGATGCAGCAAATAAACACAGCCGCAGCATCCCCCTCTGTTACACAGGTAATTTATTCCGTGGATTTCATGCCGTACAAAGCACCTGGAAAATAGCTGTGTGGGCTTTCCATATGGGTTGCTATTATTTTCCAGGGTACAGAAAACAGATTGTTGGAAGAACTCCCTGTTCTGTGGCTTGTGCTATTTTATTTTTTAATTTTTTTTTTTTTTTTTTAAACAGAGCAGCAGTCAGTGCTGTTTCCTCTCTGCTGAATGTTGTTTAGAGATTGCTCCTAGTGCAACTTGAAGCAGGAAAAGGCTTAGAGTTTTTAATTAAAAGCAGCAATCTGCTCTTTCCTCTAAATGCAAAGTGTCACCTACAAGATAGGAAGAAAAAGAATACAATAATAAAAAAATGAATCCATTTTTACTCCATAAGGAGGGACTGAGATTGAACTGTGGGATTGCTCCTCTTTGCAAACCAAGTCGTGTTGATCCTTGGGGATCTCAGCAGCAGGTTCGGATGGTTTTGGGAAGCTCACAGCTCTGCTGGGATGGGCACATCGCTGATGTATTTATTACTATATAGACACCCTTTCCTTGAGCATGACTCCCCTGCCTGAGCCTCCAGCAGCCGTGCTGGGCCTGATCCTGCTGAGCCCCCCAGTCTCACCCAGAGGATGTTTGCATCTCTTAAGAGAGGGAATCGCAGATGTTTCCATGGCCTGCTGGCTGTTCAGCAGCATCCATGCATGGCTAAAGAGGTCAGCTTGCTTTTAAACATGTCACCGAGCATCTCTGTCTCCCTCAGGGTGTGGGGTACCGAGAGGAGCCTGTGGGGATCAGAGGAAGTTTTCACCACGGCAGCTGAAGATGCTGGAAGACATGAGAGATCCCCAGGGGGATGTGGTGTCAGGAACACAGGGGTGTAAAGGATGCTCCAACTTGATAATCAGGGTGTTTTTATTTGCAGTGTAAACGTGCTGGCTCCAAGGCAGGGAGAAGATGGGTCTTCTATATTTGGCGCTGGGGAGCGTGTCTAGCTCTGCCTGTCGTCCCTCCATCTGCAATGTCTGGCTCGTTGGGGTGGTGAGCCCCAGGCTCTGCACTTTCTTTGGGAAGCAAATGCTTTGGGAAGTCGTAGAGAGGTTTTTTTTTTTCTCCCTTTGTTGATGATGAGGGAAACGCTCCAGCCCCTTCTTGGCCATTGCAATTCCTTTGCCATACCTGTCTGCTGCCTTCCTTGAAGGGTGACCAGGGTGGATTTATGTCCCCTTGGGGATGCTGGGCAAAGGCATCCTGCCCATCTAGTCCCATAAATGTCGTGGTTTGTGGGAATAAAAGAAAGAGGAGAAAGGCAATGAAGTGAAAAAAAAAAAATTCCCTATAATCTATAATCTATAATAAAAAGAAGATGCTAATAAAGATATTGTTCATTTGTTGGGCTGTGGGGCGGCATTTATATTCTCTCTGGATGGAGCCTTTCCACCTCTGAATTCAGAGTCATGTGCTGGGCAAAAAGTGAAATATGCTGTAAGAGAAGGGTCAGCAGCTGGGAGCCTCCCCCAGCCTCCTCCCTGGGGTAGATGTGGTCTGGGGGCTTATCTGTAGCAGGGGTATTGTCTGGGGGGGATTATAGCCCCTCATACCCCCCAAGCTCATTTTGCTGCAGTCAGAAATGTGTTCAGCTTTTGTTTTTATGGGTTTGATCCTGAGTCTTTAGAATGATCTTGGGTCACGTTTTGGGGCTTTTCCTGGCAAACCAGAGCCAGAGGCTCAGGGGTGCATGAAATAGGGTGAGATCATGAATGTGTTCATGAGATACAAGGAGCGATGAAGCTTTTATATTAAATCTCCAGTTCCCTTTAACTTAATTTTCCATTAAAGCTCTCTGGAGAGATTGCATGGTGAAGGATGGAGAGGTGTGGGGGAGTCCTGGGCTGAGCCCTGCATCCTTCCCAATCCATCCATCCATCCATCCATCCATCCATCCATCCATCCATCCATCCTTCCCACCCCAGCCTGCATCCCTGGCCACCAGACCCACAAAGCTGCTCAGAGCCGCTGGGTCAGGCTCATTGGGATCCAGCTACCTTGAGGTGGGATACTGAGGTCCCCCCAGCCCTTCTGCTCATGATATCTAATAGCAAAGCAGAATTTCAGGGGACCTGATCCCCTCCTTGCACAGTGTCCCATGCAAAGCACCTGTGCTGGAATCTGGCAGAGAGCTGAGCCAGAGGAGCAAGTCAGGGTGAATTTTGGGGGGAGATGGAGCAGGGTGCTTTCTGTGAGCTATATTTGGGTCCCCAGCAGAGAGAGATGGGGTGGAAAGGGGTGGTCGTGGTTTTTGCAGGGAGATTGGCAGCTCTCCTCCCAGAGCCTCAGCTCCCCATCCCTCCCATAGCACATTGAAATTCAAATCGCGCCTCTCTGATGCTGGCTCTCTTTGTTGCTTCTTCAAATGACTAATTGTCACTTTTCTTAATAAGGCAGCATCATGGGGAGGTGCAGGAGATTTCCCCCCCCCCCCCCCCCCCTTTTACGATTATTATTACAAAAAAGAGGGGGTGGGGAAGGAGAAACACAAGCACCAGGGATAGTAAATCTCTTCCTCCTTTCCACACACCAGCTGCTGTGATGCTCTACCACAGCAGCCAAGACATTTCATCCTCCTCCGGGGGTTTACTTGGAGCTGTGTGATTGCTCGGGTAAACAGGGCAATTCCTGCTACGTTTGCTTTTTATTTGTTTTTTATTTTTTTTCTTGAACTGGCTCTAAATAGCTGGGGAGGGGGTGGGTTGGCTTTTCCCAGCCCTCTGAGTTAATTTAAAAGCTCTCATATTAATTTAAAACCAGGCTGAAGTCCCATACATCTCCCACTGGGGTGGTCCAGGTCCCTCCCCACTAAAGTGGGGGTCAGAGTTGGTTATGGAGCTTCCCTCACTATTTGCTCTTAAAACTCTGCTCTTCCCATCCCTGGTGATGTTCCTCCAGGAGGTGTCCTCCTCAAGGCTGGTAGAACAAGTAGATTTTTAGGGTCACTTCTTGGCTGATCCTGGACACCCTGGATCCCCGCTGGACCTGTTATTTGCAAACAGAGAAGGACTTGTGGGTGATGTGATGGCTGGAGGCTGTCTTGAGCATAGTGATCACAAAATGATACAATTTTTGGTTCTTGGAGAAGTAAGGATGGGGGTCAGCTATCTTGGACTTCTAGAGGGCAGACTGTGGCCTGTTTAGGAGACTAGTTGCCAGAGTCCCCTGGGAGGCAGTCCTGAAGGGCAAAGGGGTCCAGGAAAGCTGGACATTCTTCAAGAAGGAAATCTTAAAGGTGCAGGAGCAGGCTGTCCCCATGTGCCAAAAGATGAGCCAGAGAGGAAGAAGAAGGGGCTGGCTGAACAAAGAGCTTTGGCTGGAACTCAGGAAAAAAAGGAGAGTTTATGACCTTTGGAAAAAGGGGCAGGCCACTCAGGAGGTCTACAAGGGTGTCATGAGGTTATGCAGGGAGAAAATTAGAAGGGCCAAAGCCCAACTAGAACTTAATCTGGCTACTGCCATAAAAGACAATTAAAAATATTTCTATAAGTACATGACCAACAAAAGGAGGGCTAAGGAGAATCTCCATCCTCTATTGAATATGAGAGGAAACAGTGACAAAGGATGAAGAAAAGGCTGAAGTACTTAATGCCTTCTTTGCCTCAATCTTTAATAGTAAGACCAGGTGTTCTCGGGGTACCCAGCCCCCTGAGCTGGAAGACAGGGATGGGGAGCAGAATGAAGCCCCCATCATCCAAGGGGAAATGTTAGCAACCTGCTACATCACTGAGACACACACAGATCTATGGGTCTGGATGGGGTACACCTGAGGGTATGGTGGGATGTGGCAGAAGTGCTCACCAGGCCGCTTTCAATCATTTACCAGCACTCCTGGTTAACTAGGGAGATGCCAGTTGACTGGAAGTTAGAAAATGTGACACCCACCTAAAAGAAGGGCCAGAATGAGGATCTGGGGAACTACAGGCCTGTCAGTCTGACTTCAGTGCCAGGGAAGGTTGTGGAGCAGATCATCTTGGTGCCATCACATGACACGTCCAGGACAACCAGGCGATCAGGCCCAGTCAGCATGGGTTTATGAAAGGCAGGTCCTGCTTGACTGACCTGATCTCCTTCTATGACAAGGTGACCCGCTTAGTGGATGAGGGAAAGGCTGTGGATGTTGTCTACCTAGACTTTAGTAAAGCCTTCGACACCATTTCCCACAGCATTCTCCTGGAGAAACTGGCTGCTTGTGGGTTGGATGAGTGTAGTCTTCACTGGGTGAAAAACTGGCTGGATGGCTGGGCCCAAAGAAGGTGGTGAATGGAGTTAAATCCGGTTGGCAACTGGTCACAAATGGTGTTCCTAGGGCCCAGTACTGGGGTCAGTTCTGTTTAATATCTTTATCAATGATCTGGTCAAGGGGATTGAGTGCACCCTCAGTTTGCAGATGACACCAAGTTGGGTGGAAGTGTTGATCTTCTTGAGGGTAGGGAGGATTTACAGAGGGGTCTGGACAGGCTGGATTGATGGGCTGAGGCCAACTGTATGAAGTTCAACAAAGTTTAGTCCTGGGTCCTGCACTTGGGACACAACAACCCCATGCACCACTACAGGCTTGGGGAAGAGTGGTTGGAAAGCTGCCCAGCAGGAAAGGACCCGGGATTGTTGGTCAACAGCTGACTGGATATGAGCCAGCAGTGTGTCCAGGTGTCCAAGAAGGCAATGGCATCCTGGTTTGTATCAGAAATATTGTGGCCAGCAGCACTACAGAAGTGACCATCCCCCTGTGACTCAGCATTGGTGAGGCCGCACCTTGAATACTGTGTTCAGTTTTGGGTCCCTCACTACAAGACAGACAGTGAGGTGCTGGAGCATGTCCGGAGAAAGGCACCGAAGCTGGTGAAGCGTCTGGAGCACAAGTCTTATGAGGAGCGACTGAAGGAACTGAGGTTGATTAGCCTGGAGAAAAGGAGACTGAGGGAAGACCTTATTGCTCTCTACAACTACCTGAAAGGAGGTTGTAGTGAGGTGGGTGTCGGTCTCTTCTCTCAAATAACAAGCGATAGACAAGAGGAAATGGCCTCAAGTTGTGTCAGGGGAGGTTTAGATTAGATACTAGGAAAAATTTCTTCAGTGAAAAAGTTGTCAAGCATTGGAATGGGCTGCCCAGGAAAGTGGAATCACCATCCCTGGGGGGGTGTAAAAGACATGTAGATGTGGTGTTTGGAAACATGGTTTGGTGGTGGACTTGGCAGTGCTAGGTTAACGGTTGGACTCTATGATCTTAAAGGTCTTTTCCAACCTAAACCATTCCATGACTCTGTGATCCCCATCTGTCTTTGGGATGTGCTGGGTGGGATGGGAATTAATTTGATATATTTGAAAGGCTTAGCAGTAACCTGGGGATGGGAGACCCTTGGCTAGGGCACTTCCTCTTGATTCTGTCCTGAGTGATGAGCAACGAGCAGAATCAGGTCCTTGAATTTGAGCCCTGGGAGCTGTGGATCAGGCAATGGGGAGTAGAAGATGCTAAAATAGCATCAGTCCCAGGTAGGATTTATCCTCTGGACTCTGTGGTGAAGTATTTGCCCATAATGTTGTCTTTGAGAATGCTCATTTCTATGCATTATACCTGGCTGAGTGGCACAAGCCATCTCCCGGTGACAAGCTCTGGACCACTTTCCATCCTACCCTCTTTGGTTTGGTGAGTGAACTGCAAAGCCCGTCAGCCGCAGCCCCTCATTAGGAAAATTATCTCATTGCTGTTCTCCCCACTCACCCATGGAGTATGCTGAGACCTCTCTGGCATTGCTGATGGAGGTCAAACAGCAAATGTGGGGGAACATCTTCCCCTGCAATGCTTTGGCTTCTCCCTTCACCAGCCTTGGCCCCGGGGTTGTTCTGAGCCATGCAGGGTTGGATTTCAGGCACAGCATGAAAGAAAAAACCCCTCTGCTTCTTTTATTTATCTCAGCGCGTCTCGCTATGAACTACCGCCAGCCTGATGCCAGCTGGACCATTTACGATGGCAATAAAAGCCAAACGGCAATATAAAATTGCACCTGTCATAATTGGGCTTGATTTAACTGTGGATGGAGGCAGACAATGGTGATGCCTGTTTGATATGTTGTGTGAGGGTGCCTTGGCCAAGGGGTACCACTGTGGCCACGGCCCTCCCACAATGTGCCAGACCCTCGAGCATCTGTTTTGCAGGTGAATAAAATCACTTTGATTCTCCCTGAAAGCAGGATGCTGCGTGAGCTCATGTTTTAAAGTAATGGGAGAAAAGAATGGCTGCTGTTTTAATTTGATGTTGTCTGGCTTTTTTTTTTTTTTCCCTTTCTTTTTCTTCCTGAACTTCATAGGGGGCTGGATGGTGCTGACAGATGAAGAGAACTGTTTAACTCCTGCTGTTCCAGAAACTCAGCACTGCATTTTCTCCTTTCCTAGAAAGGCAGTTGTGCCAACCACTAAAAGGTCCCTTGCTCCCTGCTTTTAACCAGCTTTGGCTCATCCTGCTGGAGACAGGACGGGAGCAAATGTCTGCTGTACAGAAGCAGTGGTATTTACACCAAGAAAGCATCTGGCTTGTGCATAGCCCTTATACAGTACTGGACCAGGAGTGGATGTATTTACCTCTTGTTTCCCCTTTCTCTTGTTCACAAGTGTAGGAATCTCTCGGTGCAGATTTTGGGGTGGTTTGTGTATTGCAAGAGGATGGGGGCTGCAGACCCCTCTGAGAGTAATGAGACTTCTTGGGTTTTTTAATAAATGGGGTATTTTCTGTGGCTCCCTGGTTGCTTTTCTTCCCTCTAATTCATCCATTATCCTTTCTTAATGAACAAATAAGGCTTGCACTTGCAGGGCATGCAAAGGATGCTCTGACAGCTCCTGAGCTTTTTGGGATTCTTCAAAGCTTCAGGATTTAGATCCACATCGTGGACATAGCTAGGCAGGGGAAAAGGAGCTCCTAGCATCCCTGGGTCTGGACTCGTGACAGAGCTGTTCAAAGCAGCATCTCATTTTCCAGCTCATAAAGGTGACACTTCAGCTCACCCTTCGTTTAAAGAGCAGATGCTGTGAGCGGGTACCCGCTTTGTTACCCAGGTCCTGATGCTGGCCGTACCTGGATGCTGATCCAGACCTTGCGTTATTTAATTTCCTTTCTCAGTCTAATGAGTGTTAATGGGAAGGGAGGTACCAGTGGCAGGAGTGTTCGCTGCCAGCCAGGGGGCATGAAACAGAGGTGGTAACATCTTCCTGGAAATCCCATGAGCCCCACAACTGGATATTCAAGGAAAACACCAAGTATCTGGCTCAGTATGCCCCTCGTCCATCACTGCAGAGTCCTGGGACTCTGTTCAGGGTCCCCAAATTACTGGGCCATATGAAGACCAGCATGCGTTGTTGAAAGCAAAACTTGGGTGTCTCCTTCAGGATTCCTATTTTATTATCCCTTCTGATATTTCTGCAAGACATCCTGGCTTGGTTTCTTTGCTCTCATCTCTCCTTGCTGCCAGGGTTTGAGAGCATTGTGACCATGCTCTGTACATCCTCTCCATCCTCTTTAGAGATGGTTATTGGAATGCTGCATTTAATCACAAGTAATGAAAGCAAACGGTGTAATGTCAGCGGTATCTCTTCTCTCACCCCTCCAGCAATTTCATATCCTGTTGTAATAATGTAAAGGATTAAAAGCGAGATGGAAAGTGGTGACACGAGGACGTGGTGCTGGGGCGGGCAGCCGGCTTTCCGCCTCCTCCTGCTGTTGGGAAAACTCATTTTGCAGGCTGGCTCACTCACTATGCCCGTTTGAATGAGACAATTCTTTCTGTGAGCAGCACAGCTGAAATAAAAGAGCTTTTATACAGCTTTGCCCCTATGTCGCTGGCTTGCCCAACATCTTTGGCATTGACATCAGTGCCCACTGATATGCTGGGCATGGTCTGTCCAGGTGGGGCTGATAATCCCTGCCTTAATTTGGGTTTTCAAGGACATGTTGAACCTGTGGACATGGGTTCACGCATCGCTGATGGGGAGGTAATGGGAGGACAGATGTAAGCAGCTGGTTATCTTTGTAAGCCATTAATATGTGTCCTAGGGCAAAATAGCTCCAGGGCTACATGAGAAGTGCCTCCTCTCTCCTTTCTGACCTGGAGATGAGGAACGGAAGGTAAAACACTATTTAAAACAGAAGAGGGGAAAAAACTTAGGTCCTAATGCTGCCTGCGCTTGTTCCCTGTCTGGGTGAGCATCACTTAAACAGCAGCAGACAGTTAGAAACCCACTGAGCCTTGAGCACACCCGCAGATGGGCTGGGTGAGCATATTTAAGACCTGATGAGCAACAGCATTAATATTGCAGGGAAGAGGATGCTGAAAAAAGACCTGTAATGGCTTGAAACCAGGTTAATGGGGCACGCAGGAGCAAGCTAGTCAAAAGAAAAAGTCCGGTCATCAAAAATCAAACCAAATCGGTATCTTCTGGAAGGGAGAGGGAAAGAGGAGGTTTAACTGGAGACAAAGGACCTTTGTCTCTAATTACAGGAACAGCAGAGGCGGCGAGGGAAGATGAAAGCTCCATGTAAAGTACCAGGTGTTTTGATCTGCAACCGAGTTACCTCTGAGATGTTCCCCCAAGTCAAATTAGCTTCTGAAGGTTTGTTTTAAAATAATAACCATGAAAAAAAATCTCTTTTTTTGTGTGTCTTTGAGACTAAAAGCTTTAAACACAGGGGTCTGAGCCATCTCCCCAGCCCTCCCCAGCACAGAAGCATCCCTTCCATCCTGCAAGGCTCTGCTTGGAGCTCTGCTGGATATTTTCTCCTCAGCAAGCTTGACCCAGAGCCCAGACCCTCCAAGCCACCTGCTGCATGGGTTTTCCCCTCTGCTGTTACATTTTATTTTGGCTTTATGGGCTGCCCCTCCCCAGCTGGGGAGCCCACCAAGTAATGGGGGGCAGTGCTTGGACTAGGGGAGCTAGGGAAAGGTGACTTTTGTAGGAGACATCACAGTGAGGGATCAACGTGTGACCTCCTGCTGCCTCTTCTTGTATGCATCTGGCTTAGAAAAGCCTTGCTTTTCCTTAGATTTAAGGGAAAATAAAAATTGGAATGATATTTGAAGAAGGAATGGTGTCTTTAGGAATCAAGGGTGCAAGCACTGGGGACCAATCCCTACCTCCACTTTGGGTGCAGACTCTCCCACCTCCCATAGACATCATCTATTGCCCCAGGACCCAACCTCACCCAATCCATGGCTCATCACTAATGAGTGTCTGAAGCTGGAGATGCTTCCCTAGGATGTTCCTGGCATTGGCAACTCTTAATTTACTGCCAGGATAATTCCCCATGGTCTGGCTTCAGCTCGGAGAAATATATAACTGACAGCTGGCAAAGCACCATTTCATCCAGCAACGGGGTGAATCCAGCAAATAATTGTCCAAAGATTATCGCGGCGTAATGGTGCAACAACAGCAGCCGCCGCACATCATTAGAGCTTACCAGGGAGCACGGGAAGAGATTCAACAGAACTAAAGCAAACAAACGCCGAGCAAAATACACAGCAGATGTAGTGTATTAGTTGTGCACGGATCGACTTAAGAGCTGTGTGTCAACAGCACTGAAGCAAGGCAGGGGTTGGCAAAGCCTGAGGCTGGTTGCATCTCTCAAGCATGGCTCCATCCTCATGGGCTCTTGGGTTTCAAGGAGTTGATGGATGCTCAGGAACCATCGGGATCTCCTGCGGTCTTTCTCTGGGACTTTGGAAAGAGGTGTCTGGGGTTTTTCCCCACCTCCCTGCCTGCCAAATGAGTGCAATAACCCAGCGTTGTCTCTTCAGGTGGAAACTCTTTTTGCCCTGGCTCTTTAACAGCCCTCAAAGCTCTTCTACTGTGTTGATACCGGCCCTGCTCCTCTGTTTTTTGTTATATTTTATTCCATGTATTTGTGATTGGGGGCTGGCATTATTGTCGTTTGCTCTGCACTTTCATGTGGCTGCTAGGGCTCAGAGCCCTGCAAATATTTGGGCTACTCCATTAATGGGTACATAAGAATTAATAGTTTCCGGCTGCCTGTACATGGGAAAATCAGGATGATCAGAGCCTGTGACATCATCTCATTTGTTCTTGCAGCCATCTGTTCCCTTGTTCCATGGAACAGGGACTGGCCAGTCCGAGGTGCTGTCCTGGTGTGGGACCACATCCCAGTTTCTCACTGGGAATCCTTTGATCCATCCAAACCTGCAATCAACGTCTCCACAGGAGAGGAATCAATGCTAATAGGCTTTTGCTCCTGTTTTGGTATAAAACGCAGTGTTAAGGTATTGGTGGGGGCTGGCTGGGGGGAAAGGCAGGTACCTCCAGGTTAGGTTTCCCCAATTAAGAGCTGCTGGGACAAAGATTGTCTGGACTCTTAAATCTTGTCTAATCAGTAGGAATTTGGTCTGGGCAGTGTGTTTTGGGCGGTTTTTAGGAGAAATGGAAACCTCTAAAGTTTCTGGCTTTTTTGGAACCTTCTGCCATAAAGCTCGATCCTTTAAGTGAGTGATCCAGGGGAAAAGCAAAGCAATCCGTGACATAATTGTACATTTGGTTTTGGTTTTAATTTTAGCCTGGTGCTGTATTAGTGCAGACCTCAGAGCAGCTGGAAAAAAGGTTTATTGGATGATGGAGATATTCTTGCATTGACCATCAGCTGCAGGCTGCCTACCCACTCTCTTCCTCTGCTGTTTTATAACCCTTTTATTGCTCCCCCATCCTCAGCACCCAAGTCCCCTCTAGTCCTGGGTGAGGATGATAATAGTCAATCCCCAAGTTATAATATTACCGCTTAAATTTGCAGACAAGAGAAACCTTCTACCTCCTTCCTCCAGACCACGAAACACCAGTGATGTGTTTCTGTGTCTGAGACATGCCTAAATATCACTTAACGTGAGGCAGAGCATAAATACTCCCCATGAGCCGTACACTGAAGTTGAGCATACGTCGCAGCAGCTGGGGGATGTTTGCAGGCTGCGCTCAGGTGCGCTGGAGAAACATATATAGGACATCATCAACTTTCAGCAATTTATTCCACCTATGCCTTTTTTATTTGTCACTATGGTAACTACAAAGTAAAGATCAAAGCAGCGTGCCAACAGCAGGAAAAGGTATTATCCCCCCCCCCCCCCCCCCCCCCAGCCTTTGCAGAAATAACTTAAGCTTGTTTTTATTTCCTTCCGATTCAGAAAAATCCCTTGCTGCTGGCCAGTGCTGCTACAAGGGGTTGTACCTCTTTTTGGCAAGGGATAAATCCTTGTCTCCAGCTGTTGAGAAATTGCACCTCAAGAGTTTGAGGATCAAATAAACTGAATTTGCTTTGGTTTTGAGGCAAACACAAAGTGCAGCTTGATGGATGGGTGATGGGGTAGTGTGGCAGAGGACAAAGAGGGTTGATAGAGAGGGTCCTGTGTTTTAATAATGGTGATGGTTTGGAGGGCTGGAGCAGGTCCTGGGGTGGAGAAGAGAATCTAGATCTACCAGAGGCTTGTGGGGTGGGGAAAAAATCCTTAGGAGGAAACACTTAGTTGTTTTTCTTTCCTTGTTCGAAAACACTGATTTAATTAAAGGAAAAACAAAATGAGGAGAAATGTTGTGGGCAATAAGGTGGCCTGACTGTGGGGAGTGGAATTGCCCTGGAGGCTGCTCAATGGTTCCAGGTGGGCTCCCATGACCGTGCTGCTTGGGGGATGCCTGTGGTGGGACCAGTGCTGCTCCTTGGGGCAGATCACAAGAATAACAAGTGCCTTATTGAAAACAAGATGAACTTGGCTGCACGGTGGGCTGGCATCTCCTCCTGGCTTTGTGGAGCAGCTTGCCTTGGGTAGGAAGAGGAGCTGGCAAGGTGCTGAGGCAGGTTGTAGGGTCACTGCAGATCTCAAAATGCTCCATCCATCGCTGGCTGGCCAGGCTTGTTGAGGAGAATGCTGCTGCCTGACCTGCCTGCAAGCTGCCAGACCCTTTGGTGGGTGTTTTGCATTGTGCAGGGTACAGACCAGCCTGGTGGGACCTGGAGCAATGGAGGGGAAGCCCATGTTGCAACAAGCAGCAGGGATGATAGCTGTGGGCTGGCTGCCTGTGCATACCAGTCCTCACCCATCTCACTCCAGGCAATTTTCTGGGAGCAAATATTCCTTGCTGCAGCCTGCTCCCCGGGAATGACAGCTTTTATGGGGATTTGATTGTCACTTAAAATGGAAATCAGCAGGCAGCCAAAAGAGTGGAGAGGAGGAACAGGAGGAGGAGGAGGAGGAGGGAGGAGGAGGAGGAGGGAGGAGAAGGAGGAGGAGGAGGAGAAGGAGGAACAGGAGGAGGAGGGGGAGGAAGAGGAAAAGTACCACTCTGGCTGTCCTGGCTGACGCAAAGAAAAGAAGGTTCAGGTCAGAAAAGGAAACCCCCCCAACAACTGATACTGTTCCTGTCTATGCCCTGTGGCTCTGGGGCTCAGGATGGGTTCGGGGTCCCCATCCACACCCTGTGGCTCCAGACTGAGTATTTTCATGTGGATAAAAAGCCAGAAGCCACACAAATCTTGAACCCTGCTTGATTTTTGCTTGCTTCTCCTTAGTTATCATGGAAACAGGGTGAGTTTATGGAAGGCCCTGCTCTACACATGTAGCTGCAGCTCCAGGGTCTTCAATGAGGACACTTTGGATCCAGAAGTTGCCCTGCTATGATTACCCTCTTAATTATTTTAATTATTAATAATTGCACTCTTCCCTGATAGGTGTAGAAATAGAAAAGCAGGTGCAAAAATGAAGAGGATGCTCATCGAGGTTCTGCCATCGGCCATCCTTCCAGCCATCGGGCCCCTGCCACTCGAAGCTGAATTTTTTGCCAGACACGTGGCATTTCCAGCCCTACTTTGCTGACTCAAGCAAAGCTACTGTGGAAGTAAGAAGCATCCCAAACTTTGTATTTTTAATTATACCAAAGTGTCGCCAATATGCACACAGGAAAACTTTAACTCTCATTTAAAACAGAGGAAAAAAGGGGAGTTTAAAATATGTGAGCACATTCAAAAGTAAAAAAAAATTTGAGGTTTCTTTGTGGTGTGTTTGCAATGTAAGTAGCAATCTCTTCCTCTATGGGCTATAAAGCAGCTTTTAAGTTGAAGGGAATTGAATACTGCGTGTATTTGTTGTTTCTGCAGATGAAACGAGATGCACAGTCGCAGCAATGAGTAGTACAGCCAGTTAGGATGTAGGCGCTTAAAAAAATTAGTGGAAGGTTTTTGGCTGTCAAGAGAGTTTCTGGAGGGATTTTGAGGACAGCCAGGAGCCATCTGATTTTAAGAAGGAATTTAATCCATTTAGGAGTGGGATTATGTGATATATTTGCTTGCAGATGCTGGGGCATAGTGGCCTCAGACTTGCTTTGACTTTCTTTTTGCTCCTGCAAGCTTCATAATGCACTGAAGATGGCTTCTGCTCTGTTCTTTTTTTTGAGTAAAAGTATTTTACAGGCAAGAGGAAAAATATATCTGGGGACATGCTGCCACGGTGAGTCACCACTGCTGGACTCCCCCTTCCTAGGGGGGCTGCGTAAGGATATAGTGCAGGACCTAGTACCACCTATCCAAGCCTTGGTCTTGTGTTTAGTGCATTATTTTGCCAAGGGAAACTTGTTTGTGATCACTTAGCACTGCCAAACCATACAGCCTGGTTTGTAGGCCAGAACCCACAGTGAGGACAGGAGGATGATTCAGTGTAGGGAGCAGAGCTGGTTTTAAATAAGTAGGGACATTTCTAATGCTGCAAGACCTCCTTTGCAAACGGTGAGTTAAAATTAGACCTTTAAGAGAAACAAAGAAATGCAATTAAATTAAAGTTTGGTGAGAAGGTGACTTCAGAGTTCCTCCTCCCTGACTCATGTGAACCCAATGTGGTGGCGCCACACATGGGCAACCGAAAGCCAAATTCCTACTTGGTCCAGTGAGTTCAGGTTGTTTTCAGGGTTTTTTCCATCCTTCCTTAACTGCAGATGCATTTATTACTCGGAGTTGATGATTTCCAGATGGAAATTGTTGGGAAGGGGATCTTGGAAATGCCCTGACGTAGTCCCCAATCATGCTTCAGTTCCACTCTTTGTTGGCCATGCTTGAAAAAACACAGAGGAGCTTCTTAAAGACAGCAGCTCAACAGGGGCAGACCAACTCCCAGCCTCCTTTGTCTCTAGTAAGAGACTGTCTTGAATTTAATTAGTCTGAGGTTAATGAGAGAGGTGGCAGTGGGGCAGGATCTGGCTCTTGCTTGGTGGCTGTTGGAGCATGGACCTGTCTGGAGCACCCTCGGGATGCCTCAACGTGCAACTTGACTTTGTTCATTATGTGTCATTAGAGGGTGAAGGAGAAGGAAGCAAATGGTTAATTAAAAGGAAAAAGCTGTTCCGGTCATCCTGGAAGTGTCTGTGAATTTGTTAAACAGAAAACCTCAAAGCTGGCTGTGCTGGCGAAGGGGGGGCTCCAGATCTGTGCCGTGGCTTACCTCATGGGGCGTTTGCCCAAGGAGAGGGTGGAGGGAGGGTGGAATCCCTCTCCTGGGTCTCATCCAGCTCTGCCGATGTCTCATGTGAGCACATAGCCCCCAAACTTTGCACCCCACTGGACCGGACACCAAACAAGTCCCTAAGGGGGTGCCAGCTTAGTCCTGCTCATGATCCCCATGGGATGTATTTGCTGAGCCGGGTGCTGCTGGTCCATGCTCCTGAGCACGCCGCATTGCAGAACATACCCATATCCCCTGGGGGCTATATATAAACTTTATATAAAATTATATTGGTTTATATATAATTTTATATATATTTCTATCCCAGGATGGATATAAATAAGTATTTATACTTCATGAGGGCTGAGCCATGGGATGCTGCTGCCCCCCTTAACCCTCTGCAGCTCCCTGCTCCGAGCAGGGCTGCATCCAGGTACCTTCCTCTTGAGGCACGTGGTGGGACCGTGCCAACACCTGTGATGCCTTTGAAGACATGTAGGTGACAGGGCTATATATAGACAGGGGCGGGTTGGGGATGTTTCGGTGGAACCATCCTGTCAGGAGATGAAGTCCTGTCAATGCTAAAATGCTTTCAAAAATGAGATTTTTTTCCATTTTTACAAATTTTCCATGAGCTTTCATTTTCTTGCAGAAGAAAATCAGGGAAACAATAACCCCTGTGTGTGCATGCCTATAGTCACCTCATATAGGAATGTGTGAATGTCTGAGGTCAAAATGAGCTAGAACAAGTTGGTATATCACTCCTGCATAACCATCTGCAGCCCAGAACCTCCTCTTTTTATTTTGCAGGGATAAAGGATGCAGCTATCATTGTATCCCCACAGGTGATTCCCACAGGCAGACAGGATTGCAGGACTGTGGGGAATATGGGACCAGGAAGCATTCAGCATCACTGTAAGTGCAGCGACATCAAACCAACATTTGCAAATTGCTGACAAACTCAGTTTTGTCTGCGGCAGATCGGCGATGCTTGCAGTCCTTTATCTCTATCACCGCCAACAGAAGCTCTTCAAAAATTTATAAGTCGCCCTTCGAATGATGCAAAGAGTGTTATTACCCTGCCTGATGCTCAAAGCCACCGGCATTAGATGTGGAAATGTGGCTGGCCGAGGCATGTTGGAGATGTGGGGACAGTTTCTGAGCTGCTCCAAGAATCACTGATGATGTCTGATGTAATCCCAGGGATTTCTCCCAGTGACCCAGGACCTTGAAAAAGGGCTCAGATGCAAGGAGTGAGCTGGAAGTGGGTGTCCTCCTCTGGGTGGTTGCAAGCAGCCCCCAGGAGCTCCAGGCTGGCACTTCCCAAGGATGGGTTGAGCTTGGAGGGTGGATTGACACTCTGAAGCCATCTCCACGACTTGTTATTTTGGGGATTGGAAAACCCTGCCCAGATGATGCTCTTTGTAGGCTCCTCTGTGGGAATGATGCTGGATTAACCGGGTAGGACCTTGACCACATGTCCCTCATGATCAGAGCTAGTGATAGAAGACTCCCAGTGTCAAGAGGGGTTTGCCTTGCAATGGGGCTAGAGCCTCCTTCAGAAAACACATTTTGAACAAAAATTTGCTGCTGGGCTGGAGGAGCTGTGTGCTCAGTGGTGGTGGTATGGAGATCCTCCCTGCAGAGGTTTGGCTCAGTGGGTCTCTCAACATCGTTCTGTCAACACGTGGTGAAGTCAAGGAGGCCATTGGTTTGGGCAAAGGAGATGCTGACCTTCCTGGCCATGTGGGACCAGGCCTGATGGAGTGGTGCTGCATGAGCCCCAGGCAGCCAAAGCTGGGAGCAATACCCCCATGAGATGCTGCAGCACCAACACTGTGCAAATGCAGGTACAGCTGCTAAAATCCCACTCTGGGTGATTTTTGACTCCAGCAAAGTTGGTCAAAGAAGTGGTTGTGTCCTGCCACCCTTTGGAAGGAAAGATAACACAAACCCATTGTTTCTTTGAAGTCGTGTTGGAAACATGATTTACAGATGCAGGGGATGGGTTGGTCCCACCCAGCCCCGAACATCCTGCAGTAACTGTTGAGATTCATTGAAACTCAGCAACTGTATAGGAACTGGGGATTTCCATAAAACTTGTTTATTGATGCACATTCCCCTGGATGCCTTCTGTCTTTTCCCACGCCGGGTTTTGGCAGGCTTTACGGCTAGATTTCGTGTTCATTAGGAGGAAGGCTTGGCTGGCGCCTGCCCACGTGCAAATCTCTGGGGTGTACAGGTCTCTCGGGCTGCTGTGGAAAATATTTCATGCAAAATAGCAAAGATCTGCTGGAAAAATGCTCTGGTAGGTCTTCTCTCCTGGATAACCGGGGCAATGTGCAGTGGCCTATCTTTGGGCAGGCCCTGAGGACTGCGTGCCCTTCGGTGAGGACATGTGGGCCCCTCTCAGATGTTTCTGCTGGTTAGATGGAAGGTGAGCACCAAAGACCATCCTGGGAATCTCCATGAGCCTTTGAAGGGTGCAGGAGGGTATTTTACACTCAGGATGGGGTGGTGGGGATCAGAGTCTGGCTGCTGTGCTCCTACAGCAGTGACAGTTACCACATCAGCCCCAGGCTTTTCAGGGGCAAGCTTGCATTTCTGGAGGTCCTAGATGTGATGCCAGCAGGGCAAGCCAGGACCACTTTGGGGTGCATCATCTCACCTATACCATGGTCTGGTGATGCTCTGTGGGAGAGAAGAAATGGGGATCACTGTCTGTGAGAAGCATGGGCCACAGATTCTCCAGTCCCTGTCCCGTTCCCTGCATGGTCTGGCAGAGGGACCACAGGGGTGGTGGTGGCTCTGGCTTACCAGGAGCAATCCTGCCCTGGAGGGATGCCCAGTGCATCCACCTCCCCTCACACCCCATTGCCCAGGCATCGCCCATCCTCGGGGACATCCCCAGCATCCCCCCACCACAGCTCACATACATACCATCACGGGCCATGACTCACACACACAGCCACCCCCACCACACACCCCTCTTCCTTCCCACCACCAAGTACCTAAATATACCTCCAGCTCCTCACCGACACCCCCTCCTGTGCTCCCAAAACCCCACACCTGCTTTCTCCTATGCTTCCCCTGCCTCCCGTGCTGACGCCCCCCGAACCCTGTCTCTCCTGTAGAGATGGGTCCCACAAGAGCGCTGGGGACAGGACAGTGCCTGCCTGCGATGCTCCAATCCATTTCTTCCCCACTGCCCGCCTCCGTCAGCGTCCCGTCGTCCTTATTAATGCACCGTTCGAAATACAAGCTGTGATGGAGGAGATATATTTAGACTAAATCCCTCACGGATGATTTTTGGGGGGGGTGGGGGGGTGGAGGCAGGGTTTAATTTTTCGCTGTGATGGTTTAGCCTCGGGGCCTCTTCCAGAAGCTGTGCTTCTGTCCCGGCAGCACCAGCAAAGCCCCCAAGGTGAGAGTGCTTTGGGGGACACCCCTGCCACCAAAACTCACATCTCACTTTCAGATCAGAAACCCTGCAGCACACATCCAAACCCCCCCCAGACTGTCTATCCATCACTCTTGATAGATTTTTTTGCAGGGTATCTCTCAATAACTCTTTCTTTGCAGACCCCTTGATCTTGGTGATGTCCCACGGCGGTGATTTCCCCGGCTGATTGTGCCCCATGCAAAGCAGCCTGTGCTTGCTTTCTTTCCCTGAAGGTTTATGTTAGGAAAAAAGGGATTTTTTTCCCCTTGAGATACATGTGCATGCTCCAACCCTCTAGCAAATACAAAACGACTCAAGGTGGTTTTGCTTGAGCTGATCCCCAAAGAAGTGTGCTTGTATGATGCAAACCTGGCTCCTGGAAGGGTGATGGCTCCCCCACAGGGTCCATGGCCCCCAACCCTGCTCTCTATTCACCCATCTCTTCCTGGGTTTTGTATCTATCCATCTGTTTAAGCAAGAAGATGTTTTCTGCTTTGTGGATGTATAATGTTGCCTCTTACACATGCATTGAGCAGGTCTGTGATGCAACTACAGCATTTCCTCATTCTTCCCATCATCCAGAGCTGGGCTGGGAGGGAGGCTGGGCTGGGTCCAATCCTGTACACAGCAAGCTCTTACCCCCAGCTTCATGCAGGATTAAACTTGAGTAATTTCTGTGTCTCCAGTGAAACTTCCCCTCCTGGTGATCACAGAAATAGTGCCAGCAGAGGCTGAAAGCATCTCACAGGTCTGCTGAGACCCATGTCTTTTTCCTGGGAACTGTGAACATGATGGACAGAATGCAGCAGCAAGAAAATAGAGGAGATCATAACAGCAAATTGGATTTTCATCTTCATGTAAAGTTTCTATCTTTTACAAGGAAATTACCTTCCTTTTCTTCTTTTTTCCTGTATCCTAGAAATAAAGCAGCAGTAGACAGGAAGTTCACCATTGTGGCATTAGGGGTGTTCAGCACAGGTGATGTGGTTCCTCACCCAAGTCAAATGGAGGATGGAGAGAGCCCTTTCCCTGTACACCTCGGAGCACCAGCACCTCTTCTTGTGGGGGTGTGTACTGTGGGTGAAACAGCAGAATTTGCCTGTGGTTTGGGGGGCTTTGGAGTCACAGCCATGCTCTGAGCTCCCTGTGGGTCAGGAACGAATGCTGCCTTGGCGGTGTGATTACCGTAGACTGGAAACAGGTGAGGAAGTTTTTTTATCATTGCTCTCCCCCATCTGTCAAAGGAGATGCATTTTATGTCCGCAAACCAAAGACTGAAGTGAGAGATCAGGATTTATTTGGGAAATAAAGCACTCTCTCTATATTCATTCTGGTTTTGTTTTTTTTTTCTTTTCCCTTCCTACAGTCTATTCATCTAATCCATTTACATCTATTCATCTATCTGTCTCCTGTTTATCTGGAATATCTTTCAATATAAATCTATGCCTGTTCCTTTCTGCATTATCACTCTTGCCCTTATGTATCACCATCAATCTAACTCTAAAATCTCTCCCTTTCTTTCCATCTTATTTGAATAAATTTTGGCCTTTGGACTGTTTCTCTTTCTTGCTCTACCTGTTACACGGTGCAACTTTTCCTCACCGTGACCAGCATTCCTCTTGAACAGAGTATTTTAAGAAAATGTGTCATTAGCGAGGAATTTGATTGATTATGTATGTTATACATTTGGGGATGTGATGTGGAGCTGGGGCATGTCCCTGTGATGGACTGCGATGGAGGAACGCCAGTGATGAGGAGGTGTGTGAAGCCCTGGGGGGATGTCACTGTGTCTTCGTGTTCCTGGGGAAGGAATAAACCCTTCTCTCCAAGCTCTCACTAGGGTTGCAAACATCAAGTTGGGCTGCTTTCAAGCCATGTCCCTCCTTCACCTCTCCCTCCTGCCGGCGTGACTCAGAGCTGTCTTGGTATTCCTGGCAGGTACTGCTTCCCACCAGCTCTCAGTAGCACCAACCGGGTCAAATGTTCATTTACAAATGAGCAGCTCAGTTCTGTTTGTACATTACCAGGCTGCAGGAATTGGTGGGTAAGCAGTTAAATATTTTTTTCATGCCACATCCCGTGGTGCACTTGATTAATTTTGTTCTCAGCATATCTCAATTTTGTGCTGATGTCTTGTCCCTACCATCCTGCTGATGGTTAACCCTCTTCATGCCAGCATGGTCAGCCTGGAGCAGGACACTCTCTCCTCTGCTAGCCCTAGGCAGTGCTCCTTCCTCCTGGGGAGGGTGAATCAACCCCTTCCAAGCTCCAGATGCTTTCTCTGTACGCAGACACTCAATGCCCTTTCCACCCTTGCAGGTGACACTGCTTAGACATGGTTTGCCAACAAGCCTGCTTTGTTCCTCATGCCAAGGAGAGAGGGCTTGAGTGACCCCAGCAAAATGGATATCTCCAAAAGTCACAGATATTGTCAAGAGGCACTAATATATTTGCTTTAATACACTCATGTCTAGTTATTTTATTAAATTAGCAACAAGTAACCATCAGGAAGAGAAGATGCCTCTTGGGTATGTTGCCAGTAACGTGCCGGTCATGTGGAAGATGACTGGCACTGATGATAATTGTTCAGGCCTTTTGGGAGACAGAAAAACAAAGAGGTCTTACTTCCCTTTCACTTGATCAGTGTGAAGTGAGTGTCAGTTAACCTCCAGGAGTGAGGTGTCCTCATGATATGGATGCTCTTACACATGCCGTGCTGGGGCAGTAACAGGTCTCAGTTTCAAGAGGGACAGGCTCTGGAGGCTGTTGGTGTCTAGAGATTTCCCCTTCCTTCTGTATTTTCACAGTCTCAGTGTTTTTTTCTGAAATCCCCAGTTGCTTGAATCATGCTACTGCCTGAGAGAGCTCAGTGTTTCTTACAGACAACTGAATACATCGGTGGTTTACATGCGTGACCCTGACATTTTCAGGCTTGAGGAGAGAGAGATGTTGATCTGTTTCTGGAGAGGGAAACTCAGCTGCGTAACTACATGCATTACCAGATGCTGCTGCTTCTAAATCCTCAGGTAGAGCAGAACACCAAGTGCTGCCTGCTGTCCCTTCCCATTGCTTTCTGTCTGAGTCCACCTTCTCCAGTAGGACCATCTTCTTGGCCTGTCCTGTCTCTTCTCATGCACACCCTCATCTCCTGTGTTGCTGTCTCCATCTCCTTTCTCAAGGGCAGATACCTTCTGCCTTCCTCCCATCACGTCTTGTTGCAGGGTCTTCATCTTACATGGTTGCTCCTTCCATGGTCCCAGGCAACATTTCCCTAATACATCCCTTGTGCCTTCAGCAATCCTCTCCCTTTTTTTCCAGTTGTCTCCACTCCGTTTCATGGCCAAGTGCAGAAGGAGCTTGGCTGGACCCTGCTTGATGGAAGTCCTCCCCAAAAGTGACCACCAGCCACAAAAAGCTGCACTTGGATTACAGTTTTCAAATACCTGGGTCAAGTCCTTCAGGAAGCACATTGAGTTTGCATATTCCTTTCTTCTTCTTAGCAACAGCTGTCTCTTCCTTGTGGCCATTTCTTCCATTGCAGAGCTCCCATGGGACACTGCTCAGGAAAACAAGGTAAACTTGCTGAAATTATTTCCCAAATGTAAGTTATTAGCATGAATTTCTCATCAAAAAACAATAACAGGGGATTTATCTTCTTTTTTGTTGTTGTTGTTTTGATGGAAGCCAGGATGTGTAAGATAGCCGGCAACACATACCCGCTAGATAATTAGATTGAAAGAAAACCACCCCTCTGAAGACAATGAAATGATAAAAGAGATCAGGGCCCCTGGGAAAACTTAATCCTTCCCTTTTTTTCCCATTACTTCTCAGGTTATTTCACTTTGCTGTTAAGAAATTTGATTTGCTGATGAGCAGGAAAAGAAACTTCCAGACTCAGAAAAAACCAGTTGGGTTGTGTGAGAACAGGCTATTAAAGATTCCCTTCCCTTCCCTTCCCTTCCCTTCCCTTCCCTTCCCTTCCCTTCCCTTCCCTTCCCTTCCCTTCCCTTCCCTTCCCTTCCCTTCCCTTCCCTTCGGACACAGCTGCCCTGGAGCACAAGAATTGCTCCAAGCTTTCTCGAACTGCTCCTCAAATTGGCTTTTCTTTGCTCCTGAAGGCAGGAATCAGCTAAATGCCATGGCTGTGCTTCAGCCGTAATGAAGCTGCACAGCTGGACCCAGACCTGATAACAGGCTGCATCCTGGCCACAGTCCAGCATGGCTAATTACACCACAGAGCAATGTCTTCCCGGTCCTTCCCTGGAGTTTCAATCAGGATCATTATTTCTTGCTTCCCCTCCTTGTCCAAGTGACTCTGGGAGGGGGACAAGACCAGATGCCTACCACGGTGCCTGCCTGGCTTAGAAATTAGATTTTTTTCCACTTGCCATGGGAGGGTTTCCTTCTTTTTCCAGCACAGGCAACTCTTCAAGGAGGAGGCACGGTGGCTGGGGTGGCACCAGGTTGTCCCTCCCACCTGGCTTGAGGAGGGAGGCTGCAAACTCACATCAAGGAGTTTGGCTCAGCTTTTTAGCATGAATTATTAATTCATAGCCAGCATTTCTCAGAGCAGTGCTCTGCCTAATTCTGGAGCACCTGCTGCAGAGCAGATTTACTGCAGCCAGCAGGAGCTTGTATTTATATTGTTACCTTCAACACCCAAAATTAATCTTCATGTGCCCACAGGAGGGTCATTTCACCCCTTGCTCAAAGTTCTGCCCAACAGTGAGTCTCAGAGGACCGACTTCTGGTTCTGCTGCTCCTGGAGTTGATTTGGAGTTTGGGACCTCTCTCCTGGCAGTGTGTTATTCTCTCTCCCTTTCTTTCTCCTCCACCTGGAGAGAATTCCTCTTAGGCTGCTCCCTTCCAGGGAGTTTGTTGGATGGAAACCTCTCACATGAGTTTGATCAATGGGAGGTGTTTGGAGACTGATTTTGTCTCTAGCTGTATCAATATAGATAGAATTAAATCTGGCAAGGAATATCATGGGTAACAAAAAAAAAGCTTTTGCAGATATGTCAGTGATAAAAGGAAGACTAGGGAAAATGTGGGCCCTCTCTGGAAGGAATAGGGAGGCTTAGTCACCTGGGACATGGAGAAGGTTGAGGTACTCAATGGCTTTTTTGCTTCAATCATCACCAGTGAGGGCTCCAGCCACACCACCCCGGTTGCAGAAGGCAAAGGCAGGGACTGGGAGAAAGAAGAACCATCCACTGTAGAAGAAGAGTGGATTCAAGGAACCTGAAGGTGCACAAAGTCCATGGGACCCGATGAGATGCATCTATGGGTCCTGAGGGAACTGGTAGATGAAGTGGCTCAGCCACTTACCATCATATTGGAGAAGTCGTGGCAGTACAGTGAGTTCCTCCTGATTGGAAAAGGGGAAACACAACGCCTATTTTTAAAAAGGGAAAAAAAGAAGACCAGGGAACTACAGCTAGTGTCACCTCTGTGCCCAGCGAGATCATGGCATGGATCCTCCTGGAAAATATGCTGGGGCACTGAAATGCTGGGGTTTCAACCCCAAGCCCCAAATTAAGGCTGACATGTGGGTGATTCCTACAGCCCTTCCCAAAGGGGGGTGAGTTTGCCTTTAGGCTTCCCTCCAGGGTGCGGTGGCCTGGCAGACAGAGCCATTGGGTAAAGGAGCCCCAGGGGTCCCGCAGTAAGGAAACAAAGGTCAGGTGTCCCACTGAGGGATAACAGCTGGGACCCCTTGCAGGAGGGGCAGTGTCTGTCTGTGAGGTGGATGCCCTGTGCAGAGTTCCCTGTTGGGGAAGGACCTCCCGCCTCCCTGGGACTGGGCTCCAGTCAGGTCTGGCCTTTGTAAACACGGGCTGTGTAGAGATTCAGTATGTGGCTTCCTTGGTCTGATGTATTTGGTTTGCTGACTCAGTTGTCTCCCATCCCTTCTATGGGAGACTGCATGTCACCCTTTATTCCACCCATTGTTGGTTGTGCGGTGTCATTGTTGGGGTCAGTGGGATTGATGTCGATTATGTATAATCTGACTTGTTTGTACCCCCAGCGCTCACCCATGTACTGACCCTTTTGTATCAAATACAGTTTGGTTATTGGTTCATCTTTATGCTGTGTCCTTTATGCTAGGCCTGATAATTGGCAAAACAAGCACATGGAAAATAAGGAGGTGACTGGTGACAGCTAACATGGCTTCACCAAGACCAAATCCTGCCTGAGAAGTTTGATGGCCTTCTACAGTGGGGTTACAGCTTTGGTGGACAAGGGAAGAGACACCATCTACCTGGACTTGTGCAAAGCTTCTGACACCGTTCCACATGACACCCTTGTCTCTAAATTAGAGAGACATGGATTTGATGGATGGACCACTTAATGGGTAAGGAACTGGCTCAAAGAGTTGTGGTCAGTGGCTCGATGTCCAAGTGGAGAGCAGTGACAAGTGGTGTCCTCAGGGTTTGAGACCAGCACAGTTTAACATCTTTGGAGACATGGACAGTGAGGTCGAGTGCACCCTCAGCAAGTTCAACGATGTCACCAAGCTGTGTGGTGGGGTGACACGCTGGAGGGAAGGGATCCATCCAGAGGGACCTGGGCAGGCTGGAGAGGTGGGACGTGCAAACCTCATGGAGTTCAGCAAGGCCAAGTGCAAGGTCCTGCCCATGGGTCGGGGCAATCCCAAGCACAAATCCATGCTGGGCCATGAGTGGATTGAGAGCAGCCCCAGGGAGGATTTGGGGGATTAGTGGATGGAAAACTGACTATGAGCCAGCAATGTGTGCTGGCAGCCCAGAAAGCCAACGGTACCCTGGGCTGCACCCAGAGCAGTGTGGGCAGCAGGTACAGGGGGGGGATTCTCTCCCTCTGCTCCACTCTTGTGAGACCCCCCTGCAGTGCTGGGTCCAGCTCTGGGGGCATCAAATAAGAACATGGACCTGCCTGTGGGTCCAGAGGAGGCCACAAAGATGATCAGGTGCTGGAGCACCTCCCTTATGGGGACAGGCTGAGAGAGTTGGGGTGTTCAGCTGGAGAAGAGAAGGCTCCAGGGAGACCTTAGAGCGGCCTCCCAGGACTTAAAGGGGCTACAGGAAAGGTGGGGAGGGACTCTTGATCAGAGGGGTAGGGATAGAATGAGGGGTAATGGTTTCAAACTGAAAGAGGGAAGATTTAGATTAGATAGAAGGAAGAAATCATTCTGTGTGAGGGTGATGATGCACTGGCACAGGTTGCCCGGGGGAGCTGTGGCTGCCCCCTCCCTGGCAGTGTTCAAGGCCAGGTTGGACGGGGCTTTGGGCAACCTGGGCTAGTGTCCCTGCCCATGGCAGGGGGGTGGAACTGGATCTGTAAGGTCTCTTCCAACCCAAACCATTCTGTGATTCTACCATTCTATGAATAATTAATATGTTGATCCAGAGCAGTATTATAAACAGGATCAATACTTTTTATTTCCCCTTTTTTCTTTTTTTTTTTTTTTTTTGGTAAGCAGCAAAAGAAAAAGAGCGGCTGTTTCATTGCTCAGTGGGGACTTTCCAGTCTTTCTGTGGGGCTTGTACTCTCCTCCATGCTGAGATGCTTTCTCCATCCCTTTGGCCAGATGGATTGGAGATGGTCACGGCTCTCTCCAGCCTTGAGCCCTTGTATAGGAGACATGTCTCAGTGGATTCATGTAGGCTGAATGGTTCCTGGAAATTTTAAAGTTTAAATGTTTTAAAGCTCTTCTTTTAATGGGAAATTCACATATAATGCCATGAAGTTCTTTCAAAGCAGCTGAGAGCCCTCCGGTGACGTTCAGTTCATTCGTGTTTTGGAGGCTGCTAGAAGGCCACTCTATGGGCCCACCAGCATGGGCATGCATCTCATTGCAAGTGGTTTCTCCAGCATCTTCTCACTGACCGTTTTAATTTCTCACTCAACTTTTAGTCTTAATGCTTCTAAGACATATATTTGGATTTAGAAATCGCATCACGGCTCAATGTGTCAATCAGGGTTGAGGAGATCTCAGGAAGAGAGACTGAAGCACTCTTGACAGAGTTTCCAGCAGCTGTATCTCCAAACCTTACTTGGACAGCAAATGAAGGGCACCTTCAGTGCCCAACTTGCTGACTGCTGACTTCAAGCATCTTGACCTTGGTGCTAAAATAGTTTTGAAGGTTGTTCCACCAGCTGATTGACGTTCATTCCGGAGAACACCATGCTAACATGATTCACCTGAGGCCAATTATACCTGTGGCATTTGAACTTCTTAAATATGCAGATAGGACTTTCTTCCTCTCGCTTGTCTGCAGAAGTCGCCTCTGCCTTTCATGATGTTCCTTGAGGTTCCACAGTCCAAATTAAAATATCATATGCTGTAACTTCAGCACCTCCTAATCCCTCAAATATCTGCTAAATTACTCTTTGAAATACCTTGGGAGCAGAACTAATTCCAAATGGCATTAGCTTAAAATCGCAGTGTCCAACTGGTGTATTAAAAATCACTAGATTTGAGCCCCATTCATCTAATTTTACTGGCTTTAATAGATGTTCTGCCTTCATGCTGAGAATATTTCTGCTTCTGAGAACATTTCTAACTTTTCATTAAGAGTTTCCAGTGGATAATGTCTCCATTTGAAAAGCTTTATTTAAACCATATAAATCAATCTGCATCTCTGATTTATTTGGCTTTTTGATTCCTACCCTTTGCAGTGAATACACTAGGTTTAACCTAGTCTGTTGTTTCATACAGTCTAGAGGGATGAAAGACAATGGTACAACAAGTTGCTTAGTCCTGTCACAGAAGGTAATCCTGGGATGAGCCTGGGAACAAAGGTCCCACCAGTTTTGGGTGGCTTTCTCTTCCATCAGCCTTCTCCAACATGGTAGGACATGTGCCTCCCTTCTGTCACCAGGAAAGCATTTAGTTTTCCCTACAAGCTGATTAATGACCCTGTTGTTGCTGGAATGCGCCTTCTGTCAACTATTTCACCCCTCTGCCAGAAACCTGTGCCTGTAAGAAGAGAAAAGCAAGCCATGGGCTGCCCATGCTGCGATTGCTAAGGGTGGTCCCCTTCTCAGGCTGTGCCTGGACCCATTATCCCCCTGCCAGTAAGAGCAGGAGGTGCAGTTTTGTCACACTGTGGACCAGTGTTTCCATCTGATTTGGACTCAAAAAGGACTACAAACACAAATAAAGTTTCCTGGTGGATGGGCTCCAGGGCATGAGAGCTTTCCAAACTTCCCCCTCAAGGGGCACCTTGCTTCAAATTTCCTTCTGGGTTTGGGACACCCAAGTTTGTTTCTTTATTGGATCTTCTCTGCAAGGTGGAGCTGAACTGGTTCTCCTGTGATGTTGTAGAAAGGCCCCTGGTGAGACATTCTGCTTCATCTCCAGCTTTAGTGCATCTACTTGGGGTGAGTGTGCAGTGATGTACGTGCTTGATGTTGGGGCTTATCCAGACCCTGGGGAATGGGTCAAGGACATGGTCTCCTTGCACAAAGAGGTGGTGACTGAAGCTTAAACCCGCATGCTCCTATAACAAATCATAAAGGATCTACGATTTATACGTGATACCCAACAGGGATTAATCTTCTCCAAGCATTAGCTAGGTGCACATCCAGATGTTGGAGCTAAAATGAGCTAACAGGAGGGCAAGAAGCTCAAAAAAAAAGAAAAATTGGAGAAAAATTAAAGTCCGTGAGGGTTGCTAACCTAGTGCGTCTGAAAGCCGAGCCAAGCTGCCATCCACACGCAGCTCTCTTCCAGCTATGTGGGCGAGGGAGAGAGCAAGAAGAGCTGGAAGTACAGAGGCTGCCAGACGAGGAAACAGGCTGCAGGGGAAGGGAACCAGAGGGAGACGCTCTCAGATCACAAGAACCTTTGAAGTGTGAAAAGGAGCGGAAATTGCTCCTCACCCCTCCTTGGGATAGCAGGCTGGCATGCCGTGACTTTTAAATTTGATTTTAGCAAGGTGGAGGTGAAGGAAGGAGGCAGGAGAAGGAAGGCTGTCGTGCCTTCTACCATGACAGAAGGATCTGAAATTCTCTGGGGTAGACTCATTTTTCCTTTGAAAATCATCCCTGGGAGTTGGTCTGATGAAAGATGAAGATCTCCCACTGGGAGATGATTCACTGCCCATCTGCACAAAACTCGCCTTGGCAGGGCCATGGGCTTGGGCTGTCCACCCTCCCCAACGTGTCCTCTGGCTGGGACATCGGCTCAGGCCCAGACCAGTTGGGACTCCTGGGCAGGAGCAGGATGCTGGAGCACAGGGTGGGTCTAAAAGTTATCCCCTCCTGAGGGCGACCCTTGGCCAATGGAGCCAGGAAGTAGAGTGGAATTTGGTGGCTGAGGGGCAGGAGACACAGCTCCAGCTGGGTGGTGGCATCTTGCCACATTGCCACTGCTGCTGGTGTTGTCACGTGCTGGGGATGGAGCAGGAGGGTGATGCTGCCCACACCAGGCAGTGCTGAGCCTGTTGCATGGTGGTGCCTGATGCCCATAGGGAGCCATCATGCCACCGTGGGGACCAGGGCCTCGACCCAGGCAGGTATACCCCAACCCTTCCCTCTGCCTGGGCACCGATGGGAGACTAGCAGTCTGTCTTGACCATTTGTGCATCATTTTTTGCAGCCATTCAGGACATTTGGCTTTTACAAGTGCAATGCTGTGAAGCACTGGGAAGTGTTTGGGCGCCACTCAGGCTCTGGCTGATGGTTTCTCCTCTGGTGGGGTGCAACAGAAGATTGGGCTGGACAGAGAGTGGGGATGGGAGAGACGATCCTCTCCCACTTTGGCTCTTTTGCCATGCTTGTTTGCAGGGACCATGTACCAGATGATGCTTCCTCCGTGTTTCCAGGTTGGTACAATTGCACTGGGCATCCTGATTTTTCTCTTGCTTCTCTAGCATGTCCTCACCCTACCAGAGGAGATGGCAATCCCTGATGCCCTTGGGGGTGCCTGTGGCAGCCCAGACTGGCCCTGTAGGGCTCTGCTTCCCTCCAGGGACACCCTGTGTGCATTGATTTCACCATGCAAAATCAGGCAGGGTATTCACTGGGTTTGATTTCAAGGAACAAATCTCCTCCCATTCTTTGGGTAGGACTCTGGTACTGGGGCCAGCTCTTTTCCAGGCTGGCTTCCAGCAGGGAAGGGTTGGAGGCCACATGGCAGCTGCTCAGATGATGGGGCTGGAGCTGCCAGCAATATTCTGCTGTGACTAAAATGATCTTTAATAAATGCATCAGGGATTTCTCACTCTTCCCTCCCTTCTCTCCATGCCCTCAGAGTTTGGGTTAATTTTGGCATGCTCGAGTGGTGGGCACCACTTGGCAGGCAGAGGAGCATCACCAGCTGGGGGTCATCTTGGTGAGCTGGTGCCATGTCTCCATTGGCCAGATACATTTGCATGGATGTATTTCTTTTCTCTCCGTTTGCCTCTGGGGGGGGGCTTCTCAGACAACAGACCTGATGAGGCTGTGAAGACAGACAGATGGACAAAAGGGAGCTGTGGGCATGGGCTCAGCACAGGGTCTCCCCTGTCCATGTTTGCACCCAGAAAATTTCTCGTCTCTTCTCAAAAAATTCCCCTTTCCTCCCTGTTTCTGGGAGGGCTCTTGGGATATCTATTCCTCCTTTCACTTTTTCTCCTCCAGTGCTGTGAAGCTTGGCATGCCTGGCCTGGCTGGGGAGCCCTGGAGCTGGGAAGAAGGTGGCCCTGGGACGAGCCAATGAATCCCTCATCAGTGCCAGGGCTGTGCCAGGCTGGCTTTGCCAGTACTCCCTGAAGGAAAGAAAATAACCCCCAAGCCTCTGGGATATTCAGGGAATCTCCCAAAGGGGAACTTTGTGATGTTTCTGCTACAGGAGTTTTCTTGCAGAACATGCAGTTTTACTGAACTGGAAAAATTCCTGGAAGAGTATTATTAATATCAAAAACCCCGCATTATTGTGGAAGTACCATAATGGATCTTTTCGGTCTCATTTAATTTTGATAGTCAAAATGTTTCATTGAGATGTTACTGCTTTAATTTCATCTGGACTTTTCTACTGTCTCACTTACGTGTAGGCTTCATATTATATGTCGTATTAACACTGTTCAAACGTTATCCCAGTGGAACGTTGTTAGCTACCAACATGAAATTCCCTTTTGGAATTTCCTACAGGATATGAAATTCCTTCCAGTGGTGCTAAGCTAAGAGAGACATGCTTGATTTTGGGACACGGCACCCCTTTTCCAGAGATGTTTTTGGTGACAGCAACAAATCACTCACTCCGAACCCTACAGAAGGCAATATAGCTCTGAGCATTGCACTTCATAAGCTTCCTGTCCATGCATTTGGTTTGTCACCCAGGGTCCCTCACAGCACCAAAGAAGCAATTGCTTCAACTTGAGCTTAATTACTTTAATAAATTAGATGATAGGGGTTGACAGAGGGTGGTACTTAGGCAGCAGGGGAGGGTGCTAGCAGAGGAGGTGGTAAGGTGGAGGTGACAGGTTGCTGGGAACTTTCTTGGCCAACGGAGGTTTCACCATGAGCTGCTTCTTCATTCTGGGGTAATGCTGTTTTATCTCTGAATAATCCCCTGGGGATGGAGCTGCGGCACCTCTCTGGCTCGCCCTTTGCCTCTGATGTCCCCAAGGGACACACCAAGTGTGGAAACACTCCCTGTCCCTTGTAGCTGGTGGCCTGGAGGATGTTATCTGTGCTTCCTCGATGTTATTTATCTCCCTCTGGCTTCTCCATGTTGCTATTTCGCTTCTTCTGCTCCTCTCTGCTGTCCTAGCCCCAGAGGCTCTGGTTTAACCCTGTGCCCAGGGAAGCAGTGATGCAGACAGGAGTGGGAGTAGGGCTGCAAATCCCCAGCTTTGGGCAAGTCCTTGGGCAGAGGTGCAGGCAGCTGCCAGTGGTGAGAGCTGCCCCTGCTGCAGCCCCTGGAGCCCTTCCTCGGCAGGGGGCACTCACCCTGTGAATTTGCAGGGGGATTGCTTTCCAAGTCTTATATTCAAGCTCTAAATAAATCGGTTCCTCTTATTCTGGGGATTATGTATAATTCCCAGCCCCAAGATAGGACCTCTCCTTGGTGAGCAGGTCCCCAGCAAGACCCTCACCACCTGGCACATGGCTCCATCCCTTCCCAACCAGACTTTGTCAAGACTCAGCTCTTTTTCTTTTTTTTTCTTTTTTTTTCCCCTTTTTTTTGCATCTCTCTGCAGATCTATCAGATGGAAAACAGCTTTTGAAGGAAGGCAAACAGACCATGATCCTCCACTGTGGTTTGGGGTCTGCTGCCCCTCTCCCCACCCAGGGTTTTGAGAGTCCTTGGGTACTTTAGTGCCTTGCAGCTGACTGGTGAGCTGCATCCCTTGGATGGTAGCACCCAGGAGTAGAGCAGTTCATACTCATCAAAGTCCATTATTTTGGTATTTCTTTTTTTTAAAAAAAAGGAAAAAAGCTTTTTTTCTTTTTTTGCTCTTTCTTGAACACTTTGAAAGGAAACGTCAACTTCTTGCAGCAAACCCATTTTGGCATCCAAAAATTCACAGAATTTGGAATAACTGGAAGAAGTTTGATCTCTGGATTGTCAGAAACAACAGTGAAAGAATAAAATTGGTCTGAGCAAAAAGCAGTTTTTCTCCTTGCATCACCACCCTGATTTGCATCCCTGTCTGAGAAGAAATTCTTCCTTTAAAAATGCTGCTTATTTTTTTCCAAACATGCACACGAGGCAGTTTTTAGCCTGATATTAATTTGGCTCGGGATGCTACAGAGGCGAAGCAGTCCATTTAAGTGCACTATAGACGGGTAGATTGACTTTCAGAGCTGCAGCAAAACAAATCTACCTCTTCCCTCCATCTCCTAAAGGCCAGTTTTTATTAGAGCAGCCAAAGGGGAAAGGGGGAGAAAGAAAAAGAATAGAGACAAGAACAGGTCAGCAAGAAGGGGAAGGAAGATGAGATGTGCAGCAAAGAGGCCAGATTGTCTGCCTGGAGGTTGGAGTTGGGGGTTCTTTTCCCTTTCCCTATCAAAGGTGCAAGATAAACAGAGACAGAAGGTTGGAAAGTGTCCCAGAAAGGTCTCTGCAGGAGCAGGCCAAACGTAAAGTGGATAAACAGCAGGCGAAGAATGGCACCAAAATTTTCAGTCTAGGTGGTACAAAATTAAAACCTTCTAAGCTGCTGCAGATGCATCAGGTACATGGTCTCTACCCTAACTGCACCCAGCCTGCCTGCAGAGACTGGAGGGCTCCAGGAGATCCTCTGAGCATGGTCTGTCCCCATCCCTCCTCCAAATGTCTCCCTGGGTAGCTGGACTGGCAGGTTTCCCCCATCAGCATGCAAGAATGCTTGGTTGGTGTTGATGAGGACCTTCTATCATAAGGGCATCATCCTAAGAGGGCATCCCATCTTAAGGGCATCCCATGACTGCGAGATGCTCAAACTTCCCCTGGTTTTATTGCCGGTGCCATCAGCATCTCCATCTCCTGCCTGGTTTCTGCTTTGGGACAGATTCTTGTATTTATGGGCTTGCTACACTGCACAAAGAAATCAAGAGTGAGATGGGGGCAGCCCATGCATGACAGCAGTGTCCAACTGTGGAGCCTGATGCTGTGTGTGGTGTCACCAGAAAGAGAACATGAGCCAGTAGACACCATCCCCCTCAGCTGAGCAGCCTGAGGAGCTCACTGTAATGCTTCAGTATATAATCATGGATTTGTTGCATGGATATCATAGTGGGCTGTCAGCGGCTGGAGACTGGTGGTCAGTGCCTGCTTGGTGGCTCGGCTGGGTCAGGAAGAGCAGTGCGGGTGTCACCTTCTGACCATGGCAGATTCTCCAGTGTACAGGAGTATCTCCTCGTGGGTCCCAGCTTGGCCAAGATCTGGGTTTGCAGCAATGCTGTGCAGAGATGGGGGTGCTAGTACCTGCCACAGAGTTTGGGGGTTACCCCTGCAGTGTTGGGGGGGGAGCATCCTTCAGGGTGGTGGGACCTGGAGATCAGACTGTGCCAGGGGCTGGGGGTACCTTGCTTACCATAAAGCCACCACTGCATCTGGAAATGCATTTTCCAGATGGTTTGGCCATGTTTTGCTTGGAGCCACTCATTTGGGAAATGTTTTTTGCTGGAGCGGACAAAGTAACCCCTAAAGAAGATTTTACCTAAGATGGAGTAAAAGAAAGGGACAGGATCAGTGATGGGGGAGTGTGCGGATGGACCTCAGCAGGCTCAGGGTCTGCATCCAGGGTGCGTTCCCCTTGTATCATCCTGCACCTCGCAGGCTCTCTGTCCTGGGGCAGAACACGCACGGGTGCTGGGTAAGGGAGACACCTTCTCAAAGGCTTAAATGACCGTGCCCAGGGCTCCCTGCATCAATGGCGTGCAGAGCAGGAAAGACTGTAAAAGGAATAAGCTTTAGAAATCTCTTTTCTCTTAGGATATTATTAGTAGCAGGAATATTAATAAATAGATATTGTTTTATACAGCAGAGTGCTCTAGGAACCATACTAACCATTCAGTGCAGTATGCACAGGTGCTCTAGGAACAACACTGAAGATAAGTAACCATGATGACCGAAGGCTGCATCAGTGAGCAGGGATGTCAGAAGAGGAACCGGAGCGGAACGACAAGAACTGGTCGAAGCTGTGGAATATAATGGACTTTTGAAATTGATGATGAATTCATATTGTATTGCATGTTATGAAGAATCATATAAATATAAGATGTTTTTTGTCAGCTGTTGCCACTCACTGAGGTGATGGCCCAACTCTGAGTTGTTAATAAAGCAAGCCTAGAGATACCCACAGTCTGGTAAAATCCTTTAACAAGACAGGCAGAAAACATGGAATTTGGAGTTACTTTTAATGTGGGTGACTTGGTCACACTGCTGGTTGATGTAAACCTCCAGAAAATATATCTGCTCATCACGTGTGGTTTTACTCCACTGAAGGGAAAGACTAAATCTGCTGGCCTGTATCAGAAACCTGGGTGAAATGGGGAATTTGGGACAGCTCCTGCAGAACACAAGGGGTGGGGGAGGGAAAAAGTATAGGAGCTTAATTTGAACCATTCTGGAGCCTTTTTTTTTTTCCTTGATATGTTTTGTATTATCGAAGTGGTGAGCTTACCAAGAAGTTTATTTTTAATCATTCCAATGAGATTCTTTTGAGAAAATGCTACAATAATATAAGTATATATTTTTAATATTAATATAATATATATTTTGTTTATATATCTTTTATATGTTTTATATATATTTATGTAATTAAAAAATATATATATATATGCCCATACTGTTAACTTTCTAATAGACCCAGTGATGTCCCCTTTATCTCTGGGAATCTTGCAGGGCTAGTGGTAGGGACATCTCCTGGCACAGAAAGTAAGTAAACCTGAAAAAACTAACCCTAAGAAACTACCTTTTTCTTAGGATCTTGTCTTGGCATCCCATGCTCAGGCACCTGTGCCTTTTTTCAATCTTCCCTACCTCGCCTACAGCAGGTCCTGGTCCTTGGGACCGCGTATTTGCTAAATCAGATTAGAGCCAGGCAGCGAGGAGGCGAAGGGTGGACATGAAAATTTAATGGATCTGTGTCTCTAAAGGCTGAAAATCAGGCTGCTCCGGGTGTTTTGCGTTTTTTTATTTTATTTTATTTTTCCGTCTCACTTGCTGCTGATTTTAGTGTGTTAAATGTTTAAAGAGCTGCTCCCCACACCAGGAGCTGCAGCAGGGACCCTTGATCTTATGCTTGGGAGGATGGAGAGATCTAATACCTCCTTTTTTTTTTTTTTTTTCCTCTTGTGGGGCTTGGCTATAAGGCAGGAGTCCATATCCACTCAGCTTGGCAATAAACCTTCCTTTCTTCTTCAGAATGAGAGAATAGCACCAGTCCAACAGTAAATAAAGGTTATAATACCCAATATAAACATTCACTGGCGTCCTACACCCACATGTCTGCATGTTGCCTGGTTACAAGTAAAAAAGGCTAGTGGCTTATTTATCTAGGAAATATGTCCTGGGTATAACCTCATGTCTGAATTTAAACCAATGTAATTCACTCTGAGAAAACAACAGGATAGGTGATCTCAGTGTGATTTGTCTCCTTGCCCCCTGTAATTTTCCATCTCACCCCAAATAAACCTTATTTCCAATGACCGAAGCCTCCAAATGAGGAGTTTGCGCTGGGCTGACAATGTCGGTGAATAACCTGCCAATGATTTAATTGTGGTGGGTGGCTATTTTTGAGCTCGTAAGCCAAGCTAAGGACAGTTGTTCTTGTCTATTCCCAGTCCCTGACTGCTTTTCTGGACTGGAGCATCGTCTCCCAGCCCCACTGCCGGGGGCTGAGCCAGATGGTCTGTCTGTCAGTGATGCTGCAAGGTGAGTCAATGAACTTGGAAGGCTGTCTGGATCTCTGACTCCTCTTTTCTACTCTCTCCTGCTGGTTTTTGATCTGTGCGTGCTATGTCTGACCCCATATTGCATCTCTTCCTTTGGTCCTTGTGAAATCTGGCCCTCCTTCTCCAGGTCTGCTTTCTTCTTCAAATTACCTCTAGGTGAGATCCACCACTGGTCCCATCTCCCTGTAGTGACCTCCAGGTTGGGTTTCCCAATAGAAAGGGAACCTCACAGTAAACACTGAGCTGAGCTTACATATAGGGATATTTGTCAGTGAAATCCAAGCCTGGGCTCCACAGAAGGTGCTGGTGTGCACTGTTAAATGATTCACAGTAATACATTTATGGTGGATCTATTCTTTGTGTCCCAAGGCATTTCCATGTAGGTGAGGACCTGTGAACTTTGAGGCATTAACAACATTATTTTGCTTTTTACTGCATTGACATAAAGTGTCAATATTACCTTGACTTTTTCAAGAAGCCAATTGGCAGGGTTGTTCATTAGGAAATGGCTCAATAAAAGTGCTTTTTTAAAAATTTATTGAACCTATAAAAGGAAGTAATATCATGAACAAATGGTATAATACCAAAAATGGCATCCTTTGTGTCCTCACAATAATCCATGTGCCGCAAAGCAACATCTGTAAATCTTGGTGGGAATTCCTAGCAGCTGTTCAATTTGGCCACGTCAGGTAATCAATATGTGAGGCTGTTACATTAGATGGATTTGTGGGTGTTTGAGGAATGCCTTTTTCTAGCGCTGATGGTCTTTCCCACCTGGCTACAAGGGAATAACGAGGCTTGGCATAGCTGTCCATTTATATAGCCTCTCTACAGGCTTTGAGATGGGTTTAAGCACCACCTTGGGCGCTGTCTGCCTTCAGCCAAGCTCTCGTCTGCCGCTAAAAGCATGTTGCTTGCTGCCAGCAGAGGTATGTGGCTCCATCCCCTGAGATGGAGATGCTCATTGCCAGCAGCAGTGCAAGGCTGAATAAGGATACGGGCAGAAATCCCAGTCCGTGCTGCCTCATCCAAAACATCTGACAGCTGCTCCGAGATGGGCATGGGGACCTTTGGATCATCTCAGAAATGGCCACGCAGAAATCCAGAGACTGCAGCAAGCAGAAATGGTGGAGATGTCAGGGTTAAATTTTCTTGGTGATGCTGGTCTTTGGAAGGAGCTTAGCATATGGTCAGAGATAGAGGGACTGGCAGCTCCCTGTTGACCCTCTTCAGCATGCATTACTTTGCCTATCACCACCAGTCTCAGTCATTCAGGCTTCACAGCACCAGGTTTTTCCACCCTTCATTACAGAGAAAGTCTTCTCATGCTTAATAGCCTTTTTTTAGTCTCTCATTTCAAGACTTTTATTGGCTTGTCCTCTTGTCAAATTAAACACGAGCTGCACAGCCAGAGGTATTTATCAGAAAAGCGGGGCTTTTCTTCCATGAGGAAAACCCCAGGGTTGGAAATCTTAAGCCAGAAAAAGCATAAGCAATTACCTTGGATCGGCCACATTTGGTATGTCATTGCCTGGCTGGAAATGCTGCATTTATTTACACACACGTTGGGAAGAGGAAAGAGCAATGCCCTTATTGTCCATTCATCTCGGCTCTGCTCCTCGCCTGGTTTGATGAGCTTTGCAGGCGTTCGCTGATAAATCTTTGATTTCAAGGAGCCAAGGTCATGCTCTGCTTCTCAGCGTGCCAAGAGTAAAACATCACCCAGGGCACGCATACGTGAATGTAATTGCTTACATTTCTTAGCTGATATGTGTTGGGAAGGACACTTTTATTTCTTTTCTTTATTTTCCTGGCTTGAACGAAGCCGGTGTTGGAGAATATGGTTTTTCCCAGGCAACAAGTGCTCAGGAAGGGTGAAAGGACCCTCTCTAGTTTTGTGGAGCTGCCAGAGGAAGGATGTCTCCTTGTGACTAGTTAGATCAGCAGGCAGCCCCAAGAAGAGGCATGGGCCACAAGTCAACCTTTCTGCTGCTTTCTTCTTCCTTCTGTCACACAACAGCAGCAACATGCCCGGACTTTCCCCATGGGCCTTGACTTTGGGGTGCAGGATATCCTGCAGCAGCCTCCTGGGGCAGAGGGAAGCCTCCTCCTCCACCCAGACCATCCATATGTCTTCTGGGATCTTTGCAGAGAAGGTTAAAATACTTGAAGCTGGCAGCACGCATTGGAGATGGTTTCACCTTGTTCCACCTTAAACTTGTGTCCTCCTTTGACTCCCAGGAGATGTAACTCTGCCATTCCCACGTCTGCCTCATTGTGGTGGGAGCTGCTCTCCTTCTGTGCAGACTGAAGCACTGTGGTCCCTGTTGGACACAGTTCTTCAATGAGACCCATCCACTGCAGGCATTTCCTAGATGATTCTCCTTCTTGTTGTTGCAGCCAGAGCGCTAGGGTGAGCTGTGCATCCAGCTTCACCCTCTCGGTGAGATGGACCTCCATGTGCTGTCTTGTCCCTCCCTGTCAGACATTCAGACATACCTGTTCTTGCTGGTGGGGAAGAATTGAGTCCTGAGCATTAAAGCAGGGAGACGATGGGATGAAGAGCAGGAATATGCTGTTTTGCTCAAGCTGGGGAGCATTAAATGTTAATGGAGACATGTTTGTGTAGTGGCTGCATATGGGCTTGTTCCCTTCAGCAGTTTCCCATTAATAAGTCTTTGTGAATGTTCCTGGGCATCTAAACTTTAAATAGATAGCTTGTCAGCTGGGAACTGAGCCTTTCATAGATCTCTTTGATGGAACAGTTTTTAAAAACAAAATTGGGGACAAAGAGGGAAAGTTTGCAGCCTTCCATCCATAGAAGATGAATGGGTCACTGGAAGATGCTGTCAGAGAAGCTAAACAGCTGTTTGGCTGATCATGCGCTTGCTGCCCAAAGGGGTTCCTCCATCCCAACACCCTTGCCTGATGCACAAAGCATCCCTGCCTTCGATTTCTTTTAAGACCATCTTAGCAAGATATTGGTCGAAGAAGAGCTCACCTCTTCTCCCTGCTCATTTCTGGGGGTCCAACTTTGTCCCACTCAAGCAGGAGAGACGTGCTCCTTGGTAATCTCTTAAATTCTTATTTATGTTTTTTTTTCCCCATAAATATTTCATGGTTTCTGGGAACAAGAAGACAGGAGACCACAACAGCTGGGCTGAGCTCACCAAGCAGAGTAGTCAAGAGTTGCCCAGAGATTGCAGACACACAATTTTAGGACATCAGGCTTCCAGATCTTGGGTCTGAATGCCGCCTGAAAGTAGTCTTGGGTAAATGCGAGATGGTTAAATGTGGAAATAATCACATTGTCACTTTTAGAGGCTTCAGCCAGATGTAGCACATTGCCTGCACCTTTCTCACATGGGTCTTGTGGCTCCTAGCTGCTGTGCTGAGAATCGGAGCTCCCTGGGTGACAATTTAGAGGGATGTCTAGGGAGATCAGAGGGGTGGAACAGCCTGTGTAGAAGGAAAGCTTAAATAACCCAGCTCTCATCAGCATAGGGAACTGATGATGGATGGGGTCGGTGACAGAGGTCTATAAAAACTTGAGCAGCAGGGAAGGGTGAGCAGGGAACGATTATTCTTCTTTACAAGGCGAGGACCAGAAGACATCAAATTAAAGAAGTTTTAAAACAAAGACGGGACTTGTTTGCACAACACATCATTCAACTCCGTTACATTAGCATAGAGGTGCCGCACCCCAGGCAAGACCTGGTGGTGATGGGTCTGTTTTGAAATGGTGGGAAGCAATTCCCTCTCATCTTGAAATTGAAGTTTTAGAATTTCTCTCTATCTTTTTGAACAAATCATGGTGGGTTTTACTCCCTATATCTACACTCAGTTTTGCTCTATCTCCAGGGGTGTGTGAAGTTTTTCATGGCGTATGACTCATGAGGGATTACCTCCTCCTCTGGCTCCAGGCAGACCTTGCTCAGAGGGCTTGGAAAGGACCTGCATTGTAATGCTGAGACCCCAGCTGTGGTATCCTGCCCTCTGAGTAAAGCAAGGGTTCATAGAGGGAGGTTAGACCACAAGGGCAGGCGGCAGGGAGGTAGAAGTCATGTACTGACTGTGATGTTAAAAGGCCCATCTGTATGCCATGCCAGGAGATGACATGGCTGTGGAGCAGAAGTCCATCCTGGGGTTTCCCCTAGATGGTGGAGGAGATGGTTTTGGGTACTGGATGCTCTTGGTTTGCGGCACCATCTGCCTTCCCACTGTTCTGTGTTAGGCAAGGCTTTCTCATGGCTTTCAGAGCCCTGGGGAAGCGAGGTGCATCCTCGTGTTAAATGGAAAACGCTAGCTCAGCCTCCAACTGGGGCCTCTGTAGCAAGTCTCCTCCCAGGGCTGTCATCACCACTTGACCCCTATGAGTTCCCATCTTCCTCCTTCCACTTTAAAGGACATTTTATCAGTTTGTGTGAGACTGAATTAATTTCTGGTCCTGCCTCCCAAGGTCAGGACTTGTCTAGTTCACCTCTCCATGTAATCTTGAGATGCCCAGCCGCAGTAAATATTGGGGAATTGTATGACAATCTCCAGAGCATTTCCTTTCTATGTTAAATAACTGAAAAAGAACGTTATTTTTTTCATTAAAAATTCATTTGGAAGTGATGAAGTTTCTGAGGTTGTAATTAGCTGAGTTCTCCTCCTCTATCAGCTCCTCTCCAAAGCTTCTTGGGATCGCTCTTTTCTCTTTTTCTCCTTCTTTCACTCTTTCTTAGCCCTTTTTCAACTTTCTTAGCTTTTCCTGGACACTGAGTGAGGCACATCCTTATCAGTCTCCGCCAGAAGTAAAGACAAAGTAGTTAATACAGGAGATGAGATCTGGCCCAGTTATTCGTCAACAAGACAGCTCTGAAACAGCATCTCTTTGTATCTAGACATCTCTTCTTTCATGGACTGCGTCATCTAACACCATTTCTGCTCTCCAAGTGCAAACCCTGCTCTCTGGGTGGCTTTTCTCTAAAAGTATTTGGGCTAGTGGGGCAACTATCCTGGTCCTAGATGGGAGGATACAGGAGGGAGATGGGGATTATGGGCCAACCTTCCCTTGAGTGTTACTTGCCTGACCACCTCTCAGGCCATCTGGGTGTTAGCAGCTGTCTATCTGAGGTGACCAGAGGTTCATTTGCAATAGCGAGACCTGACTGATTCCTTTACAGCTGCCCACAGCTAAACCAGCCAGGTTTTGCAGGCTCCCACCACAAACCTGGGCTCTGCACTGGGCGAGTGAGACAGACTCTTCCCAACTACATCTATCTGCCTTTTTGGTTGTTCTTCTTTTCTTTTGTTGCCTTTCTTACCCTAGTTCCTGTTTGTTTTCTTCTTGTTTTTTCATTCAGTCACTGTAACCATCATCTGGATGTCTGGCCCACCAGTTCAGCACATATGAGGCCAAGGCACAGATTTTATTTCCAGGAGCTCTCTACATGGGGCAGCTCATGTTCAGCAGGCATCTGCAAAGTCCTTGGGGTGTCTTCTTCTCCTTCACACTGTCCTTAAGTCCTGCCTTCACTCTTATCTTCCCCTTCCGCAGTCTTTTCCAGATCTCTGTCTTGGAAAATCCTTCTCTTGGAAAGCCCTTTCTCCTCAACCTCAGGTTCCCTGGGTCCCAGCACCTTGGCAGCCAGATCCTGGCAAAGCGTTACTAGCTCTGCCCCATCACTAACATGCCTCTTGCTTTCCAGGCAGGAGCTGTTTTGCATCCCACTGCCCTGGCCCCATGGGCCAGTGCATTTCTACAACCAAAAGGGCTGTGAGTGGGTGGGGAAAAGGAGAATTGAGGGTCTCAAACTCCTGTTGCAAGCTTTTGTTGAGAAAAATGAGATGTGGCATCACTCCATCTGATTTAAGGACAGGGAAAGACTGATCTGCTTCTGCCTCCCAGCATTCAGAGAATGGCAAGCAGCTCTGCTCATGCCCTGTTTTTCTTCTCTGTAAAATGCAGAGAAGAGGATGCCTGGCTGCTTGGAAATGCTCCGTAGCTGGCAGGTGGATCTTCCCGAGGCTTTACGCTGCCAAACGATCAGGCGCTGAGGAGTTAAAGTACTGTTTAAGAGTCCTCAATTAGACCCCTAATGATGGGGCATGGCACCTCTGAGACCCTTTGTCAGGCTAATTTCCCCACATGGGTTCATGTTCCCCTTACACCCCAAAGGTTGGTTGTGTGCAGACCCCCCCAGCTCTAAATTACAATTGAGATTGATTAAGATTTATTCTTTTTAATTAAGATTGAGAGGCTGGAACCCCAGGGTGCACAGCCTCAGGAAGAAGGACAATTATGCAGCAATTACACAGCCTTGTAATCACATTATACATGGGATGTAGACTGAGATCTACCAAAGCCATTGTAAATGGGTCATCAGCAAACCCAAGAGATGCTAAACGACTTGGGCACCTTTAGCTCCTTGCCGAGGGGCTCAGATTTGGGTTGGAGAGGAGATGCTTGCTGAGAATGCCACGTGACCTCATATCTCAGTGAAGTCCTGTCCCTGTGACCTCACAGCATCCATCAGCACATCTCTGCCCGGCAGGCATCCCTTCCCCTCTTCTCTCATGAGTGGGTGATGCATCAGCATCACTGCAGAGCTGGGAGATGGAGGTGAGTGCCTCCTCACAAACCAATATCTCCCAGCTCAGGTACTCCTTCTCCTTGCTGGTGCGTGGGGTTCCCTGGATCTGGGCAGCCCTCCTGGTCCCTGTCTTTTACTCCACTTGCAGAGGAGTAAAATCTGGGCAATCCTACACTATACCTCTTCAAAACACTCCCCCAGCTGGTATTTCCAGCCCAGGGGATTTCCTTGGGAGATGAAAGCGCAACTGTACTTACATAGGGTAACTGACACAAGCCATAAAGGTGTTTTGGAGATAGGATCTGGAAGGTCAGGCATCTCTGACTTGTGCCTTGATAAGCACTGGCCGAGCTGGCATTGCTCAGGACTTTGGACATGTTCCAGTTTAGGTCTCCTGGTTTGGGAATATACCTTGAGTCTTGGGCTCACACAGAGCCAGCTGGGTTTTCTGCACCATATTTCTCCAGTCCCATAGTTCCTAGGTGGTAGAACTGCCACGGGGGTGCCAGCGATGGGGACATGGTCTGTTTGCTCCTAGGATGGGCAAACTTCTGCTGAAGCCCACCCTTTCATAAGGAGGGAGCAGAAACACAAGAGACAAAAATTCCCTCTTCCCTTGATTTGGTGTTGGGTTTAAAAAAAAAATTTCCCGGCTCCCCTTCCCTTCACAGAGCCAGGCAGCAGCATTGGTGGTGTTCCCATGCCCCACTGCCTGCACAGCCCTTCCTGCCTTTGGACCCCAGGAGTCACATTATAGTTTATTCTACTGGATGCAGAAATTTCAGATTCCCATACCATTTCCTCTCCTGGTTTTCATCCCCTTAATTCCTCCTCCTCTGGTCGTTTCTAATTAGCGATGCTAACCCACACTGCACTTTTATCCTCCACTAAAAGTGAGCTTGAACTGGAATTAAATGGAGGGATGTAGGCTCAGGGCTGCACTTTCCCACTGAGGGGGTCAGGGTACTTGGTCAATAGGAGCTGTGCTGGAGCCAGGCAGGTTGCTGATGTGGTTTATGGGCTTTAGGACAGTGTTAATCTAGGGGAGCTTTTGCTACCCTTGCCTGGCTGGCCCTGCTCTCCTCTTGCTTGTAGAGAGTCAAGAAGATGCCCATCCACAGAGTGAGCAGGCTCAGTGGTGAAGACAGTGGCTCCAGGTGGGTCCTGAACCTCACCCAGAGGTCCACCTGGGTGTCACCTGAAGGGGAAACCACCCTCAGAAAGTTTCCTTTTTCCTCCTTTTTTTTTTTCCTAGGAGAATAGATAGGTCCTTGAGGAACCAGCAGCCCCTTGCCTAGGCGTGCTCTGCGCTTATCCTCATCTGGCATTTCTCACTCACTGGCTTCTTTTTATTCTTTTCTCGCAGTTTACAAATTAGTCAGCTTTGCCCAGCGAGGGAGAATTAATTCTTACAGTGAAACACCTTTTTTTTTTTTTTTTATTCCCTTTTTTTTTTTTTTAAGCATCTAAAAACAGCTTTTCATTCCCCTGAAAGCAGCTGGGAGAGCTCCGAGACGAACCCAGACACCTTGTCACACTTGCAGAGAGCTGCAAAAACAGTCTGCTTCCCGCTTGCTGGGCTGGTAGCAAGAAATTTTCCTGTCTGGGCTTAAAGGCAGTGTCTGGAAAGCATCTGGGGAGGTCAGGGCTGGCTTGCTGGTGGCACAGAGGCTGGGGATGGTGCTTTTTGGCAGGGTCACTTCTTAGACCTGTCCGGCTGGTGTACGGAGCTCCAGCTCCGGGACCCAAGGGATGGGGAGGTGGGGGAAAGATGTTCCTGCCTCCTTGGAAATGGAATTGTGTTGTCCAAGAGGGGCCACAACATGGGGCTGATCTTGCAAAAGTGCTGAGCATCCCCCTCCACGCAAGGGAGTGCAGCCACTATCTGCACCCCTGCAACATCCCATGAGCCTCCTCCCTTCTCCTGACACCGGGGAGCCCCACTGAGTCTGGAAATGGGCAAATCTGGGCTGAAAACTCTTCTGCTGAGCTGTTGGGGTTTAAATGAACTTGTAAACTGGGACTGCTTTAGCAGGAAACTCTGAAACTGCTTGTCCAAGTACTGACATTGCCACCTTTATGAGGGTCTGTTGGGCCACAGGAGCAGATGATGGCCCCAAAGCCACCCCTGGGGACACGGATGGGGTGTCCCAGGTGCCACATTTTCACTTCCATGGCCTGGCATCCTCTGAGCAGCCAGGAGCATGAAAATATCTCGTGGGATAGTTCTCAAGGTGAGAAGCTCGTGGTCGACAGCACTTGGAGATATGCCTGTCTGTGAGCCCATCCCCCCATCCTGCACATCCCTCTGGGTCTGAAATGGGGGAAAAAATCAGTAAGAAATCCCATTTTGGTCCAAACCCCAGGTGGGGTAGCTTTTCATCCATACCCCTCCTTCCAGGCAGGATTAGGAGGGACTGTGCAAGACATATGACAAGATCCAGCTGTTGCTGGAGGCACAGCACAGGGGTTTCTCCTACGTCTGCAGCCAATGGCAATGGGGAGGCGAGCGTGGGGTGCCCAGTGGGGTTACGGTGACTTGAGTTTCAGTGTCCAGCCATCTTCAGAATAACTAACCCTGAAGATGTGCACGGAGCTAGTTGCAAGCTTATCAGCTCCCTAATTTGGCTGGCAACTAGTCCAAGCAGGAGGCATGGGGTCAATGCCACCAAAGTTGTTGGTCCTGCATCACCTTAAGCTGCCTTTGAAATTGTGTTCTGGGACTGGGGAGAGAGGCTGCAATGAAATCCTCTCTCCTCTCCATCAGCTGCAGCAGGACTAAGACTATCAATGCTGGACTTTACCTGGTTGAGATATTGGGATGGGTGTCTTCACCCTGCAGCAGTAGCAGGGTGAGGGATGGCAAACCACCAGCAGTCCCCCGTGCTAACCCTTTGCTGGCCCAGCCCCAGCACCTGTTTTCTGAACACCTTAAAATCCCCACAGCTGCTCCAATTTATGGCATTTTCCTACCTATTTTCTCATCATGACTTGCAGCATTTGACAGCTAGATCTGGCACCTGCTACAGCATTGCCTGGAGCCATCGGCTTTGCCGTGATGGGTCAAGTGACCCAGAGAGAGGGAATTATATATATATATAAAGATAGGAGATAGAGATGTCATTAGAGAGAAGCTGGGAACTGGGAGTGAACCTCCAGGCCCATTTTTTTGTGGATGAAAGGAGCTTACTTCACTGAAGGGTGTTATATTCAGATTCCCATTTAGGCTTCTCCAAGTTGTACAACAAAAGGAATATTAAATGATCTTGCAAAATTTATGTTACAAATCAATGTAACCTGCATAAATCAACCCAGCTGAAGCAAGAAGGTAAGGTTTGGGTTTTTTTTCCAAGTGTCTTGCTGTGACAAAGTCACTGCTTTAGAAATGAAAGATGCTGCATCCAGCTGGATAGAAAAATGTCACGCCTTCAGCCAGGTTCATGTCCTTGCTCCCTTTTCTTTCCATGACTGAGTGAAGAAGAAAACACTCTTCAACTTTGTGCGTGAAGTGAGCTGCTTAGAGGGCTAGTGAGGTTGCACACATTGCTCAGAGTTAGAACTTCTTGTGAACGTAGGCAAACGTGCAGGCAAGACTTGGGACAGCAGGGATGGTGGGACCTGGGGACCAGGAGGAAATCTGTGGTCAAAATCAGGATAGGACAGCTGTCTTGGAGACCCCTTGAGTTCTCCAGGTAAGGAAATCAGCTTTGTGCTGTCTCAAGCTTGTTTTGCCCATGAAGTTTTTTCCCAAAAGCATTTATGTGTGCAGGATATGATATTATGAAGCAGACTAGTATGAACACCCTGCTCCAAAGGTCCAATGTGGGTGGATGTCTCTCCCTCCAGGCTTGGACCTGCAAAGACTGCACATGAGATGAGGCTGAAGCGTGGTAGACAAGAAATAGGTGGAGAAGATCCTTCTGCTGATCTATGTGTGCAACGCAGAGGCTGGAGAGTGCATAGTGGGGCAGCAGGGTCCCTCCTGGCCCTGAGGGGCATTTCCAGGGAGGACCTTTCCTCTTGGCATCCGGCAGTGCTGATCTCATCTCTGCTCTCCAGTATAACGAGCATGTTTGGAGGACCTCTCTCTGGACAGAGTACCAGCAAGGCTTTTGTGAGATGCTCCTGGTCTTCCATCTCCTGGTTGAGAGGGAACATGAGGTCTATTGGCTCTTCCAGTTCTTTCTCCAGAAAACAGTAAGTTTCTGAGAGCTTATTCCTTGGGTCAAACAGTCCAGGTAGTGAAATTCCATAATTGCTTTTGGCCTGATGTCCTCCCACCCTGGGGGAAAGTCACCTACAGCCTTCACCTCCCCTCTGTCCCCCACCAGGCATGGTCCCTCTTTCTGGCCACCTGTCCATGTGCATCAGCCCTCATTCAACTTGCCCAGGCAGTGCTGATCCCTGAATAGGATGGAGTTGTACTAAAGGAGTCAAATCCCCTGTTATGAAGGCTCTGGGTTTTGTGGCTATGGACAAGTTGGGCCACAGGAGCTTTCCCTGCCCTGGGTTCCTGCTTTCCGTGTCCCCTGGGAGCACAGCTATGTGTGGAGAAGTGTTTCATCATGCTGAAGACCTCGGTTGCATTTATGGATTCCACTTTTGCAAAACACCCGGATGAGTCCCAAGCCTCCTCAGCATTGCCACAGACATAGCAGTAAATACTCCCATATATCCAGCAGCATCATTTAGAAAGGATGCCAGCAAAGGAGGGTAAATATTTACACAGCAATTGGTGTCACCTAAACCTGCTAAATATACTGAGGACATGGGTCATGGCAACTGACCAGAGGGTACACATCTTGTCTCTCCTGAGATGGCTCCATGACAAGACTCTGGAAGACCTTAGCACTTACTCTTCTGAATTCATCTCCTTCACTCTGTAAATTGCATGAAGAAGGAACTGAAGCTGAAACCATTGAGCTCCCCCAAGCTTTTCTTCCATGGGCCAACCCTTTTCATGTCCCGCTAACGCTGCTTGGGCAGAAAATGTTCCCTTTCCTTCAGGTTTAACAGCCTGATTTTCTCTGGCCAGGTTAGCTTTTACCTCCCATCCCAATGGCTCGCAACTGGTCCTCTTTGCCCTTAAAATACAGCATTGCCTCTGCCCCAGGGTTTCCTTTTATCATCTTTCAGAATGAAAAGTCCTGCAAGTTATTCACTCACTAGTCTCCTGTTTTGGCTTCTCCTTCCAGTCCTTTGACAACGTCTGGAGGCTGTGGGAGGTGAGTAGGTGATAAGATCCCATCCTTGGTCACCCCTACCTGTACTGCATCTGCCCAGGCACCCTGAGTATTGGGTGTCCAGCCAGCCCCATCCATCCGCAGCTCCTGGTCCACAGGAAGGAGAGAGGTCCCTCTTCTTGCAGCTCATCCCTCAGACCCATTCCCATTCCCCCATGGCTTTGATTATCTCAATTAATATTTGCACAGACTCTCTCCCCACACTCACCCGTCTCGATGAAGCCTGTGCAGCAAGTGTTTGTTCTCATTATCCTCTGGCTGATGGGGGATCACCTCTACAGAGGCTTCTGTGACTCAAAGAGGTCCCTGAATTGCAAATTTCTTTTTCTGAAGGAAACCGTCAAAACCAAAACGTGGAGTCCCCAAACCTACCCGTGTGTGTGGGCTGTGTCTGTCCCTCTGACTGTTGTGGTCTGTCCCAGGTCTATAAGATGGGACCGGTTTGAGGTCTTTCAAGGAGGAACATCAAGGGCTTTGGATTGCTGCTTTATTTATTCTGGCTTATCAGGGAGTTTAATTCATATCTGTGGGTCTGGTAATCTGGGTTTGAAGACTTTGCCTGCAGGCTTCTTCTGATGTTAACTGCCCCTCCCCATGCCCCTCTCTCACCCATCCCCTAAGATTTACCTGACAGTGAAACTCTGCTGAAATTTCCAAGTGCTTGTGGCTTAGATAGTATATGATCAGGTCCTGTGGGAGAACAGGTCAGGGATGACATCCTTAAGGTGAGTGGCAGGAGTGGGGAAAGGGAAAAAAAATGAGGGGAAAAAGGGGAAAAATACAGGAAAATGGAAAAATAAAAGGGGGGGGGGAGGGAAGGGGAAGAAAAGAAAAAAAAAAAAAGAGGGGGTGGAAGAAAAAAAAGGGGGAGGAAAAAGGAAAAAAAAAAAGGAAAAGCTCCCCTCTTTCACATTGCAAAGGGCTGGACGGGCTGATCTTCCCCAGCACTGGACAAGTTCTCAACAAAATAAAGAAGCACGAGGAGGAAAATTGCTTCTGAATCGGAGTATGGTGATGTGCTGTACTATGGCTGTTTCCCTGGAGATGGAGATGTCCATCTCGGAAGGGAGTTCCGTGTGCTGCCCATGTCTCAACCCCCTGGCTTGGCCCCACTTTGGTACCCCACCCTATGTGATGCTGGGTGGCATCTCCCAGAGCCCTCTTGCTTTTTCTGTCTTCTTGTGGTCAGGTAGGTCATGCCAGCATCAAGGATCTAGGGAACTGATAAATAGATTCCAAACTGCTAAGATTTATCAGTCTTTCTTTTTTTTACAGATAGGGAAACTGAGGTAAACAGCCACCATGCACCTTGCTGTGGCACAAGGGAGGACTGGATTTTGCAATCTCCCCAGAAAGCAAAAGTCACCAAAGAGCCATAAAGGGTTAAAGAGGGAGAAACAGAAACTCCAGCTAGTGTGAGGAATTCATTCATCCTCAGCCAGGCTGGCAGGTGGAGCAGAAAATCTGCCGATATATTCAAGGTCCTAATAAGTTTGGGAGCGTCCAGTGGCTGGTCATACGGAGCCGCCGCCGCTGAACGGCTTTTATCACTCCAGACACTTCTGCTGACATGGAGCAATTTGTTTTGCAAAGGCTGCTCCCTGGACAGGGATCAGGGGAAGGCTGAGCTAATGCTGCCTGACATACTTCGTTTAGGAGATAAGATGAGGCGGGGAGGAGGAGAGGAAAGCTAGGAAAGCCTCTGGGGAGGAAAGCCCTCCCACACTGAGAAGGGCAGCGCAAAGGTGTTGCGATGCTGGTGGTACCCAACCCAGGATACCAGTCCAGGGCCATCCAGGATCCTAAAAGTAGCAGCTCCCAGGTTCCAGCAAAGAAGAGCTGGCAGAGTTGAGGGTGCTTTGTTATTATTTTGTTGGCCTGGGACATTTTACAAGGCAGAGCATGATGGCAAAGCACAGATGTCCCTCTCCATCTTCATGAGACACTTTATCCCTATATGTTTTAAGCCAAATGTTGTTCTCCAGCTGAAACCGAAGAGATTTTTAATGCTTATCATTTTAGATGGACAGGGTATTCATTAGGGCAAAAATTGTCTTGCAGAAGGAATTCATTGCTTGCAGTGAGGGCGAGAGGAGATAGGGAAGGCTGAGTAATATAGTCATGTCAGTGCTGTCTTAGTTTGCAGTGGTGCTTCTGCAAAATGAGGGACAAAAGGTGATCCCTGCAAAAATTCAGATCAAATCAACATGTATTTATTTACTCAATTCATTTCACTCCATAGCTAAAATCTAGGAAAATCTCAGCCTTGTTTTCCCAAATGTAATTGCAGAGGAGGAGGGTTGGCTGTGTCACCTGAGCATTCCCATCCCACTCCCCATCCCAGCTTGGAGGGTGGTGTGGGTTACTGGAGCCCGCAGGGTCCCTGTCCCCTTTTGCCACCCTGATAACCTGACAAATCCCCTTCTCCTACACAAGCAGCCACCTTTTTTGCAGAGACACCAGCCCTAGCAGCAGCAGACAGGAGACATTTCACCTCTCTTCACTTGCCATCAAGTACCCAGATGTACCTGCTCCCTCCTCATGATGATGCCATGGGCACCAGCTCCCAATTCATCTCAAACCAACCAAGGGATTGTTCTGCAATGAATTTGCTAGGTTTAATTATACCACGTCCCTGCTGAGATTTTTAACAAGATTATGCTTCCTGAGCCTTGCTGTTTCACTTTCTCCTCCTCCTCTTTCCTTCCTGTTTCAAAGCATGCAGCAGGATTTGGTTTTGGGGTTGTTTTTTTGGGGTTGTCTTGCCCAGGATGCTGGTGAGCAGGAACGAGCAGTGGCAGCAGCTCCATCCCTGGGGACGGGGGGGCATGGGGGAATGCTTCCCTTGGGAATTGCCCTTCCCTAGGTGATGCCTGAGCTCCTGCACCGGGCTCAAGAGGCTGCTTTTCCATGGGCAATGTTGCCTCTGGTTTCACCGGGAGGGTGGGAAGGTGAAACACACTGGAGATGGTGGTGGGACCTGGTTTGTGGAGATTGGGCTGGTGCTTGGTGGCTCCTTTTCTGCTGCAGAAGCAAACTCCCTCCGCGCTGGGCAGGAGGGGACAAGGCTGCTGGTCGACTCTCACCTGATCCCTGAGACAGATGCTGATCCGCTGGCACTCAGCCAGCGGCCCTGGCCCCGAGCTGAGACTCTCCAGGGTGGCACTGGGTTGTTTGGGGTTCTCCCTGTGTCTCTGCTTGCTGTCCCATCCCCGTGCAGCCTCCTGACATTGGCAGATGCAACGGGAGACATCATCGTGCCTGGAGAGGAGGCAGCAAAGCCTGAGCTGGAGCTGGGGACTCGGGGGGGGGGGGGGGGGGAAGATCAAAAATGTCTCAGCAGCAGGTTTCTCTCCAGCCCTGAGAGGTATTTAAATGTTCTCACACCGCAAGTGATGGTGTTCCTACAGCAACAGAGAAATAGCTGCCTTGATTTCCCTGAGGCCGCAGAGGTGAGGAGCCCACGTGCCATTGGGCAGTACCTGAAGCCAGGGTGGGATGGAAGGGAAGGAGCGTGGTGGCACAGATGGGGTTTGTGGTTGGAGAAGGTCATGATGGTGCTTTTCTCCATCATGAGAGGGGCAGAGAGTTTGCTCTGGGAAAGCCCCAAGACCCGGTGGGCTCTGCAGCATGGGTAACAAGGTGCTGGCCATGTTTCGGGGTGATTCACCACCATCATGGGCACCTCAGCATCCAGACAAGCACCGCACCAAAACGGGAGCTCTCAGCTTGTAGAAGCATTAACCCAGGTCTGGGATGCTCGCAACCCATCATTTCCTTGCCAGAAACAGGGGCCGCGTACCTGAAACCTCATTGTCTTACTCTGGATTATATATTTTCCCCTGTTGTATCTGTTATCTATCCCTACCCCTCTCTCTGCAAAGCTTGTCTTTCTTAACTTGAATAAAGTGATTTCTGCATCCATCTGGTCCATGATAGATCCACATTGGCCTGGCTGTGCCCTCAGCATCCCACCCAGAAAACCCCAGCTCATCTTTCTGGCTGTTTCAAACTTTGTTCTGCCGGCCTCATTGAATGCTTCTGGGTATTTAGCAGAGTATAAATTGCTTTTATCAAAATGAAGCCAGCTTGGGCTTGCAGCAGAAATTCCCCGACCTCCTAGGTTGTTTTTTTTTTTTTTTTCTCTGTAGGATTAACAAGGCTAGTCAATAAACGTGAGCCGATTTGGGGCTGATGCTATTCTGGGCTGGGTTTAGATGCCGTGGCACGGGTGGACGTGTGGCTTCGTGGCATGAGGCGGCTTTTGCAGGATAAATGAGACCATATTGATAATCAGCCTTGTACCAGCTGGGAGCTAACACTGCTAAATGGTTTAAAGGGGACGAGTGTTTTGCTTGCAAAAGGCCTTTTTTTGGGGTGCTGTTGTTTTTTGGGGTGATGAGAGCTTGCTTTGGGTCCCCCACCTGCTCCCAGTGCAGGTAAGAGGAGCCACAGCATCATGTTTCTTTGCACCTGAGACATATCCTTCCCCATGGTGACAAAACACCTCAGTCCAGCAATTGCCCATACTTGACCTCTGCATTTTCAGGGCTGCAGGGATGCTGCTGGGGACCAGTTTGCACAGTTCCCTTCATGCTGCTCTTTGCAGACGGATACATCTGCTTACAAGCTACCCCTCTCTCACCATAGGACCAGGGAACGATCCACCCTTCCTGTAGACGGACACTGCAATGGGGTTAAACCATCCTTCCTAGCTCCTCCTCAGGCCAACTGGGTGCCCCCTCCTTAATGAGGGGCAGGGCTGTCGTGGGGGGAGCTTGGGGGGCATCAAATACAGGGATTGTCTCCATTCCTTCTCTCCAGGGGTGACACCACGTAATATGGTCAGGTTCAGCCCATCCCTGCACACAGAAGTGGGTCCCTAGGGTGGGACAGGACAGGACGGGATGGTATAGGATGGGATGGGATGGGATGGGAGTGGCTAAGGATGCTCAGCACTCAGAGCAAGGGTGTGTGCGAAGGGAGAGGATGGATGCTACATCTTTGTTCCTCTGGGCCCACTCAAGGTGTCCACATGTTCCCTTTTCCTCCCCCTCTCTTTTCCACAGGGAGGGAAACTGAGGCACAGCAAGGGCCAGTGCCCTCCAGCTTTCCAATTCTTTCCTCCAAGACCAGTGAAGACAACTAGAAACACTGGGAGCTGCTGGGACTGTTTCAAAGGGGAATAGGGGCACCTGGAAGATTCCACCTGCTTTACTTCTGCTTCCCAGGGATGAACAGCTGGAGGAAACACCTCCACCATGGGGCAAAGATGTGGCAGCTCCCAGGAGCGTGGGGCTAAGGATTTGGGTTTGGAGAAAAAAAAAAGGTGCTTGTGCCCCCCCTGAAAAATCCCCAAACTATTGTGGTTGGGGGTTTTTAGCTCCCATTTCCCAATTCCTTCTCCACAAGCACACATGGATCCAGAGCTGTTGTTTCCATTTCCTCATCAAAAACAAAGCGAATAAGCAGATTTATATGGAATTTCCACCTCTCCCCAACCCAAAAGCCAATTTCTCTTTTTTTCCCCAGACAGTTCTTGTCGCTTTTTCAATTGCTCCTAATGGAGATGTCCATCATGGAGTGCGCAGGCGAGGACATTAACCCAGATATGATTTCAAGCAGGAAGGGATGCATTAATGACCATTTAAACCTGTGTACATAGCTGGTCCAGCCAAAGATGATGGGCTGATTTCTCTTGCTTTCCTGACAGGCAAATTTTTTTTCCTTCACTTTTAAACTCAGCCATGTGCAGGGCTGAGGTTTTCAGCCTGCTCAGGCCAGCTTCAGCCTTGTTTTGGCTGGTGGAGAGGATGAGTATCATGGTGACATGCATCCAGACTCATAGTGAGACCTCTCACCCGTTCCTCCAGGAGAGATTTCATCCTGCAGATCTTCTGCACCAAATATTACAGGGGAAAAAAAAAAAAAAAAGAAAAAAAAAAAAAAGGCAGGTCTTCCTAGATGGGAAGGGCAAAAAGGAGCTGGGTTTTGGGTTTTGTGTGTAAAACCAGGGCTAACCCACACTGAGCATCCCTCCAGCCTTGACTGGAGCAAAAAACCTTTTTATAAGAGTAAGTGCAGAGGTCCTAATGTTGCATTATATAGCATAAAGCAGAGTAATACTCAACCAATTACACTAATGCTGCTTATTTGCTCTTGTTACAGAGAGTAATTGCTCACCCAGAAGCTATTAAATTAGATAAGAGCAGAACAAACAAAACTATTCATTTTATTCACTATATATTTATACACCTACCACTCCAGAGTGTAAGCAGCCACCGCTCCCTGGGTGTTAGCTATTCCACTTGTGAGCCAGACAAAGACATTTGTCACGGCTGTGGGTGGTGTTTCTCCCTTTAAAGCGGCTGTAGGAAGACAAAGGATGTGTTGGGGTTTATTTATCTTCCCTGCCATCGTCTCAGGTTCCTACTGGTGGTTTTGGGGTTTCTTCCAGGCAAGGGGGAGAAATGAGGCACAGGGGAGCATGGCCACAACCCCACCATTGACTATGGTGAATTAAATGAGGGTTTTGGGGGATCCCATTGCAAGCATGTGCCATCCTGTCGGGGTTTGGAGACAATCCTCTGCTGGTGGCAGCTGCCACCACTGTCCCAGCCTACCCAGGAGGGGCTGGGCAGCTGTGGGCAGGAGGGCAGCGATGGGTTAAACTTGGGGAAAATATTAATTACCTGATAGCAGCCAGAAGGAATAAAGGGTGAGGATGAGGAGAAAGAATAAGAAGACCACAAAGAAGAGGGTGATAGGTGGCTCTCTTGGGCTGAGCTGGGGTTGAGGTGTCTGAGACTCTCCCAGTTCACAACTGGGCTGTGGCTGAGGCAGCTGTGGCCTAGAGACAGCTTTGCCCTGTCTCTACACTGCTCAGGATACAGCCCTGGCTCCTGCTCCCTGCTTGCAGCAGCCCAGGACCGGGATGAAGCTGTGGTGAAGCCGCTGGTCCAGCTTACAGTGAGCATTGCATCCTCCTCCTCCTTGGGGTCCCTCAGGGGGGCTGCAGTACCCTGACAAGGGTCCCCTTGTTAAACTGGCTCATATAACTGGTGTTACTGCCGAGAGGGAGATGGTCAGGGTCCTCAAGCCAGTGACTTGCTTTGAAATGTGCTGCTGCACCCGTGGAGGGGCTGGGGGTGCCTGGAGAGCATCAGTGGGGGAGTCTGCACCCCCTTGGGACACGGCCAGCATCATTCCCCAGAGCGGCATGGCAAAATTCAGCTGCTTTATTTAGGTTATAGACGCATCCTATAAATAACCCACTCCAGAGAAGTCTGCTGCAAACAACATGCTTTAAAAAACATGTTATTATCCACTCTGCCTCCCTAATTAATTCCATCTCCTGCCATCCATGAGCAAAGCCCACAGGGTGCCCAGCATGTGTGCTGGGGTGGGACCCCTGCGAGGGTGCTGGGAGCCCTGGGGAGGGTGCTGAGACCCCCGGGGTGATGCTGAGACCCCTGACTGATGCTGTGGGGATGGATGGTTTTTAGGCAGTGGGTGGTTTTTAGGCTGCCGAGGCTGCCATCTGCTGATGCCAGGACAGTTGAGCCACCTCGGGTCACCCCTTCTGGGCACGGAAACCCTCGATGCTTGGATTAAGATTTAAAAAAAAAAAAAAAAAAAAAGGTATTTGCCCATGGGAATAGTGTGTTCGTGTTATTTTAGGGTGTTGGTTGGCTGTTGGGGATAATGGGCAGAGCCAGGGAGGGCTGGCCTTCAGCCAGGCGCTGTTGGCTTTGCTTGGTCCCTGGGTGCTGCCATGCTGGACATCATTAACAATGATGGTGTGTTGGTGGAGGATAATGGGTCTGGGGGAGCGGAAATGTTTTTTTTTTTACCTTGTGGAAATCAACAGAGCAATGTTGTGAAGGTAGAAAACCTGCCCGAGGGCTCTGCTGGCTGGTTGCCATTGGGGTGCTTCTCCTGCGTGGCTGGGTGCATGCAGCCCTGCCAGACCCAGTGGTGCACCCATGGCTGCTTTGATGCCTCCAGGTGGGACGATGCTGGAGAAAACCTCTACCCTGGCTTCCCAAAGGAAACTTTAAAGCCTTTTTTTTTGCAGGAGCAGCTGATAGCTGCTCCTGACCCTCTGCCCACCTTGTGCAGTGCTGGATGAAGATCTCCTCTGCCCCTGAATCCATCCCTGGACTCAGACATCCAGCTGTGACCATGGGAGCAGGGGAAGCTGGAAGGGAAGGACTTCAGAGCTGTGGAGGGTGATGTCCCTGGTGATGTCCCCCATCTTCCCTGTCTGGGATAAGTGTTGTCCCCCAGTGAGGGCTGTCTTCCACTTGAGGACCATGACGGTGACCAGGCTCAGGAGATCAGAGAATAATGCCCTTTGGGAAGGCTAGCAAAAGTGAAAAGCTTCTTGGCTTGCAAAAGTGAAAAGCTTCCTGACTTTACTCTCACCTCAAGGAATGTGGTGGGTTTTCCCAATTTAGCGAATAGCCACATTGGGTTGCAAAGCATTAAAGCAATCCAAAAGGGCTGGAAACCCAAGGCAGCAGTTTTGAGGAGATAAGAGAGGGAACATTCCTCATGCAGAATCATGGAGATTTGGGTGATGACAACTTTATTCAGTTTACAAGAGCTAAGAGAAACCTCTGGCAAAATGCAGGCGCTCCTGCACATGTGCTGGAAGCAGGCAGCCCTGCAGATTAAAAAGATGTTTCTCCCAGTCACCTTTATTATCCCCAGTGGCTGGTCCTATGCTGAAGGTTAAATTGAGCTCCCAAGAGAGGTCTCAGAAACTGTATTTCTCCTCCCCTGGCTTTGGCTCAAAACCCTGCCACTCTGGATGGGCTGCTCAGTGTGGGTTAGACTGGGACCGGGTGCCAGGGATTTGGGCAAAGCCATGGGTCCTGCCAGCTTCACCTGCCTGTGGCTGAGCCTGCAGGCTGGATGCTGAGGGACAGCATCTCCTGGGAACAGTGGGTTTCTCATCCTCTGGGGAAAGAAACCCCCTGGATCTGCATCCCAAGCTGCGCTTGGCTATAAAAAAACCCAAGGCAACATTATTGAAGGACTTTTCTGACATGTCTGATGAGGCTGGCAGGCAAAAAGGGATGCGAATCAGAAGCAAGTTAATTATAAGCTCTGTTAGGAACACGGAGGGAAAATAAAATCACCTGTAATTGCTAACTGTGACAGAGGAATGTCAGTGTAGAAAGCACGGAGCCCTGCAAGGGTTCAAAAATACTGGGAAACTATAAAGCAAGTTAGGGGACAATGTGTTTGGAGAAGAACCACCATCCCTTTCAGACCCTCCCTAGTCATCTCTGGGTCAGGTGTGGGTTGGGGAAGGAGCTGGCCAAGCCCAGGCAAGGTGGTGGCAGGGCTGGGACCTCCCTACTCCATCCCATAGATTTCTCCATGTAATTGCTCTTGAATTTTGCATTATTTGTGATATTGCCCAGGTTGGAGAGAAAGAAGGAAAAGAACCACCTCAACTGAAGCTTGATCTTTAGTTTTATTACCCCAGACCATATGTTTTTCCCCATCGTTTCTTGCCTTGCTGCCTCAAGACCAGCTCTAGGAAGTAGCTTGCACAGCCCTTGTTCAGCTTTGAAACTCCTTCTCACGGGATGCCATCGCCAGACAAATTCATGGAGGAAAAAGGCTTCTAGGGAAAAGATTCAAAAAAATCCTCTGCCACTAACTGCTGAAGGATATATAGCATCACTTCATGCTCTCTCTTCCCCTGTACCTGCCCTGGGAAAATAGGAATATAAAGCCTGGGGGGATTTTTGTGGGGCAGCAGGGTTTGGCAGGTTCCATGGCTGGGGCTGCAGCTGGGATGACAAATCCACCTTTTCTCTGGCTTAGAATTACCCTGCACTTAGAATCAAGAAGCGAATGGTTGAACAGGGGATTTTGAAGACATCAATTGTAGCAGCTGACCTCCGTGGCTGTCAGCAGCTGGCAGAGAAGAAGTTAAGGGCCTGTTTACACCCAGTCAATGAGTATTTCAACGGAGGTGCAGAGATAAAAGTAATAAAGTGCCTTCTATTTAGGTTGGTGGATAAATGAAGTTTCAAACACATTCCTCTGCTGAAAGTGCTTACGGGCTCTGGCTGGAGAGTTCGGATGAGTTATGTGGAGGAAGGTGCTCACTGTGTTTCCTTGACTGCCAGCTCCTCCGTCTGCTGATGGATGCCAAAATACTGGGTGGGATTTGCTCAGGTCGCGGTGTGAGGGTACCCTGTGCCAGCCAGGGGAAAGTTCCCCATGCCTCAGTTTCCCTTCCAGCAGCCCAGGGCAGGAAGGTAAATGCAGAGCCACCCACCCAGGCATGGGGGTGAAGGGATGGAGCAGGAGACATCCCAGCTCCCCTGTAGTCCATCCCAAAGGGCGACTGAGACCTGGCACACTCATAGCATTCAAGGCCTCTTGACTGCCTCCCAGTGATCAGAGTGACATGCAGAACAGTCATTTTGACTATTTCCTTTTAATCTTATTTTTATTTTTTTTTAATCTTGGTGAAAGGAGGTGATTCCTCTACAGCAACAGTACAAGCAGGTTTCCTTGTCCAGTGAGGCTGTAGCATCTCTAAGTTTGGCTGATTTTGTTGGAAAATTAATAGCAACAAACTGTCTCTGGCAAGGAGGCATGGTTGTCCTTGTCCTCTGTCACCGGCTGAGCTGGAGGGCCTTAGTCCCGTCCACTTGTCTCCATAGCACAGGGGTTGAAGAGATGGGGGATGTTGACCTTGCTCCTGTGGCTTGGTGGTCCTTGGTGTGGTGAGAACTGGGGAAAAGGGTGGGATTTCTGTCATAAACTGTCAAAAATTGCTTGTGGGAAAAGTCTGTCATTCCCCAAAACAACCTGTTTTGGGTCAAAGATTCAAGTTCAGTTAAATTCCCCTTTTTCTTCCCCACGTTTTCCCTCATCTAGCTGACTTGAAAAATCAAGTCAGTCCTGGAAAATCCATATTAAAATGGAGGCAGGAAAATCCTGGGAATGAGTTTTTGGGTCAGTTTGACATGGATGGAGCCAGAGGAGCCATGCCCCATTAATAAGATGGCACCCAATCACTCAAATGACTGGTTATTCCAAATTTTCTAAAAATAATAGTAATACGTAACTAATGTTTAAGTAATTAAGTTGCTACATAATTCAGTCACTTGGGAAAGAAACAAATTCACCATATTGGTAATTATTTCTGCAAAGGGAAAGCAGAATGGACAGGTTGAGGGTTTAACTTGAAATTTGGGGTTTGAACCCAGCATGGAGGTACTGAAGCTGTGCTGGGGGCTTGCCCCAGGCCAGCGCTGCCTCAGTTTCCCCAGCACCATGGCTTCACCTTGCCCTCTTTTTGGGAGCCCCCCTGAGATGCCCCCTGCTCCGGTGCTGGATACAGGCACCCACATCCACCCCCATGGGACTCTTATAGAAAGAAGGAAGAAAAAAATGGTTCAGGGCATCCAGCCCCTCTGCCCCCTTCTCCCACCCCACCTTTGGAAGGAGTTTCCGTGGGGCTGGGGTGAGAGAAGCCACTGCAGGGGTGGCTGTCGCCATCGCTGTCACCCCGTGGCACCGCAAGCGTGGGCTGTTGGCACCATCTAGTGGGGGTGGGACCCCCCAATACAGCGGGACACAGCCCCTCGTGTCACATCTTGGTGGCTCAGGGTCCTGCTTTGGGACTGATCCCCTCTGGCCACCCCCTTCCTGCGTCCTCTCTGGGGATGCTGAACCCGCGTGGGGACAGTGGGGATGGGGGGGGTGGGACCCCTCATGTCCTTACCCCTCCCCTTTAAGGGTTATGGGTCTGGCAGCCTGTCCCCTCAGCCACCACATCCCGGTGGCATCTCACGGCCTGGGGAGTGGGACTGTGTGCGGAGCCACGCAGGACCCCCACCCTTGAACCAAAACTATAGGGGACTCCCCCTCATCATCCCTCCCTGCCCCACACAGGGGTGGGGGTAACCCTGTCCCCCCCTACATCACAGCAAGCCCTATCCCTCCCCAAAATCCTGGCTGTGTGCAGGGCTGGGGTGATGCCGAGGGGAGCGACCTGCAGCCAGCTCCCCGTGTCCCCGTCCCCACTCATGACAGGCAGCCGTGGGGCCGTGGGGATGTGGGAGGAGGAGGTTAGGCCAGGCTTTCCTTCCTGGCCAGCGCCGCGCTGCCTATTACATCAACTCTGGTATTTCCAGTCCCTGCGGGGAGAAGGGAGGAGCGCGGGCGGGAGCAGGGGGAGCAAGGAAAAGCAAAGAAATATTGGGGGATGCAGAGAATTGGGGGGTCCCACGGTGGGGATTCAGGTCCTCCGGTAAGACCCGGTGCTGGGATCCCCTGTGGTCAGGCTGGCCTTGGCCCCCGGCCTTCATCCTGGCTCCATCCCCAGCTTTGGGGCTGGGAACGAAAGCGGCGGGAGGGGGGGAAAAAGGGGAAAAGGAAAAATCTACACGTGGAAAACACACGTCCCTACGGCCGGGACTTAAAGCAACAGGAAAGTGCGGAGTGGCACAAGGGCCGCTCTAGCAACTGGGGGCTGGCAGGGGTTGGGGTGTCTGCTCCAGCTTTTGGGGTGCTGCCTCAGTTTCCCCAGGGTAGAAAATGGAAGGAAAGCTGTTGAGATGCTTTTTCCCAGCCTCATTTCTGCCCTGAAATAACCCCCTAATGATGCCAGGATGGGGTTGTGGGGCTGTAAAAAGGCAGGTGGGGGGTTCGGGGGGACCCAGGGAGGATGAAGTGGCGAGGCCCCGGGGCTCTGGTTGCACAGGCCCTTCATTTGGTGATGTGGAGGAGGCGACAGCCCCGGACTGGTGATGGTTTTGGGGTTTGCATGGGCCAGATCCAGCAGGCAGCAGGGTTGGGGAGACCCTCAGATTCACTCCTCAGGTCTCCCCTTTTTATTTAATATTTCCACACCTAAGTTACCAATCAGTCTCTGGTTTTATTTCTCCCTGGAGCTTGTTAAAAATATATTGTGCAGTATATTGTCCTCACTGGGGATACAATATCAAGGGAAAAAAACCCAAGTTGTCACAAAGAGACAAATTCTGGGGGAAAGCTCCAATTTTTTGGCACAGTTTCCCCTTTGAAACATATCAAAAGCTTTCCTGAAGGAGTGAAGGTGCTTGTCCAGGCCCTCACCCTGGTATCAGGTCTCCAAGTGGGATGGCCACTGTTGTGAATTTGGGTTCCTTTGTGGGAAAATGGGGTCCTTCTGAGCAGTGGCAAGGGGCAGGATTGCATCGTGTTGCCCCATCAAGCCGACCCCTATTTTGAGGTATTGCCTAACACTAAAACCCATGGAATTCAGCCCAAATATTGAAGGCACGTGTCATGCCAGGGTTTTAAAAGAGTGTAAAAAAGCAGAAATTTCAGGTTTTCATCCCGAGTGGATGCCTTTTGCTTGCAGTCAGCACCTTGCAGCCTTCGCCCCAGCTCCTGGGGGGCAGGATCCATGCCGGAGGCAGTTCCTAGGACCAAAACCCCGCAGGATTCGCCCCAAATTTTGAAGGTATGAAACGTGCCCGGGTTTTAAAACAGTGTCAGGAAGCCTAAATCTCAGGGTTTTTATCCCGAATGGAACTTTGCGTGCGGCCAGCACCCTGCAGCCCTCCCTCGCGGCTCCCCCGGGGCAGGATCCGTGCCGGAGGCGGGTCCTAGGACCCGGCGGCGCCGCTCCCCCCCCCCCCGCTTCCCTCCCCGCTGCCGCCGCCGCCGCCGCCGCCGCCGGGGAGCGCGGCCGCTCCGCCCGCCCCGGGAGCCGCTCCGCCGGGGCTGGGCGGCGGGCGCTGGGGGAAGCCGCCGCGGGGCCGGGGGCCGGCGGGCAACCGCTACCGGGATGGCGCGGCGGGGAGCCTGGGGGCTGTGGGCAGCGCTGGGCTGCGGGCTCTGCCTGCTGGCGGGCGGGCAGGAGCAGGCAGGCGGCGGGCAGCCGTGGAGGCAGCTGATCCAGTGGGAGAACAACGGCCGCGTTTACAGCTTGCTTAATACCGGCGCCGAGTATGTACCGGCGGGGCAGGAGAGGCCCGGAGGGAACCGGTTGCTGCTGGCGGGAGCGGTGACCGGAGGAACGGGCAGCGTCCGGCGGCAGGCACCGGCCGTCCCGCCGCGGCCGGGCTCCGAGACGGTGCGGGGGCAGACGCGGCATCCCTTCGGGTTCGGGCAGGTGCCCGAAAACTGGCGTGAGGGACCGGTGGGCGACACTACCGCCTCGCAACGGGTACGGCCTGCCGGCCGCTCGCGCCAATCCTCCTCCTCCTCCTCCTCCTCCTTCGCCTACGCCTCCGTCGGGCAGCCGGCGTACCCCCAATTCCCCTTCGCCCCCCAGTACGAGCCCTACGAGGCACCCCGGGCGTACGACGAGGCGTACACCTATTACCGCAGCACCGGCACCGGCGGGGCGGCCGTGGCTTCCGCGGCGGCAAGCGCCAGCGTGGTGTACCCCTTCCAACCCCGGGCACGCTACGAGGACTACGGGGAGGAGCAGAACCCCTATAGAGCCCAGGGTTACTACCCGGCGGCCGAACGCCCCTACGTGCCCGCTGCCCCCCAACCAGTTGATGGGCTGGACCGCCGGTACTCCCATAGCTTGTACCACGACACGGGGGGCTCACCAGAGCAGGGCAGCCAGGACTCGTACGCCAACCAGCAACCCGCCGGCCACGGCATCGCAGCAGCGGACAACCTACAACCTCCCGCCGGGACAGGGTACGGGGGCCAGTACCCACCCTACGAGCCACAGCCGCCTTTTCGGGCGCTGGAGCCTTACGGCGTTCCTCGCCCCGAGCCCTACCTGCCTGCCAGGAGCCCTGAAATGCCACAAGCTGTGCCCGATAGCCAAGCCCGGGTCAGCGTGGGCAGCGTCTACAGGCCCAGCCATGGTGGACGGGGTGAGTCTGGGGGGGACCCTGGGGCGGGTGGCAGCTCCCCAGGGTGGGATGGTGCCTGGATGTTTCATCACCTGGGGAGAAGACATCCCTGAGGTGCCTGTGTCCAGTACCAGTCGCTCTCCAAGGATGCTGCCCTGGTGCTATGGGGACAAATGTGGCCGAGGGGCTGCCAAGAGGCTGTTGGAGACCCTACATATTTTGGGAATGATGGTGCAAACCAGGGAGGAAAGGGAAGGGGTGCAAAGGAGCAAGTTCCAGTAGGGTCTGGACTTGTGGGGGGTCTGTGCCATGTCCCAGGTTGTCCTGCATTTGTGGGGTGGGTCTGTGCTGTGGGATGGGAGGATGCTGTGCTCACGGGGTGGGTCTGTGCCATGTCCCAGGCCATCCCTGCATGGGATGGCTTGTTGGGGTCACACCATGCTCCTGGGGTGGCCGTGTGACATGTCCCAGGTCATCCTGCATCTGTGGGGTGACAGCGTACTGTGGGTTGGAGACACGCCGTGTTCCTGGGGTAAGACAGTGCCGTCCTGGCTGTGTGCCCCGTGCTGGGGCACGCTCGGTTGACAGGTGGATCTGTGCTGCCTCAGCCGGGGCCGGTCGTACCCATCGCCCACCCGTGCTGGTTGCATCAAGGCTGCAGCAGGGGACCAAAGTCGCAGCAGGGACGCTGTCATTTCACATCCCACTGACCCTAATCCTGATGAAATCCTGCGGCTTTTGGCTGAGGCTTGCCGAGAGTGTTTTTGCTCCATGGTGAAATTGGAAGCAAGGCTGGAGGGTGTGAGGAGCAGCAGCCTGGGGGATCTGTTCCCTGCCTGTCCCTTGGGAAACTCATCTCAGCTGGAGCCTCTGACCCATCTGACCCCATAACCCATCCAGCCCCATCCCTGGTTTCTGAGAAAAACCCATCCCAGAGGGTTTGTACTGGGGGAAGCATTCATCCCAGCCCTGCCCCGTTGCGTGCGATCGAGTAAACACAGCGAGAGCAGCCGGGCTAGGTCAGCCCGAGGTCCATTTGGCCTCGCCGAAGATGTGTGGGAAAGAAGTTGGGGACAGGGTTTGTACAGAGAGGATCTTCCTCCTGATCTCTGCCCACCTTGCTGGGAGCAGCCGCTTCTGCCAGGCGAGGGATGGAGGGGTGAGGGATTCAGGGATGAGGGATGCTGCAGTCCCGTGTCACCTGGGGACGGCTCCCTGCAGATGACCCGAGGTGATAGAAGGAAATGGGAAGATGCCTGCCAAGCTTATCTCCTCCCAGTTGGCAAAGGATGTGTCCTTCAAGGATCCCTGGAAGCTGGGCCAGGAGGTGCTGGTGCTGTGACTCTGCCAGGGGGATTGGGGTACCCATGGGTGGGTGGACAACACTCGTTGGCCAATGAGGCCATCAACGGGACACCCACCTCTCCGTGCAGGAGCCCCTCAGTCTCCTTCTTCACATTTTTCCTTAATAAATCTAAAGAAGGGAATAAAAATCATCTCGCCAGCCCAGGGAGGTGGCTCTCTGGGGTCACCCCACTGCCCGGCCTCTCCTTCAGGTCACCTGCTGCTCTTTCCAGCCAAGGTTTGTTTGTGGAAAGCTGTCACCTCCCTGGGGGTCACCAGAAAAGCCTCCAAGCCTGTCACCTTCAGGGCCACCCTTCAGGCAGGTTTCTTAATTGGTCAAAACACTTTATAAAGCCGAATCAGATGTTAATTATGCGCCTAAGCTCTTTAAGAGCCTCCTAATCCCATGGCTCAGTCAGGAATGTGTGGCATTCCCAGCCCCTCGCTGGGGCACCTGGGGGGGTTAATTAAGCAATTAGATCCCACCTGCTTTTATGAGGGGCTTTACTGGGGTTTTCATGTGTGTTGTGGGTCATCCGCCTCCCTCCTACCAAGCCAGCCGATGAAGATGTCTTGGAAGACGAGAGTTGAAATAGTTTCCATTCCTAAATCTCTAGGTGGCCAGGCCATGGTGAAGGTAGGAGAGGAACATCTCATGTGCCTTGGCGAAGGGAGGGGGATAAATGCAGCAAATCAGGCTTCGGCAAAAAGATGGGGAGGAGACACCAAAAGTCTTCATGTCTCCTGCTCAGGACCGCTGCAGAGGACCCAAGTGTCACCCAGATCTTGCTCAGGGCCTGAATCATCTCATGCAAAGGAGGATGGTGAAAGCTGAACCCATGGCGTCTAAGCCATGGAGGCAGATAGCCCACCTCTCCTCGTGGGGTTCAGCCAAGGTGCCAGTTCCCACCGGGGCTCCCCGCCCTCGACCAACCCCCAAGGATCCATCTCCAGGGGCTTCCTCACCCTGACCCCTGCCCTGGACCCCTCCCCTCTGCTTTGCTCCATCTCCAGTGGGGTTTTTCACCTTGCCCTCATGCAAATGGGTTGCCTGGGGTTCGTTTTCGAATGGGATGGGATTTGGAAATCCCATGGGGTGATGGGGATTTTGGTACCCACTAAGAGTCGTGGTGGCTGTGATGACACCCGAGGATGCTGTCACTCATGGATGAGGCACCTGGGCCAGGAGATGACAATCTTGCTGGGAACGTCACCCTTTTGTGGGCTTGGCGGTGGGTTTGGGTTGATTTTGTTGCTGTCTTCAGGCGTTTAACAACCAACTGGGGAACCTGAGAAGATTCGGGGGGGGGATGGGGGGGATGAAGGGATGAGTCCAGAGGTGCTGGAGAAGGGATGCTGCAGGGCTGGGCTGGGCTGGAGGGGTGCATCTTGGTCGCGTGGGTTTGTCCCCACATCTTTGTCCCTGCTGCTCACAGCCACCCCCTTTGGTGGTCCCTGCATCTCCAGGGCTGGGACACAGCACTGCCGGGCACAGGGAGGCCAAGCAGCCACCCTCTTGGAAAACTGCTGGAGCTGGGATTTTTTGGCTAAGCCCAGCACACCTGCACAAACAGCGCGGTGGGGAGCAGGCCTGCCTTTTTTTATTATTCTAATTTTCACGGTGAAGAAGAAGGAAATCTTCTCTGGCAGCAACCCGGGGCAGGCCGAGGGGCGGAGGAGGAAAAACAAACATTTTCTTGCTGTGGTTGTCCCTTTTCAGAGGCGATAGTGGGGGGCTGCCAGGTCCCCTGACTTGCAGGAGATGGAAAAGTGCTGGCTCAGCAAAAAGGATCAGCGTTTGGCCAGCCCTGGATGGGGACAGTTCAGCACCCTGCTGTGATAAGGGGACATTTGGAAGGTGGTGGGGCCACATTCTGCCATCCTGTTAACCCAAACAATGCCGGAACTTGCGGTTTGACCCTTTGCTGCTGGGCCTGAGCTGAAAATCAGGCGTGAGACCCTACAATAACAATGGGGCCATCCAGGGCAAGCTCCGTCGTGGGGGGAAAATAAAACTCCCTGTTGGTAAAGGCGTCGGGTTTCTCTCTGGAGCGTCCAAGAATTTATTATAAACAACAGTGGGGAGGAAAAACTGTTTCATAAATGACAAACGTTCCTCTCACAAGCAGGACGGGGCCCAGGGGTCTTTCTCAGTCGCTTTTTTTATTATTAATTTTTTTAAGGGGGGAGAAAAAGTCTTTCCAAGCTTTTCTGATTTTCCCCCCTGGCGTGCGTGGCCCCCCCTGGGTATTACATCAGCAGCGATGACCAAGCAAGCGGGGCAGGAAACGAGCTCCAATGGAGTGACGTGATCCCTCGAGGGAAGGCAGGCCAAGAAACAAGAAGGCATTGTTCTTTTTGCCCATGGAAAAAAGGGAAAATAGGGATAAAAAAATAGGAGGGAAAAAAAAAGGAAGTGTGCTGGAAAGTGTCTGGGTGCAAGGGGAGGAGCTGGTGTGGCTGAAGCTCTCTGGTCCCCTGAAAGGGGATGGGAATGAGGATGAGGAAGGGGATGGGGATGAGGATGAGGAGACGGATGAGGACAAGAATGGGGGTGAGAATAGGGATAAAGATGGGGATGTGGATGGGGAGAGAGACAGGCATGGGGGTGAAGATGGGGATGGGTATAGGGAGGGGGTTGGGAAAGGGGATGAGGTTGAGAGGTGAGGCTGGGGCTGGGGCTGGGAATGGGGATGAAGATGGGGCTGAGGATAGGGATGGGGACAGACTGGTGAGCTTGCAGGAGGAGAGATGCTAAGCAGAGGTTGTTGTGGAGCAGGGCTTGGCTTTGCAGAGGCCTCTGAGGAGGGAAACTGAGGCACATAGTGCCTGGGGAGCATCCCCTCCGTCCTGGTCCTTCTTGAGGGGCAGGTGTGAAGGATGCTTTCCGGGTCCGTGGTCCCAGAGGAGCCTTTGGGAAGGGGAGGTGTGAAAGGGCGTTGCTGGGGGCGGTGGGGGGTGGAAACTGCCAGCTCCAGCTGGACTCCATAATGCTTTTGGAAAGCAAGGCAGCGCCCGCCCATCCCTGCAGCTGTCTGTCTGTCTGTCTGTCTGTGTGTCTGCAGCTCGCTTCGGCTTGGCCCCAAGCATGGGGCAACATTGGGAATTAAAGGAGAGGAGGGATGATGGCGCGGGGGGCCCAGGGTTTGCAGAGCCCATGCTTACACCCCTGTTTTGGGGTGAAAAACAGGAAACAGGGCAGGAAATAGGGACCACCATTTCTGGGGGTCGTGTCACCCCCCCATCCCTGGCTGCTGCGGAGGTGGGAATGGGGGGGCTCGGGGGGACCCCTATAACCTCTCTCAGGGCGGCCGGGCACAGTGGCCGGGCAGGGCTGGGTGTAATCGCTTCCAGGAGGACGGGTTGAGCAATCCTGCTGTAGGAAAATGGAGGCCTGGGATTTGCCAGCAGGAGCTGGGGGGGGGAAGGGAGGATTTTCCGTCTGCAGTTTAAAATTAAAAAAATGTGGTGGTGGCTGAAGCAAAACTTCCCCACGAGGTCGGGGCTGGCTCCTTCTAGGAGGGGACCACTGCATCCCCAAGCCTTGTCCCCAGGCCCTGTGTCCGTCCTAAGGGCTGTCCCCATCCTCCTGGCAGGTCTCCCTGACTTGGTGCCAGACCCCAACTATGTGCAAGCGTCCACCTACGTGCAGCGAGCTCACCTGTACTCACTGCGCTGCGCGGCCGAGGAGAAGTGCCTGGCCAGGTAGGAGCAGCCATGGGGTACAGGCTGTGTCCTGGGGTGCAGGGGACATGGGAACACGGAGAGAGAGAGGGGGGTCCTGGGGCAAAGGGGCAGTGGGTAGCGGGCAGGTGGGGGGGCATGGAGGATGTGCTGGTGGAGGGAGAGGATGGAGGAGAGGGGAAGGAAAGGGGAGAGGGAAGAGGGATGGGGAAGAAGGAGAAAGATGAAAGAAAAGGATGGAGGAGAGAAGGGGAAAAGAAAGGGGAAAGGAAAGGGGAAGGAGGAGAAGGCTGGAGGAGAGGAGAAAGGAAGGGAGAGGAAAAGGGAAAGGGAAGAGGAGAGGAGAGGAGAGGAGAGGAGAGGAGAGGAGAGGAGAGGAGAGGAGAGGAGAGGAGAGGAGAGGAGAGGAGAGGAGAGGAGAGGAGAGGAGAGGAGAGAGGAGAAAGGAAAAAGCAAAGGGAAGAGCTAAGCAAAATTTGAAGCAAAGCAAAGAGCAAAGCAAAGCACAAAGGTGTCTGGCAGGTGCTGCAGCGCAGGGGACCTTCTCTCCTCTCCTTTTGTCATCATTTCCTTTTCCACAGAGGAAGTTCTCCCAGGCGCTTGCTGGGGATTTCCCTCCCCAGGGGTGCCAGGACTGAGCCTGCACCCCACAAATTGGGCCGGGGCGGGGGGAATCTGTCCCCTGGGGCTGGGGCCGAGGGCAGGGGGGACATTGGCATTGACTCTCCCCAATGTCCTCAGCACCGCCTACACCGCTGAAGCCACCGACTACGACGTGCGGGTGCTCCTGCGGTTTCCCCAGCGGGTGAAGAACCAGGGCACGGCCGACTTTCTGCCCAGCCGGCCCCGGCACAGCTGGGAGTGGCACAGCTGTCATCAGTGAGTGTCCCCACCTCCCCTCCATCAGCCCTCCTTTTCATGGTAGTTTTAAGGCTTTTTTAATGGCATTTCCCCCTTTTTGTGGCTTTGCTTTGAGATCTTTCTGGGTGAGTGGGGGGCGGGTGTCACCTTGCTTTGCCTCTTTGTCCCTAAAGCCACCAAGCTCCTCCAATTAATGTCCCCAAGGAGGGGGCTGACAAGCCCAGGATTGATGAGGAGCCCCCAGAATCACACTGGGGAAGGGGATGGAGTAATTTGGGGTGGTCACTCTGACTGTGGGTCCGTCCCCCCCCATCCCCAGGCACTACCACAGCATGGATGAGTTCAGCCACTACGACCTGCTGGATGCCACCACGGGGAGGAAGGTGGCCGAGGGCCACAAGGCCAGCTTCTGCCTGGAGGACACCACCTGTGATTTCGGCAACCTGAAGCGTTACGCCTGCACGGCCCATACTCAGGTGCCTTTGGTGGGGATGTTTAAAGGGTTCCTCGGGTGTCAGCACTCCGCAGCACACCCTGAACCCCCTTTTCTCCCCGCAGGGCTTAAGCCCGGGCTGCTATGACACCTACAACGCCGACATCGACTGCCAGTGGATCGATATAACAGACGTGCAGCCAGGGAATTACGTCTTAAAGGTGGCCAGGGTCACTGGGGGAGATTTTTAGGGGCAAACGTTACCAGTTTAGGGTTGGTTTGGGACCTTCTTAACCATTGGGTTCAGGACTGTGCACCTTTTTCAGGGCTATCTCTTTAACATGGATTGTGTGCTGTTGGTCCACCCTCTTACTAATTTTTAGGGGTGTTTTTTCTTCCCTTTCCCCCATTTTTAGGTTCAAGTGAACCCCAAATACATCGTCCTGGAGTCGGACTTCACCAACAACGTGGTGAGGTGCAACATCCATTACACCGGACGCTATGTTGCCACGACAAACTGCAAGATTTCCCAGTAAGGAGATGCCTGTCTGTCCTTCTCTGTCCATCTGTGCTCTGTTCTTCCCTTGGCCATCAAAAAAAACCAGAGATGGGGGTCGGATCTGAGCAGTTTAATTCCCTTTTTTGTCCCTTTCATCAGGGTTTCTCTGCCAGCATAAAAAAAAGCAGCTGGATTTCGCCAGCAGTGGAGTTGGGGGTTGGTGTCTCACTCCCTTTTGGGATGTTTATATTCAATTTCCTTGTTATTCTAGGGAAGAAGGAAGCTGAGTTTCAAAAGACCACCCCTGCCTTTGGTATAACATTTAAAAATGTCTTCCTAAGCGCATTCTCCAAATCCTGGGATTTTTTTTTTTTGTTGTGTCTTCTTTCAGATCTTGATGGGAGCAGGGCCAGAGGGATGTCACCTGCCCCAGCCTCTGTCCCCCTCTTGAGAAAGTGCCTGAAGTGGCTTCTCTGTCCCACTGGAGACCCCGGAGCCCAGCAGCAGCTCCTTGAGACCCCCCTCAAAAAAAAAAATTTCTTCATGTTAAAAGGAGGAGAAGCGAGAATGGATCTTTGAAATATTTTTTATACTTAACTTTTCTTTAACTTTCATTTTTTTTCCATTTTCTAAGGGAAACCGATGCTGAATTTTAGCTGGAATAAAGGCAGGGGCCCCTAAGTGCTGTATAAATGATGTAAATCGCATATTAGCAATAGAGAGCTCTGTAGTCTTTAACCCCTTCGGCCTTTTTTTTGGGGGGGGTCTCCGGTAATGCCACCTCCCTGGGGAAGAAGACGACAGCCCCGATTTGGAGGTGTTGCCCTGGCAGGGATGCTCGACCCCTCTTCTCGAGGTACCTGCCACGACGGGATGCTTTTGGGACTGAAGGTGCTGGAAATCCCGTCACCTTAACAGGGGGGCTTGCTCCATCTGTTCGGCTTTTAAAACTAGGGAGGGAGTCCTTGAGATGACTGGAAGTCTTGAGTTTTTTATTATTATTATTTTCACGAGCTTTAAAACCAGAAATCATTAAAACACGTTGCTTTTGAGGGTTTGGTGTTTAACTGAGACCGCGTGACACCGTGACAGCCCTCCGGGGCCACGGATGGGATGGGGATCTCCCCTGAGAGGTGACCCACGGGAATAGACGTTGGCTTTTTGATGTTGTCCTTGAATCCTGGATGCTGGGGAGCAGAAGGCACCGCACATGGTGGGGGGGAGGAGGAAGGATGCGCTCCCTGACACCCCCACAGTGCTCCTCCTGGCCGGGGAGGGGGTGTGGGACACGGCCACCCTCTTGGTGACATCCTTTGTGCTTCGGGAGCCATCAGCTGACCCAGATCCCGGCGTTCCCGCCCCAACCCTCGTCTCCCCACGTCTCCTCTCCCCCCAGTGCCACGTCCTGACCCCCCCCAGTCCCCCCTTGTCCCCAGCAGGCCCCGCCCCCGCCCGTCGCCCCGCCCCCATCTAGCCCCGCCCCATCTAGCCCCGCCCCTCCCGGGCACGGACCTGGCAGCGGCCGGCCCGGGGCCGGGCAGCCCGGGAGAGCCGGGGACCCGTCCGCAGGAGGACGAGGCGGCCCGGGGTTCCTCCGTGGGACCAGCTCCCGGCTGGGCCCCGGGGATGGGCTTCTCGCTGGGGCCGGCCCTGCCTGCTCCTGCCCGGCCGAGGACGCTCCAGCCGGGACAGCGGGGGCAGCCCCTTCCCACCCGGGAAAGCTTCACTGCACTTTGTTACACTTTATGAATTTTATTATTATACATTATGTTTATAAAACGATAATAAAATAATAACAGTAGTGTCATTATCTCTATATTATTATTTAATCCATAGCCCCCCCCGCCCCCGCGCAGCCCCACCGCCCAGGGGATGTCCCGAACCCCCCCGCCTCCCGGGCGGCTCCGGACCCGCCCCCGCTCCCGCCGGCGGTGCTCCCGGTGCCCCTCGCCGCCCCCGAGCTCTGCCCGGCCCCAGCGGGGAGCAGCCGTCGGGCCGGGGCCCCACTCCCCCGCCGGGCACGGACCGGACCGGCCCCGCCCCGCCCCGGGACACGGCCCGCCCGGGCCGGGCCTCCCCCTCCCGCCGCCTGCCCGGGGCTCCGCGGCCCCGCGGCCCGGCCGCCGCCCCGCTCCCGGCGCTGCCCTCCGGGCTCAGCGGCCCGCGGGGGGGCAGTACCGCCCACCCCCCCGACGGCCGCTCCGCGCCGCCAATCCCGGCCCGAGGCCGCGCCACGCCCATCTCCCCTTGGCCCAATCCGACCTAACCGGCCCGCCCCCGCCCGTCTCGAACCCACCCAATCCCGACCGGTGCCTTCAATATGGTCCCTCCCCGCCCAGCTCCTCTACACCCAATCCCGACACGTTCATTCAAAGTGGTCCCGCCCCCGTCTCCTTTGCACCCAATCTCGGCCCTCTTCTTCAATATGGCCCCGCCCCTCCCGTTCACCTCTACACCCAATCACGATCCGCTCTTTCAATATTGCCCCGCCCCTCCTCTTTTCTCTACACCTAATCACAGTCCACTCTTTCAATATGGCCCCGCCTCCCACGTCTACTCTACACCCAATCCCTGCCCCTTCCTGCTATCCGGCCCCGCCCCGTTTCCTCTACGTCCAATCCCGGCCCGCTCCCTCAATGTGGCCCCGCCCCGGCGGTCCCCGCAGGGGGGGCGCGGGCTCTCTGCGACCTCAGGCCCTTCCGCCTCTGGGCGCTCGGCCGGGGGCCGGGGGCGGCCTCGCTGGGGAGCACCCGCTGCGGGGGCCGCGCGCTCCCGGGGCGGCGGCGGCGGGGCCGGATTGGTTGGAGCGGAGAGGGGCGGGGCGGGATTGGCTGGACGGGGCCGGGCGGGCGGTGCCGCCGCTGCGCGGGGCTGGGAGCGGGGCGGCGCCGGCCGGGCCGCGGAGGCGCTGTCGGCCGAGGCCCTGTCCGCCGGGGTCGGGCCCACGGGTCGAGTGGGAGGCGGCGGCAGGAGCCCCGGGCACGGAGGCGGGCGGTGTCCCGGCGCGGGGGTGCGGGGCCGGGCCGGGCCGTCCCCGGTGTGGGAGCGGGGCTTGGCCCGCCGGCTGTTGCCCGCCGGGGCGACGGGCTGGGGGCGGGTGCCGAGCGGGGCCGGAGCCGGGGGTGGGTCGTGGCGTCCCCTGGGCGGCGGGGGTGCGCTGCCAGGACCGCGGGCCGGCGCCTCGGGGGGGCTGAGCCTTAACGGTATAGTTAAAGATAATAATGAGACTGTTATTATTTTATTATCATCCTACAGACACACTGTTTACAAAAAAATACGAACCTGAAGATACAGAGGTGCGGTGAAGCTTTCCTGGGCGGGCCAGAGCTGCGCCCAGCGCCCCGGAGCCGGTTCCCCCCCGTGGGAGGTGCCCCCCGGGCCCAGCGCTCCCCACCCGGGGCCCGGAGCTGCGGGGAGCGTCCCCCGCCCCCCTCCTTCCCCATCCTGCCGGGGCCGGGAGCTGCCTTGGGGCTGCCGCAGCAATCGGGAGGTTCCAGCCCCTGAAATAGAGTGAAAATGCTGCGTTTGGGGCTGAAAAACCTGGCTCAATCAGGGGGTTCAGCAGCCAAAAAAAAAAAAAAAAAAAAAGTATGTGCTGTGTTTTCAGAGCATGGGAAGGGAGCCAAGTGCTGCGTTTGGGGCTGAAAACAAGCCAGGGGTGTGCTGGGCTCAGGGCGGGTGTTTTTGATGCTCAGACCAGCCCAAGTGGCACCTTTTGGGATGGGGAACCAGAGGCCGAGCAGCTGTTCCCAGCCCCCAAACACCAGCCTGGGGGGCTGTGGGCAGGTGGGGGGGTGTCGGGCAGGGCTATGGGACCCTCACCTGAGGTTGCATTTGCCCCCAAAACATGTGAGGCCGGCAGGTACCAGGCTGAACTCAGTGGGTGAGCTACGCACTGGGGGGCTGACGTGATAATTAAGCCACTATTGGGACAGTTGTGACAGCTCATACTGATACTTGAGTGGTGACGGTGATTGATTTACGACCTTCTCAACAGCCCCAGCGCTGCCGTGAGAACCTGGAGCAGCTTTCACATGGAGGCAGTGGGGAGATGTGGAGCTAGAGCTCAAAGAGTAGAGCTGAAGCTGAAATACAGGTTGTAGGGCAGGGTCTGGAGCTGAGATGTCACAGAGCTGGAGACGAGATAAACGCGGCGGGGCTGGAGCTGAAATAAAGACCCTGGGGCTGGGGCAGAAATGCCAACTGCGTGACTGGAACTGGGACAACACAGAGCTGGAGCTGAAATACCAACTGTGTCACTGCAGCTGGAATGAAGAGCTGAAATAGATACCATAGTGCAGGAGCTGAAATAAAAACCTGTAGGGCTAGAGCTGAAATACACAGTGTGTGGCTTGGACTGAAATAAAGACCCTGCAGCTGGGCCAGAAATAAAGGTCTGGAGCTGTAATAAATCCTGTAGGGCTGGAGTTGAAATAGTGGGTCAGGGGCTGGGGCTGAAAGAAACGCCATCGGGCTGGTGCTGAAATAATCATAGAACCATTTAGGCTGGAAAAGACCTTTAAGTTCATTGAGTCCAACCATTAACTGAACCCTGCAAAGTCCACCACTAACCATGTCCCCAGGTGCCACCTCTACACGTCTTTTAACCCCCCCAGGGATGGTGACTCCGCCGCCGCCCTGGGCAGCATGTTCCAATGTTTGACAACCCTTTCCATGAAGAAATTTTTCTTAACATCCATTTAAACCTCTGCTGGCAGAACTTGAGGCTGTTTCCTCTTGTTTTGTCGCTTGTTACTAATGTCGGGATGGGGCTGAAAGAAATGCTGTGGGGCTGGAAGGGAAATAAAGATCCTGGGGCTGAGCCACCGCCCGTGGGGCCGGGGCCGGGCCGGCGCGTCCGCCAGCGGAGCCGGGGCAGCCGTGGGCTGCGGCCCAGGGCCGGGAGCTGTGAGGAGCGTCCCGCCGCGGGGGGGCCCGGGCCGGGCCGGGGCCGCAGCTCCCCGCGGTGCTGGGCCCGGGGAGCCCCCGCGGAGCCCGCAGCCGCCCCCCGCCCGCCTCCGGCCCGCCCAGCCCCGCTGCCGCCGGGCCCGGGACCCCCCGCGGCCCCGCCGGGCTGCCGGGCCCCGGCCCCGCTCCGCCCGCGGTCCCCGGCGCCCCTCACCCGGGCTCGAGGCGGCCGCTCACGGCTCGGTGCGCCCCTTCGGGCCCCGGCTCCGTTCCCGGGAGGGACGCAGGGGCAGCGCTGCCGGCGCCCGGAGCTGCTCGCGGAGCGGCCCCGGCTCCCGCCCCGCAGCTCCCCGGGACCGCCCGCTCCGGGCTGGGACGGGGCTGGGGGCGGCGGCACCACCGAGGGGAGCGGGGCCACGGCGGCTCCCTCGACGCCGGGGCTCCCCGGGGGAGGACCGGAGTGGAGGGGGACGGAGGGAACCGGGAGGAGCCGGGGCAGCGCCCGAAACCACAGGGGGGGGCGGGGAGGGGGGGGGGCACGGCGGGGGGCGCGCTGTCACTTGTCCTTTTCCAGGAGGGACGCCCCCAAACGCGCCTTCCCGAAGGAATTGGGGTCCTTCCCCGGCTGAGCTGGAGCCCCCCGCACCCTGCTCTGCCCTCCCCGCCCCGGAGGGGGCCGAAGGCCGGGGGGACACAGCTGGGATTCCTCTGGGGTGAGAGGACTGTCCCCAGTGTCACCCATGAGTGAGGCACCTCCCAAAACTGAGCCCCAGGGAGGGCTGTAACCCGAGTGGAGATATGGGGGAACGTCCCCAAGAGCTTGGGGGGGCTCCAGCACCCCACGGCCACGTGTGGGGATGGATGGTCCCCCCCGGCAGCCCACCCCACCCAGGCATGTTGCCAGGTTGCCATCGCAGAGGGAGCAGCACGGATGCGGTTTGTCCTTCCCAGGCTTTATTCGGCTCCTGCCCCACGCTCAGGCCGAGGCGCGGGTGCACCTCCTGCGCCCCACGCCGAGGGTCAGCCCCATGCCGGCCAGCCCCATGCCGGCCAGCCCCACGCCAACCAGCACACAGATCAGCCCTGTCCCCACGCCAGGCACTGCTGTCACCCCACCTGCAAAATCAAGGGGGGCTGTTAAGACTCATCACCGGGTCTGTGCCACAGTGCCGTGGCCAGTGGGGACTCACCCTGACCTCTCTCCTTCTGCTCTCCCACTGCGCCCAGGTCCCTCGAGAGGAGAACGGGGCCGATGACCACGTCGGCTTCAGCCTCTTTCCCTGGGGAGGAAGGAGGGATGAGGTGGGCTCATCCTGCAACCCCGGGGTGTCTCCTGCATCCCCGTGGGGATCTTACCGTTGGCATTGTGGCGGCGGAAGCGGCGGCCGGGCCATTGCTCCAGGGGGTTGAGCCTTCGGGATAGTGCAGGGGACTCACAGTTGCCTGTCTCACAGCAGCTGCAGATGTCCCGGGTGCCTTCCACGGGTGCCCAGCTGTAGCAGAGTGAGAGCATCATCACTGAAGCCCCCTCAACAACCACAGAGCATTTGTCCCACAAATCAGGGTCCGTGACGCATCCCTGTGCCATGTTGGGGTGCTGTGGGACGCTGGTGGGGACCTACTAGACATGTCCCATCTCAGTGCGGTGGCTACTCACGTGTTTCTGGCTTTGTTGAAGGAGCAAGCCTTGTTTAGGGGGTCTGGGGTTTGGTCTGCTGGGGTCACCTTCAGGTGGCAGGTGATGTAGATCTGTGGGTAGGGCAAGGGAGAGAGATGGAAACCCACTGGTGGGGGACACTGGCTTGGTTTGGGGCTGGCAGGGGGGGACACAGAGCCTTACCAGGTTCCTGGTATCCCCCGCGAACCTGAACACATCAATCCTGAAGCGCAGCACGTCCTCCTGGGGCCGGGGGGTGATGAAGGCAGAGCTGGTGTCATCCAACCTCCCATCAACCAGGCACCTGGGGTGGAACGGTGGAGGGAGTCAGCATCCTAGTGTGTGTCCCCCCAGTGCCGCTGCTGGTGGGTCCCTGGCACTCACCCATTGAAATCGATGATGGTGTAGTGGGGTGAAGAATCGGTGCCGGGACTCAGGGCGGCCACGCAGCTGTCCACAAACAACCGCAGTGGCACGTGGCTCTCTGTGCTCACCTCAGCTTGGATGTTGAGGACGTCACCCAGTTGGAAACCAGTGAAGGGTCTCTCAGCACTCCAGTCCTCTGCAAGGCAGCACCGGGGTGACAAAGCGGGGGTGACTCCAGCTGTCCCCGAGCTCCCGTGGGATCAGAGCCAAGGCTCAGCCCAAAAGCAGGAGTGCTGGTGTTTGCCATAGGGTAGGTTGGCCTCCCCAGTGGTATGCTGGGTCCCTGAGCTCCCCCACACTGGGAAAAGCGTGGAAAAATCCCCCATCTGCAGGTTGGGGTGGCTTCCCACCTACCATTCATGAGGCGCAGGGAGAACACCAGCCTCTCCTCTGCTGACAGTGTGGAGCTGAAGGGAGCCCAGGTGGGCCGGATGGCGTTGCTGCTCACATTCTCCCTCCTGGGCAAGGACCACCGCACATCAGGATATGGCCCTGTGCTGGTCCCCAGGGACAGGGGCAGGGGGCACCGAGGATGGGGGGGGCCTCACCTGGGGTAGTGGCACTCGATGGGGATGACAGCGGGGTTGCTGCGGATGATGACAGGGTTGCTGGCAGGGCTAGGGTCATAGTTGAGGAGCGTGCGGTAGATGAGGGAATCCGGCGTGATCTGGACAGAAAAGCAGTGAGAAACCAGCAGTGAGGCCACCCCACCTCCTACTACCACTGAGCCATGTGACCATCCTTTCCCAACTGAAAAATGCTGGGGAAATCAAAGAAAGGAGGGAAAAGCCAGGGAAAAGGGGATGGAGAAGGAGCCCTGCTGCATTATCTGTGAGTTAAACTTCTTAATGGGCCAAAACACAAGCAAAATGGGTCTGACATGGGGGCTTTGCATCATCGGCATGTCTCCAGCTGAAAGGGCAAAGCAGCTTTGGGCAAAAACACTCTGGTTTGGGTCATATACCTGCTCATCCTTCCCCCAGGGTGTTCCTCAATGGTGCTGTGCGTCCGGCACCCAGAGCTCCCCTGACATCACAGGGGATGCCCCGTGCACGGTCCTGCAGCCTGAAGCTGCTTGGGGAGGGGGGATGACAGGCAGGATCCCGGGACTGGGAGAAGAACTGCGGGGAAAAGGTCTTACCTGCACGATGCTGCCACACTCGTGGAGGCCGGCAGTGAAGGTGACGGTGTTGTGGGCAGGGTTCAGCGAGGAATGCTTGCATGCTGCTGGCCCCAGCGTCAGGTCGGCCACATTGACCAGGCGGCCAGTACCAAAGAGGTCCCTGTTCACTGTCACCACCAGCTGAGCCTCCTGGCACTGCACCATCACGGGATGCTGGCTGGAGATGGCTCGAGATTGGGGGTCTTCCACCCAGGACCAGGTGTGGGGGTCTGCCCGTGCTCCCCGGCTTGCTGCTTCACCCCAGGAGAAATCCCAGGGTGGGTAGGCAGCCACCTCGCCCACTGCCCAGCAGAGAAGAGAGAGGATCAAGCCGCTTTCAGGTCCCATCTCTCCTTCTTCCAGCAAACAGCGGCACAGAGAGCCGGGGCTGTTCCTCCAGCCTTTATATCCCCCCAGGAGCAGGAGCCATCCGCCCCTGGGCTCCTGTTTGGGGACCAATGGCACCCAAAGGCCAGCCCTCGTGGGTGCGGGGAGAGGGGAGGCATAACCAAGTCATTTCCGGGGTGCCGGGACCCCCTGTTCCTGGGCTGCCCAAGGCAAGAGAAAACATCCTCGTCAGCCTCTTTGGGGAAGTTGTTTATAAAACTCAGCAGAAGCTGGAGACGGGGAGACTGGTACAAAGTGGCTTGTTTAGGTTATAGGGTGATAAGGGGCGTTTCAAGGCTGCTGGGGAGGTGACAGGAGAGGGAGAGCAGGGTCCATGCTCCCAGTCCGGGTGCTTCCCATCTCCTCCATGGGGACCATCCCTGCCCGGCACTGTCAGCCCCCCTGGGACTTTGGTTTTCCGCTTGGATGCTGATGTGCTGGAGGTGGCCGGGAGCCCACATGTTCACAGCTCCAGCCCAAACAGGGGCTTTACGCATCCCCCTGCTCCTCAGTGGGGCCAGGACTGGGATGTTCGGTCATCACCAGATGACAGAGAGCCCTCACCACTGACACAAGTGTGGCTGTTCTCAGCCGGGGCCAAACAACCCCCATTTCAGCCTCAGCAGTGAGTTCATTAGCTGCAGAACCACAACCTTTCTTTTTTACCTCTTCTGCTCTTCCACAGCTTTTTGGGTTGTGTTTGTTTCACTGCCTTCAAGGAAATGGGTGTGGGGGAGAAGGCGGCAGAGGCAAGGCACTCCACCCATCGCTCCCTTCCTCACACCACAGCACCCTGTGGGTTTGTATCCCACTCCCCACAAGCACGGCTAGGCAGTGCCTGACTCCTCACAGCTGGGGAAAAGCTGCTTAAAAATAAACCCTACATGTTTTCAAGCTTCATTATTGGAGTTTTTGTCCCTTCTTTTGAGCATCTTTAACTGGTTTTCCTTGTTAGGGCTCTGTGAGCATCTTGTTGGCTTTGTAATAGGAATGCTCCTTTTCATACCCCAAATCCCTCTCCATCTTTCAGGATGTCCCTGGCAAGTCTTAGGGATATTAGGAAGCCTCTAATTTGGAGGCTTGAGCTGGAGCAGCTAAGCCATCTCTGAGAAAATGAAAAGAAATGGAAAGGTTTGGGGGCAGATGTCAGCCAGCCCACTCTTAGCAGAAATCCCACTGGGTTTGGAGCTGGGACTGGCTTGCGTCTGACTCAACGTCCCCCAAAACCACCTGTGTGAAGCTTTATAGGCCAGTATAAAGCCTTCCTCCTTTCACCCAAGAGCTGATGCCCCATCCCCGCTGCTGTCAGCCGGTCCAGGACTTCTCCTCCATGTTTGAAATACCTTGAAACTGGCATTTGCGTAGAAATGCCAGGGATTCCAGCAGGCTGAGTCCCGTGCGTCATGGAGATAACAGCAGCAGGCATTGCTGAATCAGTAAATAAGTGCCTGCCCCCCTCCCAGGAGAGAGCATCGCTGCTTGGCCAGGTCCTTGGCCACAAGGACTGTGGGAGATGTCTGGTCTCACCCCATTGCATCCCCGAGAGCCACAGCTCAGGAGGCAGCTCTGGGGTGAGTGTCTCTGGGTACCAGGGCTTAATCTCAGCAGGAGAATAGTCCTTTGATGGGTCACCTTGTGTTTGCACAGCTCAGATTAGCAGAGGTGAATCTCAGATGAAGAAACCTGCCCAGACTCAGGGCAGAGGAAACATTCCACTGTGAAAAGGGGGATTTTTATTCCCAGGTTGGCCCCTGCCAGGACCAGCTGTCCCATCTTTATTCCAAGCACAACACAACATTGGCTATAGACCAGCACAGTTGGGAAAGAGTGTGAGCTTTTTTTTTTTTGAGGAGGCAGAGACCAGAAGGTCCCAGGGCACTGGACAAGCACAAAACACAGTGTTTTTTCCCCCCTTGTATAAAAGAGACTTCAAAGCATATCTCATTTTTTCCTTATAACAAAGTTTTAAGTCAAAACTCTCTCACCAAGACCAGTGCTGTCCTTGAGCCTTGCCAGAGCTGGGAGTGCTGTTGGAATGGGACATAGAGAGCTTTTCCCCATTCCCAGCTTCCTTGTAAACCAGATTTGGCTGATATTTGTCTTCCTTCTTGGAGTCAGCTGAGGTGTTTTGGTTGAAGGGATGCAGGGCAGCTGCACTGAGAAGGGTTTTCACTAAAAGGTTTGTGTCTTCACAAACCAGAGAGATAGTCCCTACTCAGAGCATGTGTGCCAAGGGATGGTCAGGGCACTGAGTGTCTAGAGAAGATACTGATCAAGGAGGAATCAGTTATGTGAAGATTTAACACATCATCAGCCATAACTTGTGGTCTGGAAGGTCCAGGAGGGTTGTGCAGCCCTGGGCTGGACACAGAGGAGGGGGAATCCTCACCTATGGACCTTACCAGCCCCAGCTGGGCTGATACACCTGGTTTTGGACTGAACACCTTCTGTGATCACTTCCACCCACATTTCCAAGCCCTCTTTTTCTACTTTCTGTCCCCAAAACAGATACCTCACAGCTCTTAGGGGATGGTGAAGACTTCGCCCAGCTCTTCCCCCAAGAGGCCCTATACCTCACACATTGCTGCAAGACCAGGACCAAACCCCTCCAGTGAGAGTCAGATTATATGGATGAGGAAAGACAACCCCAACCTAAAGTCCCTGATCCAACCCAGAACTAATCTTGTAATCTGAGGGAGGGCTAATTTGCTTTTAGCTCTATGAGCAGCCAAGGGAAGGGATGGGACTGGGGTTTAGGTAACCCAAAGTCTCAACCTTGTGCCAAAGATCCCACTGTAAGGTGACAATCTATCAAAGGCATTCAGCTGAGGGTCTCCAGGGTACTGGATGAGACCCAAAGCCACATCAGGTTGTACAATACATCACTTTGGCTGTGAAGGACAAGAGATCTGCCCAAGCTCCCCTAGAGCAGGCTAAGAGGTTGCAGAAGTCCTCCTGTCCCCTACAAAACCAGCTCAAGAGGCAGCCATGCTGCAAGCAGCTTCTCACAGGTTTGTCTTCTGTGAATTAAGGCACTGAATTTGCTCTGACAACAAACATCACAGCCCAAGGTGTTCAGCTGGTCCAGTTCCTACTGCTGCCTAAAGCAGGAGCCTCTCCCAGCTAGAAGTGCAACAGAGCTTGGATTTGGGGCATGAACATCTTGCTGTTACAGCTACTCTGCTAAGCAGAACCACCCAAAGCCCACAGCACTTGAAAAGAGTAAATGTGACTCAGGCATGTTAGAAAGCCCCTTTCTGGAGGGGAGTGGGGGTGAAAGTGGGGGCAGAAATTCCATTCTCTGCCTCAAGGACTGTTTATACATTTCAGCCAAGGCTTGTTACATAGAACTATGTAAACAGTCCTTGGGGCAGAGAATGGAATTCCTGACTGTCTGTCCCAGGAAAAGCCCGACCCACCAACCCTCAAGTTGTGCTCCCTTCCTCATCCATCAAAACTTAATTTCTCTCCCAGAAACAGCTTCAGGCAGAAGGAGAGAGTGGTCCAACTTTTATTTAACCCTTAGCTTCCCCACTTGACTTAAGGAGTTACCAGAATGGAGCAGACCCAAGTAGCTCCACAGAAAGGTAAAACATCGAGGCTAAATACAGCTCCATGCTTCTACAGACAAGAAAACAGCAGGTGGGAGGTGATTTTTTTGCATTAGTTCCCAACTAGGTGATGTGGGAGAAGTTCATGGGGGTGGAAGGCTGTACAAAGCTCTGCTGAAGACAGGGCTTCAGGAGAATGAGATGCTCAAATTGGGTTTAGGGAGAAAGAAGCACAGTTAAAGTTGACATGAAGATTTGATTCATCTGTCTCTCCAGGAAGACTTCTTCACTCCCCCCACCAAGCCTATATCAATAAAAAAATACTTGGAAGGCCTATGAGACTATGAAAGTTGAAACCAGTGACTTAAACAGGGTTGCTGGTTTTCCAACAGATAGTCAGAGCTCCTAGAACAGCAAGGATCAGCATGATCAAACTAGCAATTGCAGCCAGCCCCAATACCATCCACAAGTGACCTGCATCTGGGAAGGAGAAATAAATAGGTGGTTATGGGCAGACCCAGGACCTGCCACACAAACTATCCCCCTTCCCTGGGTTTGCCCTACCTTGTGAAGGCATCCTCCTAACTGGGTGATCCTGCCGACTGTGGATGAAGAGAGGTCCAACCACAACATCTGCTTCTTTCACCAAGGGATCTGAAAGGGAGGACCTCTGTGCACTCAATCTTATTTGAACATCTAGCTCTTCCCAGTCTTGGATTAGCACTGAGGAGCCAATGGGTAGCGAGGCAGCTCCAGCCACCAGCTCTGAGCAAGTTAGTATGGTGGTGACAGACCAGGAGGCACACTGAGACATACCAAACTGGGAGGGCAGTTCTCTCCGGGCACGTCCTCCTTGCCATCGGGAGGGAGCATGGAACCTCCTGGAGTGCCTGGCCAAGCCACAGCTCCTCATCTCACAGCAGGAGCAGACATCCCAGGTGCCTTCCACAGGGGCCCAGCTAGAAGAGAGCCTGGTCACCAGCCCACTCTATGACAGGAATCCCTCACATGTTTCAGGGCCTCCTAGGAGAGACCAAAACCCTCCCAGCCAGACCAACCCCACCTTCCTGGAAGGTGACACCAGATGGGAAGCCCAAACTCCTCACCCTTGGGCAAGTTTCTGTTCCAACTACTCACAGATTGCTGGCTTTGTTGAAGGAGCAAGCTTTGTTCAAAGGGTCTGGAGCTTGATCAGCCATAGAGACCTTCAGGTGGCAGATAATGTAGATCTGGGGAGGCCAGACAGAGCAGAGGGGTTAGGCTGTCATTTGCCTTTATGGCTTTCCCATGCATCATGAACTTAGTCTCCAATGGGACCACCAGCTCCCCAGGGCAGCTCAAGCCCCTCTACTTCCTTCAGGCCAATTAAGGATTCAGCTACTGAAGCCCATCAGAAGGGCTTGTCTTGACTAGTACCAGAACTGGTTTCCAAGGAAGATCCTTAGCTCAGAGGGCCATTATCAAGGAGCAGTAATACAGGGTGACCGCATTCATAGGTTGCTATGTAGCAGTTGTCTTGAGAATGTAACTCTAGACAAAGCCACATTAGCTTTCTTAACAGACTAAGGCTATAACCCCATCTAGACAAGGGAGTACACTTATTTTAGCATGTATTTACCAGATCACTGGAGTCTCCTGCAAACTTGAATGCATCTACTGCAAACTGAAGCACATCTGGCCTGGGTCTTGGGGATATAAAAGTCGAGGTGGCATCATCCAGCTGCCCATCCACCAGGCACCTAGACACAGAAGCAAAGGCCAGCAGGAAGCCACTACCAGAGACATCCATAACCTGCAGAAACACCTCCCTAAATAACAGCACAGCCAGCTCTTACCCACTGAAGTCAATGAAAGCATACTGGAGAGAAGAGCTCCTGTCTGGGCTTGGGGTAGCCACACAGTTGTCCACAAAGAGCCTCAGAGGTGCATGGTTCTCTGTGTTGACACCAGCTTGGAAGTGGAGGACTTCTCCCAGTTGAAATATGGTGGAGAGTCTCTCAGCGCTCCAGTCATCTGGAAGAAAAGTCACCAGACGCTTACGAATGGGAAGGCAGCTTGTGCTTCACTGCTTCCACTCACAGAAACCCCAACAGGCACAAGCCCCTGGGTATTCACCAAACCGGTACCAAACCCCAGCTGCTCCAGGAGCACAGGGGTGATACCAACACCAGCTGTGCCATCTTGTGGCAGCATGGTCACCTCAGGGTGCCCTGCACCAGAGGAGACCCTCACCCAAAACCTACCATTCATGAGGCGCAGGGAGAAGGGTAGCTTCTCCTCAGACGACAGGGTGGAATGGAAGGGCACCCATGTGGGCTTGACACCATCGCTGCTCACGTTGTACCGCCTGGAGAGAGATGCCCATAGTTAAATTCTCAGGGGCAGCAGAATGGTTTGCTTGGCACTTGTCTGCATCAGCTCACCTCGGGTAGTGGCACTCAATAGGAACCACAGCAGGGCTGGTGCGGATGATGACAGGGTTGCCAGCAGGAACTGGCTTGTAATTTAAGCTTGTGCTGTAGACTAGAGCATCAGGGGTCACCTGGGGAAAAGACAAGACACATTATCTGGTCATTAATAGCCCTGTTCCTTGGCCATGAACACAGAGCAGCACATTTAAGCCTGGAGACAATACTGAGATATTTCTTCTGATCATCAGCCAGTAGCATTTGCACCAGAGGCAGGCAAGTGGCACTTGTCCTGATGCAGGGATGCTCTGGCCTGGGAAGCTGCTTCAGCCTGACCCAGGACAGCCTCTGGCCAGCAGCAGAAATATATGCAGAGGTGCTTAAAGGTGTTTTTTCCTTCTAGTTTCCATACCCCAGAACAACAGCCAGAAGGTCTGTCCCTCAGGGTATCAGAGGGTGACTTCTGTTTAGGGGGATTTAATGAAGATACCTGCTGGGTGACATGGGGCAGGGGGATGGACACCTGCTCACTCTCACAGCCCCAAGCCTCTCCTAGGAGAGAGACACCACTTCAGACTTAAGTTTTCTGTGGAGTAGCTTCGTGCTATACCCAGGGAAATGCCTCCCGAGGTAAGCATCCACTGCTGTCTCACTGCAGTGGCTCCCAGCACCAGGTCATCTGGGCTCCACCCTGAAGGTGGCAGCAACAGCTTAAGTAGTCCTGGAAGCTTTACATACCTCTGTATTCATCAGGAAAAAACTAATGTCTCTGCCTCTTGCATGCCCTCCCCTGCTCGCACAACTTCACAGCTAGTCCCTGGACTGGACAGCACGGCTTCTGCTGACCTTGAAATGCAGACTGAGATGCTCAGCCTCCAGGAAAGGCTTTGGAGAGTTTCCCTGAGCCCAACTACACCGCAACTCCTGCCAGCGTCAGCATCCCAAGGCACCAAGGTGTAAGCCAAGAGGCAGACCCGCCCTCCCCTCAGGGCTCCATCCCCCCTAAAGCCTTACCTGGAGGGTGCTGCCACACTCGTGCAGTCCAGCCACGAAGGTCACTGTGCCCTCAGCAGGGCTCTGGGCCACAGGCAGGCAGGCGGCAGAGCCCAGGGTCAGCTCTGCAGCCCTGACCAGGCGCCCCATGCCAAAGAGATCCCGGTGCACTGTGACCAGCATCTGTGCCTCCTGGCACTGCACGGCCACGGGGTGCAGCGGGGCTGCAGCCTGGAGCTGGGACACATCCACCCATGCCCAGGGAGAGGGCTGGGAGAAAGTACGGGACCACCCTAAGGAATGATCCCCTTCATACCTCCGCAGCTCTGCATCCCCTCTAGGAAAGCCCCAAGGGTCATAAGCAAGCACCTCCCCAAAAATCCAGCAGAAAAGCACAAACCCCATGCTGCTTCTAGGCCTCATCCTGCCTACCAGGGTCTAGCATAAGGAACAACTGCTGCCAAGGGACCTTTTATAGCCCCCATCTCCTACAGCCACTCCCACCCCAGGTGATGCTCAGCACACCTCCCATAAGGGCAATCGGCAACACCTGAGAGCACCCAACTCCCTGGGGAACCCATCGTGGTGGGATCTAATGAGGTGCCGGATTGGTTCCCTTGCCCACAGGAGAGATGTTGAGTTTGCCAGGTAGCCAACTGCACATTTTCCCTGTTTTTTGGTAATAACCAGCTCTGTAAGTTCCACAGAGATGTGTCCCACCTCCAGACCATATGTCTTGCCTCTAGATCAGGGGGTCCTTCTCCAGCGGGGTCACTGGGGGATGGTGTAGGGGGTGACACTTTCCCAAGGCAAATCCACTCTTCAGGTGCCCAAACTTGTCCCTGTCCCCAGCTCCTTCACGGTGGTGACGATCCTCACAGAGCCACCAATGTCAAGGGCAATTGGGGACTCACGGCTGGCTCTTTACTACCAAGCAAAAGTAGATTTTTTGGAGGAAGAAGGCAAAATTTAAACTTGAATGAAGTAGAAGAATGCAAGGAAAAGGGAGGATTATGGAGAAGATCCCCATCGGTTGCCCCGAACTGCATCCCTGCTCCTGCAGGACCAGACTCCACATGGTGGTGCCCACACCAGCACGGTCACCCTTGTGCTTCCCTGGATTTTAGCAAAAGGAGAAAAATGCTTGTACACGCATCGTCATTTAACTGTTTCTTGAACAGACTTGTCCCCTGGAGCCACTGGCTTCCTGGGCAGAACTGGTGTTGAAATGAGTGGTAGTAAAATAATGAATAGAATAATCCTTATGAGGAATAATATTAGAGCTGTTAGGTATTAGAAATAATAAATATTTATAATAATTATTCGAATTATAAGACCTGGGCCAAAATGGTCCCCACAGTGTCTGGGCAGTCCACTCCTTCCCGGAATGATTCAGCAGCAGGTTGTCCCCTCCATGGTCCCGAGGGAGGGGACCGGGGCAGGTTAACCCAGCTGAATCACCCTGCAAACTTCCTCGTGCCTGGTTAGACTATAAATAAGGAGTAAAAGCAGTTTGTGTATTGAAGTGACAGCAGGGAGGAGCACAGCTTTGGACAGGAGTCCTTATATGGGGTTTTAGAGACAGCACAAGGATGTTTGCTTTGCCTCTGCCTCTGGGTAAACATTGGTGCACTCTCGCTCACGCAGGTGAGGACCAGGTGTGATGCCCACAAGTTTCGGGTGATGTTTCACTCTGTGCCTGAATCGGGCTGTTTTGGCATGATCCAAATGGGATAGCTGCCAGCAGGACAGCTATGCACCATCTGAAGGGAAATAACTTGGGTTGTTGCCACCAGGAGCAGGCTGACAGGCTTTCTAGGCACCTCCCTGAGCAAACAGAACCTCCTGATGCTCTCTTGCTTGTCTTCAAGCCAACACCTATCATCTCGGGGATAGCTGCATGTCTCACGTACGTGGGTCGTCCCACGCTCATGCTCAATCTCAGATACATCGTAGGCTCAGGAGGCCACCACCACACCACCTACCACACCTGCCAGTGGGTATTGTGGAAACTGGGAGCAAAAGGAAAAAAATTCAATGCAAAACAAACTAGGAAAATTATTTATTTCTTCTGCATCTGTAGGCAGGCACAGGAGCCGAAGAGCAATGAGGTTCATCCCCTGATCAAGAAATTCCCTGTCTGTCTTTGATCCAGGAAAGCAGGGGAAGAGGTAGGAAAATCATAACCCTGTGTGCCCACTTAGGAGGTTCATATCCCATGCTAGAGAGGTAGGATCCTGCTGACCGAAGGAGGATTTTCAGTTTTTCCCACAGCCGTGTCCCACACAGCAGCTCACAGGAACAGAGCAGCTCTGCCCAATGCCCTCCCCAGCAATGACCACCACTCTTGGTCCTTCCAAACCAGTTTCCTCACCTGCTGTTGCTCCAGCTGGCTTCAAATCCCATTGACCCCCCAAAAAACACAGACCAGAAATTATTTGAAAGATTTCTTTCAAGAATTGGCTTGGTCCACCCAGAAGGGAGACAAAGGCACAGTGTGGCTGCAGAATGTCGGATCCGAGGCAGGACATCTCCCAGCCAAGCTGGTGTTCTCACCTCTTCACCTTAGCACAAGTTCAGATGAGAGAGGACAGCAAAAGACTGTTACACCCCAGAGACCCAGGCTCATCACCCTAGGCAGGAGTGGGCATGAAATATTGAAGGCAAAACTACTGATGTGAGCCAGGATTTGGCTCCAGGACTCAATCCCTGTGGGTTAGAGGATTATGAATACTGGAGAGGTACCAGCATCTTTCAACAGTTTTCCTCGCTCTTTACATCTCTTGGGAAATCGCTGCCTGCTGGAGTCCTACGGCTTTCAGCTCCTGGCGCTGGAAGTAGACCTTGACCTTGCTCAGGTTACGGACTTTCTTTTCAGAGCTGTGCCGGCAAGCGTTGATGAAACGGCACATTTTCTGGAGCCCATTCTCAGAGTTGTGCAGGTAGCAGAACCAGAGTTTGGAGAGGCCGATGTTGTGGGTGGCCAATGTTTGGGCTGATGGCTTGGTGAGGAACTTCTCATCCAGCAAGGGCTGGAGGGAGATGAAGGACTCCAGGTTGGCTTGACTGAGGATCTGCCTGGGTTTCTTCACTAGGTTGATGTCCAGGATCTCGGACAAATATTTCACAATGTTGGCGTTCTCCATGGCACTGAAGTCACCAAAGTGCCTCCAGTTGTAAGTGTTGGCCAGATTCTTCAGCTTGTAGTTATCCCTCTCAGGGATCTCCTCCTTAATCAGGGGCAAGATGTCCAGGAATCCATACACAACAGAGCTGAACTCCTCTTTCTTGTTCATGACCGTCAACGCTTCCAAGAGAGTGGGAAAGGGGAGTGACCAGAGACCAAAGCCACCCAGGATGGGCTTGTGGACAGTGTTGAGGTGGCACAGCAGATTCCTCAGGCCGATCTCATAGACACTCTTTTTGGCCATCAAGCTGGATAAATATTTCACTGGCTGAATCAGGACTGGGAATACTTTCTCTCCATCTACGACTGTCATCTGAATAGTTTCATTTTCTAGAGAAGAGGAGGGGGAAGGAAAGGAGGATCGGAGAGGGAGGAAAGGCAGAATTAGTCTCTTACTCAGTATGAAAATAAAACATTGATTGAGTTGTTCAGCCTCCAACAGTCTTCACCATCAATAGCAGCTGGGGCACTGATCTACCATTTCACCTTTCTCACCATTCAGTCACACCTTCAGCTTCCAGCATCTCGTGTCCTTCAGGAGTGTCCTTCCATCAACACTAACACCTCCTGCAGTGGGATCATTCCCCCCACCATGAATATGAGGGCCTTTACAGCTTTTTGTGAGTGGACTAAGGAGAGGAGCTTTAAAAGTAAAATCCACCTCACCCAAGGGAGATTGGCCGATGGGAAGGAGAAGCAGGGGAGCCCATGTTGACACAACAGCACAAGGGCTGGTTAACTGGCTGAACAATCTCAGAGAAATCTTCCTATGGCCCTACAGGCTCCACATGCCCTGAAACTCAAAGGCAAGGCCTCTTGGGAGCTCAGGATGTTGTCTTCTCCCTTACGCAGCCAAGGCCATGGTGGACATGCCGGAACTTCCCCCCCCAAAAAAGAGACACTGACAGATGAGGGGATCGGAGCTGGCTGCACCATGGGATCTCCTCACTTAGGATCTTACTCAAAATCTTCATGTCAAAGAAGACCAGGGATCCTTGTCTCGTGTCCAGCGTGTTCTGGCTGCTGATGGGAAGGCCCAGGTAGTCTTCACCAGTGCTCTCATCAAGGATGCTGCTGAGATCATCTAGCACACTGGAGTCCTGGAAAAGCACACCATTTGCTTTTAATAAACATCACAGGAAGAACCAGGGCAGCAGCTCTGGGCACTCGTGTGTCCTGGATGTTACCAAAGCTCAGGGATCTACTCAAAATGCCTGCTAGAGGACTTAGGCTGTAATAAGCTTGGTCATGAAGACTTGCCTTCTCCAGCACCACAAAACATAGTGACATGCACACTCCATGCACGTCCGCATGGGACGGCTCGCTTGGATCATTCCCAACTGTCTTTCTGCTCAAAAGTGACAGAAAAATTGGGGTTATCGACATCACCCCTCTGGCTGTGAGCCAAGAGCCTAAACCAGCAAACAGCAGGCAAGGAAGGGAAGCTGCCCATTTCTAAAACCTCTAGTGAAGAGCTAGTCACCAGCTTTTGGTCGTGCAGACTGTCACGGGAATTGACTGGTGTCGCAAAGTAACAACAAAACCCCATCCATCCATAGCCTCAGAAAGGTGAGGTTTTGGACTGCCTCTTCTTGCTGGCCTTTGTTTTGGCTGCTCACCACCCTGGAGTCACCAAGATGGTATCTATCAAGGTCTCCAAGATGCTGGGCAACCCAGTTCCCACAGAAGTGGAGGAGAGCTAGAGGGGATTTATTTTGGCACTCAGGAAGAATTTCACAAGTTCCCTGCCAGCCTCTATGGGATGGTCCCAAAGGTCTGGAAGCACCATGTGGCCCAGCCTTCATGGCTTAAACACTGAGCAATGCAGGGCCAAGCACTGAAAGCCCTTTAGCTGCACTCACCATTGACTCCTCATCGGTGCTGTCCTCCTCAAAGCTGTCCAAACAGAGAATATCGCTATCTGTGAAGGTAGGAAAGACATGTCTCCTTTCAGACGTGGGGCTGTCCAACCCTGCAGTAAGTGCCAGGGCCAATGGTCCCCTGATCAGCATCACCAATTTTGTCAAAAGTGACTCTGGACAACCAGCAAGGTGGGTGTGGAGCAAGCAGGGAAAAACTCTGCCCTCAGGCACAACCTGAAAAAGGACTGATTCTCTCTCAAGCCACAGAGTACACACTGGGCAGGATCCTACAGGGGAGAGAGGACCAAAATGCAGCATCACGTAGCCTAAGAGTATGCAAGCAGTTGAAGGAGCAACGTCTGGTTCTCCATCAATCTCCACCACACATCTTGTCTTTGAACAAGACAATGTGCTGGGACAGAACTACCGTCCTGGGAGGTTTATGGAGATGCTGCAAACTGCCCTGCCTCAACGCCTACACCCCATAAAGTCTATCCGTGGCTTCACTGCTCTGGACACTGCTTACCTGAGTCATTCAGGCCACCGTTGTGATCTGGCACATCTTCCAGCAGGCTGTCCTCCTTGGAGAGGGTCATAGGGGACACCGAACAGCTGGTCCCAGGCTGGTCCGAGCAGCTTGGCTGCTGCGGCACCATCTGGTTCCACTCATCATCGTTGTCTTCAACCTTTGCTACCTTCACTGGCAGTGTCAGGACTTCTGCATTTTGGACTTTCTTCCTCTTCGCAGGGGTAGAGTTGGAGACCTAAGTGTGCAAAGAGGAGCCCAGTGACAGCAGCCCTGCGTTGCCAGGGATGGAGATGTTTGGCTGTTCTCCAATGGCAAAGGACAAGCTTGACCACATGGGTTTGTCCCTGCACAAAACAAGTGCTCTGCTTGCCCAGATGGTCTCTGCTGCTCTGGGGTCACCCACTACATCCTCATTTCTGGCATGAAGGCCCTGGCTATCCTGGGCTGTGGTCACTCCAGCCACCTTGGTTAAGGTCCCCTCTCTGCCTGACAAGCATCAGGAAAACTTTCTGCTTGGCTTAACAGCTGCATAGGAGAAGATGGGAACCTCCCCTTCCTGAGCTGGGGGAATAAATCATCTTTATCTTCTTGCCTCAGCCCTGAGGCTCTCAGACTCTGCAGGGTTTGCAGGCAGGGTTAAGCCCTTCTGATCCCAGGCTGGGGTGGCTGGGGACATGCTCTGCAGAGGGGCAGCCTGGGGGTCCCCAGCCCTGGTCCTGTGATGGCTGTTTTGTCACAAGCAAAGGCAGGCAGTCTGATGCTAGACAAGTCCTTTCTGCACTATGGGACTGGAAACCAGAAGAGAGCTTGCCTTCAACGTTGTTCAAGGCCACTTCTGCTTGAGTAGGGCTCTGCCCTTCTTCTGGGACATGTTTGGGGGCCCCAAATCCATCACAACCAGTCGCAGCATCTCCCCACTGCCAGCCCTTGATGTGGGCAGGGCAGGGCAGGGTGCAGGCAGGAAACGACTTGCAAGCCACCATGCCTACAAGAGCTCTTTGCGGTGCATGCAGCAGCATGTCTCATGCTGAGATGTTTGCATCTTAGCCACAAAGGTGCCTTCAAGGGACAAGGTCTGCCCTGGCTCTGCAGCCCTAAGCCCAGCCAGCCTGGCTGATCTCCTCTTTCCAAACAGAACTTGGAAAACAGCAACCAAATGACAGAACTCAAGCAACCTTGCAAGGGCGGGGGGTAACCCCAAATTCTTGCCAGATAACCCCACGAGGCAAAAATCCCAGAGCAATGCCCACTCTCACCTGGTGGGAGTTTTCCATGGCTGAAGCTGGAGAAGCTGCTGAAAGAAGAAAAACATATTGAGCTGAGAAGGTGAGCAATGCTGGGGACATCTGAGAGCAGCAAGAAAAGGCTCTGCAGAAGGTGCAGGTGGCTCCAGGAGGGTCACTGAGGCCGAACTGCATCAGTGAGCTTGCAGGCTGGAGTGGAGAGGTGCCCATTCTGCCTGGCCACCAGCCAGCTCATTCACTCATCCTTGCACTAAAGCCTTTCCTCCAGCTCTCCCATACAGGTTTGCTGCCCTCCCACCCCTCCCAGACCCAAAAGCCAGGAGGTCACACATGCTGGGAAGGAAAGAAAAAAGAAAATTAGTAGGATCATGCTGTTCCTGAGCAAGTTATTGCCATGCAGCGTCAAGGGCTTGTTTGTGGGGGAGATGCTGCCTTCCCAAACCCAGCAAAAGACTAATGCACTAATGCACTGTTCATCCCAGGAGGATTTATTGGCATAGCAAGATATGGAGAGCCTGGTCTCCATGGGGACCTTTTAAAGGATTTTTCAAGCAGCTACAGTCCATGGCAAATGTTTGCAGACCGTCACTTCTTCCTCCGCTTCTGAAGTCTGGTGCTGCTCTTCCCACCACGCTTGCCCTTGGTGGGGTGCCTTGACTTGGGGCACTCCTCCTTGGCAGCTGGGCTAGGGGGTTCCAAGAATGCTGAGCTGCCAGGGGGGGTGGCAGGAGGGTGTCTGCTGGGGGAAGGGGCCGTGGCAGCCACTGGGACCAGCGATTCATGCTTCTGTGGGGTGCTGCTGTGAGGGAGTAACTCCAGCACGTTGGAGGGCAGCAATGGCCAGTCCACGTCTGTGGTGGGGAAGTCCCCTGGGCTGGCCATGGGCTGCAGCAAGGGTCCCGCAGCAGAGGCGATGGTGGCCAGGGAGCGGGACATGGCCTGCATCTCCCGGGTCATGGACACCAGGTGCCTGTTTGCCCTGCGCCGAGCTTTCAGGAGCTGATCACTGATCTTCAGGAGCTCATCCACCTGCTGCACGTTGGACCTGGCCCAGCCACTGAAATCTTCCTGCAGGAAGGTCAGAGAGTCCTGGATGCTCCTGGGAAGAGGCACAGTGTCCCCATGGGCTGACCCTGAGCCTTCGTCTGCTTCTTCATCCCTCTGCATCAGAAGGGCTGGAGATGTGGGTCGGGTGGGAGACATATCCCCTCTCTGGTCTGGACACACGTGTCCTCTGTCACCGGTTGGGTCCAGCACGGGGGCACAGGGCTGGTGGTGGGCAGGCAGCCCCGCGGGGAGACCTCCAGGTGGTTGGCAATGCTCCCTGGGAGGCTCAAGGTCCGGGATCAGGGTGGTCTCGTCTTTGGACGGGGAGTCGTGCTGGGGAGTGGAGGTACCTGTTGCAGGGAGAGGAGCTGAAGGGAGCAGGAGGGGACAATCAGGGCTGAGAGGGTCCTCCCAGCCTGCCTCAGTGGGGTGGAGAGGGGAGATGGAGGGGCATGCAATGGAGACGCGAGGAGTTGGGGGGGAGACACCTTGTCCCCATGAAACCCCAAGCTCCATTCAGGACATCAGCCCTGGGCTCTTCTGTGGACTGCCCATAGCCCATGAGCTTGGGGAGCTCAACGGTAGACACCCACAGAGGCCAAGGAGGACACTGGTCATAGCCCAGGTCTGAAGACAGCAGAAGGGGAATGGAGCAGAAGACCCCACAAAGTCTCTTCCTCCCATTGCTTTTTTAACCCCCATTTTCTGGGAGAATGCTACCACCTTCTGACCAAACATGGATTCTCCAGCACACCATCCCTGCACACACCACAGATGCCAAGGCCTTCACCATTCCCAAACCATCAGCATTTCCACCACAGCACTGCTGCTGAAGACCTGGGAGGAGACCTGGGCAAATCCAGCAGCAGTCGTGGACCTCTTGCCATCCCTATCAGGGAGTGCTCCCCAGGAACATTTCGCCTTTCTGGTTAGATACACCATCCCGAGGCGGTAATCAACAACCCAAAAGGGGAATTACCCCAGATGGCTGTGGACATAGACAAACTAGCTGGAGATCTGAGGAGCAGAAGTGGTCAGTGGGTGGCAGGACACTAAGGGCTGGAGGATGGTTATGACCCCTGAGGGACCTGCAGATGTCACCCCCACAAACATTTCTCAGAGAGGATGCAGAGTTGATCCAACCCTTCCACCTGCTTCCTCCCTACCAACACCAGCCTCTGCAAGCCCCTGCTCCACGCGCCCCACCTCCAGGTGCCACTCACCTGCCTTGTCCTTCAATCCATGGCATGGCTCCATCTCAGGTGATTCACCATGTTATCTCCCAGTAGAACTGGGTTTGGGGGACTGTTGTACTCCGCAGGGGCAAGAGCCAAGTGTTGCTTTGGAAGTGATGGAGGCAACAACTGCATCCTGCCCCTGGGAGAGGTTGGAGTGCGCACACCGCACGAGCAAAGGCTGGAGGCACAGGTCCATCAAGTCACCACGTAGAAGGAGACTTGAAACCCGTGGAGAATATGGTTTACCTGGGGATTACAACCTTCAACTCTGCTTTCGGTCCCGCCCTTCCCAACCCACCTGGCCAAGTGCCTCCTCACCTGGGTGCCCCGTGACGCGCTCCACCAGCGCCTGCAGCCTGGCTCGGCACTCAGCAAAGTCCCCGGGCTGCGCTTGGTCCCGAGCCACCGGCGGCTGCAGCTGCTGCAGCTCCTCCAGCGAGTCCTTGATGAAGGGCTGCATGTCCATCACCTCCTGCTCCGTGGCGTAGAGGTTCACCTTCTCCACCAGCCGCTCGCTCGCCTCCATCCGCCGCAGCACCCCCTCCACGCGCTGCAGCTCCCGCGCCAGCTCCTGCCGGCCCTGCTCCTGACGCGCCTCCACCAGCCCCAGCAGCTCCTCTTCCTCCTGCCGGATCAGACGCACCAGCTGCTCCACGTGCTGCCGGATCAGCTCCCGCATCTCCCGCTGCGCCTGCTCCAGCCGGGCGGCCTCAGTCTGCAGCACCTCGAAGGTGGCCTCGAAGCTGCTTCTCTTCTCCTTCAGCCCCTGGCTCATGGTGACCAGCTCCTCCCGCCTGCGCTGGGTCTCGCTGTGGATGTCGCAGAAGGGGGCATGATGGCTGTCCAGCAGCGCACAGATGCAGCACACAGGCTTGCAGCACTTCTTGCAGTAGATGCTGTGAGGCCAAGCACAAGCAGAGCAGTAATTTGGACCATACAATTTGCAATTCGCTCATTTAGCAAATTGCAAATTTATTCATTCATTGAATTTAAGTTACCACCAAGTTTGGGCCAGGCATTTGGTTTTATACTCTCCCAATTGCAAAGAAATGTGTTGGTCCACTATCTCCACAGGGTCTCTGCTCATCTGCTGGTCTGGTTAAAGTCACTGTGGTGACTGTGCAAGCGTTATGGTAGACATTCATCCACACTCTGCAAGGGCAGTGAAGAAATGAGCTCTATGCCCTTCCATGAGTGCTTACTGGGGTTATGGATAAGAATACAAGGTCAAAGAGTATCTTACCTCCCTAAGATGCCTAAGAGAAGAATATAAGAAGTGGGGAGTGGAGATCATCATCCATTCCTCACATAAGTCCTGGTAGCCTTGACAAGTGGTGGGTTAGGGACATAGTGAGGCAAGGGCTGCATCTGGGTCATTGTGGCTAGCATCAGTGCTGGCTTCCATGGATGCTCCAGCCCCTTCCCCTCTCACTTGATGTTCCTCTGAGGGCATATAAACCTTGTCCTGCACTGCAGCCATGCTGTTCCCCAAAGTCCTCTCCAAGCCGGTCTAGCACCATCAGCAAAACACACCCTTCTCTGCTGTCCATCAGAGCAGCTGAAGCAACAGACCTTCTTGCTGAGCTCCATCAACCTCACACTCCTTACCTAGCAATTAACAACCCCCCCACACCTCTCCCTTGGTCTACTTGTCCCCACACTCCCATCATCAACTCGAACCCAGCTTCATCCAAACCCTCCCTCCATGCCCTAGAGCCCACTGGTCACTACTTCCCACCCATCTTCTCCATGACATGGTGGCACTCAGGGCAGCATCAGTACAGGGACACCCATCATGGCCTAATCCAAAGAGATTTGTGACAAGAAACCACCCAGATGGGGACAGACCTCCTTAGACCTACCTTACAGTCTGGTTCTTGTGGGCTGGGTTGGAGCAGGACAAGTTACTGATCCTCCTAGTGCCCTCAAGGAAGTCCTTAGCAGACCCTGTCCTGATGTCCATCACCCTCTTGGCTTCATGGCTCTCCCTCTTCAGGTAGCGCTCGTGGGCCTCGAAGCACTTGGTGCAGAGGAACTCCTTGCACTCAGAGCACCAGAACTCGCCGGCTGTCTCGCAGTTGTCGCAAAACAAGTCAACTCCATCAACAATCTTCTTGTAGACCTTGAGCCTGGCCTGCAGGCTGGTGAAGAGCAGGTTGTCTGTGGAGGGGATGCCGCTGGCCTGCAGGATGGCTGTCTGGCACAAAGGGCACTGCTTGATTGGGTTGCTTTCGCTCAGGCAACTGAGACAAAAGGTGTGGAGGCAGGTGAGGAGCTTGAGGTTGGGTGATTCCTGCTGGCAGCCCTCACAAAGGATGAACTGGAAGTCATCTTCTAGGAACTTGGGGAGGGAGAGAGGAAGAGGAGTGAGTGCTGGGGTGCGTCTTTAAGAGCTTCTGAAACCACATCTTGGCAGGGAGGGGTGACCTGCAAACCCTACTTGGAGCAACTAGTGAACAACCACTTCCCACCAGCAATGCCAAGGCCCTGTGAGCGGTCTGGAGACGACCTGTGCACCATGGTGAGGTTGGATGGACGGGGCCCTGCTGAGTTCTTCCTCTTCCTCTAGCAAAGAGGAAACGGGCAGGTTCCCCTGGCTATGGGGCTGGTGGGGAGGGGCAGCAGAGGGGCAGCATCCAGGAACCACTGGATGACAGCGTGGCAGGGCAGGGACCACCTTCCCAGCCATCTCCCCCCCCCCCCCTCACTCCCTCAGCCCATCCTATGGCCTCCCCCTCCCTCCGTCCCGGATTTGTGCCTTCGCACGGCTGGCGGGGCTGGACTGGGGACCCGACACCCACCAAACGAGGGGTGGGGGGGGAACACCCCAAAACTCTTATGCCCATCTGCCCATCGCCCCCCTTTCCCCAGGCTCTGCCTTGGGGCCGGGGACCTCCTGGTGGCCTGGACCCCCCGAGTCCCCCGCCCGCATCCCCCCAGGGCTCCCCTGGACCAGCCGGCGCTCACCCGGGGGCCGGAGCCGGCGGTGGCCATGGCGGGGCGGGCAGCTCCTCCGCCTGCCTGCGCTGCCTGCGCTGCCTGCGCTGCCTGCGCTGCCTGCGCTGCCTGCGCTGCCTGCGCTGCCTGCGCTGCCTGCACTTTCGGTTTCTTCCGCGCTGCCAGTTAACTCCTCCTTCGCGGCGGGAAGCTCCCAGCTCAGGTTACACCAACACTGCCCCCACGCCGCCGAAAAGAGCTTCACAGTCGGTTCAGCCCTTCCTGACCATCCGGGAGGGAAGAAACCCGGAGGGGACCTCCCCCCCAAAAAAACCCCAAGGTGTTTCCTCAAGGAGCAGCATCCTCCAGGAAATGTAGTGCATGGCCCCAGTGCTCTGCCTCGCTCCCTGCCAAGGAGGTCTCACCTCCTGCCACCACCCTACCCCTCTGCACCCCGCGGCTGTGAAGGGGCTCTGGGACTGTCCCCCAGCTCCTTGAAGAGGATTCTCGCATCCCTCTTTGTCCTGGGGGGCTGTATCCTGGCTCTCCTTTGCCCTTTCCTGCAGGGTTTCGCTACCCCCTGGCCATCTGCACCATGGGGACCACCACGGAAGGGGGACCACCACGGAAGGGGGACCACCAGGAGCACTTGGGGTTCACCTAGCCTGGCATCCCCAAAGGGAGAGGGCGCAGTGGGACACTACTGTCACCTCCCCTTGGGGCCTTTGATGCCTGTAGGATCTCCAAAGCTTGGCCCACCCCAGGCTCTGAAGATGCCCAATTGCACAAGTGAAACATTTCAATTTGAAATATCTCTATTTTGGAAACATTCCAATTCTTGATCCCCCTCCTGGCAAGCAGCCCCTAACATGGACAGGCCAGGCCAGCAAGACTGGTCAGGCTTGTCCCACTGGTGCAGCAAAATATCCTGGGGGCTGGTACAACTGGTTGGAGCTCCAAGACGTTTTAACCCCTGGGGTGCTGGGTGCTGTTGAAGGGCTGAGCATCCCCGGAGAGGCCACACCACATCCTGACAACTCTTCTTCGCTGTGGCAGAACTTCACGTGTTCATCAGGACCATATGGCGAGATGGAGTCACACCACACAGCCTCCTTGACTGGCAGCAGCTCCCAGGCCCTGGAGCATGTGGCTTCTTTGCGCAGCACCCTGGGGTCCCTTGGGGAAACGGAGGCACCAAGGGGTGCAGCCCCGTGGGCCTGCAGAAGTCATCAGCCCATCTCTGCCCAGGCGCAAGGGTGCAGACCAGGTTTATTGTCCATTAAGAGTTGATAGAAAGGAAGCTTACAAAATAAATAAATATGTATATATGCCTCTATACAGTCCACACACCCCCGCGGACAGACTCACAGCACGCATGCAAAAGCACTTTGAAGCACAAATTAGCGCAATCACTTATTATGAACCGCTGTGTCGGGAAGGCTCAGGTACCTCCAGGCAGGTCATTCCCCAAATCGCCACGTCTGCTCCTTCCCCATAAATGCCAGTATAACTGCTACTAGCAGTGCCACACTGGACCCCAACTCCAGCCCGCTGGTGGCATTCCAACTTGGTCCAGCCAGCCCTCGTGCCCTGCTTCGGCTGCCCACCCCACCCCATCACTACCATCCTTGGCCACAGTGTCCCCAAGCTCTTCTCTAGCCAATCTGCTCAGCTCATAGCCCTCCCAGTCTGAGATGCCCGACCGTGCAGCCCATTGTGGGGGCACCAGAACATCAGCCTGTCCCCTGGTGGCATATTGGCCAAGGGATCTGGAAGCAAACTGGCACATGCCGGTCTGCCAGCTGGTTCCCATCCCATAACATCGTAGGCAAAGGCTGGGCAGGAGAGGTAAAGCCAAGGGCAAGGACAGGCAGTGGAGCTCAGCTTCAGTTTTCCTGCTCAGGTCTTCACCCAACTCCCGTGGCCTCCACAGGGAGGACAGCAAGAGCTCCAGCGGGGCAAGGGCCCCACCACGCAGCACCCCTGTATGTCCCCCCCGCCTTCACACACCTACAAAGACACATGCACACAGACACACACCCACATGCATGCTCTATCTACGTTGCTTCATCGCTTTGACGAGCTCCTCCAGCTTCAGGGCAAGGTGCAGGTCGCCTGTCACCTGCAGCCTCCCGCTCATGTAGGCACTCAAGGGGCGCAGGTCACCCAAGAAGAGGTCCTGCAGGTCTTTCTCCGCCACCTCCAGGATGACATCGGGGCTGCCCTCGAGCACGCCGCGGCCAGCCCGCCCGCTGCCTGTAGGACATGATGGGTGGGAGAGGAAGAAACAGCAGGTTTCAGGATCGATCCAGCCTTGCCTGTTGGCATTTCCCCCCACCATTTCATAAGGATTGAGTTGGGCCAGTGATGATGGACAAGGGCCTGGCAGGGGCATTTTTGAGACAGGAGTCCTTACTCCTTATGGAGATAAATTTCTCTTGTGTTGCTCCACCCCTGTCCTGTTACAGTGGTCCACCTCCAAACCCTGTCCTACTTTTGCCATCACCACCAGAAAAACAATCAGCAACCATGGGGGAATGCACTGAGTGCTGGGAGGACATCTTCCAGCATGGCAATGGCCCAAGGCACTGCCCACACATGTCCCTCCATCACCTCCTCTTTGGGCTGGTGGCATACAAGAGGCAATAAGCACTGAGGTCTCTGAACCATCCCTTTTGGCCAGCCCTGAGGAGACCCGGCTGCCAATTTTCTATCAGTGCTCTCTTTCTGAAGGAAAATTAATGATTTAACCCAAAACATATTATACTCTGGACTTCCAGGGAGCATGGACTCAAGGTCACAGTTGCCAAACTGCAGTGCTCAGTGGATGGACCCTGGGGTGCCTTTCATGGAGGTACCAAAAGGGCTTGGTTTGGGACACCCTACCCCCAAGCCTGGGGGATTTGCAGCATGCAAAAGGGGCAGAGGCACAAAACACCCTCCCGCCTCCAACACAACAACCCCAAAGAGCAGTGACCTGAGGAGAGGTCTATGAAGTAGGTGCTCCGGGTGCCGCTGGGCAGGGTGATGTTGACCTGGTAGGATGCTCCCACCTGGCCGACCAGGGCCTCGGAGAGGACAGGCTCCACTGCCGAGAGCAGCTCCTCTGCGCTGGGCTTCCGCCAGGCGCTGCCAGCAGCAGCAAGGAGGGAAGTGGTGGGAGGCTCCACCTCATTTACCGTCTCCACGCTGTCTGCTGGGGACAATGGGACAGAAGTGAGTTGAAGGGGACACTTTCAGGTGAGTTTTGCTGGTCTGCATGGACCCATAGAAAAGGTCTCCAGGGCAAAGAAATGCACTTCTACAGTTCCTACTGCCTGCTCCTCTGTCTGTCATGGGTTACTCCTCCCCTGTTATCAAGGGGTGGAAAATTATCCCTGAAAGAAATAGCAGGGCACAAATTGGTGCTAGAAAAAAAATCCATGTCGCCCTCAGATGTGACTCTCTCGGCAAGTTCAGGCTTGGGTTTGCCTGACGTAAATGCTGGCATCTGAGTTGGTCTTGAGCCCAGGCTCCTGCGGATCTGCTCCCACCCTCCCCAGTCCTATCTGAAATGTCTTGTTAGAAAGGCTGTATTATGCCACGTGCTGTGTGGGGCTGTGCCTGAAGCCATCCTCTCTCTTCTCCCTATACCAGCCTATTTTTGCTGTGCTCGTACGAATGTGTTATCTCCTAGACTTTGACTCCTCTGTGAAACAGCCAACAGACAAAGGTCATCAGGCAAGAGGGAACATCCCCCAGCAAAGTGGTGGCCCTGGGTTGGTTACCTGCCTCCGGAGCGCTGGTCCCGCTGCCCGCCAGAGCCAGGCTGTTGCTGAAGAAATGAGCAGCCAGCTGCTGAATGGTGCCATCCAGCCCCTCCAGCCCAGGCACGGGTGGCATGGTGGCCAGAGGGCCCACCAGGTTCTCCCGGGGTGGCTGCAGCACAGCTTCCATGCTCAGCTCCACTCGGTCCACCTCCAGGCCCCAGGACTTGGTCATGTCGTTAATCTCCAGCTGCAGAGCCAGGAAGAAAGGGAGAAATGTTGGCAGCCCAGGCAGAGCTGGGTATGGCCATGGAGACCACCCACCACAGCACCCCCAACCATGGGCATCCCATAGTTTATATTTCTGCTATCCCCCAGCTTTAGACGTGGAGTGTTGGGCCACGCTCAGTAGTTCACCTCCTCTAAATTGTCCACTCTCAAGCTCAACCCTGCTCCTCCAGTTGCTCTTCCAGCTTGGAAGAGGTCAGAACAGGGAGGAGAGCTCTGTCTTGTTCCCCTTTCCATGGCTCGCTCCCAGGCTGGCCCCTTTCCTTGCTCCCCCTAGACAACATGTGCTGTTATGGTGCTCCACCAAGCAGCATCTCTGGCCTCCAAACCACCCCAGACACCCCAGAGATATCAGTATATCCCCCCAGCCTCCTTTTATATCATCTCTTGTAGACATTCAATCCACAAGATCTTGGCTTGTCTCAGGTCAGCTGCAGGCACTACTCATTGCCCCTCTGCCACTGCCCTGTCCTGCTTCTCTCCCCAAAAGCCCTCTCCAGTTTGCAACCCCCTCCAGAGATATTCCTGGTGGAGATATGGAAGTCAAATTTAAGCCTGCCATCAAAATGTGGGCTTTTCTGTGTGGTCAGACGCCTTAGAGATAAGCCACAGAGCTCCGGAGATCTGTAGGCTGAAAGCATCTGCTCCCCACTAATCACCATGTTTTCCCAGCTCCCTTCCTTGGCCAGGTCCAAGGACTTTCAGCAGCTCCATCTTTTCCTTACTGTTACTTCCACACCAAAAACCCAAGGGTTTGGGGGGCTTGGGGTGCTCTGTGCAGGACTGGGGCAGTCCTCACCAGCAGCTGCTCCCCGATCCTCAGCTTCTCCACTTGGATCTCACGGAGGCTCTTCTTCACCAAGGTCTTGGTCATGGCGTTCTGCGCCGTCATCCGGGTGGCCGCGATGAGATCCTTCACCATCATGACGGACAACACGGGGTCCCACACCCGGAATTGGACATCAGCACCCATGGAGATGATTGCCCCATCCTTGGAAGTCAGCTGGGGCAGAGGGGAGTCAGGATCTCTCCCCGTCTCTGCCCCATGGCTCCACCCGTGTGAGTAGAGCCTGGGAACAAAGGCATTCACTTTTTTCCCAGCTAGCAACTGGTTCTAGATGTCTTTATTAAGAGGGTTATTAGAAACAAAACCAACCCAAATAATTAAGTTTGGGCTAGTCTGAATGGTGAGGACGGTTTCCAGCATGGGGCTGTTCTTGAAAGACATCAGGGAAGGACAAGGATTGATGTTTTTGAGATGTCTCCAATCAGGAACACTCACTGAGCAAGGTGCACAAAACCAAGAGGAGCTTTTCAACTGCAGGCAGGTGAGGATTCTGGCTTCACAGCACCAGTTACAACCCCCTCACCTCACCATGATGATGGAGGAACTGAACATTGGGTCCATGCAAGACACAAAGGGTCAGACCATCTCAAAATCCACCTGCTCTGGGTATTTTAGAGATGTCTCTCCATCCTGCCCTGAGGCCCAAGGCAGCTCACCTTGCAGGGGGGCACGTTGAAGGCCCTTGTCCTCAGATCCACTCGTTGCCAGTGATCGATGAAAGGCAGCAGCAGGACCACGCCGGGTCCCTGAGGTGCCCGGATGCGGCCCAGACGGAAGATGATCATTCGCTCGTAGGTGGGCACGATCTGGAATGGGAAAGTTTAGACCAAGGCAGAAGCAAAACCCTGGGTCCTGCAGTGCAGTGCCAGGAGCAGTGAGAGCAGGGGCAGCCAGGAAGGGTCCTCATCATGGAGGATAGGTTGTCATACCATTCCTGACCTGTTTCCTCCCTTACCTTCAAGGCAAACCATCCTGAGATGGGGAAGGTGACAACCATCAGCAAGAAGACCAAGAAGGTGATAATGCCATGACAGATCCAGGACAGCCAACCCTGGGAGGAGTCTGTAGGGGGGTGAAAGGGGGATGTACCTGCTCCAAAACCCCCTGCTCTGCCTGTGAGCCCCCATCTAATCCTCGCCCCCCATGCACCCTGCAACCTGGCGAAGCCAGGAGTGTGAGAGGCACCCAGCCAGCGCAACACCCTACATCAAATGTGGCAATAGGGAGGAAAGCAGCAATTCCCCTCTAAGGCTGGGACTCACCTGTGGTATTTCCGGCTGGCCCCAGAGGGTCTTGCTTGGATCCGAAGGAGAAGAAGCCCTTCTGGGCTCCGTAGAGCCCAATGCTGGACTGCTGGAAGCGGTCAAAGTCCCCCAAGGGAAGGGCCTGGTATCCTGACCGGCTGAACATGGTGCTGGTGCCTTGCACAGGGCCCCACTCCCAGTGCTCAGAGCCCTCTAATCCCAGCTCCCTGCTGCCACCGCCGCCACCTCTGTGACCAGCATGGCTTCTGCCTGTCCCTGACCCGATCCAGCGTCCCTGCCCGCCTGCCTGCAAACCTCCCTGCCCTCACGCGCAACCGGAGAGATGCCAGCGCAGAGCTGACAAGCCCTGCCGTTATCACAGAGGATGCTTGTGAGAAGAAATCAAATCCTTCAGGGGGTTTCCTTGCTGGGGTCTCACCCAGGCTGGGGGGCTGGGGGCTTCACATCTTCCCAGCGACCCTCTGGGCAGGAGCTGAGCCGCGAGCCAAAAGCAGTGGCCCCGCAGCCACCCTCCGCTTCGCAGCCCGGTGGAGCTGGGAGATCTGCGCGGGGTGTCCCCGGCCGCCAGCCCCGTGGTCGTGGGGACCGCAGGCCGCGGTGAGGATGCTGCGGCGGGGATGGAGGGAAGGAGGGAGCCGCTGGCGCTTCCTGGTCCGCCCGTCATGTGGCTGCTGACGGCACAGGGACGAAACGGCTCCCAGCTCCCAGCTGCGGGAGTTTTTCCGGAGAGGGCCAGCTTGGCGGCTGCCGTGGAGAGGACTACGTCCCCATCGCACACACACCTTGGGGGGGCTCCGGATGGCCCCCCAGCCCCATGGGAAAGCGGTAGAAGTATTTTTCCCAGTGATTCCTGCTCCAGCGTGGCTTTCTCACCATGTTAAACCCGCCCCGGATCCCATCTCGCCTGCCTGCAAAGGGTAGCAGAGACCAAAGAGCAGCCTGGAGCAGCGCTGCCGGGGAAGGGGGTGGAAGTAGGGCAGGTTTAAAGCCCCCCTCGGCTGAAGCGGGGGCCTGAGACCCTGCCCCAGGCGCAGCAGCAGCCCTTGCAGCTGAGCCGGCACCCAGCCATGCACCCCAGCACAGCTCGGGGGTCCTGTCTAGCAGCTGAAGCAGAGTTTTGCCGTCCGACCCCTCTCCGGTGCATGCAGCCCCCCGGTGCATGCAGCCCCCCCCGCCCGGTACCAGCATCCCCCCGGTGCCGGTATCCTTAGGCAGGGCGCGGGGCGCTCCCTTCCCACCCCCGACACCGCGCACCTCTCCCGCCCGGGGAGCTCCCGCCTTGCCTTCCCCGCCTTCTTCCCGTCAGCTGCTCCTCCTCCTCCCCCTCCAGGCAGGCGAGGAAAACGAAAGTCCCCGGTGAACGTCGCTCGGCCCCGCCGCCCTTATGCCCGACAGCCCCGCCGCCCCCCGGCCGCCCGACGCCGGCCCCCCAGCAGGTAACGGGTTGCTCCCCGCTTTTCGGGAGGGAGGAGAAGGGACGGGAGGCAAAGCCCGGTCCAGGGCCGCCCCAAAGGGAGCCGCGGGGATTGCCTGCGTGTGGGGGGTGGCGGGAGTTTTTTTTTCGGGTTCAGAACCGTTCCATGGGACGGGGGAAGGCGGGAAGGGGCGTCCCTTCTTTATTCGGGGGGGCTCCTGACTGCGCTGCCGGGCTGGGGGAGGCCCTGGGGGGGTGAGGGGTGGGGAGGGGGGCACCTCTGCGGACAGGGCTGGTGCCAGCATCCTGGTGCTGCCCGGGAGGTGTTTTGCAGGAGCCGGGGGGACTGTCAACAGGGCCCTTCTCGACTTCCCCTGCCCTCCCCTGCCCTCTCCTGCCCTCCCCTGCCCTCTCCTGCCCTCTTTGCCTTCCCGCAGGAAGGGGCGGTGGCCACAGAGAAAAAGGAAAGTCCCTTTGCAGCCTTCGTTTTCCTTTGCCCCGACTTTGAAATCTCAAATTCCACGACAGGAAAGAGATTGGGGAGGGGGGAGGAAAGCCTCCAAGGGTCCCCCACTGAGGGTAGGGGGAAGCACAACCCTTTGCAACCAGCAAAGAAGCTCCCCAGAAGAGCACCCTTTGCCTTGCTGGGGTGCTGCCACCCACTCGCCCCCAGCAGGAGGGATAGAGAAGAGCCACTCACCCGCCTTGCTGCTCCCTTATCGCTTCCCTGCAGCGCAGAGGTTAGAGTGGGCTGCCCACGGGTGGCCTGCACGGCCTCCAGCGGTGGGACTGAGCCTTCCGTCCCCCTCCATCCCACGTGCTCCAACGGGGCCTTTCTCCCACATCCCACCTAGATGGAGACGGTGCTGCTGCCCCCATGGAGACGGGACCCCAGCCGAGTACATCCTTCCGCTCCCCTCCAGCCCACCGTCCCGCCGTGGAGGATGATTTGCAGTTTGTCCTTTGCGAGCGCTGCCAGCAGGAATCGCCCAACCTCAAGCTCCTCACCTGCCTTCACACCTTGTGCTTCGGTTGCCTGAGCGAGAACAAGCCTATTGGGCAGTGCCCTGTGTGCCAGACAGCCATCCCGCAGGCCAGTGGCATCCCTGACATGGAAAACCTGCTCTTCACCAACTTGCAGGCCAGGCTCAGCATCTACAAGAAGATCAAAGATGGCCAAGGCCTGAACTGCTGCCGGTGCCGGGGGGCAGCTGCAGCAATGTGGTGCACCGAGTGCGAGGAGTTCCTCTGCACCAAGTGCTTTGAGGACCACCAGTGGTTCTTCAAGAAGAAGAGCCATGAGGCCAAGAGGGTGGAGGATCTTCGTGCGGAGTCAGCCCATCAGTTCCTGGAAGACAGCAGAAAGTCCTGCAATCTCTTTTGCTCCCGTCCCAGCCACGCCGACCAGGGCCACATCTCCAGGTGAGAGCGATGCCTTGTCCCCGGATCCCATCCTGCACCAAGGGCTGTGGGGCTGCTCTGCCAGGAGGGCAGAGCCAAGGGGATTTCATCACCTGCCTTTGGAGAAGGACTGCTGCAAACCCAGTGCGATCCTGGGCAGGAGCAGGGTGTGGTGTGGGGCTGGCAGGTCCCCAGGAGGAGGGAGGGGAACAAAGGTGAGTTGAACACCCAGCTTCATGCCCACATCTGCAGCTGGTGATGGGAGGCAAAGCTCTTCCCGGCCCTGTGCTCAGTTTCCGCTCTTGTTAAACTCCTCAGCTGTCCCTGGGGAGGGAGAATCATGCCCAGCACAGTGAAAACGCTTTTCTCCTCATGCTCACTTACCAGCTTTGAAGGATCTTCCCATTTCCTTCCAGCATCTACTGCAACAAGTGTGAGAAGGCACTTTGCTGCTCGTGTGCGCTGCTGGACAGCCATCACGCCCCCTTCTGCGACATCCACAGCGAGACCCAGCGCAGGCGGGAGGAGCTGGTCACCATGAGCCAGGGGCTGAAGGAGAAGAGAAGCAGCTTCGAGGCCACCTTCGAGGTGCTGCAGACTGAGGCCGCCCGGCTGGAGCAGGCGCAGCGGGAGATGCGGGAGCTGATCCGGCAGCACGTGGAGCAGCTGGTGCGTCTGATCCGGCAGGAGGAAGAGGAGCTGCTGGGGCTGGTGGAGGCGCGTCAGGAGCAGGGCCGGCAGGAGCTGGCGCGGGAGCTGCAGCGCGTGGAGGGGGTGCTGCGGCGGATGGAGGCGAGCGAGCGGCTGGTGGAGAAGGTGAACCTCTACGCCACGGAGCAGGAGGTGATGGACATGCAGCCCTTCATCAAGGACTCGCTGGAGGAGCTGCAGCAGCTGCAGCCGCCGGTGGCTCGGGACCGAGCGCAGCCCGGGGACTTTGCTGAGTGCCGAGCCAGGCTGCAGGCGCTGGTGGAGCGCGTCACGGGGCACCCAGGTGAGGAAGCACTTGCCATGGGGATGGATCCAGCCACCCCACGGGCAGCAGGGACTTGGGCCAGCTCAGAAAGCCATCACCCAGTTCGGGGTCCTGCAGGGTTCAGAGCCACTTCCCTGCAGTAAAATGAGCCCAGATTCACTCTTGTAGGGTGCTTGTTTCCCGAGGCCAACAACTGCTTCTTTGCTTATATGGCCAGAGCCTCTCTCTGGTCTCCCACCAATCTGACAGGCTCTGCTGATGCTGATTTCTGGGTCTCCAGAGGCTCCTAAATCCCTTGGGCCATCCCAAACCAAAGGGCTGGGAAAGGAAAACAAGATCAGAGCTGCCCCCTCCTTGCTGCAGCTGTCAGGTAGATTTTTCCCAGCTTGTCTGCTATCAGGGCGAGGTGGGAGCTCCAGACACTCCGATTTGGGATTGCAGCCCTGCTCTCTCCATTACAGGTACTAATTCCCAAGCTGTCCCCATGGTGGAGGTGGCCCTGGAGAACAACCTGGTGAGATGTCTGTGTGTCGTCCCGGTGCGCTGCTGTGCAGGGAGGGTTGAAATGTGGATCCCCCTTCCTCTGACCTTTGCAAGCCTTCCCCAAGGGTTTGCCTTCCCCTCCCTAGCCCATCACTCCCATTTTTTCATCAACAACAAACTCCCAGAGATGTTTCTGCCTAGGCAGAGAAGTACCTCCTTTGTAGCCATCATTTCATGCTACCCAGGCGTGCTCCTACCCCATCCTGCTTCTCCAAGCCTGCTGCTTCATCCCTTATTTTTGTTGGGGAAAACCACAGCCTCCACCAGCTGTAGCACTGCCAAACATGCACAGCTCAGGCACAAGCCTTGAGCCAAGCCAGAGAGAGCCAGGCTGTGCCTCAGTTTCCCCCATGCTGAGGATGTTTCTGTGCCCCGGCTGGCTCTGCTTGATGCTCGGGGACACCTTAGCCCTGCAGAGGGGCCTGTAGTCTCAAGGTTCACCCCAATGCTGCTTTGCGTTTTCTCTGCAGCAAGAGGATCCGGTCCAGCCTGAGAGCCCGGATGTCTTACCCACCTTCACCATCAGCCTTGAGGAGATGCACATGAGCCCGGTAAGCACCACCCTGGCCAGGCCTTTGGCGACCAGGAGATGCCACCCCGGCACCTTACATCCCCTGTGCTCTCCTCTCTCCAGGCTGTCCCCGTCACCACATGGGCCAAGCGGAGGTCGAACTGCGTGGAAAGGGGCAGCCAGATCTCACCCAAAGTATTGAAGCTGGAGTGTAACAACACACCAGTCCCCAACGATCGCAGTTCAAACCAGTGGGATGGCAGAAAGGAGCCCAGCACCTCCATGCTGAACCGGAACTGCAGCAGTGTCCCTGCCACCAGCAGCCACGTTGATGATGCAGGTGGGGACCGGGGACGTGGCCCTCCTCATTACCCCATCTCTTCCCCTGCCTTAGGTGGGTCCCCCATTTCTCCAACTTCTGTGCAACCCCATGCACTCAGAGCCTTGACCAACCTCCCCTGGGTCAGAGAAGCAGAGGGTGGGAGCTGCTTTCTGGGGCATAAATACAAAAGCAATGCTCAGGGGTGGACGTGAATGCTCCATCCGGCTCCATGTCTCCGAGGTAGCCAAAGCCCAAGCCTAGGGAAGAGCACAGCAGCAGGGTAAGTGTGCAGAGAGACTTCCCAGCCTCCTGCTCCAGGAGCTCTGGATTTTCCTGGAGCAAAATACACTGTAATTTTTAGCAAAACACATTTTCTTCTCCGAGTTCACCCAGCCCCACTCCAGCCTGCTGCAGCATCCTGCAGCAAGGGATCCTGGGCTCAGCTCTGCAAACAGGAGGGAGGATGAAATGCATCTTCTGGAGAGTCTGGTACAGGGTCCATGGCGTGAAGCAACACTGAAGAGGTTGGCTCCACCTTGGGGTACATCCAAGAGCTCCCAAGGGCTGGGTGTTAATGGTCCTGGTAGAAGCTGCAAGACTCAGGAGATAAGATCAGTCCTCGCACGGGAAAAATTGTGTGATCCAAAATCAGTCTTGAACCTACCACATCCCCCTGTTCCCTCCGCAGAAGACAACAGCATCATCATCTCCAGCTCGGAGGACAGCTTGGAAGACACGGCGGTGAGTCCAGACCTCCCTCCTTGCTGAGCCACGCTGCAGGCAGAAGAGGCAGCTGCACCCCATCATGTCTGGGCTGCCTTTCCCTTTCCGCCAGCCATGCTCAGCCGCAAGCCTTCTCCCTTCCCTGCATCAGTCAGAGACTTGCTTGCGTCTTTCTCTTCCCCTTCAGTTGTTTCTAGGTGGCACGGCATCTGTGCCGTCCCAAATCCAGTCCTCTGTTGCTGGTATCTCCTGGGATTCTGGAGAAGCCAGGGTCCTCTCTCCCAGGCAGCAAACCCCACCTTGCTTTGCTCTGGCGTGGGATCCCTCACCAACCAATCCCCCAAGACCATCTTTTCAAATTGGTCCTTATAGCCTCTCTTTCTGCCTCACTGGGAGGGTTTTTCTCAGCTTAAAAAAAAAAATCAATGTTCATATAAAAATCAAGTCTGTGAATTGAATGTAGCAACCACGCTTGGAGAGATCTGGCCAGGCTGGAGTGATGGGCTGAGGCCAGCTGTAGGAGTTTCACTAAGGCCAAATGCCGGGGGCTGCACTTGGGCCACAACAACCCCCAGCAGCGCTACAGGCTTGGGGAGGAGTGGCTGGAGAGCTGTCAGTCAGAGAGGGACCTGGGGGGGTGATTGACAGCTGGCTGAACAGGAGCCAGCAGTGAGCTCAGGTGGCCAAGAAGGCCAATGGCATCCTGGCTTGTGTCAGCAACAGCGTGGCCAGCAGGGACAGGAAAGGGATCTTACCCCTGTGCTCAGCACTGGTGAGGCCGCCCCTCGATGACTGTGTTCAGTTTTGGGCCCCTCACCCCAAAAAGGCCATTGAATGACTCGAGCGTGGCCAGAGAAGGGCAACGGAGCTGGGGCAGGGTCTGGAGCACAGGTCTGCTGGGGAGCGGCTCGGGGAGCTGGGGGGGTTCAGTCTGGAGAAGAGGAGGCTGAGGGGAGACCTCCTGGCCCTCTGCAACTCCCTGCCAGGAGGGTGCAGAGAGGGGGGATGAGTCTCTGGAGCCAAGGACCCAGCAACAGGCCCCGAGGGAATGGCCTCAAGCTGCCCAGGGCAGGGTCAGGCTGGCTCTGAGGAAGGATTTCTGTGCAGAAGGGGCTGTTGGGCGTTGGAATGGGCTGCCCAGGGCAGGGGGGGAGTCCCCATCCCTGGAGGGGTTGAAGAGTCGGACTGACCCAGCGCTGAGGGATCTGGTGGATTGGGAACGGTCAGGGGAAGGGTCATGGTTGGACTGGAGGAGCTGCAAGGGCTTTTCCAACCCTGATGATTCTGTGATTCCATGAGAGTTCATCTGTCCTGTGCCTACACAGGCTGAGAAGCTCATGGGAGCAACCAGAGCATCTCCAAAAGTGACATTTCCAAGCTCCCTGTGATGACATTTCATAGCACTGATGCTGCAAACTGGTGTGTTGCAACCAAGTGGCCCTGGCTGAGGTGGTTAGATGAACCAAGGGCATGGGATCCTACTGAGACACTCCGTCACCATCATGAGCAGGGGATCCCTTTGGAAATGGAAGCAAGCATGGCCAGTTTGGGATCAGGGGGGAGGACTGGTTTTCCAGCGCTGGCTTAATGAGGGTTTAACAACCCCATTTTTTTTGTATAAACTCATGCAGAAGCTCTTCTTACTCTTCAATAAAGCTGTTCCCATATACAATCCCAGGCCACTGCTGGCTTCTTTATTAATTTTTTCCTTTGCTGGTTTTCCTTGCTCTCCTGATTCATCTCTAACAGAGGGGGAAAAAAAAAGAGTTGTGGGGCTAAAACCGTGTCCCCGCTCCCTGCTAGTGCCAAAAAGTGAGGGGAGCTTTTTGGGAGATTAGCTGCTTGCTGTGAGAAATCCCTGCATGAATCAGATGTCCTTTGGCACAACATGCTTTTAAGGGTGTAGCAAAGGTGCAGGCTAAAAGAGATCCCAGGAGCATAAACATCTCACTGATAGTCTGGTGCTGGGCACTAGAAAAGTGCAACCTTGAGAACTGGGAAAAATCGTTTTAAAGCCTGGAAAAGCTGAGTGAGAAAACAGGGAGCAATGGGATGAGACAGCAGGATGCAGCCCAGGGAACCTGCGGCCTTCAGGGGGTATAGGGCAAGGGCTGAGGACCTACCTAGAGGCTTGGACATCTAAAAGGAGATTTTGGGGCTGGGGAGGAACTTTTGTGGGCTCATCTGGGGACTGTCTTGCTCTGCGAACCAAGCTGAAGCCGCAAGAGCATCGCCAGTGCCCACCTCTGCCTGGACCCATCACCCACAGCCACTGTGGTGCTACGAGCATGTGTCTCTGCGTGGGTGATTTTCCTTCCTCTTTGCTTAACTCTTCAATAAAACCTTTTTGCATAGAAATTCAGTTTTCATGTTGCTGGTTTGGGTAACAAGAGCATCTGCAATCACATTTTGTTGCCAAGTTTGGTTCATCTAACTCCCTTCAGGGCAGCTGTGTCATTCCAAGCACAGCCAGGTGATGGGGACATGGGGCACTGCCACCACCCCACCACCAGTACCGTCCTTCTGTCCCTTCCCAGACAGAGGAACCCCATGTGCCCTTCAAACACCTAATTTTAACGCGGCATTTAAGCAATCCCACATCTCCTGAGCTGGGGAGCACTTGGTTTTACTCACATGCCTGCAGACATCGGTCCAGCCACATTTCCACCACTCCTGGGCTGCGGGTGAAGATGCAGAGAGCAGGTGTGGAGGGAGATGGACGCCCCACCACTGCAGTGTGCCCAGGCCAGGGGTGCAGGACTGTCTGTGAGGGAAAGAGGGAGGAAAAACCAAGCTTAGAGGCTCTTGGATGTATTTTTGTCCTACTCTTCCCATAGGGAGCTATTTGCTGTGGATGTCCATCCCTGCAGAGGCTGGGCGGGGGGCAGTTGCTGTGGCTGCTTTAACTCACCCATGGGAAGCACTGCTGTAGGCACTGGACCTGCTGAGCCTGGAGAGGCATCAAACCTCTTTCTGGCCCAGTTCAGTCCCCTTTTCCTCCAGACACCAACCAGATCTTTAAGTCTAAAAGTATCTCGTGGGGTGAGGTTGCTCAGCCACGTTTATGGCCCTGCATGAGCTGCATCCACATGAGGTGTGCAGAAAGGAACAGCGAGTCCCCAGACCCGTGTGTTGTGTCTCTCTGGTCGCTGCCTGGATCCTCCCTCCTCCTGCCCCCTGCTTATGATGAGTGGCATTCAGGGCTTTGCTCTTGCTCACTTGTCTCAGACATGGTTTTGGGCTCTCAGTGGGGCTCCCCATGGCCAGCCCACTCCTGAGACACAGCATATACCCAACCCATCCCTGGCAGTGCTGGGACATCAGACCCTGTGGGTTTCATAGCATTGCACACAACCAGGTCCTTGTCTGTGGCCAGTAACACACCCAAGGGTGCTCCTCACACCTTCCCAGCCTGGTCCAAACAGGCAGACAGGACTTGGCCACCTTCTCCAATCTCTTGCAGGCTCCCAGCAAGCCCAAGGATGTCAAGAAGCCCTCCAGCCCTACGTGGTCCGGGAGCGGCACCTCGCCCCACCACAGCACTGGCCCCACCAGCCCCTGGGATGATGGGTCAGAGCTGAGCACCTTGGTGTTCCTCAGCTTGAAGGTTGACCAGAAAAGTGAGCATTGCCTTCCCCAGGCACAGGGGGCTGGGGGCTAGAGAAGGGCACCCCCAAATACTTACTCCAGCCCCATCCTTTCCCCTCCACAGCCCAGCGTATCACAGAGATGGCGGCAGCCAATGGAGAGCACACCTTCAAGACGCTGATTCAGACACCCGAGTCGGTGCTGGCACTGCTCTCCCAGGGTGTCTCCATGGAGGTGGGGATGCAGCACCTCCTCTGGTACCTCTCCCCGCTCCCCAGGCCCAACCTCATCGTCTACAACTTCTGGGCACCGGAACTGCCCACTCTCTTTAAGGCCCTGGATGCTACGGGTAGAAAAGTGGACTTCTGCCGCATTGTGGGTGGTTATGTGGATATGTTGTCCTTGATCAAAGAAAAGATGCCCAAGGCCCCTTCCTACAAGCTGAAGAACCTGCTGAGAAAACACCTGCAGCAGCAGCTCAACGAGGGCAGCGCGCTGGCCACAGCCAAGGCCTTGCAGGATCTTTGGGGAGCCCTGGGACTCCCCACCTGTGCTGATGTGGGGATGATGTTCACCCACTGCAACCTGCAGAGCTACACCATCCTGCGGCCTCTGGTGCAGGAGAAGCTGCTCAGCAAGAGGGCGGCCAAGATCCTGGCCCAGCGCAACCTCATCCTCTGGGAGCTGGAAGAGGTATAAGTACGACTGTGGGGTGAGCTGAGCTGGCCAGGTCTCAGACTAACTGTGCCAGGGATGCTCTCCAGGGATGCTGGTCATGGATGCAGGGATACTCTTCAGGAATTCAAGGATGCTCGTCACGGCATCAAACAGAACTCACAGATCTTCCCTGCTCCCAGCACGGGGCTTAAAATGTCCAGAACTCAATCAAATATATTTTTAAAATAAATCACACAGCACAGGCCAGTGTGAATTGCTGGGGAGTCTCCACTCCTCCTTTTCCCAGCCAGGCGGGAGGGAAGATCCTCGGGGTGCTCTTCGCCCTGCCCGGGCAGCACCAGGTACCCTGCCCGCTCCCCGTCCCCCCCCCCCGGGGACAGCGGGCGACAAGGCAGTGAGGGGGACGCACCACCAGGGGTCCCCTTTGTGCAGCCGAGCGGCTTGTGCGCACACACGCACCCCCACGGCTGCACCCACCCCCCCACCGGAGCACCCACCCCGCACTGGTGAGCACCCACCCCCACTGGTGAACACGCACACGCATCCCCGGAACCCACCGGTTGTCCCTCTGGTACCTGGGAGCTACTAGCGACCGTCACCGGGGCGTCTGGTCTGCCGTGTTGGGCACAAGGGGGAGGGGGGGGGATGGAGGGGTCCTCTGGGTGGGTCGAGGTGGGTGAAGGTGAGCAGGAAAGGGATGTGCTGAAGGTCTCCTCACCGAGAGGGTGTGGTGGGAGCTGCCAGGCTTGGAAAACTGGGGGGAAACGTGACGCCCTCATCTTCTGGGGACCCCCCAGGAACAAGCAGTGGCCTGGACACAGCTGTGAACTACTGGAGCCGCGTCCGGGCCAGCGAAGCGCGGGCAGGCAGCAGGCTCCTTCCCCTGCCTGCCCTGCCTGCTGCCCGCCCCGGGTGGGGGAAGAACCGGGACAGGCCCAGCACCGTGCAGCGGTTTAGAGGGAGCGATCCCAAAGGACACCCCCGCCACCACACGGCCTGTCACCAAATTCAGACAATGCCGCCTCACCCTGCAGATTCCCCGGTGTCTGCTACAGGGCTGTGCGCGGGGAGCAGCCTCTACAAGGGGCACAGCCGGAGGAGAGCAGAGCCCATCTGTCTGCTGTCACCGGCCTCATCAAAGTCTTGTAAAACAATAGCGAAGTCAATGGGCTGCGGGAGCCAGATTAGCTGTTTCTTTGCCCTGAGCTGCCGTAAAGCTCATTCATCCGGCTAGAAAAGGGTTTGTCACTGCGGGATGAGCAGAGCAGCACCCAACAGGATCCTGCCCTGAAGAAAAGGGCTGCAGCTGGGGTACCCCTGTGGATTCAGGGCTCCCCAAAGGTCCCACCAGCCTCCACCTCCAACAGGCAGCTTCGACACAGTCCCACTTGGACCTCCCTTCCACCCACAGGCACCCCATGAAAATGCCCCTTCAAGCCAGAGGTATAAGGAAGAATCAGAATCTCTGTTTTTTTTAGAGCAATAAATAACTTTACTGAATTAAGCGAATCTCCTGAAATGATATATAATATGCTGCTTGCTTGATTGGCTGTTATTAATAATGCATTGCTCAATCTAAACCATTCATAAAATTACTCCCTGCTAGCCCTGAGCAAAGTGCTTTGGGACTCAGGAAGGGGGAAAAAAAGGCAAGAAGGAGCAGCATAAATCCTTTCTGTTTATGAAAATGGATTTCTTCTCCCAACAATCATGCAAAACTAATTATAGCCAAAGGGCTGGTTCCTCTGCATTTGATTACGCCCTGCAAGCTCGCTCAGGTTGACTGACCAGTGCGGGTGGAAGTCCAAGGCAGAGGAGGCTTCGCCCCAGTGAGCCTGAGAAAGGTTACCTGGATTATATTTCTTACAAAAAACTCATCCTGCTAACATCCAAACAGGTTTGCATCCCATGAACCACCAAGAGGAAGGACAGGGTGGACAGGACTCTTGAATATTTGGAGAAGTGGTGAGGTAAAGCTGAGGGGAAGCCTTATTTAGATGGAAGGAGAAGCCACATTGTCTCTGGCCGGGCAGGTCCTGCAGCCAGGGTGCTCCCAGGGTGGTGGTGGCTCAGGCACTCACCTGATCTCAGAGGAGCCGGCTTGGGGCTACAAGTTAGAGAAGCTAGGAGAGCCCAAACTGGGGGCTCACCCTTCTCCCGAAATAACCAGTGTGTCTGACCAGAATGGTGAGGAGGGCTCCTCCCTCCGACACTAGTTGGAGGTTAGTGGTGTAAATCCGCAAACCCTCAAGGACCGCAGTGGTGATCCGGTGATACCTCCAGCTGAGAGGCTGCCCTCATTTATACTAGTGGGGGATGTGTCCCCAGACCTGCAATGGTCAACACCAGCTGTGGACCTGGCCCCCAGCCCAGCTTCTACTTGTCACGTGTTCAGGAGCATGTTGAAGCTTAGGGTGCCTGGGACTGAGGGAGTTGTGGTGTGAGAAGGAGAGGTTGGCAGCCACAGAGCCTGCTTATCCATCCATCCACTCTTCCATCCATCCATCCATCCATCCATCCATCCATCCATCCTTCCATCCTCCACCTCCTGTCTTGGAGCTCTCATCTGAGGGGACTGAAGAGCCACCACAGAGCGTTGTTGTTACTCCTTGTGCTCAGCCCATGAGCTTGAGTGGTGACGCAAACCCCACATGTCATGTCCGCTGGGGAGGCAGGTAGATTGAAGGCCTAACCCATGCCATGCCGCTTCATGCTATGATGCCGCTCAAGTGTCTAGGTTAGAGTCTGGCCCTCAGAAGTGTGAGGAGGGATGCGTCATCCCTCCCGTCACACGTGCCTCATCCCCTGACCCATTTCTAGCAAAACACGCTGCCTCCAATGCCCCTGAAACCCTTCCACTGAATCTAGGACACCTGGGTTTCTTCCTCTTGCATGATAAATGAAGTCATCTTGGGAAGAGCTCAGTGTTGTGTGGTGGATAGCAGCCAAGACAGAAAACAAGCGTCCTCTCTGTGTCAAACTTGCAGTCCTTGTGACACCCACCTGAGCTCTGCAGCCCAAGTCCCAGCCATGGGTCAACACCAGTAAGGGGTGACCCATGGTCCTTCAGCCCCACAGCAGCACAGGGAGCCTGGGACGTGCAATAACCTGACACACAGCAGCGAGGGGTGAGGAGCAGTGTGGGTACGTATCTGGTCTGCTTGGAGATGCTGAGTCCCCCAAGGGTGCTGCCCCATTGACCACAGGACTCCCTGCTGTGGGGCTGGGGAGCGGCTGACAGTCTGTGGGAGTTCAGAGAGTGAGCAAAACAGGAAAAAATAAAATGCTTATAAACCACAACTCCAAATGCCTGATGCCGTAATTCCCTAAGCTAATTGCTAGTGCCTGGGAGGGTGTCATGGTAAGGATGAGGACATGCTTGGGTGACCAGCCAGCCACGGGGACTGGAGGGAGTGAGTCATGGCTCAAGCCCTGAAGATGCTGAGAGCACAACGGCCCTTCAAACTCCACTCTGACAGGAAGGGAGACATGGAAGCATTGCCCTGTAGATGTCTGTGCTGGATTTGAAGCAATGGCTCCCTCCTGCTTGACCCCTCTGCAGGCCCCTGTAGTCCTCAAAGTGAGGTGGCCTTGTTCATCTGCTGGGGACAGTCCCCTGGACCATGGCCACGGCTTTTCTGGAGGATGGCAATTGGGTTGGGCCAAATCTCTACTGGGGAGCACAGTGGCAGCCACAGTGTAGGTGACCACGATGCAACACGTGGACAGTGTTGGTTCACTTGCCTGAAGACAAGGTGGTTTTGGTGGCCACACATCACCCAAGCATCTTGCCCACCCCGTGGGTGTCAGCCACCCGCCAGTCCTCAGCAGGGCTGAGGGGAAACTGAGGCACATCTGAGACCAGCCACTTTGGCTGAGGTGGTCCCTGAGCTCAAGGTGTCATGCTGGGGGGTTTGGGACATGGCTCCTGGGGGGTGGAGGTGCCCGGATCCAGCACTGAAGATCAGATCTGGCATTTTGCTGTGAAGCAGCTTCCCCTCTCTGCCCCACCAGCCATCACCCCCCTTCCTGCTCCTCATCCTTGGGACAACATGCCCATCCCCGTGGCCTCGGAGACGGGCTCCCCCCGAGGAAGAGGTGATGGGGCTCTTACTCTGCTTGTGAGACTCCCCCAAGACTCCCGGGGCTCCTCACTCTCTGAGCCCCCCCGGGACGTGCCCACCCTGCGCTGGGGGTAGCCGCAGGGCCGGGCCACAGCTCTGTCGCTGACTGTCGCGACAGAGCCTGCTCGGAGACACCCTGAGGACCGGGCTGCCCCGTCTGAGCCCATGCGGATCCCCTCCCAGAGCTCCCCCCGGCAGAGATCCCGGGCGGCGGAGGGGAGGGGGGGATGGCGGGAGGCGGGCATCGATCCCGCTTACAAAATCAATGTTTTCTCGGGTTTGGCGGGGCGACAAGTGAGGGACAGGGCCGGGGTGTGGTGGTGTGTGTGTGGGGGGGTGGACAACAGACCCCCACGTCGAGGCGAAACTGCGGCGAGGAGAGGGGGCTCCCCGTTACCGCGCCTTTCCAAGGGGTTGAAACCTTCAGGAGGGAGAACGTCCCCGTCCCGGGAACCCTCGGCAGCCCCCAGTGCCCCCCCCCCCCTCCTTTCCCCTCCGCCCAGATGCTTAAAAGCTCTTCGCATTCAGTTAGTGCCCTGCAGAAGGGAACCACCCACGACGGGACGGGCTGGGGCGGCGGCACACGCCGCACATCGCCCGCAGAAATACCGCATCGACCGGGCGGGGGGGGCGGGTAGAACCGGGGAGGGGAGGCCTCCGGGGAGGGCTGGGCTGGGTCCCGAGCCCCGCTTCCCCGTTCTACAAGCGCTTCCCAAAGGGCTGCGATGTCCCGGGAGGACGGGGGTAGCCGTGTCCCGTATCTGCCCCAACGGCATCCCGGTCCCTCCGGGGAGGGGGGGGACCGGAGGAGGCGACCGGGAGGGAAAACGGGGAGCACGGGGAAGGGGGGGGATGGATTATGGCTGCTGCCAAGTGCGTGCGAGTTGTACTCGTTGCTCTGCGGGGAGGGCGTTTATTACGGTTATTTTAATTTTTTGGGGAGGGGGGGGAGTGCCGTGCCCGCCCCGGGAAGCAGCCGGGTCCGTCCCCGCCGGAGGCTGGCGAGCGGCGGCAGTGGGTGGGTGGTGGGATGGGAAAGGGGTGGCGAGGAGGGAGGGGGCGGCCGTGCGGAGGGGGAGGCTGGCAGAAATGCTAATTCCTCCCTTCGCTCTCTCCTCGGCAGCCCAGTGCCCGTACGGCCCCGCTCCGGCTCGCAGCTCAGCCCGGAGAGGTGCGGGGGTCCGGGTGGGGTCTCCCACCTCCTCACCGCGCCCCTCACCGTCGTGGCCGGCCTGGCGGAGGCTCCTCCGTGACACAAGGACGGGGATCGGGAGGAGGATGCGGAGGACCGGTAACGGCGAGGAGAAGGGCTGCGTGTTGCTTAACGCCACTTAGGAGCGGGTAAGGCGTGGGGTGACCCCCGGTGCGGCGAGGCGGGGCAGGGGGGCACAGGGGCGAGAGGAAATTAGGGAAGCAGAAAACTAGGGAGAGATGGAAAAGGGAGGGAGAAAAGTGGGGAGAGGAAGAGAGAAAAGGCAGGAAGGAGAAGGACAGAAAAAAGAAAAGCGAAAGAAATAATAGAAGAAGGAGAAATTAAAGCAGAGAAGAAAGAAAACGAGATATTGGGGGGGGGGGGAGGAAAAGCACGAACAAGACAAGAAAAAGAGTGAGAAGGGAAGAGCGGAGGGGAAAGGGAGGGAAACGGGGAAGAGGAAAGGAAGGGAGCAGAGGGGATGAGAAGGAGCAAGGGGCGAGGGGGAGGCAGCCGGGGGCAGCCGGGCACAGACAATGGGGCGCGGCCCCGCCGCCGCCTCTCGCCGGGCGGGGACCGGGGCCGGGAGCGGGGCGGGGAGAGGGGGCGGGAGCCCTGAGAGCCCCCTGTGTCCCTCGGCAGGGGGAGATGGCCCCGCTGCTGCCCCTGTGGCTGGTGGCCCTGGTCGGCCTGGCCCGGGCATGCCCCGAGCCCTGCGCTTGCGTGGACAAGTACGCCCACCAGTTCGCCGACTGCGCCTACAAGGATCTTCAACTGGTGCCCACGGGGTTGCCCTCCAACGTGACCACCCTCAGCCTCTCGGCCAACAAGATCACCTCACTGCAGCGGCGTTCCTTCGTGGAGGTGACCCAGGTCACCTCCCTCTGGTTGGCGCACAACGAGATCCGCTCCATCGAGCCCGGCACCTTTGCCATCCTGGTGCAGCTGAAAAACCTCGACATCAGCCACAACCAGATCGTGGACTTCCCCTGGCAGGACCTCTACAACCTCAGCGCTCTCCAGCTGCTCAAGATGAACAATAACCACATGGCTCTGGTGCCTCAGGGGGCTTTCCACACCCTGAAGGACCTCCGGTCCCTACGCATCAATAACAACAAGTTCACTGCTCTTGCAGAGGGTATCTTCGACTCGCTTAGTTCCCTCTCCCACCTGCAGATCTACAACAACCCCTTTGAGTGCTCCTGCAAGCTCCAGTGGCTGAAGAAGTGGATGGACAGCACACTCATCTCCATCCCCGAGAAGGACTCCATCACTTGTGCCCTCCCGGAACAGCTCCGAGGAGTGCCAGTGGGGAAGATCCCGGACGTGCAGTGCACCTCGCCTACCGTGCAGCTCACCTATTACCCTAACCTGGACACCACGGAGCTCTTTGATGGCTTCACCCTGACGCTGCACTGTGCCGTGACGGGCACCCCGCCTCCCGAAGTGAGCTGGAAGATCCGCACCTCCAGCCAAACCCTGGAGCTCAACGGGAACCCAAAGGAGAGTGCTGGGAAGGACCTCCCCAAACAGGATCCCGAGCGCTTCTTGGTCTTCAAGAATGGCACGTTGGTGATTCCCCACCTGAGCAAGCGGGAAGAAGGCACCTACACCTGCCTGGCCACCAACGAAATGGGGAGCAACCAGACCTCGGTCAATGTGGCTGTGGCAGGCACCCAGAAATACCCGCTGCACCCCGGGAGGGACCCACTGGGGGGTAAAGCACAACCAGGTGACAAGAAACCTGGGGCCAAGGGAGCAAAGAACAGTGTGCTCATGCCCGATGAAAGGAACAAACCCTTCAGTCCCACCCGACAGAGCCAACCATCCTTGGCAGCTGGGACAGAGTCCACAGGAGATGGGCAAGTCCCTTTCCAGCTTCCACCCTTTGAGAAGAAGTGTGGCTCCACACAAACCAGCAAGTACATTTCCAACCACGCCTTCAACCAGAGCGGTGACTTCAAGCAGCACACATTCGATCTGGGGGTGATCGCCTTAGATGTGTCGGAGCGTGATGCCCGGGTGCAGCTCACACCCACCTATATGCAGCCTGAGAAGGTCCACCTCAGGATGCTCTATCTGTGCCAGGAGAGCAGCCAGGGCCACGCCTTGGTCCAGTGGTCCAAGATTGAGGAAGGGGTGAACTCATACTGGTTCCAGGGCTTGAACCCCGGCACCAACTACTCCGTGTGTCTCACCTACCTGGGGGAGGACTGCCAGGTCCAAGTGGTCTTCACCACCAAAAAAGAGATCCCCTCTCTCATCATCATCGTAGTTGTGAGCATCTTCTTGCTGGTGCTGGCCACCTTACCCCTGATGGGGGCCACGTGGTGTCACCTCCTCTCCAAGTACCAAGGGAAGACCTACAAGCTCATCATGAAGGCCCAGAACCCGGACCAGATGGAGAAGCACATGGCTGCCGACTTCGACCCCCGCGCCTCCTACCTGGAGTCTGAGAAGAACTACAATCCTAGCGAGGTAGGGGAAGCAGACGTGGAGGAAGAAGATGAGGAGGAGGAGGAGGAGGAGGAAGGAGGCAGGCGGAGGAGGAGGAGAGAAGCCGAAGGGGCTCCGGAGTTGGAGCGGGAGGAGAGCGTGGCGGCCAGCTCCATGGTGGAGTCGCAGTCCAAAGCCAACGGCGAGGAGTTCGAGGTCCGCTCCGAGTACAGCGACAAGCTGCCGCTGGGCGCCGAGGCCGTCACCATCTCCCAGGAGATCAACGGCAACTACCGGCAGCGCCCCCGCTGAGCCCCCCCGGACCCCCTCCGCCACCCCTTCGGTCCCCACCTCCCCCTGGCCCCCCCTCCCCCCCCCCCCCGGGGCACCGCAGCTGCTTTTACTCCGAGGAAAGACGGAAGCATCCTCAGCGACGCCCACCTGTCCTTCCTCCTCCTCCTCTTCCTCCTCCCTCAGGCAGGGGGTCCCCGGGAAGGGACCTCGCCCCGGGGATGCTCGATGCGGACGGGACTTTTCTCCCTCGATTTCGTTTCCGTTTTGGGTACCGGCGGTCCTCACTCCCGGCTCGGCGACAACAACACAACGATTCCCGGTCCCCCACCCGCCTCTGCCTTCCGCTCTCCCGGTATTTTCTTTCCCAATAAAGGAAAAAAACGAAAAAAAAAAAAAAGAGAGGAAAAAAAAAAGGTAAAAGAAAAAAGCCCGATATCCTAAACCCTTCTTTTTTCTGGAAACGGTTCAGTCCCCGACGGGTCCCTGCCGCTCCTCGGTCCGGTTCCCGGTGAGTCCCCTCCGCTCCCCGGTCCGGTCCTGCCGCTCCCCCGTTCGACCCCGCCGCAGCCTGGTGCGAACCCCAGAGCAGCCCGGTGCTGTCCCCGCCGCTCCTCGGCGTTATCCTCCCTGCTCCCCGCTTTCCCGCTCCGCGCCGCTTCCCTCTGGGTCCCCGCCGCGCCTCGGTCCGGTCCCCGCCGCTCCCCGGTGGGTGCCCATAGCGCTCCGGTGCATCCCGATTTTCCCCGGTGGCTGCCGGGGCTCCCCTGTCCCTGCCGCTCCCCGGCGGTGCACTCCATTCCCTTAGGGGTGCCAAGGCTCCTCGCTGAGATCCCCCGCGCCCTTCCCTCCTCCTCCCGCTGCCCGGTGGGTGCCGGGTGCGAGTCCTGCTGCTGCCCGGTGGGTGCCGGGGCTCCCCGGTGCGCTCCCCCCCCCGGTCCCCGCGGGGCCGTTCAGCACCCGGCGGGGGCTGGACAGCTCCGCGCCCCCCGCCCCCTCCCCGGGGTGGCCGGGGCGGCCCGACCCCCCCCTCCGGCCCCCAGACCCCCCCGGCCCGGCGGGGCCCCTCGATGTGTGTTGGGTAGAGTAGCCTTGTAGCCAAGTGTCTGTGCCGTAGACGCGCCCGTGCTGCTGGCGGGCGGGCGGGCGGGGGGGGCCCGGCCCCGGGAGGCGAGGGGTCGCCGCCGCCGCCCCCCCAACTCCGGTCCCCGGGAGCCCCGGGGCCGGCGAGAACCGCGGGCGCCTTTCTACGAGCTTCTGTCTGTGAAAGAGTCAATAAAAGGGATTGAAAGTGGAGCCGGGTCTGTGTTTGATGGGGGCGAGGTTGTGCCCGTCCCCCCCCTCCCCGCGGCCCCGAGCTCTGCCCGGTACAGCCCGGTACAGCCCGGCACGGCCGAGGGGACCCCCAGGAGGTGGGCGACGGCGCAGAGACACATCGCCGCAGCCACAGGCAAAGCACGCACGCACACACTAAAAATATACATCTATATATATTTCTACCCATACACCATGCACGCATACAGTATATATGTTATATTTCTGTATTTATGCATGTGCATATTACATATAATTCACACACATACTATATATATAGATACACATTATATATATCCATGTTGCACACACTCGTTTTATTTATACACACTATGTACATGCACAAATAATTATCTGCACACACGTTGCGTGTGTACTCAGCCTATACACACACTATAAATATACGTAAATACAGCATATGTGTGAAAATATAATAAACCAAATGTATTATATACTCTGCAGACACACTCTCTATAAATTCACTATATAGAAAAATACAAGCGATATTTTCCCCCAGCACATACACGCTCTCTCTACACACATACCAATACTCACACCCCATATACACACGCAGTCAGAACGCATACATATATATACACATAGAATTTATATAAGTTCTCCGTATCTCTGCACACACAATGTGTATGCTCAATATATGGACAAATACCCGCTGAATACCCACACCACCCACGTATACACATGTTCTTTCTCCGTGCACGCATACACCCAGCGCTGTCACGCCCTGTATGTATGCACATACATGACTCTACTCCCGGCACCATGCTGCCCCACAGAGCCATGCCAGGGTTAGTGTCACCCCAGTCCCCAGGTGCTCTCAGCCCCAAGACTGGGGGTGCTAAGAAGGTGCCTGGTGGATTTACGTCCCCTCCCCACTCGGCCAGGAACACTCTCCTCTCGTCCCACTGATGATTTAAGCCCACAATTACACAGTGAAGATTTAAGGCTGCCTTTGATTGCTTTTCTTATCTGGAGCTCCAAAGCCACATGCCCTCCTGGTGTCCCTGCTTGAGAGGCGGCATCCCGCCGTTGTGTAGGGACGGTCACCCACTTGCCAGCACCCACAGGTGGCCCCTGAGGCCCCACTGAAGCCCCTCAGCCTCCCCAAACTCAGCCTCCGCATCCCAGCAGAGCCCCTCTCAAGCAAACACTCATTTCTCCGTCATCCAGAGGATGGCTTTCTATTTTAAGTCCAGCCTCTGCATCTTCCTCCTGCGGCAGGAGTGTGGGGGAGACAGACAAAGCGGGTTGGCAAGCAAAGAGGCAGCGGGCAGAGGGGTGCCCACCCAAATCCCCCAAATCCTGGGAATCTGAGGGTGCTCCACAGCAGCCCAGGTGTTTGCTCCAGCTTTTAAAATTCCGTGCCAAGCAGAGATTCCCCCTTGTAGACAAATCCCCTCCTGCGGATACACTTATAATTGAGTTTCACGCTTAGAAACATACAAGGAATAGAAAAAGAACAATCATTTCTGTCTCCATTTAATTAGAGAGTAATAGATTTCCCCGCCTAACATATCTACAGGGAATCTTGCTGTGATGAGCTACCTATGGATGCTGAGATTTGCTCCTTTTCAGGAGGGCACTAATTAGCACCCGTTGCCCAAAGGCACAAGGAGGGGTCAGGGATGGAGCTCGGCATCCTCCCACCCCCTCCATGACCAGGGGGCCCTGGAGAGAGTTTCTCCTGGAAAGGGTTAAAACCTCCTGGCAGGATGGTTCAGCCCCTCCAAGTCATTAACCCTTCTGCAGAGCCTGCCGCTAGCCCGGGCGCTGAGTGGGATGTGCCCACACGTGGTGGTGACAAGCTCGCACCCACGCAGCCCGGGCTGTCACACACTTGTGGTGTCACCTAAACTGTGGGAAGGAGTCTGACACCCTTTGCCCAGGACAGCCCCAGAATAAAGAAGCTTCCATTCCCCCCATCCCCAAATTATCTCTTATCCCAGATCAAAAAGTCAAGGGAAGCGCATTGCCACATGCCAGGCGGTACGGTCACTGGCAGCACTGCAGCCCTCGATCACTGAAGGGGTTGTGACTCAGTGGGGTCACCGGTGGGGTTTGGGGTCCCCGTAGAAACGGCCAGAGCAGCATCTTTCATCTGCTTCATAGGTGCAAGTGGGCAGAATTAGGCTTGGTGCTCTGCAGTCACCCCTGCTCTGCGTCCTCTGCTGGTTCAGAGCCCCCGAACCTCTCCGGGTGGGCACTGCAGAGGTTCAGGGTGGGTTTCACAGCTTGGGGGGCTGAAAGACCACCTGCCTGAGGCTGGACGTCAGCCTGCCCTGCTCCAGGGTGACGAGCACCACCCATATCAACACAGTGAGGGCTCAGGGATCAACCCCCATGCTGACCCTGTCTGTGAGAGCATCGCACCCGAGAGGGGCAGTGACAGCCCCCACGAATGCCTTGCAAAGCAGGTCCTGACTCCCGTGGAGAAAATCCCCAGCTCACCCGGCACACCAGCACGTGTCCCGCAGCAGCCATGCTGCGAGCCCGCTTAGTGAACTGCTCTAGATTCAGAATAATCCCTTTCTCCCTTGCGTGGCACTATTTTTAACCCCAAGCCTGTTCACAGCCTGGCCTCAGCGATGGCTGCGTCAGCACAAGTGTGAAGACAGGGAGCTGCAGCTGGGACACACGGACTCAAAGCTCTCCTGGTAGAGGGGTCCAGCTCCCTCCCTGCTCCACCTTCATCTTGCTCAGGGCCTTTTCCAAAGAGGGTCTGCCTTGCTCCGGGATGGAGTCCCTGCACCTCTGCAGGCGCCTCGGTGCTTCCATGCTGAGGGCGATTCGTACCATACCACAGTGCTCCGACCCCAGCCCCTCAGCAGGCCAGTTTCCTACCAGAGACACCCCAGTTTAGCCTGTGGCTGGGTATGGGAGGGGAGGGAGCAAGCTCAGCATCCCAGTCCTGGATGCCCACCTCTGCCTGAGCTGGGCTGGAGGATGGTGGCTGCAGGATAAATGCCCCACGATCTACTTTTAAAAGGTTTTTATCAGCGATTTATTGCAGGGCAGGGGAGATGCCGCTGGGTGACCTCCCTGTGCCTTGACGGCTCACCCTCTTTCCTCCTGCCACCCTGATGCAGCCTCTGGGCACCCACTTACTCTCCTCCCCACCCTGCCCCGGCCCCACACAGCCGTGCAGCGGGGGCAATCCTGCCGCCCCCCCCAGAGACGCCGAAATCTTTCTCCCCTTCTCAGAGGCAACTCACCCTCCAGCAGCCTCCCCACGTCCTCCAGAAAACGCTCTCCCTCTGCCCTGTCCCCCAGAAGTCCCCTGCAAGGGGTGGCACGGGATGGACCCCGAGACGCGAGGCCGGGGGGGCAGAGGTTTGGCTGCTGCCCCGGCTCCGGGGGCAGGGGGGGGGCGGGCGCGGCTGGGCTCCGGCAGCGGCTCCAGGGGGAGGCGGGCGGGCGGGGAACGGGCCCCCGCAGCCGTTTTCCGACAGCGGGAGTGGGTCGGTGCCATGGAAAACAAAAGGGCCCGGGGGACGGGGAGGGGAGGAGAAGCCCGACGAGGGCCGAGGGAACTGGCGGTCCCGTTTTCCCCCAGTCCAGAGGAGCGAGGGCCATCGGGCTCCAGCCCCGCCGAAGCTGCCGGTGAAGGGGCAGGAGGGGCCGGGGAGGGGAGCGGGGAGGGCCGGGGGCCGGCGGGGAGCGTCGGGGCCAGGGGGGAGCGGGCTGGCCGGGCCGGGGAGGGAGGGAAGGAGGCAGGGAGGGCTGGCTGGTTATTCACGGCTCTGGTATGCGGCGTGCCGGCCCTGCTCACACGGCCCCCGGGCCGCCTCGGCCCCCCCCGGCCGCGGGGAGAGGTAACTGCGCCCCGGAGGGGTGGGATGGGAGGGAGCAGGCGTGGAGGGGTGCTCGGGAACTCAAGCGGGTCGGGGAACCCCCACCCGGCGCTGCCCTGGGTGTGCGCCCCTAGCCCTGCTCCCCCTCCCCGCATCCCGCAGCGCGTTGGTCGGGTGATGGGGATCAGCCCCTCGCTGTGCCCAGCTTGGGCTGAGACTGCTACAGGGCCCCCCTAAATTACACCAGCCAGGGGCTTTAAATGCACCCACCAAAGGGACATCCCAACTCCCCCCCCCCCCCCCCGGACTGATGAAATCTCACCCCTCCATCACCCTCAGAGCCTCGGGACTCCTTCACACCCCTTGAAACCCAGACTTGGGGTGGTCTATCCCTGCAGGACAGGACCCTTTGTGTCCCATTTTGCGGCCCCCCCAATTATTGTGCAGGTCTTACTCAGCCTCTCCTTTACCAATAAACTATCTCCCCCCTCCTGCTCTAAATGACAGGGTTGGGGACTGGCAGGAGCTGCAAAACTTGCCTACAAGGCAGAGACAAAGGGGTCTCGCTGCCAGCTCCTCGCAGAGCCGCAGTTAACCTCTTCCCTGGTGGGACACAGCTTCCAGACGCCGGGAAGCGAGCGTGCACAGTCCCCTTTGCAAGGCAAGAAGAAGGGGAGTAAGGAGTTAGCTCGGAAATATTTCGGTCTAAAGACTTGCAGCAGCCAGGGACCCCACACTCTCTTGCTGAAAAAAACACACTTGAGAAGCTGTTTTTTTCCATGACATGGAAAAATATGGAGATGGGGGGTTGGTTTGAGGTCTGAAAGCGTGCTGAAAATCTGAACAACTTGATGGTTTTAGGGGAAGGCTGGTTGTGAAAGAGCTGTGGTTACTCTGTTTCTCCTAGTTCCAGCCTCAGCAGGGTGAACTCTGAATCCCCAGCTCCCACTTTTCATCCCAAAACCTGGGGAAACAGCATCCTGGGGTATGATATTTCATCAAAGATCAAAGAGAGGCATTTTCTAGTGGGGGAAGGAGAGGGTTTAGGGGGAAGTTCCCCACTCACATAGGTAATCAAAGGCTCTTGGCAAGGAAATGCCTTCTTCAGATTAGGAAATATTTCAAACAGCCTTTTCCAGCTTAAGTGCTGGGGGTAGTCACATGGATACTTCGCTCTTCTGCTACTTCCTCTTCATATTTGGCAAGAAAAGCAGATCCCCATCTCGGCTGGACCTGTCCCGTTCATTGCCCCCATCTCTGTTCCCAGGAGGAAGGATGAGGCCCCTGCTCTGCTGCCTGGGGCTGGCCACGCTCCTGGGGCCCTGCCTGGCCTGTCCCAGCGCCTGCTCCTGCTCCACCAAGAAGAACGGGCGGCTGTTGGCCGAGTGCGCCTACAAGGATCTGCAGGAGGTACCCAAGGGGTTGTCCTCCAACGTGACCATCCTCACCTTGTCGGCCAACAGGATCAGCTGGTTGGGACAGGGCTCCTTTGCCGAGGTTCCCGAAGTGCAGTCGCTGTGGCTGGGCTACAACCAGATCGGGGTGGTGGAACCAGGGACTTTTGCCTTGTTGGTGCACCTGAAGAACCTGGACCTGAGTCACAACAAGATTGCGGATTTCCCCTGGCAGGACCTCCGTAACCTCAGTGGTCTGCAGATCCTGAAGATGAACAACAACCGCCTGGCTGGGCTGCCCTGGGATGCTTTCCGCTCCTTGAAGGACCTGCGCTCGCTCTGGCTCAACGACAATGAGTTGACCACCTTGGCCGAGGGCACCTTTGACAACCTGCCCTCCCTGTCCCAGCTACAGATCTTCAACAACCCCTTCAACTGCTCCTGCAAGGTCTTCTGGCTGAAGAAGTGGACTGAGAACACCTCTGTCTCCATCACCAAGGGGGGGTCTACCCTGTGTGTGGCTCCTGGCAGGCTGAAGGGCAGGGCAGTGACAGACATCCCCGACCACCACTGCGTTGCACCCTCCGTGCAGCTCACCTACCTCTCCAACTTGGACAACACCGTCATGTACGATGGCCTCACCCTGACTCTGCACTGCAGTGTGGCGGGCAGCCCTCCACCAGAGATCAGGTGGAAGATCCAGACCTCCAGCCGCCGTGTTGAGATCAATGGGCCCAATGTGGCACGGGATGGAAACGTCAAGCAGAGTCAAGAGCGCTTCTTGGTCTTCAAGAACGGCACCATGGCCATCCCCAACTTCAGCAAGGAGGATGAAGGCATCTACACCTGCCTCGCTGTCAATGACGTGGGCACGCGGGATGTCTCGGTCAATGTGGCCTTGGCTGGGTCGGAGAATCCAGCTGAAGATCTGCTCCGAGATGACCCCCAAGCCAGTCACCTCGGGGGGCGGAGCTGCTACAAGGGGGATGAAATGGATCCCTCTGGTGCTGGAGAAAAGCTGGTGATCGTTTATCACATGCCAAGGGAGTCGAAGAGCAGGGCTGGAGGATCGGTGCCCCAGGTCCACCTGGGGACCCTCCTGCTGTCTTTGGGCCTCATGCTCTGCTGTTAAAGGGGGGAGAAGGAAACGGTGCCTCAGGGGTTCCCCCTCTTTCTGTAGCATTTATCTTCACGTAGTGCCATGCCTTTGCTGAGCTTCTGGGAACTGCGGGCGGTCAGGAGTTAAAGGGGGCCAAGACTCAAGCCCAGGGCTGGTAGTTCAATCCCTCCCGAGATGGGGGTCTGCGCTGGGCTCCGTTAGTTGAGAGCTTCAAACAAGCTCGGGGGATGTAGAGCTGATCCTCACTGTGCTGCCACTTTCCAGGCACCCAATTCTGCCACCTCCTGATTTATTTCCCATCTGAGACCAAAGTGCAGCTGCAGGATAAGTCCACCCTCAACAGGGTGACCATCACCCATCCCCATAGCCCACCACCATGAGCCCTCCTCCACCCCCAGCAGCGAGCTGTGACCAGGGAGCGGATCTTTTGCAGAGAGGATCCCATCGGTCCAGCGGCACTAAAGATGACATCCCCGCTGTGACCAGCGCCCAGGCCCTTGGCTGGCCAGGTGCATCCTTCCTACCACCAACCTCATGTGAAGCACTAGGAGCAGAAGGATCAGTCTGAGAGTAGGGGAATAGCCTGGGCATGGGGTCCTGGTGTCCCAGTGCATGTGGCTCTGTGAGACAGAGATATAACGGTGCTCTGTAAGCAGGGTGGGTACAGTTGGATGTGTTGGATGGGGCCAGGGGCTTGGATCGGGCCATTCTGTGGAGCAGGAGAAGCTTTCTCACAGGCTTCATCCCTGCAGGAGCACAAAGGGCTTCCACTGGCTGGGTGCTGGGAGCTCCCAGGGTGCCTGCACCTTCCCTGCATGTTGCAGGATCAGGCCCTGCCACCCTCAGTACCTATCTCATATGTAACACAGCTCATTTTTTTCCCTCCTTCCCTTTCACCATGGAAGCCTGCGGTCCAAAACGCTTGGCTGGGCTGGACCCACCAAGCTGCACTGCTCCGGCTCTGACCCTGATGGGGAGGGATTGAGCCCAAAGAGACCAAAATAATTTCCCAGCTCTCCTCTCTGACGGGAAACTGAGCAGGGGCTGCCTGATGGAGCCGGAGGAAGAAAGATTGTAAAAACCCAGACGACAGAGAGAAGCTGAACTGACCTATAAGCCATAGACACCCTCCTTTAAGTGCTTTAGCATTCCTATGCGGGACATATATACCATTCCTGGCTGCCCCAGGGTGCTGGGAACCCCTTGTCTCATGGCGGGGGGCTGAGGATCTCCCCCACCCCAAGGCATGGGCGGTCCAGCTCTCATGTCTTCTGCCAGTGCTTGCCTGCTGGATCTGGACAGACCCCTGCAGCCACCCTTGCCTTATAACCAAAGCTGTACAGACAGCAATAAATACCATTTTTTTTTTAAACAATCTGGTGCCATGCTGCCTCTGTGCACCCCCAAATCCCCCAGTCCCAACATCATCTAGGGCACCACAGCTCATCACCAACCCTCTTTGCTCAGGAGGCACCCCCTTTCCCCTCAGCTCCCCCAAAGCCCTCCCTGTGCTGTAACATTCCCCCATGATGACCCTGGAGGGAGGATGCATTTATAGGGTACTCAAAAATCCCCCCCCTCCCCCCACTGCCGACAGCAGATAAAGGGAAGCAGCAGTGGCAAAATCAGCTGAAAACAGCTGCCCCGGAGCCTCAGGTCCAACAAGCTCTCCGACCCCACGGTTCAGTGTCCAGCTAATTTGCAGAGTAAGGAAAGGGTCAGCCGAGGAGCTGCCATATGCCAACACTGTCCGGGTACGGTGCCAAGATCTTTGTGGGGTTCCCGAGGCAGAAGCAGTCAGCAGCTCCTCGCACGAACAGCCTTTGATGCTAACAAGCAGGCGCATATTTTTTCCATTACAGGCAGAATGGATGAAAAACATCACGGCCCCAATGAGAGTTTCGGTTTCATTTCGTAGGATGCAACTTTTTATCCCAGCTGGGGTCCTCTTTTCCCTGCCTGCCTGGGAATAGTGGGGTACAGGACCCTATTCCTGCAATCTCAGCTGGGAACAAGGTTTGGAGTCTGACATAAGGATAAAAAATAAGATTTAGGGTCTCAGCAGCCCTAAGTCTCTGCCCACCTTACAGAGCTGCCGCTCCCCCCAGCTTTGCTGGTGCGTGGCTGTTTTGTCACCAGAAAGGTAAATTCCTCTGTGTTAGCCAAGTTTACTCACAGCTTTTATGGCAAATTATTAGCAATATTAAGCATCACTCATTTATAACAAACAGGGCACCCTGCCACGTGGCTCCTGGGTTGGATGCTGCAGGTGGTATCGCACTTGGCATCACCATCGTGACCCACCATGGCCACCAGCCAGTGCAAGTCCTGGATGCCACAACCCCCACCCATCCCCTCACATTTGCAAAGCCACAGCATGACCCAGATCTGAATTTCCATTCCCCACATGGGCAGTTTTGCATTAAGGGCTGTTTTCAGATGGATTAGCATTCTGAACTACCTCACCATCAGCTGGTGGAGAGGACTGCGGATGCACAGGGCCAGAGCTATCCCATGGCCTTACCCATGGTCAGGGTTTAGAGGAGAGGTGAGAAGCCACCATGAAGAGCTTGGTTCACCCCCAGGGCACCCTGTTTGTGTCAAAGAAAGGAAAGAAAACAAGCAAATCAATGAAGCCACCTCCTGCCTTCCTCTCAGGTCTGTCATCTCTCATCTCGGCCCCAGCACGCTGCCTGCCAAGATATCTCCAGGAAGCCTCGGGCAGGGCTGTGTAAACAGATGCCGAAATCCAACTCCACCCATGGCCCAGAGTGGCCGAAGATTTGAGGGATTACCAAGGCTGCCTTCAAATCCCCAGTGCCTTGGTGGCTGGAGATGGGTTGGGATGGGCTGCAAAGGAAAAGCGCAGCCTTTGCTTTAGGGTATCACTTCACCCGATACACACAGGGCACCCAGCACTCACCGGCATTGCATCTCTCCCGTGCTGAGTCGTGCAAACCCAAGCATGCACACCACACAGCCAAGCTGCGAAAACAGCAGGAATTGCACCCTGGGCTCCTGCTGTCTTAAAAAGAGAACAACTCAGACCTGCCTCTGCTGTCACTCAGCTTGGTGACATTGTACTATGTGCCAGACAGTAATCAAATACGATTAAACCAGTGTTGGTTTAATCGTATTTGATTAGTGGGCAGTGGATGCGACAGGGTTTTGAGCATCCAAGCGTGCTGGGTGGCTGTTGGGGCAGCACCTGCAGGCAGCAGATGAAGCAGGGACCCCCCTCTCCTCACTGGCATAGAAAGGGAGGGGGTCAGGCTCCTGGGGAAAGGGATGGCTCCCACCCAGGGAGCCTCAATGTTGTGAGGAGGTGCCAGGACATTCCAGACAAACCCCAAAGCACAGAGCTCAGCCTCACTCACTCCCAAACCACACCAATGGTGCTGCAAGCAACCCAGCAAGATGTCACGGGGTCCTTGAAAGCCTGCAAAGAGCAGGTCTGCCCCCCCAAGGAGATCCCTGGAGCAAGGGGCTCAAACACCATGGAGCAGTAGGGACAAAGCAGCAGCCCTGCTCTGTGCAGGAGGGGCTGCTAAGTCTCAAAAGTGCCAACTTTAGCAGGGCTGGGATGTTTGAGATTGTGTCAAGAAGAGTAAGGGGCCACTGGTACAACTTACCAAGAGCCCTGCCTGCAATCGCAGGGCTGAAGCCAGGCATCCTTCCAGCCACAAAAGGCAGGATTTTCAAGGGATGCACCATGGGAAGAGGTGATCCAGAAACACCTTGGACAACTACCTGTGGTGCTTTAGCCATAAAATGTCCCATTTCAATTCCCATCCTTCACAGAGGCTCTGGTTTAGGGGCCAAACTTTTTGATGGGAAAGCTAATGCAAACTGATGAGCTTTGTGTTAAAATTTCCTTAAGGTGAGGCAGGGGGATCACAGATTCAGTCCCATCACATCCAGGTCAAGCAGATCTATGGCAAAGCCTCTGCTCCACATGGTCAGAGCAAGGTCTGTCCCAACCATCACCCAGAGATACGACAGTCCTCATGTCCCTCCTGACAGGTTTAACTTCTTTGGGAATGGCCAAGAGACCAAGCACACCCTGAGCATAGGAATGAGGTATGTTATTTATTAACCTTCCTCTACTCGGCATGTCCAAGTGAGGTGGAAAACTGCTTTCTATGAATTCAAGCTCAGCCCACTTGAAGGGTCACCAGCCCTGGGGAACTGCTGGCTTTAAACAAAACAAGAAGTGGCAGCAAGAGGTACCAGGGGGATGAAAGTTGCAGTGAGCAGAAAACAAATAGATCCACAACCTCACAGCCCAGAGCAGGAGCAGATGGAGATTTTAGCCTTCACAAAACTGGGGGGAAAAAAGTTCCACAGTTGGGTATGGTGCCCAAAGGAACCCAGGATTAGACCTCAAAGAGAGAAGCTGCAGATGGGGTTGGAAGTGGGGACCTTCTCCACAGGGAGACCATGCTGAGATGCAGGTAGTTCCTCGTGCTCAATCTGGTTGAGGATCCCTCTACACACACAGACACACATCTCCTCCCTCTTTCCTTACTGCCCTGGTGCTGGGCACTTGGGCCTGCCTTGCCACATGTCAGATAGGCAACTGTTGAGAACTGGTGTGATCATTGCAGGAGTGCCTCCTAAGGTGTTTCTGAAATGCCTGAAGGGTTCAGCTTGGCTCATCAACCCCTTTCTGTCCGGGTCAGGCTTGGAGGTGGCCCATTTGTCTTCATCTCTGGACCTTGGTAGTGGCTCAGCATGGATGTAGAGCTAAAATCCAGCCCCCGTCAATCCTGGAGAGGGACCAGAGGCTGGAGAGGGGCAAGAGGTGCCCAAAATTCCTGCCAGTGCAGGAGGAGAGTCAATGGGAGACAGGGATGGGGTAGGACAAGAGTGTGTGGGAGGCAGAGAGAGGTGGGGGTCTTCTCTGGAGGTCAGGGCTTGCAGGCGCTGAGCTGGGTGCCGTTGGCTGTGGGGTCGGAGAGGGCAGTTTTCCGGCAGGCAGTCAGAGAGGGGTTGTTGAGGAGCGTGTAGGCCAGCCACCAGCGGGCCCGGCTCTGCTTGAACCTGGCTCTGCTCAGAGGCACCTTCTTAGGCTGCATCAGCTGGATGCCTGAAAGGAGATGAGAAGGGGGGAACAACTTCAGCCCCATCTTCTCCTCGCTGGAGCTGCCCAGACGCCATCTACACACTGGGGCAAAAGCAGAGGAGCCCCATCCTGACCATGCATGGGCAGAGGAATGAGAGAAGCTCCTGGGATGGAGATGATCGCATACCAAGCAGAGATGGCATAAAAGTGGAAAGAGCATCAGAGCCACAACTGTCAATGGTCCCTTTACCGCAAGGCACCACCAGCATCCCTAGAGGAGCAGCAAACCCACAGCGCAGACCCTGATGCCCCTCCACGGCCATGGCCATGCATTCCCCCAGTTGGCAGTGGGAAGGTCTCACCTTCTTCCACATTGCTGGCCTGGAGCCCTGGTGGCCCCTCTGGCCTGGTAAGCTGGAGAAGCATCAAGCAAAAAGCTTTCATCACCGGGTGGGACTGGCTGACCTCGATTTTCAGATAGTGGCAGTAAGCGTGGTAGCCTGGGGAAACACAACCCACAGTAAACACGTGGTGGGGTCAGACTTCATGGTTCCCCACTCCCCCCTGCCCTGGAGCAAAGGGGAAGGTTATTTTCTGGGCTCCATCTCTGCCCTGACAGAGCAGCTCTGCCTCCAGAGCTGGGCATGAGCTCTGCTCCCAAGATCTCAGCAGGAAAATCAGAGGAAAGGCTGAGCTCTCCTCCCTCCTGCCTTTAGCACAGGAGAGATGAGGGTCCGCTGCCTGTGGGGATGGGGTCTGGCCACTGGTGAAGCCCAAGGGACCCCATCAAGACATCACCTGCCCTTGGGAATGGATGGAAGAGCAGGACTAAGGGGGCATCAGGAGCCACTTATCCCCATTGTCCCACCTGCCCATTTCTGAACACAGAACGTGAGGACCTGAAGCCAACCTTGGACCAGACAGCTTCAGAGATGCAGAAGCCCCTGGCCATGTCCCCTGGGAGCTGCATGGTGGGAGGAGGGTGCCCATGCTCATGGAGGTGCTCAGAGGGACCTCCCCAGTGCCATACCCGGGTCAAAGGTCTCCACACCGCGGTTAAGCAGGCTGATGTCCAGCTGGCAGAAGTGGACAGCGTTATAAAGGCCAGAAATGACCATCCTCCACACTCCAGCCAGGACACCCACCAGGACATTGATGGGGAAGAGCAAGTAGGTGACTATGTAGAGAGCTCGCCTGCGGGTGGAGAAGGAGGAGTAAGGAACACAAATACCATGGGATGGGAAGCATGGCCCTTGCCTGCCAGAGAAATCTCATGCCAAAATAAGCCTCCCACCCTTCCCTCCCTTCTCAGCAGATACAGTCCCTGTTTGAGGTGTCTCCATCCCATGGAGAGAAGCAAACACCCGTCAGGGCTCTTGGAGAGGAGACAGTCTGGTATGCCATTAGGACTTCATAGCTTGGCCTCCAGCACACATAGGCTCTCTTTTTCTCCTTGAAGACTTAGAAACCAGCCAAAGCATGAGTCTGGTGGCTTGAGATGGAGGACACCAGCTCCTGTGGAGGCCAGAAGAGCCTACAGCAGCCTCCCCATAATGCTAGGTGATGGCAGGGAGGTGGAATGATGGACGTGGTGGAAGTGCCTTGGCTGGACAGAGCAGGACACCTAGATCCATCTGTCACCCTGGTCTGCAGCATAAGGAGACAGCTTAGGCAGTGACACCATGTGTGAGTGAGGGACCACATCCACTGGCAGTGTCTGAACCGGCCCAGCTGATCCTGAGGGATCTGGGTTTCCTTTGAGGCTTGCAAATGGGGGTGGTGGAGCTGGGCACAGACCTCACCAGCCTCACCCCACTGAAAGCAAGGCTGCAAATGGACCATGGCCCTCTAAAAAATCCTCTCTGGGAGCATAGAGCCATTTAAACCCCTCAAACCCACCCAGGCTTTCCCTCTTGAGCTTACAGCACAGAGGATGCCACGGCATCAGGGGCATGTGTAAACCCAACGCTGTCCCAGCATCCTGGACCTCAGGAGGGACAGGTCTGCCCCAGAGTCCCCCAGTGTCCCCACACCTGTTGGTGAGCTCCTTCCGGAGGGAATGCTGCTCCAGGAACTGGTAGTGAGCTGCCACATTTTGCACTATGACGGCAACAACCAGGGTCAGCCAGAAGGGCCTGGGTGGGAGGCAAGAGACAGGTTGGACACCAGGAGGGTCCCAAGCATCAGACACCATCCAAGGAAGCAGAAACGCCCAGTGAAGCTGAGAGAGCCCAGGATAGAGCCTCCCCTTGGCAGAGTACCCCAAAACACACCATGGACATGGTCACGGCACCCACTTGGTTCTTCCATCCCTCCCTGAGGGATGCAAGCACTCACCACATGTTCTGAATGATTTTGAAGAGATACGTGTTTGTGCCGGACTGGAGTGGGATGACAACAAAGAAGGTAAATCCCACCGAGCAGATGAAGAATATCACTTGCTGGATGAGGAGACCTGTGAGGGAAACACAGGGTGAGAAACCATGGCAGGAGAAGAGGGAGAAGTGATTCTTGTTCTTTCTCTTATTCCCCAAACCCGTGCTTGTTGCTGAACATATCTTTCATTTTAATCTCATAAAAATCCTGTGAGATCCTTACCTGCCTCCTCCATTCCAAACACGATGCTCTGCATGGGATTTAATTACAAGTTCAGCCTTTCTTATCACTCCCCACATTATCCCCACTGAGAAGAGCCATCACTCGAGACTGCAACTATGATGCCTCATAAAAATCAGCCTGAGTCCTGATTTCTAATCATAAATCACACTGAGATTGTCAGTGGCTGTGTTTCCTTGTGCTTGAGCTTGTGTTTCACATCTGCTGCTTTGTTTTAATGACTTGAAAACCAAGATTTGAAAGCAGGAGGTAGATTCACGGCGGGACAGTGGGATGCAGCCAGCTCTGTTAGGGGTGCACCAAGCACCGAGTGGCCAAAGGAAAGCTCCTCCTTGCTGACAAAGTTGTGCAAGGAGCTCCTGGGGTGCTCCCCAGCTCCTACCACCACACTAATCTCTTCAATCTGCCTGCAAAATGGGTCCGCTTTCCTGAGGGATGGTCACTAACAGACCTGGTGGTCCCCCTGTCCTTCCATCACACCCCTGGGCCCTCAGCTTGACTCTTCTGTGTAGCCTTGGCATGCCCATATGGTTGGATGCTGCACATACATCACCACAAACACTGCCCAGAGTCACTTCACGTGAGGCAGAGAGGCCTTAAAATGTCTCCAAACCATGGTGGGGTGAAGATTTCTACCTCCATCCACCCATGGGGTGGGCAGCCCTCCCAGTCAGGGAGACCCAGGCTGTGCTGGGGAAGACACGAAGTGAGGAGCACCCGAGATGTGAAGACCAGGACTGAAGGAGACAGACAGTCCATTGCACGAGATGCTGTGGCAGCTTCTCAAATCAAAATATTTGAGCTTGAGCCAAAACCAGTCATCATTCCCCCCCCCCCCCCCTTTTTTTTTTCTTCCCGACCATTTGGTGTTCAGCATGGTCCTTCCCACAGTAGGACAGATTGTGTTTGGGGAAAGAGGAACAAAAGCCTCGCATCTGTCCCTTTGCAAAATAGGGCAAGAAAGGAGAAAGAGATACTTAAACCTGCAGTAAGCTCTGCAAGGTGGGGTTCCACCACCCATCCTCCCTGTCCCACCCCCCAACACCCTTTACCCAGGCAGGCAAAAGCCGTCTGGAAGGCAGCAAAGCTCATCCAGCAGACGATGGCTTGTCGGGATGGGCGGAGGATATGGGCTTTGTAGAAAACATCCAGCACAGCTCCTTGGTAGAGCGCTTTCAGGTTGTTCCTGTGGAAAGAGATCTGCTGCATCCCAGCTAGGTGTCAAGGTCAAGGCCAGAGGAACGAGGACACCATACCTGTGCATCACCAGTGTCCTTAGGAGCATGGCGCAGGTCAGCAGGCAGCACAGCACCAGCGAGCAGATGTAGCAGACTGCGGAGGGGCAGGGGGAGATGGCTGGGTCAGGGCTGCGGTCAGGCTCAGCAATGAGATTTTATTGTAAAATGTATCTTGGGACCATTGGGGCTGAGTTATGGGGCTGCATGGATGCACCTCCCCAACAGGGCACCGTGCCTCAGTTTCCATCCCTACCCCCTTTGTGACATAGGGATCTCCACCTCCCAGGCAGGCATGAACTGATGAGACAGTGAGAGGGAAGGGGAAAGACAAGCAGCCAGGGAAAACTACAAGCAGTTAGGCTAGCTCAGCACTGGAAAAATCACTGAGCAAGCTGTGATAAGCAGGCAGTGCGATGGAGAGAGCCTAGGAAGATGATGTCAGAAAAGGGGATGCTGGGGAGTGAAAGCAAAAGGAGGGAAGGAGGTCTCATATAAGGGATGGAGATGTCAGGAAAACAAAGAGGATGAGAGGGTCTCAGTCACTCGGGAAAAACCATAAACCCCACCCCCGGGGTTGGTGGTGCCCCAAGGTAGTGCCGTGGAGGGAGGGGGGCACCCCTTCTATCCCTGCACCCCTCCCATCCACAGCTTTCAATTATCCAGGGGGCCGGGGGCCATCTGCTTGATTCCAGCACATATGAAAGCCCACAGCCGAAGGGCAGCATCTGCAGCGCAGCACTGCCGGCTCTCCCTGTCTCACTGTCTTGGCACGTGGTGGCTGCTCGGAGATGCTTGGCACAGCACCAGGCTTACGCAGCCGCCTTTCATGTCTGCACGGCTGCGGCTTTGGAAGCTGTTTTTTAAATCCCCCTGGAAGCTGCCCCATCACCAACCAGTTTTCTGGACCATCCTCTTGGTTAGAAATCCCTCTGATAAGTTCTGAAAACCTCCAAAAATCACCTATAGATGCATGACCTGGGTGGGAACCCACCTTCCAGTGACCACAGGTAGTACTTAACAGTGTTGAGCTCCTTCTCCATGTCACCCGGGACAGCCGGGCTCTCCGAGGGCACCAAGCCAAACTGGACCAACAACACCACAACGTCCTTTGTCATTCCCGCCCTCACGATCTGGATGGTGGGGACGACGGCTACCAGGAGCAGCAAGGCAACCTGAGAGGGAGTGGTGCCATGTGAGCCCCAGGTCACGGCACCCCACTGCTGAGCCATCGTCTTAGCTTAAAGACTTAAGGCTAGCTGAGCCCTGGTAGCACATGGCCAGTTGCCGCTGCTCAGCCAAGGGGTGGTAATACCTTGAGGCACGCTAATACCATCCCCATAGCCAAAATTGTGGCATGGCAATGACCTCTGGGCTCCTCTGCCTTGCGAGGACATGGCCAAGGAGGCAGGAAGGGAGCTCTGCTTGGCATTTCACCATCAGCATCACCTGGTAGACAGCAATCACAGCCATGGTTATGGACAGGACGAGCTTCAGTGGGATCTGGAAACCTGTAAGGCAGAACCAGAGGGGTGTATTGGAGAGGAGCTGGGATGTGGGATCACACAGGAAGAGAGGAGCAGGCTCAACCCAGCAGCTAAAGCAAACACTCTGGGGAAAGCACTGGAACAGTGCAGTCAAATATTGACCAGGATTTCCACAGGGAAATCCTGCAAGGATGTATAGCTGAGAGCAGTTTCTCTGTGCTTTGCCTGGAGGGGTTTTCTTCCTGTTGATCCTCCTTTCCTGCAGGCCTGTGCCCGCAGCACTAAGCCCAGCAGCCAGGTGCCTGCTGTGTGGGGAGCCCCATCCCTTGGGGTGCCGCCTCCCAGGACAGCCCCTGGTTCTTCCAGGGGCTGGGGGGAGGGTAGTTCCCCATTCCTGAGCTGTTAGGGCTTTTAGTCCCTTATCGTAGCCCTATCAAGCATCAGGCTATAATACTAAAACAACCCATGCCTGAACCTCGCTGCCTCAGCCCACCCATGCCCCCATGGTGGGGGGGGGTCAGCTCCCCACCCCAAACCACAACAGTTTGTGCAAAGCCAAGGCATCACACGTGCGGCGGACGGCAGCTGCTGCAGCACAGATGCTTTGGGGAAGGAGCCAAGAAAGGCATTTGCTCTCTCCGGGGAGGGGGAGGCAGCGTGTTTGCCAAGCTGCTGCTGCGGCCAAGAGCACAGCCTGCGCACGGCCGCAGCCCACCTTCCTCAGGAGCGTAGATGTAGGAGCGTAAATACATCTGGACCCTTGATAGGAGGCTCTCTTCTATCTTCGTGGAGCTGGAGGAGGAAGGAGAAGGTGAAAAGCATGTCCCTCAGGAGCAGGGATGCTCTCTGCCCCTGTTGCAGGCAGCGGAAAGCCAGAGAGGGCTGGCTCAGGTGCCTGCTGACCAGGCAGAGCCACGGGAAAATGTTGGCCTTACCTCCCCTTCCGAGGGCGTTTGGACAGGATAGCCTTTAGGTACTTCTCGTAATAACCTCTCCCTGTAACCTTAAGGAAAACAACATTAAGTTGCCTGATTTGTGCACAGGGACACTCTCAGGCACTCAGGAGAGGTGACTCTGCCTTTTGGTGGGGGCAAGAGCACCTGCAGCCCACCCGGCAGCCATCTCCTTTCTCTGCTGCCCCTCCCTGGCCACCCACCATCACCAGTACAATGCCCCGCAGAACCCTCCATTCCGGATGAAGGTGACGTGTTCCCAGCCCTTGTTTGGATAACAAATGTGTTACAGTGATGTTGGCAGCAAATCATCAGCCACTACAAAGGTGGAAATAAATATGCCTTGTTCCCATCAAGAAAACAGCCCAAAACCAGTCACACTGGTAGGACAGCTGAGAACCCTCATTCCCATCAGCCAGCTCCCAGCAAGCGCCTGGGGGTCACTTCAGTCCATGCCTGGGCTGACTGCTTTTTTTTTGAAGTAGGTTTTTCCTCTCTTCCCAACAAAGCCTTGGCATTTCCCAAAAGGCCAAGGATTATCCAGCCTGGGAGGAAAACAAGGCAACCCCAGTCCTGGCCTGAACGAGATGCATTGATGCCTTAAGCCTCTTGTACTAAGGAGTTTACTCTAAAGATGGATTTTTCACTCCCTCTTCAAATCCAGCGAGATAAACAGAGCTGCGTCCCGTGCCATCAGAGGAACAGAGGGGAGGCAGTTCCTGGTGTTGGAGCAAAGTGGGGAACACACGCCCTGGGAGCACCCCAGTTTTCCTGTTCCCCAAGGCAGATAGATGGGCTGTGGGGCACAAGAGCTCCCAAAGCCATGCAGGTCCATCAAGGGGTTCTCCCATGCTACCCACTACCCCCACCACGAGTCACTCTGTGGATTTTCATTACCTCCTTACTCAAAGTCTCCTCCTGCCCGGTGAAGCTCCTGATGAGCAGGGCTGGATACCAAAGGCTTAAGAGCACAAGGCAGAGGATGATGGGGATGTAAGAGAGCATGGAGTAGTACCTGTATATCTGGGGAGAAGCAGAGATGTCACACGCCACACCATCCCAGCCTGGGGGCCTAGTCCTGGGTGGCTGACACCTTAATGTCACTTTGGGGGGGTGATGAGAAAGCCACCTCCAACCCTGGGCCACACCAGCCTCCCTGCTCCTTCCCCAGATAGTGGGACACATACCTTTGGAGACTGGGGACAATCCACCTTCTGCCAGATGTGGACCACGCAGTGGCACCAGGAGAGCAGGCAGCCCACGAGGTAGCTGATCCTGTGCCCCACAGTGGCACAGGCAAGCAAGGGATAGTAGAAGGCAGGGTAGTAGAGCAAAGCCAGGATTTTCCAGTACTCTGAGTGGGATGATGGGAAGAACAAAGGGAGAGCAAAACAGGCAAGAGAAGGCAGCACTCTCAGTATGGACCAGGGTGAACAGGATGCTCAGGGCGCCACCAAAGCTGCACGCCTCCTGGGTGGGGCAGAGTGTGGTGCCCACAGGCCAGGAGGGTGCTGGTCTTACCCCGGGTGCTCTGGGAGGAGTGGGCAACGAGTGGCAGAGGGTCCTTGTCCAAGATCAGCACGCACAGGGAGGAGAACAGGATGCCGAACACCGCAGCCACCAGCCCTTGGTTGCCTTCCTCCTCCAGAAAGTTGGCTGGGCTGCAAGCCAAGAAAGGAATGAGCCTGATACCAGATCATGGGCACTCTGTCCCCATCATCCTCTGCCCCAGAGCTGGTTTATCCCATGCTGCACATCAGCATCCCTCCACCCACTTGGCTGCAGGGTGACAGGGACCCTGGTGACCAGGGTGCAGCGCCAGGGTACCTGAGCAGTCCTGGGACACCGTTCCAGCAGCTCCGGTGGAGACGCCTGCGTTTCACCAGCAAGGACAAGCCCACAAGCACCGCCAGCTGCCAGAAACCCAATCAAGGGAGCAATAAATACATGGCAGGGAGGCCTGGGGAGGGGGCCTCGGACATACTGCTATGTGCTGGGACCCTCGATGGAGACACTATCTCCACCCAACAACCTAAATCCAGCCATGGCTGAAGCAGGGACAGGCAATTCTCAGCCTGCTCGGATGAGTTATGAGCTCTAAACACCTTAGAGTGACCATGCTGGAAAAAAAAAATAAATAAATCAATGCCTTCCATTAACTACAGACATGAAACAAAGTCTGGAAATGTGCAAGTCCCTTGTTAGAGCATCCCAGATCAAACCAAGAACCCAGACCTGCTATATGGGAGTAGACGGGCTGGACTCAAGCTTGGGACAGCAAATACAACATTGGGACAGATAACCTACCCCATGGGACTTGGTAGATACTTACAGAGACGGGTGCCATGCAGACGTGATACAGTCTGGGAGAAATGGTGGGGTCACAGTCTGGGATTACGCTGGAAAACACGCTAGAAAGAGAGGGGGAAAAGAAATCATGCATGGTGGTATTCAGTCACAAAAAGGCAAAGCAAAGATGCCACGTACATGAAGGTTTTGGTCTGATGCTGAGAAGGGTCAAGCCCCTGAAGAGCTGGGTTACACAACTGTCAATAACCAGGGATGAAGTCACCCTCATGAGAGGACTTTATGATCAAGCAAGAGACATAAGAGCCAGGAGTGGCCCTGAGCTGATCCCTGCAGGGTCTGGGCAACCTCCCTGCATGTACAGGGATGCCAAAGCCGAACAGGAGATCAGCAAGGAAGGATGAGGCCCCCCTTTAGCTCTTTTACACCCGTATCTGTTTTGGCTCTCTTTTCAAGGGAGGCAGCCTGCAAAGCAGCAGTTCTCCTTGCTGCTTAAGGCACTCACTTATTAAATGCCACCTGGGAGGCTGAAGACCCCTTGTAGGGTGTTTCAACACCTTTCCCATGCCCCCGTGAAGGCCCCAGACCCAGAGCTGGGGGGCAGAGGTGATGGCTGCCCAGGGTCCCAGAGCTGCACCCCCCACAAGACAAGGCCAGCCGAGCAGGCATGCCAGGATTTGCTTTATTTATTCACTCTCTGGCCTCCATTGCATCCCCTAATCTCTGCTTTGCCGCAGTCCTCCTCCTCTCCCCAAGGTCAGGCATAATTGTGCCCAGCCACCTTTACCCAACAATGGGCAGCAAATCCCTGCGCTGGGGAGCTGAGCACCCTGAGCCTCATAACTCAGAGAGGGGGAGCCCCCTGAGCGCCGTAACTCATGGAGGGGGACCCCACACAAGCCCTCATGCCCTCCTAAACCCTGCAGTGCCAGTGGGGTGGGCAGAGACAGGAGACCAACTGCAGAACTCCCATGAGCAAGGCTGCAGAGAAAGGTCTGATAATGAAATTAGGATTTCTCGGACATCATATGTCCAAGGCTGTCACCAGCCTGCCAGAAAAGGTTTTAGAGGACCAGCTGCCATTAGCAAAGCTCTGATTTTTGCCTTTCATTCTCTGCCAGCAGCTGGCCTTGGGTAGACCAGAAAATTCCTGCTGTCCACAGATATCCAGGCTCTGGAGATCCAGGGCACCCACCTGCAAGATTGGGAGCACAGGGATACCAAAACCCATTTTGGTATCAACCAGTGTTCAGCATCTAAATCTTGAGCATCCACCAGCTGTCGGATAGGCAACCCCGCCCCCGCCCCAGTGCTGCCTCCATCCATTCACTGACCATTGCTTGCTGCAAAGGAAGACACCCAGAAAATACCCCAAGGGTTTCTATCAGAGGTGTGGGTCACGCAGATGGGGTTTTGCCTGGGGAAACAGGGACTGGGCAAGGAGATTTCAAAGGCTGTTTCACAATGCAGAAGATTAAGGACAAGGAGGAACTCTTTGGGCTGCTCACCTCTGGGATCTCCTCTGGCTTGCCTTCAGGATCAGGTATCAGTCAACTGAGTGGTGTAAAACCCACTTGCAGAGTCAACAGAAGGACTATAGATGCTGATAGGTGGGCCTTGGGATGCCCAACTTCATGCTTTGTGGGACACCTTGGATAAATTGCCCTGCTGCTCCATGCCTCAGTTTCCCCTCCCTATAGCACTTCTCTTGTCCTTGGGAAGGGCACTCAGCTAGGAGGGCATGAAGTGCTGGGTCCTTCCTGCAAGGTTGGGCCCTGGGACCCCATCTCCAGGGCAAACACAGCACTGGTCTTGGGAGTACGTTCGGTTAAAGAGCAGATCATCATGGATGGAGAGGGATAGGCTTTACCAGACCCACTGATACACCAATGGGGGTGTGCAGGGGAGTGGAGGAAGACATCCATGCAAAACCAGCCCTATTTTGCAGGTAGAAAACCTGTTCAGAGTGGCCATGCCATGCAGGGACCCAGCCAAGCATCCTTGCCCTGCCTCCCTGCCAGTAGATCGGGGTGTGCTGATAACTCTCTCCACCCCTAGCCAAAATCTGCATAGCTGCTTGTGTAGAGCTGGGGTGGGATTAAGGCAGCAGACTGATTTGCGAGGCTGTGTCGTGAGGATATCTTCAAACCCAGAAACATGGAGCCAGCAAAGGCTCTGAGAGCTTCAGAGGGGTCAGGGCAGAAGGTTAACACCGTGCACTTGACCTTGCACTTGGGGAAAAGAGCAAAAGGGAGCGTAACTAGCAGAGATGCCCGCTGCAGGATTTACCCCAGCTCTTGCCAGAAGCACCCTAAAGAAATGTAGCATTTTTAGGGGGCCAAAACAATGCTTTTTAATCACCTCCCATTCACCCAGAAATAAATACTGGCTCTGCTGCTCAGGGGATGTTGCTCTACAGAAAGGGGATAGAGCAGCCAGACAGGAGTCTGGCAGCTGCCCAGGGTGAGCCCAGCAGGGACAGGGGGACACGTGGCATCCACTAGCAGGGCTGGACACTTACTCATCCTGCGGCATGTCTGGTTCCATGGTTTCATAGATGTACCAGTCAGAAACAAGGTCATCAGTGCCACCAAAGCCGTTGTCCAGCGGAGCATCATGCATCCCACCAGAGCTGTTGGCTGCCATGGCTGATCCTTCTTCCCTCTGTCAGCTGGAGAGAGATGGCAAGAGGCAGCTGGAGGCAGAAAGCAATTGGATTTTCACAATATGAGTCTTCCCAGGTTCTTGGAAATGCAGGGATGGAGGTGTTGAGCTGAGAGGCTTTATCTTCTCAGGTCACCCCAGCAGCCGGTGGGGACCAGATGCTTTCAAAATCCAGCTGTGCCTCCAAGGATCCAGCTTTTATCTGGACAGGGAGGGAGGGAGAAGGGAAGAAACCCCCCTTGTCTCACAGCCCGAGTGCTCAGGGCACACCTAATCATCCCCCAGCCGCTCCCTGCCCGCTGCGGGATGCTGATAGACGCGGAGCCTTTGTTTGGGTTGTTTAACAGCTTTTACGCCAATGACTCAAAAACCAGTGCAAGGGTCAAGTTTTGGGCTTGACACACGGGCTGGCTGGCAAAGCAGGGATGAGATCGCACTGTGGCTGGGGAGTCCATGACCCGTGTCCCTGATGTTCCTCTGTGCTACCAGATGCCCCACACAGCATCCACCTCCCCCAGCCCCGTGAGGAAACCACAGCCCCTCTCCCTTTGTAGCAATAAAAAGGAAGAGGGATTTGCTGTGGTGCCAGACCCAACAAGTTCTTGTTTCTCCTTCTCCCCATTATTTTTTGATGACTTTGGCCCAGACGGCCCCACACCCTCTGCTGCTGTCCCAGAACTACATCGCACAAGTGCTTCATCTACAATCACTATCAGAAAGGGAGTGCCCAAAGACGTCCCCAGATACCAGGCAGCAATGTTCAGCCTCCAAGACTCAGGAACCAGCCAAGAACCCGGGGACACTTCATCCCACAGCTCGGGGATGTCACCAAACCCCCCAGAGCTGCTCGGTGGCTCAGAGGGGATGGGTAGGAGATGGGTAACTGAGTCAGCAGTTTTGCTCCAGGCTGCTGTTTGTACAGCTGGGACCATGATGGATATAGCACATCAGCTTCAAAGAGATTCCCCAAATCAGGGCTATGGCCCTGCAGGCAGCCCCATCTCTGGACAGACAAGTGGAACTTGCCACCATGGCCACATTGCCCCATGGCCTCATGCTCCACTGGGTATCGCCTTCCCAGCCAGGGTTTGGATCTCCTCCAGAGACTCCCTGTAGATCAGGACATGAGGCCTGGGACCTTCATCTCCCTTTCCAGAGGACCAAAACACAACTAGAAAGCAGGTTCCCCTCCACCCCAGCATTTGGTCCACATCAGGGTGCCACCACCATCCTGCTCCACAGCAGCACAGGCTGCAGCAGAGGAAGGATAGAGCCCACCAACCCCAGGCAAGCATCTAACTCAGACAGACCCCAGACCCCATCCTCAACCCACCCAGTGCAACCCAGCCTCAAGGCATCGACTCTCCAGCCATCCCTTGGTTTCGCCTGTGAGGGGAAGCTGCTCTGACCTCACCTCCCAGGAATGTAGCACTCCGTAAAAAGGTAGAAGGAGCCTGTAAAGTTCATGGCAGTGCACACACATCTGCAAGCCCGTTTCCCCTCCAATGGGGTCACTGAAGGCTGGGAGGGCTTGAAAGTTGGGGCTGGAGTTTGGGCAGGTAGAGCGAGCCACATCAGCCTTGGCATGGGGCAGCATACTTCTGGGGATGCTCTTTCCCCCAGAAAGCAGCATTTGGATGAAGGACCTGCTCCAAAAGCCTCTGTGGGATTTCCTGTGCCGCCCTCACCTCCCTGGGAACCACCCAAAGAAGGGCAACCGGCAGAAAGCAAGATCTACCTACCCACCAGCTCAGCCAGGCAGCATTTTATGATCCACCTCTGAACGAGCCAGCAGATGCCACCTTGCCAATGCCCTGATTTGCAGCTGCTCGGGGACACGGCAGCCACAGAAAAGCAGGAAGGAAAGGAGAGAAATGCTCAGTGAGAGGCACGGTTCACAAAGACGTCAGGTAACTCCACCGGGCAAGCCACAGCCTGAATCTGTTCTGGGCAGCAGCATTGCAAGACCAAGCTGACAAGCTCCCTGGGTGGTGTGTCAGCTCCCTTCCAGCACATCCTTGCTTGGAAGATCATGCACACCTGGACCCTGTCTCTGGCTGGGTATGGGACCAAGGTGAGTTAACACTGTCCCAGCACTAGGTCATCTTCAAGTCCTCCAGCCCAGCCTGCTCATCCTCATGAGATGGATGCTGTCCCACTCCAGGGGAAGGTCTCCTCTTGTGGTCCACCAAGCAGGGTGGCAACATCTTGGTCACCATTCATGAACGGTCTGGAGAAATCAGGTGCTTCAGAGCTTCCAACCCATGTGCTGGGCAGCACAAGGCTGAATGAGTGATGGTGTGACATGGGGACACCCAAACCTGCACCCAGTGGGTCTCATCGCCCTGGCCAACAGGGCTGGTGCTGTGCTGGAGGAGAGATCCCGCTGGGGATGGGCATTTCAGCAAGGGCGAAGAGTGCGATGAGGGTCTTCAGCCTCACAGCGACACAGGGAAGAGTTAACCCCCCTATTCCTGTGCAGGCTGCAAATCCCAGTGTCCCGGAAGAGGAGGAGGAGGAGAGGCAGGTGTGCCAAAACCTCAGCAGGATCTGCATCCCCAGCCAGGGCCAGGCCAGCGCTCTCCACCCTGCTCGGCGGGCGCTGGCTCCTCTGGCTGGGGCCAAGCCAGGAGCTCGCTGTCTTTGCAGCCCCTCAGTGCCCTGGGTTTCCCCGAAACCTGATCTCTTTGCTCTCCGCATAACCTCTGCCGGAACAGGCTGGGCCTTTGATCGCAGCAGCCTCGCCTGAGATTGATGGGTTCAATAAAGCTCCTTCATATTCTTCATTTCCCACTATCCATCACTCTCTGGGGAGCTTTTGCATCCCACGACTATGAATTAAACTTGGGGGGGGTGGGCAGGGAGGAAGAAGAGGGGAACCATAAGGGAATTAAACCCCCCTCCCCTCCTCCCATCCAGCCTAATGGTGATGCCTTGTGTACAGCTTTTAATAAAAATGATAAAGATCTCATTTCACAATTGTTCAGGGAGCCCCTGGGCTGGGGGGGTAGGGGGGGAAGAGTTGTTTAAGTGAGATCTCCTCTAATTCAATTGCCATTTGCAAGCCTCACTGGTGGCTGCTGGGCTGGTCTCTGCAAAGCCAGGTGGCACAGAGATGGCTTTGGAGGACATCAAAGAAAGGATGACCTTCCCAAATGTGGATTTAGCAGCTTCAGCTGATGCTCAGAGAGGTCTCACCTCAGCACAAGCTGAGCCAGCCAACTTCAGCCCCAAAGTCCACCAAACTCAGTGTCCCAGCCCTAAAATGAGATGAAAAATGTTGGTTTGCAGCCACTTGTGCTCAGCTAGTCCCATCCCTTTCCTTCACCTGTCACCTCAGAGCCCTCCAAGCACCAAAGACGCCCTGGGCAGCCCTTGCCCAGAGCTTTTTGAAAACTTCAAACAGCTTTCTGGAAAAGCAGAGCTGTCCCCAAGTTCCCCAAACACAAGTGCTGAGGAGCCCACACACACCCTGGACCACCCAGACAGCGGCTGGGACCTCTGGGAAGTCACTGCTCACCCTTCCCCTGGGACAGGCTCAGCCCCTGGGGACTGAGCATGCTGAACTCATTGCACTGATGCGGGAAGCCTCGTGGCTGGTGAACTCACAACTCACCAGTCTCCTCATCCTCTCGGGAAAGCCCCTGCCCGGGCAGGGAAAAGTCCGGAGGAAGATTTTCATCCCGCTCAGCCATCTCTTTCTGACAGCCTTTTCCTTCCTCCTCCCAGCCCAGACATGGCGAGGCCGCTACTCATCCGATCCAACCCCCACTCTCCCCCAAGCCCCTCCTGCACCCCGACCTCCACCACCTCGGGGAGAGCTGCGGAGCTGCTCCAGCTCTTCACAAACCCTTTCCTCTGCAGAGCTGGAGCCTGCAGATAATAAATCCATCACAAAGATCATAAACACACTCACCAGAAAGCCGAAGAAGCCCCTTTTGGTTTTAAAGCAAAGGCAGCTTTAACATTCAAGCCAAGGAGGCGGTTTAAGGTTATTTTTAGGCTCCTGACCTCCCCCTCTTCGTTCCGAAGCACAGGCAGCAGCACCTGCTGCACACGAAGTCCCCCCACAAGCCAGGGAAGAGGAAAAGTCAGGAGTTTGCAGGATCACACCAAAACCTGCTGACGAAGTCATCTGCGGGTGTGGAAAGCAGCACTGAGGGGTTCAGGGCAAAGCACCCTATAACCTCTGCTCCCAAGATGCTGGGAGCGGGGAGTGAGCATCTCCCATGAAAAGCCCCCTCTGGGACTGCTTCTCAAGGAGGAGATGAAATTACTGCTTAAGGGCAGAGCTGGGATTCTGGGGGGCTCCTGCATCCCCAGAGCAGGATTTGTCCCACCATAAGCAAGCAAGCTGCAGATTGAAGCTTGTTTTTACAACCTGGATCAACTCTGCAGGTTCATTAAGCCCAGCTTCCCCCATGACACCAAGGTTTGCAAGAAGCAACAACAAAAAAGTGGGGGGGGGGAGGAGGAAAGAAAACAAAAAAGAGTTACCTTTGTCCAACCAGTGACTTCCTTGCAAGGCACCCAGAGACCCAGCTTGATGGGGGTCTCAGGAGAAGTGTGGCCTTGCTATGTGGGGTCTAAAGCATCTGCTCGCGGGAGCTTGGCGCGGATGCAGCCATGCAAGCTTAAAGGCAAAGTTCAGAGCACCGGCAAGCGAGCGGAGGCTTGCGGTGGCTCAGGGAACTTTATCCCCTCCATCGCCAGGAGGCCTTGGCTGGGGGCCACCCTGGGGTTTAGAAAATTAAAAACAACCAACCCCGTGCTCCGCTCTCCCTTTGATTAAGCAGAGCTTTTCGGGAGAGGAGGCAGCTCGACCCAGCCCCCTTCTTCCCCAGCTCTCCGCCGGCTCAGCTGGGTTTTAGCTGCTCCCTCCACCCCCACTCCCTGCCGAGATTTAGGGGGAAGCCCAGGAACCAAGATGCTGTTGTGTCCTCCCAGCAGGATGCAAATATCTCTGCTCCCTCCTGGGGTAAATCAAAGGGCCAGCTCCTTACTGGCATAAATCAGTTGAGCCCAATCCTTTGCCCAAATCTTGCGGATTTATTTGGTTTTGATCCCACTCTGTGCAACTTGGGAGGGGTACGAACAGGGAAGGAAAGTTTTGGTTTGGTGCAAGCTTGGGGACAAGTGTCCTCAGTTTGGGGACACCACCACAAGAGCATCCTCCCTTCAGCACCTCCGAGATGGCCGGATCCTGCCCAGGGATCACCCAGCAAGTGCCACGGGTGCAGAGTGACAGTCCCACAGCAGTAGGAAACAGCCTAAAGGGGGTGGGAAAAGGATTCAAAACATCTTGGGCTGTGAACTGGGGATGCTTTGCCCCAGGCATAAGGGCAGGATTAACCAGCCCCTGGGGGTGCAGGCAGCTGGGAGGAACAGGCAGCTTTGCCACACTGCCCTTATCCATCCGCTCCTTGGTCAGCGTGTCCTTCCCACCAGCTACACAGAGTCCAGGAAACAGCAGCTTACAAAAAAAGAAAATGATCTAGGCAAATACACACACAGTTCACATGTGATAGCAAGTGGAGCAAAGGAAAATTAATCAAGGTTGAAGATTTAGATTAATTTTTAGCCAAAACCTTGTAGCAATGCTGAACAAAATGACCTGCAGGTTTTTATCTCTCTTCCTTGGGATTGTTTTTAAAGGAGAAATGTTGCTGTTGGATCCCAAAGGTGCTTCCTCAGAAAGTTGAGGCACTGGGAAAAGGGATAACGTAGAGGGAAGAGGCTGAAATTCAGAGTCACAGTGTTTGGTCTTTTACCCCCTTTGACAAAAATATTCTGGCAATGTCCATCCTGATCTTAGCAAAGTGATGATTATATAGATGCACACCAGCCTTGAAAGGGCTTTGTTCCTAACCAAAACATGTCAAGGCACTCTAATGTCCTGCAGAAAGTTGGTATTCCAGCAGTCTGGCATTTTGGACTCAAAAACGGCTGTTGGGAACCCAGCCACAAGGCTTGGACGTGCAGTTCCCACCCGGGCTCTGACAGTGCATGCACCTTGCCAAGGTGTGCTGCCCTCTGCTCAGCCTACAGCGGTGCAGGCAGCAGGGACCAAGCTGGGAAGAGCCCTGCAAGGTGCAGGTGAACCACGAGCTTGGCATCCCCAGATGCTGCTGCTGCTTGTGCTGGATAAGGAAGGAGATGGGATGGTTTACCTGCTCCTTACACCTCTTCCAGTCCTGAGCAGCAGCTGCCCGGTGCAGAGACCCTCTGACACCATGGGCCCATCACTACATGGGCCTCTGCCCCACAGAAGGTCTGTCCCAAATACCCTTTCTGCCCCTGGAGAAGGGTTCTCTCCTTGTATGCATTGGTGTCCTGATCCTGCTTTATCTTGTAACACCGGATAAGGTGCTGGAGCATTGAGGTACAACCCAGCAGTCCCAAGCAAATCTCTGCCTCTCACTGTGCCCATGAGGACCTTTCCCTAAGGGAAAAGACTTTTACAGGCAGGAACAGAGCTAAGAACAGCAGGAACCCACCTTTAGCCAAGACATCCAGCTCTCATCATTATCACACAGCTTTCCAGAACCAAACCTTGGGCTCATTACACAGGCAGGGCTCCAGCTATCAAAGGCCACCTTTCATTTTACAGAACAAAAATCCCCAGGCTGCCAAAATAAATAGATCTCACACCATCCTATGAATCAACCTCATTCCCAATAGAGCCATGGAAATTGGTATTTAGTTTGGGGGGGAGGGTGCAAGGAAGGGTCTCAGCCCCAGGTTTCACCGTGCCTGGTATCACGTTCACACAATGGAGGTGGCACCTCCAGACCTGCTGCATGTGCCCCTCTGGTACAGCTGCGAAAATGCTGCATGAATGAACCGTGCCTTAGATTAGATTATGGGAAAATTAGTCTTTGATGATGCTGTCATTAGCAGTGGCTCTGTAATGTGCTTGCACAGGGGCGGGAGGAAATTAAGCAGGCTAGTTAAGGATGAAATAGCTCCCATTTGCCCACATTTGAGCTTGGCAGGGTTTTAATTGAGGCAGAGGAAACTTTCAGAAGCATTTGGGAGTTGAAGACCAGGGTGTGATCCTTCACATAGACACCAATTTGATCACTATGACTGCTCCTGCTGCTGTGCCCCAGGCAAGTAGGGTCCAGCTCAGTAGCAGGGAGTCCCTACCATGGTGTGGACATGCAAGGGGGGGCTGGAGAGAGTCCCAGCTGCACATAAGCATGACAGTGACATCCTAGGTGAGACTAGTGGCCCAGGTTGCCACAATTTCATAGGTGAAACAACTCAGAGCAGCATCACGCACTCAATTCAAGCCATGATTGGGCTCTTGGCTGGGAGAAATCACCTTGCTCCAAAGCAGCTCTGCTTTGGGAGAGCATTGAGTGGTCTCCAGCCATCGGGGGGAAAAACCCACAGTTCCTCCAACAGCATTAAAAGCATTTATGCTCTCAGCCCTCTCAAGGAAGTAATCCAGCCGTCAGCGCATGGGAGCACCCTGGAGACATTACCACTCTTCCAGACAGGCTTGACTGTCAGGGGAATCACACACACAGAGTCCCCGTTTGGCCAGCTCAAACTTAGCACAATGCAGAGCGCCTTTTTCTGCTTTCAACCCAGCTCAGTGCCCAAAGCTTCCTGAATTTTGACCCATTCCCCTCTCATCCTCATCCTCACCTCTGCAGCATCCTCACCAAGGCAGGAGGTTAAATGCATCAGCCAAGGTTGCCTTCAGGATCAGTACCTCAAGACGAGATTTCAACCTGAATTTTTCTTTCCCAAACAGAAACCAAGGAAGGACCAGGAGGTACAACCAGCCTCCCTGGAAGTATCAGGAAGGTGTGGGAGACCAGCATTTGTTTTTAGTGAATCCATCCATGGCCCACATACCCTGCCAAAGGGATTCTCGGAGGCAGTGATTTTGGTACAGGTCTTGTTTGAATGCATCACAGGTCCCTGGGCTGCTCCCATAATAGAAAAAAGCAAAAGTCGTATTCCCTACATTCTCAGATGCTGTTTTATCCCCCAACCCATTCCCCCCCAAGGATAATCTTGTTGTTTCAAGCTTGCACCAGCGTGAAGAGACTGGAATGTGGCTTTTTATATGGAGTGTGGAGCTGTCTTAGAGAAGGGCCATCTGCTAGCCCAGCTCCAGCTCATATTTCACTGGAAACATCCCGAAAGCTGTGAGAATGTGCTATTCTCAGTGGCAGTGGGGGAATGAGATATGACGGGGCAGGGGGCTCCTGGTGAGCATCAGACTGTGCTGTTCCAGCTCCTGCCCACCCCAGACCATCAACTGTCGTGATGTCAGTCCTGAAATAACCATGGTGGGACTAACCTCCGAATGCTCAGCTGGCTCAGCAGCAGGTTTAGCAGGCAGGGAGCTCAGCTCCAGTTGCACCAGCCAGAAACACGCACTCCTGTGCCGGGAAGAGCAGCGCATGTAACGCTGAGCTGGACGAAAGCAAACCTGGACCAAATCCCTTTAGCAGCCAGCTTTAACTCAGGACATGACCCCTGAAAGGCGCCTAACCTGTATGGAGGCACCCCACCAGCCCCAGTTTCCCTTCTGCAGCCAAACTGTGACTCTCAGGACACCCCCAGCTCTCACTGTAGCAGCAAGATCCCAGCTCTGAGTCAATCCCTTGGTGCCCAAAGCCCAGCAAGTTCCCGGGCAGGCTGCGAATACACATCTCTCAGCCCTGCATGCAAAGAACCATTTCAGCTGCTTGTTTTGTAGAGACACTTTAAGTCATGGGGCAGTTTCTGCCTTGGGCTTGTCTCCAAAGTTACCAGGTATTAGGATTAGGTGGGTGAATGTCCCCTATCCCTCTATCAGCCTAGCACTGCTTCCCAGGCTCATCCCATTCCTCTCCCTTGGCTTGCCTGACCCCATGACACCAGCAAACCCAGCTACAAACTTGCCTTAGAGACAAACCAACACACGGCTGCAGGCTTGTGTGCTCAGTCCCATCAGCAAGAGATCCAGCAAACAGCCCATGGGTGCAGGAGAAGCGGGATTGCCCCATGGGGGTTAGCAACACATGGGAGCAACTGGCATGGCTTGCACCATCCTCAACAGCATCTCCTGGAGGCTCTGCAAACATCCAACAAACCCCTTTGTGGTGAATTTCTCAAGAAAAAGGGCTCAAGGAGCCATCAATTCCCTGCTGCAGGGATGCACACTCCCCCAGCACACCCTGTATGCACACACCCGTCTGTTTTGCGTTGCTTAACATCACCCTGGATATCCCAGGCTGTTTGCTGGAAGGCGGCCACTGCTTCGCATCTAGTTACCTGGTTTCCCAGCAAACAAACTGGAGTTCAAATCCCCTGTCCCTGTCATTGCACAGGGGCAGGGAAATCTCTCAGCATCTCCCCACAGCACTGAAGGATGCTTTTCCAGGGACTGAGTTTTCTTTTCCTTTTTTGCTTCCTTTGAAAGCTGCTCACAGAGATGTGAAGCAAACATGTACACAGGGACACAGCCAGGCACTTTCCCGGCTGGACAAGAGAAGAGGAGACCCAGTTTGGCTCAAAAAGCAGTATAGCCAGTTGGGCTCAAAAACCTGTCTCAAGCTGAGGGGAGGGCTTGCTCCAGGGCAGAGACCTGCCAGGTCCCTGCTACCAAGGACTGTTTGTCTCCAGATCCCATCTCTGTCCCCATGGCAGTCAAGGCAGGGGAGCCTCACATCCCCCTGACCCTGCAGCGCTCCCGGCTGAAGGCTGAGGAGAAGACCCTGGATTTTGAGTTTGAGGTGGTCAGTGCCCAGTTTAACCGTCGGGGCCGTTACGCCCTGCAGCTCACTGTGGAGAACCCGCTGCTGCAGGGCTCCGGTGCTGGTGTCCGGCTCCGCATCGACAGTGGGGACATCATCCAGAGCAGCACTGGCACCACTGACACCATCGAGCAGAGGGACCTCAACCAGATCTACACCTTCCAGAGGAGGAGATTCACCTTCACTCTGCCCAGAGGTAAGAGGCTGGATGCCATGGGGATGGGCTGACAGGGGAGGTGACCCAGAAGCATGGCTCTGCAGCAAGCACAGCCTGTCTCAGGCTTGCAGACCCTTGTACCATGCTCACACCTTCATGCCTGCAGCAAAACCCTGAGCTGGAGTCTAAGCTGTCTGAGCTTAGTGGGGTGGATGGAAAAGGTCTAGCTTGGAGAGTGGGGCCACAACCACCACCGATGCAAACACCAAAATCTAGATATATCCAGACTGGATAAACCATTTGCTAGTGTTCACAGTGTTAAGCAGGGCTGCTGGTGGGTGAGCCCAGAAGATGCTCCTGAGACCACCAGCCCCTCTAAGCAAGACTTCAACCCGCTGCTGTTCCCAGCAGGTTTCTGCAAGAATGACAGGAACCACGATGTGCGGCTCCGCATTGAGGCCCTGCACTTCCCTGGGAGGGCAGAGAGGATGAGGATGAGCAGGCAGGTGGGTGAAGCCTTCTTCGCCATCTACCCCCGCACCAACCAGCCCCGGATGAAGCTCTCTGCTGGGAGGGATGAGGACTGGTACCGCTACAGCTCCGTGATGGCTTTGCTGCGGGTGGGCAGCGAGCAGCCGGCAATGCACTGTGGCCGGCTGGCCTTCACCGCATCCCTGCACGAGCACCGGCCTCCCACCACGTTGGCTTTGGCCCCACCGCCCCCCCCCGGCACCCAGGAGGAGGACCAGCAAGCGGCAGGCACAGCCCCTGCACCAGCCCCCCTGGACATCGCTGTCCCCAGCCGCTCTCTCCATACACCCGAGTCTGCTTACCACTCGCTGCCCACCAAGGGCCGTGCCTGCTCCCCCGAGGTAGGAGAGACAAAATTTGGGGGTCAGAGATCCTTGCTCCAGCAAAACTAGAGCAGACCAGTCTGCTTAGGACAGGATTTGGCCCTACGGTAACTAGATGGCCCTACATAAGCACCAGGTGGAATAGAGGCAAAGAAGAAAGGTATCTATGGCTTTTAGGGGGTGTCTTTGTTAAACAGCAGATCCCTGCCTCAGTTTCCCCTCCCTCATTCCTCTACATTGCTGGGTAGGAGCCTGGTGTCTGTCCCTTGCCTGCCACCAAAGTCAGGGACCCTCTTTGTCCAGGACATGAGCAAGCTGAGACAAGCTCAAGATGCAGGCAGGGTCTTGGTGAGACAGCCACCACCCAAGCAAAGCCAGTAAAGAGGGTCTTACAGTCAAACCATGCACAGAACTTCAGGAAAAGATCCTCTGTGGGGTATTCACCTGGCTCTGCCTGCCCCAGCATGGTCCAACTCCATGCTAATCCTCCCCTACCAAGCACCAGACCTTCAGCTTGCCCCAGAACTCACCCATGGCACCTGCAACAGGACCAGAGCCTCCAACTCATCTGCTTAACCCACCCAAACCCCCCTCACCTCCCTGGCTGGTGCAGGGCAGCCCCTCCAGCAGAGACCCCCAGGGAGGGTGACACTTCCCAGAAACACACTTTTTTTTTTTCCTTTGTTGAGGCAGTTGGGGCTGTGGAGGAGCAATCTCTAGAGATGCATGGGGAGTCTCTTAAGTCTAAACTAAATGTTGAGGTGGCTATGTCTGGTTTAGGTTTTTGGTTTGGGTTTTTTATTTCTTGCAAAACTTCTGCCCTTGAAGGGTGAGGTCCTGAGCCCAGGTATTAGAGAATGTGGAGGCAGATGGGATATGGGGGGGCAGACTAGGAAAGGGTTGTTGGAACTTAAATCTGGGCTTTCAAACCCCTTCTCTTACTACCAGAGGCTGCGGGCTGACCCTGTGCTCAGCTCCTCCCTGGAGCTCCCGGGTGACTCAGCAGACGAGCATCTTTCCTCCTCCTCCTCCTCCTCTTCCTCTGTTCCTGCCCCAAGGCGACCACTGAGCTGCAGCAGTTTTCACCTCTCCTCATCGGACTACAGCCTGGATCTGGCGTCTTCACCAGCACAGGTGAGTGCAAACGGTGGAGAAGGCACCATCCTAAATTAATACCAAAATGCTATTATTCATAGTGACTTCCCCTTAGAGCTTTGAGGTGCTGGAGAGGAGATGGAGGGATGCAAGGGGACCCCTTGCACCCCTTCACCCTGTCCCTGTCTCAGCTTGGTTCCAGGACTGCTCCTGCTCTCAGGCCGTCGTGTTCCCAGCCTGGTCGTGGGGATGGGGGAATGAGACACCAAACTCTGCATTTCTACTACCAAAAGGCAGCCCTGTAAGCTGGCCATCCCAACAGTGGATGGTGTCACCTAGATCTTAAAATGCTGACTGCAGTCATCTGGGGCTGACACATCTTAAATGTTTCATCTTGCAGCTCAAATCTAGACTTCTAAAAACTGCAGGAACCGTAGGGCAGGGCTACCATAGTACAAGAGGCTGCATTTCTTTTTTCTTAGTTATGTTGAAAGCTGTCTAAATAAATAAAAAAGACAACCTTTACCCCAGGGGCTCCATTTCCTGCACCTCACTGTAAGAATAACATGTCTGTGGATGAAGATGTTGTCTATGCTGCTCTCAGAGGTGTCTTATACACCTGTGAAAACATTGCTTGAGAAAGCTGGATTACAGCACTGGAGATGGGACTGATCTCATGAACCTTCCCCAGGCATCCTCTGGGCTCTCTTCTCCTTCCAGGGGGCCCCCCATGTCCTCCAGCTGGGCTGGTGCGAGAGCTGGGGATGGCGGGTTTGACGGCAAAGTCTTCTGCAGCATCGGGGCCACCAGCAAAGGCTGCTGGCTTGGGGATGGGGCTGGCACCCTCACTCAGCCCCCCAGCTAAGGGCTCCTGTGGTGGAGAGGTGAAAGGGACTCCACAGGTGGTGGTTTGTGTCTGACATGTGGTCACAAGGATGCCTGAGTGCCTGGACATGTGCTTCTGGGTCCTGGTGACTATCTTGGTGTGGCTGTAGGGTAAAAATTGGGTTGGCATCCCTCTCCCCCGCGGTGTGCTGTGCAGGGAGCTACCTGCTGCTGCAGTGCTGCAGGACACCTTTGTGCCTTGGCTCTTTCCCTTGTACAGGATAAATGTGTTGCTGTTGGCTCTGGGACACTTGGTCCGTGTATTTCACAGGAGTTACGGGGTGCTTGAGCCCCGCTGAGTGGCTCAGCCCCTCTCCAGGGCAGCTGACTGCTCCTTGTGCTGCAGGCAGGATGCTGAGCATTGCAAACCCTCAGGATCCTGGAGCAACTCCTCTCCCTTCACAGCACTTTGTCTCTCCTGATTTTCAAGTGGATGTGCTATCCCTTCCCTGATCAGCTGAAAATATACTGGCCAGAAACGCTTATTAGCGAGGCCTGATTGAGTTTGCTCAGCAAATGTCTAGACGGAAACTCTTTCGAGCTGTGGAAATCGATAGCAATCAGCTGGGATGCGGAGCGGGATGCGGAGCCGGGCCAGGGTGTAAGGCGAGGCATTAGCAAATGCAATTTTGCTCCTGGGCCCCCAGAGAGAATGCAATAAATCACCTGCTGCTGATGTCACTGGGCAAGTATTTGCCAGGGTGGTTTTTATTTAAAAATTAAAAGCTGAGAGGCGGGTGGATGTTGGCTCCCTGCCCTCCCGGGAGGGCTGGAGTGATGGAAAATATGTTGGAGAGTGGCTGAACTGTGCTGGGTTATGGGGAGGGGGGATGGACCAGGTGGAGATAAGAGTTTTAATCTCCAAAAGCACTGCTGGGATGCTGCAGCCTGGATCTGGCAAGCTGAAGCTATGGGAGCTGTTTGTTAGTCTGGAGCTGTTTTGGCTCTCAGTGGTCCAAACCTGAGGATCTCAGACCATCACATGTGGATCCTGCCAGTGCATGGTGAAGGTAAACCCTAAACTGAAGTTTGAGAGCCTAAAGATCTTCCTAAATTCAGGCAGAACTTGGGTGATCAACAGTTTGGGGAGTTGGTAATGCTGGACCATGGAGAGGGGCAACTTCAGAGGGGTGAGGTGTCCCATTGCAGGCTGCTGCTTAGGGCGGAGGGCTAAGAAATCTGGATGCTGGGCTATTGCATCTGTCTGTTTTCCTCTTCCAAATGGCAGACATGCAGGCGCATCCCAGTGGGTGACCAGCTCCTTGACACAGCCTCTGTGATGAGCATCTCTTCTGCAGGACAGTGAGGGTGATGGATGGGTGCTGAGCTCTCCCCAAAAGGCCAAGGCACAAGGATAATGATTTTTCTCATCTCACCACAGCCTGCAGATAATGTATTCCTAGGCATGAAGCAGGAGGCTCTGCTGGCTGTTCAAATGCCTCGCGCGTGTTGCAGAGCCAGACGGCTGCCTAATTGTCCCAGGACCTGGGCACGTCACCAAGCAGATCGATAACATGCCGTGGATGATCTCTCAGTGGCTGGGATGGCTGAGGCTGAGCCTTGGAGCTCTCAGCCCCAGGGATACATCCTCCCCCAGCCTGGCAGGGACGGAGGAGAGGGGACTGGGCTCACCAGAACCTTTGGGAACTTTGCAGCAGAATGCAGGGCTCAGTTATGGGCAGTCAGCACCCAGGTCAGAATAAGTCAGTCCCTTCCTCTAGGAACTATTCCCATTTCACTTCCAGCGGGTCTATGTGGTGCTAGGGGGAAGGAGCCAGCTTTTGGAGATCTCCTTGGCAGTTGGACTTGGTTGCAAGCCCACAGAAGATGGTTTGTTTCCAGTCTCCCTGGACCAGCTGGCAGCGAGGCGCCCATCCCAAAACAGCAATCTGTTGCTGTCAGGGTACAAAGAATCGCAGCCTTTCTGCAGCAGGCAAATGGGTTTGCACACAGCTTGTGTTCCTGCTCGGTCTTGCTTGTTTACCAGGCTGCAAGAGCGCAGGAGTATCAGGCAGCTGGGTGAGACACAGCTGGTGCTTCCCATGTTAAGCACACCCCATCCGCACCGTGCAATGCCAGCTGTGACTTGTGGAGTTTCAACAGGTCTGAAAAATGGGACAGAACCCGCTCCTGGCTCTGCTTATGCTGTGCTTTACCCCTTCGGATTCCCCATGGAGCTAAACAGCTTCCCTCGTAAAGCATGCACGGGTACAGAGTGACTTGGGGTAACATAAATCACAAGGATGAACAAAAACATTCCCCAGGAATAAAGATCACCTTTATTTTTTAAGGAAGATACAGAAAGTAAAGCAGTGACTCCTTAAGCATCGAGTGTGTTTCAGGCACAGGGACCTGGGGGAGTCTGAGCCACAGCTGGATTCATTTTGGCCCCTTTTTGGGGGAGTTCTGGCTGGGGCTTCCTTAAGGCATGTGGGTGGTATCTCAGGAGTCCCTTCCCCCTGGTCAGATGTGGATGACAGGCTGTGAGCTGGATTTGTTCCCCAGCAAAAAGCAGCACATCTAGCAAGCTAAGCCCAGGTCTGGCCTCTCCTGAATGCTTTAAATCAAACCCAGACCTGATTGCAAGCCTGGCTCAACCTGTACTGAGGGGCTTAGGGGCTGGTTTTGGGCTGAGACATTGAATTTCTGTTTGTCTGCAGTGGTAGGGGGAGCAGGGCTGCAGGGGCAGGGCAAGGGTGCTTGTGCTGGGATGCAGATGCCCTTGCAATATGCCCCATCTCACCGAGCGATGATGGTGAATAAAAGCTTCTGCCTTCTCATCACTGGAGCGGCAGGGCTGGGGCAGAGGTCTCTGTTAGCGGGTGATGGATGGCGTGTGTCTCCCGTCTGTCCCCCTGACGGCTCATCCATCACTCATCCCGATGACAGCGGCCATCACAGTGAGGGTGGCAGAGGTCCAGCCCTCCTCCTCAGCCTGCAGCCCCGACGGCAGGGTGAGGGGCTGGAGCTGCCTCCACTCTCTGAAAGCCCAATGAGGCTGAAAAACAAACTTTACTGGCAGGGCTCGCCCCGGGATGCGGGCGAGATGAATAACGCCGCTCGGCGAGCAATTTGTAGGGCTTTGAAAAGCTGTCAGCCCAGGGAGGAGCACGCCTTGACGGGTTCATCGGGGACTTCGCCTTCCTCCGGCAGTGCCCCGGCTCTCAGCATCCCTTGATCAACCCCACTCTGTGCCGGAGGGAGTCGGGAGCAAAAGGGGACCTGAGGCAAATGGGTTTGGGCTGCTGCTTGCATAGCTTCAATTTACTGAAAGATTTTTTTTTTTTTGAGTGTGAAATGTATGTTCTCGGTGATGTATTGCAAATAAATTATATCCCCTATCAAAATGTTGGGGAGCTGAGGCTGCCCAGCCTGGTCCAAAAGCCCTGTTCTCTGCATGTTTCTCCCTGCCCAGGTGGAGATCTGGCATGGAAATAGACCAGCAGAGTGGCAATTCACATTTTCTTAGCTAAAATGGAGAAAAATCTTCTCAGATGGAGAAGATGGATCCTCAAGAGGTTTTCCAAGCTGCTTCTTGATTTGCTTGTCTGTGAAGCACAAACTCTTTGGCTGCTCAGAGGAAAGGCAGGCAGGGGAGCGGCTGCTTGCTCTAATTCCTGCAATTTAAGTCATCATGTCCCTTTAAGTGTCAAATAACTGCCTTGATAAGAAAAGCAAATGGGGTTAAAAAGAGAAAATTGCTCCGTTTTAAGAGGTGGGGGGAGGAAATTGCACTGATGCCACTGATAAATATAGCAACTGTAAAACTCTCCTAATGGAGCAGACGAGGTGATACTGGGCTGCCGGCCCATTTAATTATTTGACAGGTGAATTGGGAGTTTTCTACATAAATGGAAGGAAAATGAATTTGGCAATTTTTAGCCCAAAGGGATTCCCGGCCTGCGGCAAGGGGGCTCCTCAGGGAAATCGGCTCGGAGTCAGCATTCCTGTGTGCCGAGGGGGGAGAGCATCCTCCCTCCTGTCACCCCAAAACCGTCCTGTGATCTTTAATGAGCTCCCGCAGGGTCCCCTCGAGGAAACATCTTGCTTAAAAATAATAACAAGAAGAATAAATCAAGCTCAGCCCAAATCCAAGAGAAAAATCCCTCCGTCCCTGCTGCTGACTGGGAAATAGGAGCAGAGCAGCAGCGTCTGCGCGCAGCAATGGGGGTTACTGGAGCAGTGGGGAGGGCTGGGGCTGGCAGGATGAAACGATGAATAAAACAGTGTTTGCTTTCCTGCATCGCTTTTCTTCCTCTCGCTTTTGTGTTGCTGAGGATCTACTAAAGGGCTTTAACCGCTTGGGTGTTTTTCCTTGGAGGGTGGTTTGAACCCGCTGCATGAAGGTGTTGGGAAATACCCCCTGTAATACAATTGGGTTCGCTTCAAAAAACAAGCTAGGGCTGCCTCAGGCCGTTGGTGGAGCTGAAGTTCTCCAACCATATGGCTGTTTATCTTAGGGCTGTGTTTTGAGCTGTGCTTGCCAGAGTCTAGAGCCTTTGCAGGGGGGAGGATACCCTTGCTAGCTCCTAGAAATGGAAACCATGCACGCACCTCCTTTCATTTGGGAAGCTGATGACTGTTCCTTGCCTTGCACACCCATCTCTGTGTCATCGTAGAGGTTATTTTTCAAGGGTGAGGTCTTCTCTGCCAGATGCTAATTGCAGGTGTCATTACAGGGGGGCTGTGTTCTCCTCCCATCCCAAGCACCTCCAAGGCATCACAGAGCAAAACCTTAGCAGTGTCTGAGCAAAGAGGGAGAAACCATCCATGGCTGGACCCAGCAGGGTAACACCTTCCTGTGCTGCATCAGCAAACCGTGGATGAGCCCACATGCCTTCCACCAGTGCAGGGAGGTTGTGGCATCGTACAAAAGCACTTTGCTTTGAAGGGGCAGCATCCCGCTACAGCTGCATCCCTGCTTGAAGGACCGCGGTGCTGGGGACGTCCATCGGTGCAGCTCAGTGCTCCTCTCCCACGGGTGGGAGCAGGGGTCGGAGGAAGAAGAGTGCTGATACTGTTTTAATCTTCCTTTTAACTGTAATTGCGTTTGGCTGGCTCCCCCGAGCTTGTTCCGGGAGATGCATTTTTCCCGGCTAGATTGCTTTCCTTGTTTTGCTCATTGGAGACAGGCCGGGGCCTGTGTCATGCCAGCTATGCATTAATAGAGCCTCAAATGAGATTTCACAGCCTCAAATCTGATTAACGCCGAGGCTCCGGTTGCTTTGGAAAGCAGGGCAGACAGACGAGGAGCCGTGATGCTTGTGGGGGGTGCAGAACCGTACGGATGTGGGCTGTCAAGATGTACCCTAACACCCCGGGCTCACAGGGACTGACACAGAGCCTGGCGATATGGGAACAGCAGGGCACAGGGCAGCTGGGATGCAACACATCTCCCACCCCCTGAAAACCATGAATTCAGGTGCTACATTGTCCCTCATGCAGCACGTTTGGAGAAGTCTGGCCTGGGTGAAGCAGCTGCAGCCACTCACCCATCAGCCACCGAGTCCTTGCTGTAAGCCCATATTTCACCCATTTTTACTGCCTGATGATGAGTAAAATCCCCCTCCCCATGCCTGTGCCCGGAGGTGAGTGCTTGCTCACCGCTGTGATGGAGACCATCGGCTTTTAGCTGGCTGTTTGCCCATGTTATGGGGAGATGCTCTGTGGCATCCCGGGGGCTCTTGGTGTGCTCTTACATCCCAGAGCCCTGAGGTCCAGCCCTGAGACCTGCTAGGATGTCCCAAGGAACACCTGGGGACCCATTCCCCTGGATCCAGGATGTCCTGTCCTGGCTCTGGGATGTCCTGGCCATGCTCCAGCCCTACCATGCATTCAGACCCCCCGTGACACAGCACTGGAGGTGTAACCTGTGGCCTGATCCTGCTGCTTGTTTAAAGCCAATTGGCACTTTATTTCCCAGCCTCTCCGCTGCCAGGGGAGGGGAAGCGGCTTGCTGGTGTTTAGCTGCCATAAGGAAGCTTGAAAGGAGCCTGGGGAGACATCACATAGGAAAACTCACACCAGCCCCAGTCCATCTTCGTTCATGGAACCTACTATTATTTTATGAAGTCTCAGGAGGAGGATAAAGCTGACACATTCCCAACAGCCGCTCATAAATTGCAGGGGTAGGGAGGAGCTCAGGGCTGCGAATGTTCCCGCCGTAGAGGAGCGGATCCCCGCTCCCGTGGCAGCATCGCTCCTGGCTTTAGTCAGTGCTGGAGAGCTCGTGGGACTTACTACGAAGGATCAGGAGGGTCCTAATCCTTCCACGGTAGGGGCTGGTGTCTTCTTCTCCAGAGCAGCAGTGCATCATCCCAAGGAGCACTGGCAGGGCTGTGTCTGGGGTTGAGGAGGTGAACACTGCAGATGTACAGCCCCAGACGCTCACATCTGGTCTTGTGCTGTCCAATGCACCGGTGAAATCAAACCTGAAGGAGCATTCTGCAAGCACCGACCTTCTGCCAGGGGAAAATGCAGCTGTGGTCTCCAGCTGTGGGCAGAGGCCAAGCCAGGATGGAGGAGTCCCTGTCCCGCTGCAGTGCCATGCCTGGAGGTCCCTGCTGGCTCCCAGCCCGGGCTGTCCTCCCCGAACTAAACGCTGGGCTCTTGAGGCTATTTATGTCTTGTCAGCTCGCAGCCAGAAGCAATTTAATCTTGGCTGAGAGCTGCTGTAGAGGAGCTGCCTGGGCCCCGATGCTTCTTTCGAGATGATAAAGAGTTGATAGAAAAACAAATTATGATCATGGCAACTCAGGCACCGTTAATCAACCTCCCCACAACACTGCAGTGTGAATAATTAATAATAATCGTTAAGGATGCTTTAAGGGTGGCTTGGGGTTAAGGTGCTGCATGGGATCAGGGCAGAGGATTGTATGAGATGCTCGAGTTGCTCTGCAAGAGTCAGTGATGCTACAAGTGACCTCAAAATATTTTAAACATGTGTCCCCAGCTGAGACCCTTGGGGACATGGGAACTTCATTTTTTCTCTGCCTCTTACATGTTACAGGTTTCAAACTCCTGGGCGAGAGCACTTGGCTTGGCAGGGATGGGGAAGTTTTTCTTCCCACTGAGTAAGAGAGCTGAAAAACAAGCGTGGGCTCTACCTGGAACTGCAGGCACCCTCCTTTCTGGAAGAAATACTGAGTTCCCTTCTGGCTTTGAATAGTGACTGGGGTTTTATTCAGTAGTTAATCACAGCCTTGCTGAGGGTTTTGGGTACCAGTTGCCTGTAAAGCCTGGCATTGTTCGTGCCTGCTATTTTTAAAACGTTTTGTTCTCTTGCTGAGTTTTACTTAGCTTAACGGCTTGTGAATTTTCTATTAAAACCCCTTGCTAATTATCATGCTGTAACCATTGTTGGCAGTAAAACCTACTTGGCTTTTTAGGGAGATATAAATATAAGTGGTGGGTACGAAGATGTGTGCTAAGAAACCTGCTTCTGTTACCTCGAATGTGAAATAAAATAGGGAAAACATAGGAAAACGTCCCAAAATAATGATCTGGAGCTGTAAATAAGGGTGTAGTGTGGGACACCGATCCAGCATCACAGCTTAGGTCCTGGGGTCCCCCAGAGCAGGACTCCATCAGCAAGCTCGGAGGTGTCCGTGCATTTCAAAACAAGGTTGTTTCCCAGATCTACCAGCTGGAATTCCTCTGGATGGGGTTTTTAGTGAGTATTTGGGGTGGAAATGTTCTCTAAAACTCCAGAGCTGGAGCCTGAAAAGATGCTTTCTTGAAAGGAGAGAGGAATCTCCAGGAAGAGCATCCCTGCCTGCCCTGCACACTCATTTGTGCGTCCTGCCTGCAAACCTGGTCCCCTGCCTCTTTGAAGCCCCCAGCCATCCTTGCCCTTCCTCGGTGATGTAACTTGTGTCGATATAGCCCAGGGCTCTTAAATCGTCTGCGCTTTCCTCCTCCTTTCCCCAGGTCATCCCACAGTTTTCCTGCCCTCTTTGTCAATGCTGGATGGGGCAAAAACATGCTAATATTTTTAGAATAGTGTTTATTCTCTTCCACATCCATCCCTTCTTCCTTCCTCTGGAAAAGCTTTGGGAAGGTGTCACGACTTGCCGTGCTGTGATTTTGGGGGTGCAGGGAGAGCTGAGGTGCTCGGGCAGGGTGTGGAGCAGCTCTGGCCACCAGCAGGGAGACCCTGTGTCTGTGCAGAGTGACATCTGACATCAGGCCAAGAAAGCCTGTAATTTCCCCTCTCCATCAGCATCGCTGAGCAGGGGGGATAATTGTCACAGAGATGGAGCCTGGGGTGGGATTGAAATCCTTCCCTGCCATCCACTCTGCAGGTCAAGGAATCCTCCCCCACTTTGTGTTTCTGTTCCTTCAGTGCCTCTTTCTGGCTGTCACAGATGCCGAGTCTGTCCCCAGCACCCAGCCCCAAGCTCCAGCTGGCTTCTGAGCTGACAGCAACAAAACAAGGAGGGGGGGGGGGCAGATTTAAATGTTTTTCCAGGCTGCTGGTGGTCAGAGCATCCAGGTTTCCATCCCACAAGTGATCCTCAGGTTTGGATTGGTAATCCCCCAGGGTGGCAGGTCACTTCCCTGCTGAAAAGCCCATCACCACTGCAGCCGGGTGGCCTCGGGAGAGATGAGGGAGAGGGCTTAGGATGAACCAGCCCCTCATTACAGAGTTTGGAGGTGAAGCCACGTGTCGGAGGGGATTTGCAGGCAGTGACTTTGAGAAGCCCGCGGGGTAGTTGCTGGGCTGGAACTCTTGCTTCAACCCCAGGAGGTGGGAAGGATGCACGAAGGGTTTGCTTTGCAGGGTCTGAAGCGGTGCAGGGTGGGTTTTAACCCCTTGTAGCCACAGCACTATGCAATATTAGATGCATTAATTCTGCATGCTGCCCAAGACGGTGGCACGGCAAGGCTGAAGCCGGTGGGGGACGGTGCTGTCTCTCACTTGGATGGGGTGTGATGGGCACGGGGATGGTCCCCCCCCCGCGGGTGAGGAGTGGCAGCTTGTGGCTCTGTGACTCCTTATCGCATCAGCTGGTGGGAATTAATGAGCTTTTCCCCCTGGACTGGGCTGAGATCCCAAATCCTGCAGAGTCCCTGTAAATTGCAGAAATGCCTGGGCTGACAAGAAGGAGGAGCAGGGGGATGGTGGGGGCAGGGGGGTGCGTGTTGGCAGGTCTGAGGGCCATGGAGAAAATGGAGGTTCTTCAGATGGTTAATCCCTGTTTTGGTGATCTGGCGTGGGGTCTTTAGTTGGATTATGGTGTAGCTTGTCCCCATAGGACCACGCTGGGCTGGTTTCAACCCATGTGGGGTGCTCTCATGCTGCTGGCTGGCCTCCCAGAGAGCCTGGCACCCATTATGACCCTACTGTGGGATGGTGACATCCATGGTGCACCAGGGACACCACCTCCCCAGCTTGCTTTCCTCCATCCAGGCTTTCAGCATTAAACAGGGGTTGTGGGGATAAGTTTAGGTCATGGGGATGTGCTGGGGACACCATCTCCAGCATTGAGCTGGGGCCATGGGACCGAGGTTGGGTGATGGTGACATGCCCGCAGCTTTGCAGGAGCAACCAGCCACTCCTCACCTTAACGTCTCTCTTACTTGTTGCTAGCAGGTATCCAAGTCCCCTGCTGGGAAAGAGGAGCCCAGGCATGCACCAGTGGCTGGTGGGGGACACATGGCCCGTGTGGGAAAGGAAGCCATCTCTGTCACACTCCATGGTGCCAACAACCTGCCGGCCACACGGGACGGCCAGGTGCCGTGGCCATATGTTGTCATGTGAGTACCCAGCGTCTGCAAAGGGGGACAACAGAGATCATGGGGACACAATGAAAGGGTCTAGGAGCTGTCACACTGTTATTAACTCTTTGCATGGCCTGGGGAGGGTGGAAACCTCTTCTGCAGTGACATGCACAAACACCATGTCAGTGGGATGCTCAGTACAGGGAGAGGGGCCCGGACTCCTGACTGAGATGGAGGAAGGCAGGGGATGGGGTGCTTTGACTCGCTGGGGCATCAGGAAGAAAGCATTCCTAATATTGAAAGTATAAAATTATGTCAAAGAATCCACAGGGTAATGCTGCCTGGGTTTCGAGAAGATATCACAATAAATAAAAGAGTGTTTTAATAAATAAAAAGGATGCTTGGGTAAGGAGAACGTGGCTCCTCATGCATTATTCATGTGCCAGGGGACTCAATTAGCCGGTCATGCTTTGGTCTGTGTTAAGAGGGAGGCTGCTCTGCTCGGCACTGCTGCGGGGTGAACCTGCGATCCCAAAGAGCTCTTCCAGGAGACAGGGAGGCTTTGGCATCGCTTCCCTGGAAAAGGGGAGAGAAAGCGGCTGTTGGTGACTTCGGAGCATCTCCTGGCTGTGGAGTTTGGTTTCTCCGGGACATCTCCCTGGGGCGGTGCAGGGTAGGCTGGTACCCGAGTGGGTGCATCAGTGCCAGGGGACAGGGAAGAAGGGCTGGGGCTCATCACACTAGGGACAGTCAGCAGCTGGGACTGTGAAAGCCTGGAAACATCTTCTCTGCAAATGTGTAGAGCAAACTGTTGCTTGCTGGGCATTTTCCAATGTAGAAACCCTGAGCTCCGTGGTGAAGGCGGTCCCAAGGTCTGTGTGTGGCACAGCACGCCTCTTCTCCATGGTGCCTGCTCCCAGCCGTGTCGGACATCCCGGAGGCTCCCTGGGCAGGAGGGATGTGGCTCTCCATCATTGGGCTTTCAGCATCTGGGGCTGGCTGGCACCTGCAGCCTGGTGGGAACCGGCTGGCAGCCCAAATGTCTGCCCATCCATCACCCCTTCCCCTCTTCCCCACCCACCCTGTGCCAAGGACCCGCTCTCTGCCCCAACAGCCTGAGTAACTCCACTGCAGGAGTTGTCTCTATTTCCATAAACCAATTATACACAGATAATCTCAGGAGATTTAAACATCAATATCCTAAATGATAGCACGAGGGTGGCGTGTGATTGTTGCATCTCTCTTTACATTCTGGTGCTGCTCCATCACCGCATTGCCATGGTAACGGGGGAGTGATAGAGGGGAGGGGAGGGTGATATTAGGGATGCAGGACACATGAGGGGCCTTTTAGTAACCATAGTGAGGGAGCCAAGGCAGAAGGGAATCAGTTATTGTTTTTCAGGGCACTTGCTTTTGAAGGAGAGTAGCATGTTGCAGTTAAAAGGTGGGGTTTTATGGACGGGAAGGAGAAGCAGTCGATGGATGTGCCGGTGGGGACCTGGTGGCTGTCGATCCCCCAAAGCAGCTGGGTACCACCAGCGGAGCCAGCCCAAGCTCATACTGACGGCACCCAGAGCATCATCCCCCAAAATCAGGAGTGGGATGGGAGGAGGGGAGCAGTACCACTCACACCAGTCCTTCGAGGCTGTCCCGGCGGCTCGTGCCCAGACTCAGGGTCCCACAGCACTCCATAGTTGTGTGCATCATTTCCAGCTCTCGGTGCAGAGGACTGGGGAGGGAAAGGCTTAGCAGAGTGGATCTGAAAGATGTCAAGCAGCAGGAGAGCCTGCACAGGCATCCCGATGGGCTTTGGTTGATCCCTGCTCTGGATAGGATGGGTCTTCTCCTCCAGGGATGCTTTGGGGACCTGGCAGCAGCTTGGCTCTGCTCCCCATCCTCTGAATGTTGAGCAAATCTCCCCTCCCTGCTTTCAGGGGCACCCGTTGGTTTGCTCTGCATCTTCCTTTCACTCCCTCATGCGCACAGATAAATCGCCCCTGGACCGACGTGATGCAGGGATGACCTTGGCGTGCTGGAGCCAGGTGTGTTTGCAATTAACAGCACAAAGCGCCTGGCTCGGGCCAGCTTCTCCTCTCCATTGAGTACCGTGGGCAGGCGCAAGTGCCTCCTTGCTTCTTCCTTTCTGCTCTTTAGCACTGAGAGAAGAAACTCAAGGTCGCTGCTGAATGCACCATCTGCTCTCAGCCTGGGGGATGGGGACTCCAATGTCCCCCTGCCTGCAAGTCTGCCTGCGCAGGCAGCAGTCCTGGTTGTGGTACAATGGGGGTGCTCCACCTGGGAAGGGGTTAGGGTGTTCCTGCGAGCAAAGCCTTTTGGCTCTGCAATGTGCCCAATTATAAACCGAGGGGCTCAGCTGATAAGCCCAGAGCAAGGATGTGTGGGAAGGGGGACCAAGTGGGGTCTTTGGGGATCCCCTCCTCACCCCAGCACCTGGATTAGGTCATGGTGGGATGAAGGTGGACTATCCCAGAGTTAGAGGGTCAGGAGCAATGTAAAAATCGGGTTTCTCAAAGGAGAGGGGAAATTATAATTCTTCCTCTCATTCTAAATCTTTTCAGAAATTGCTCTTATACCTCTCTGATTTATTTATCTATATTTATTTACCCAAACGGCACCTGAGACCCCCAAGATGAGCACTGAGCACAGTGGGGCTGTGTGATGGGGGGGCAGCATCGCCTTCCCCAGGGCCGGATCCTGCAACCGCCACATAGGTAACACCCTTGATGTCGGTCCTGCAAACTGTGGCTGTGCTGCACAGGGTTTTTATTCACTCAGAACTATGTACCTACACCACTACATTGCCTCTGTGGGGATGTCAGCCCTGAGAAATAACTCACCCTGTAGAGATAATAACTTATAATGCTGGATAAATAAATATTTACGAGGGCTGGGCACAGCCCTGCCAAGCCCTTTGCTGGGCACCTGGGAGTCACACGCAGTGAGGAGGCTGCAAGATCCTGTCCCCAAGCACTGTAGCTGAGACGCTGATGTATAATAACTCCCCGGGGGTGGCCGTCTTTATCTTTTATCTTTATCTTTTATCACAGCAGTGGGTGGCTGGTGCATCCCCACACAGCAGAGCGAAGCGCTTGCCCTGGAGCAGGCAGGGAGGGATGCAGAGCACCAGAGGAGCATCTCTTGGTCCATCCCAGCCATGTCCTGCCCCAAGGCATGCGATCCCCAGGGCAGCTGTCTGTCTGCTTTCTGGAGACCCCATCTCCTGCCCCACCAGCAGGTCTGGAGCTGGCTGGGGTGAGGAGGAGACATCAAACCATCTCTGCTCTCCACCGTTCCTGCTGCCCCCGGCCTGTTCATTTGATTTTGAAGCACATCCCCATGTGTTGTACTGTTGTGGGTTGTTTCCTCCCCCCCCTCCCTCCCCACTTCACAGCTCTTTTTGAATGCTCTCTCATCCTTAGGCAAGTCTATAATGAAGGGGGCCCAGAGCAGCCTGTTCTCACCCTCCTCCTCCTCCCACCCCCCCAGCCCAGGTCTGGCTTCATTCGGACTCCAAGCACGTTGCTGGTAGAGCAATCCCCCACAGAGCTCATTACTGGAGAGCCGATTTTCTTCCAGCCCCTCCACAACGGTGCCAGCCCAATGCAAATTCCCACCTGGCAGAGCTGGCCGGCTCAGCTTCATTCCAGTGGGATGCAGGTGGGCTTCTCTGTTGGGGAAGGGGACACGTGGGAGATGGGAGAGGAGCATGGGACGTGGATGCAGCGTGACTGAGGGTCTGTTAGACCTGTGTCTTCAGCAACAAGAGGGGATGGAGGTTTTGCAAGCATAGAGCATCCTCCCATCTGTCTGAGATGAACTTCCTTGGTCCCACCTGGAGCTCACCCTACAGCTGGAAGGACCTTTATCATCTCCTTTCCCCCAGAGTGGAGGTCTCCAGCTCCCAGGGTGTGGCAAAGTGCCACCATCTGCTCTCAGTCACCACAGTGACTGATGTAAGCTCTCCCTAAGAGCCGTGTTGGCTCTGCTCCAGCAAAAGCTTTCCTGGAGGAGCCAGCACTGGACATTTTATCATCTTAATATCCAGAACAACCTGTTGACAGGGCTGGTGCATGTGTGTCATGCTGGCCTGGCGCCACGTCATTGTCCCCCTTCACCCCATAGTCAGGGATGGAGAAGACTTGAGGTCACCATGTCACCAGGTGGTGGGACTCTGCTGTGGTCTTGGGATTCCCAGGATAACACCAAATGTCTTGCTGGCCAGTGGAGACCCCGTAAAAGATCTGCCAGACTCCCTAATAAGGGGGGCATTATTATAATTAGCCAAGCTCATGAGTAATTGATGATCAATAGATAAAAGTGGGAGGAACAATCCCAAAACAGCACTGATGGTGATGGCCCTGCACCAGTGCAGATGAAGAATTATCCTGGGCCCATAGTCACTAACGCCACTGTAATTATTGCTCAGCCCTGTTATGTGCTGAGTTTAATGATGGTGGTCGTTAACATTCAATCTTCTCTCTCATTTCCCAGCAACCTCCTCCCTGTTCCTTCATCAATACAACTGGCTAATTAGCCTCTGGGGTCTGAAACAGCCTTTTGGATAAAAGGATCTGCAAACCCCATCACTGGGGGCTCAGTAGAATCTTATGGCCTGGAGTAAAACCATCCCTGGACCCCCAGCGCAGGCCCCTCAGAGCAGGGGTAGGGTAGTTAAGGGTGGTGGGAGGGTGGGCTGGTCACTGTTAGCTGCACTGAGCAGGTACGGTGCTCATCCCCCTCCCAGGCCCAGCTCCCTGCTGACACATTCCTCTCTGTCACCCAGTAACCAGCCTGTTTTGCCTCTCTTTTCCTCCCAGTAAGACCAGCAGAGGGGCTGAGCAGAAGCTGGAGGCAACCCATGCATCCTCAGTGCCCACCCACACACCCACCTGGGAGGAAGAGGTGACAGTGGAAATGGATGCTGAAGATGCGGCCTGGGCAGGTGAGAGCACCAGGGGACTGTGGGGACAGGGATGCCGGGGACTGGGACACAGGTCTCACCTCATCGCGGGGTTAATTTTGGGATATTACAGAACCTGTGCTCCAAAGGACCCCACACAGCACCCAGGCAGAGGGTGGCCACGGACAAGCCGTGCCCTGAGCCCTGTGTGGCTGTGGTGGCTTCAGGGCAGGACCAGGAGGGACATGCCGCCAGATAAGTGCTGCAGGGTGGAGGAAGTGACGGTGCCGAGCTCCAGGAGTCCTCCAAAGCATCCCATGCAAACTGGCATCGGGGGAGAGCACCGCACATCTTTCCCTGCTGCCATCCTGACACTAACACTTTGTATCAATCAGTTGGACCCACATCATGGTGCTGTTACTCCCCGTGCAGGGCTGCTAAGTCTGTTATTGTAATAAAACTCACGGTATTAGGGTCTGGGATTTGATTACAATCAAACCCTTGCAAAACAAACTGTGGGAGCTAATCTTCACATCATGCCTAATCCCATTAGGGCCTGACCTAAATGAATTTCAGGAGTTTTTGATGTAGTCTGAACCTGCCCCGTGTGGTACTGGCAGAGATGTGAGGAGACCTCCAGCCCCGCTCATCCGCCTCCCAGCATCCCCCAGATGTTCAGAAGTGTTCATCCCCCTGATGTTCAGACCAGAGCTGTCCTTTCCAGGTGGAGCTCGCACTTTTTCTTGCCCAGAAATACAGTTTACATCCTTTTCTCACCCAGCAATACAGTTTCCATCAGCAGGGCTGCCGAGCATGATCTATCACCAGTGATAACTAGCAGAAAAGACACTTGTCTCTTGCTCGACCCCACAACGTTTTCTCTTGAGCTATTTCCACAAGGGGCTGGAAGAAAAAGAAAATCTCCTTAGAAATTGAGCAATTGCTGAAAAGCACAAGCTCAGGAAAGCATGGTCCATGTACTTTCCTGGTCCATCGTCTTCATTCTGGGGACATGCACAACCTGTGGCATCACCAGGTCGGCCAAGCAGGAGTTAAGACGGGTGCCTCGGCACAGTCATTAAGCTGGGGGAAGGGAAGCCCGAGTCTTGATGGCAGCATAAAGAGAGGGCGGTTTTCCTTTCCATCAGCTCTTTTTTTTTTTTTTTTGATAAAAGGCTCCTGCTCGCGCTTGTCAACTAAATTGCAGCTTTGCTTTAAACTAAGGGAAGAGCTGGGGCTGCCAGCACCCGTGGGGGTGATGCTGCCATGCTGGGGGGACAGATGGTAACCAGACGTCCCCAAGAGGGCTGATGCCACGGTGGCAAGTGTCTGCAAAACCCACCTGTGGGCTGTGGGCTAACCCTGGGACAGGGACGGCTCAGGGCAGGATCACACCTTGACAGCTGAGCAGGGTGGGCTGGAGCCAGGGAGGTGGATTAGGCGGGTCAGTGGGAAATCCTGACTTCTTGAATGGGAATCTGAACAGTGTTGGTGCCAGTTGTTCACAGGCTTCGTTTTCTTGGGGATGCCTAGGACCTGCTCTCGATGGCTCCTTGGGATGCACGTGTGTGTGTGCATATAAACCCAGGAGGGTGTGAATCCTGCACCTGTCCATCCCACCATGGCCTGCGAGGGGAAAGGGTTGCTGAAAATGCATCAATCCCCCCATCACCCCTGTCCCTTTTTCAGCCAGACCTTCCCCAAACCTCTCCCCATCTCTTTGTCTGCTCTCATCCCTTCCAGCCCTGACTCTCACCGTGGCAGACAAAGCCACCAAGGAGGCACTGGGGACCTTCCAGCTGCCGGTGCGGCACCTCCAGCCCTTCCAGCCCTACCATTGCAGGCTGGTGCTGGTAGGTATAGCTCCTGCCCCTCGTTTCTGCTGTTTATTCCTGCACATAAACTCTAATTTTCAGCTCAGCTGTAGTTGGGGGTTGTGGGAAAAGGGACCCTTGTGTAACGTCGTAGTCCCCGTGGGAAACCTGAATTTGGCAACCTTGAGAAGGTGCTCAAAGAGGCTTGTGAGCAAAGAGCTGCCCGGGCTTCCTGCGAGGTGGGAACAAGGCAGGCGTTGTGCTGGGCTTTTTAAATCTCCGTTAAGAAAATGTGGAGGAAAAGCAATGAAATTGCAAGCTTTTGCCCTCAATATCCTGGGGAAGGAGATGCGGGGCCAGGCCATACATCAGAGTGTTTGTTAAACAGGGACCACAATTCATTAATTACGGCAGGCAGGTACCCAGCCGTAGAGAAGCTGCTTCCCAAGGCCCTTGGTGGGGAATCCTCTGTCCCAACCTGTTGACAGTCCCAGGGACTTGGCTGATAGCTCCCTGTACAGATGAGACCTGGCAAACTCTCTCAATACTTCTCCCAAATCGGCCTCCCCTATGCTCTGACTGGCAGAAATGTGTTTCCTCTTCCCTGCACAGAGACTGGGAGTGATTAAATATTTAAATTCAGAAGGATTTATTATATTGATCTTTTCTGGGAAGGCCCCAGGGGACAGTGAGCTTTAATTATTAGTTGGTGCTTTATTGTCAGTGATGGGCTGTCTGCACACCCAGCGCCAGTGTTCGGTGGCCTTGACCCTTCCTCTTCCCACGGTTTGCTCTCCTTTGCAAACAGCCAAGGACACAGGACCCTGCGGGGACAGTCCTGCACGTCACCATCATCCGCAAAAGAAGCTTCATCCCTCGCTGCGATGGATTGAGCTACGTGGCCTTGGAGGTGAGAGGCAGCCCTGGGGACAGGAGGTGACAGGGGGATTTGAAGGGTCCTGGATGGGCCAGAGTCAACCCAGGGAGGATGCTGCTGCACCTTGTCTCCTGCTCTGGCAGCTGTTGATGCTGATTTAGGGCAGTTGTTTTTTGCCCCCACATTTGCTGACCGCTCACCTTGGACACCCCCACCTCCCAGGTGCTGCTGCAGGGGCTGTCCGCCCCACTGGCTACCCCCACTGGTGCCCTTGTTGCTGTGGCCAGAGTTGTGACCAATGTTCAGGAGTACAAGTGAGTGAGGCCATGGGCTGCTGGTGACATGGGTGGGGGTCGCTGGGCTTCGGACAACCTGAGCGTCCCTGGTGCCATTGCAGTGCTTGGCTTGGATGTGGCCCCACACGTGCTGACTCGCCTCCTTTTCATCACTTCTCAGGCGCCGCATGGAGAAACATCCCATCTCCTGTCCTGGCATCAGCCCCACCACCATCACATCCCCAGACCCTCCGGCAGCAGCCTTCAGCATTGCCCGAGCTGCCAATCACGGCTACCCGCAGGTACGAGGCCGAGCACACCTGCAGGAACGCATGGGTCCGGCAGCATCCATCCCAGCTGGGTACTGACCAGCATCCCTCCCTCGGCAGGGGAGCTGAGCACCCCATGCAGGGAAAAGCTTTAGGGTCAAAGCAATGCTTTGAGCATAAAGACACGGTCCCCACATCCACCTTACCCTGCCTGCAGAAACCCACAGGCAGCTTCTCAGCTGTGCCTTTGTCCTTCATCTTTTTCCCCTGCTCCGCTCACGCCTACAGCTCGAGTGCTGCCTCTCGAAGGCAGAGACCTTCTCCTCCCAGGGCCTCAAGTACCGCCGGGCAAGCTAGCGACGCACATCTTCAAAATAGCTGTTGCCAGGGAAACATATGCTTTCGGCACGCGGCATCATCGGCAAGCAGGAGGAGGGCCCGCTTTTGTTCCTGAGCCCTGCCAAAAATTGGCAGGGAGGGAGAGGCAGGGCACTGGAGGGGTGGTGGGGCAGGGAGGAGGTATGATGGAGCAGCCGAGCCAGAAGCCAGCATGAAGCTGGCACCCCTCAAAACCAGAGCAGCTCCATCCCTTCACCTTTGAAAAGTGCCAGCCAAAAGCGTGGTGAGGGCGGATGTCCAGCTGCCCCAAAAAGATGGATCCAGCTGGTCCCAAACGCCGGCAGAGTGCGTGTTTCTCCATCTCAGTCCTTCTCCCCCATGTGTTGAATTTTGATTGTCTTGGAGCAAAACACCCTGTATCAACATGTTTGGGGAGCCCATAAATAAAATATTACTTAGAGAAGGCCGGCCAAATGCCAAGTCGCCCACGAGGCGGTGAATTATCATAAAAATTGCTGGTGCATTTCATTCATTACAATAATTGCTGTTTTATTCCCCCACCCCTCCCCTTCCTCAGTTGCTCTTTGCAGGTGAGAGGCGAGGGGAGTGCCGGGGACCCTCTGCTTTGGGTCTGCACCTGCTTTGGGTTCCCCTGGAAGCAGCACCCCCAGCCCCACCATGGCAATGGGTTTAGGGTTGGTCCAGGCTGCCCACACTGACTCCAGAGCAGATATTAGGAAAGAAATCCCCGTGCACTTGCCCTCAAGTTCTTTTATTTCCCCCATCAGTTTGCTCCAGAACGCAGCACCCTGAGGCTGAGGTTTCCCAGACAGAGCAGGAATATTTCTCTCCTCTAAATGCAGCCAAAATGCATTTCCTTTGGATTTATAGGGATAAATACACACAAACCCTGGTGAAGGTGTGGTACCCAGGCACTGGGCGAGACCAAGCCAAGCCCCACAGCCCCGGCACAGGCGGCAGTGCCAGCACAGAGCCGTGGGAGCCCAACGCGGGAGGATGAGTGATTAAACCCGGCCATCTGGCCTGCATGTGTGCTGCTGCCTCCTTCACCTCCTCCTCCTCCTCCCCTCCGTGCCCACATGTCTCTGTCTGTCTTTGCATGTCGCTGAGGATGCTTCCCCAGGGATGCACGAACAGGTTGCTCCGGGGTGCTGAGTAACCCCCATCCGCTCTCTCCCTCATCTCCTACCTCAGTTTCCCCACCTCTCCACATGGTTCCTTCCTGGGGAGGATGAACTCCTAATGCCTGGAAGGAAAGGTTAGGGAAAGGCTGGGAGGAGGAGGAGGAGAGAGTGCGGCTGCTCCAGTTCCAGAGGTTAATGGCTTTCCCTGAGCAAACTGCTGGGCAGGCTAATCGGATTCGATAATTCTGCCAGCCCAGCATGTCCTCTCGCCTGTCGGTTCCCATCAGCGTCTGCAGACAACAGTGCTTGGGTTCACCTTCAGCAGGGCACCCCTCTTACTTAGGGGGTTTCTGGGTTCCTCAGTTGTTAACCCTTCCCTGTCTGGCCAGGAGTCCTGGACACGTGGTCTTCCTGGCCAGGAGTTAGCTAAGGCCTGCACAGAGCTTCCCGCAAGAGCACTGGGTGCTCTCCTTGGGCGCTCTCCTTGGGCCAACAGCCTTCTCTCACCAAAAGGGATGGGTTTGGACACATTGGTGGCAATGACAAATCCATGAGGTTGATGGGCACTGGGCTGTGCCTCCTACGGAAAGCCACGCTGCGTCTGTCCTCCCAGCACCAAGCTCCAGCCTTTGTGATATTGGTCCCCTCTAGGAAAAATCTTCTTTTTGGCTCTTTCCCTTGGGGACCCTCCAGCTTAACCCACTTATCTGGAGCTTCTTGCTCTCTTCTAGAGTCTGCACTGCCCAGACAGACAGCCGCGAGGACCGGGGGATGACCCCATCCCTTGGGAAGGCAGGAGAGATGCTATGGGCTTGGCCACCTCTACCACTGCTCACACTACAGTTGCTGCCTTTGTATGGAAGATGAGCTGGGGTAGCTGAGGAGGATGAAGGAGTCTTCCTCCTCCTCCTCCCTGTCCCCTTTGTTGTGCTTCTCCAGGTGGCCCTGGGCAGAGGCAGTTGTTGTGCCAAGACGTCTGCCCAGATCAGTGCATCGGCTCTGACACCATGGCGCAGAGCATCCATCTGTCCCGCCGAGCCGGTGGGAGACAGCCCAACCCTGGCAAGCGCTCCTGCCCCCCACTCAGTCCCCAAAATCAGGGGGGGAAACTGGGAAGGTCATCTTCTATCCCTGTCCCTGTGAGAGGAGCCATGTGGGCTCGGGACCTCCTACAATTGGGGTCAAATTAACAATATGCTCCCACATTTGACTTTTCCCTTCCCTGCTGAGTCTAAACCGGCACGATCTCACAGTGCCTTGTACAGGTCGATGCCAGGAAAAGTAACTGGAGGCGGCATTTGGTGGTTTTTAGGAGCTTTTCCCCCCAAATTGGGCTTTCTGAGGCTGATGAAACAGCCCTGTGGGCTGGGATGCAGGCTGGGAAAGCAGAGGAGCGGCTGGAGGGTGCTGAGCTGATGAGAGCTGCTCCAGTCCGTGTGGGTTTTCCCTAACGACTTACAGGCACAGACTGGGTTCCCTGCAGTCAAAGCAAGCTGCATCCCAGCTAAAAATCCCAGTTGACGCTAGGGACACCCTGACAAATTCCCATCTGAGACCCAGCCTGGTGCTGAGCCAGCACTAACAGGGCTGCCCAGTGCAGCCCATGGTGGAGGTGTTTTGGGGCTCTGAAGCATCCCAGCCCCACACTCCCCTTGCTAACAGCCCACAGGGCTGGGTAATGCACCACTGAGGGTCTCTGAGGTGCATAATGCCCATTAGCATCCCCAAACAGGAGCAGAGGGAGACACACACCCCACCCCCACACCCCCCCCCGCTCTTCCTCCCACCCTCCCCAACGAAGCAGAAATGTGCTGATGCAGAAAAGCTGATCGGCATCTCATCCCCTCTGGGTGATGCTGGCCGAGGGGATGGAGTAACAGCATTAAAAAGGAGCTGCTGTCAATAATTTCTTGGCGCTGGGTAGCCAGTGTTAAGGCTGACCTTTGGAGAGCTGGTGGGGCTCTCTGAAGGCGAAGGGGAGCAGCTGCAGACGAGGATGGACCGATGCCATTTCCAGCGACAGATCACAGCTCTGGGGATAAACATGTTGCCCACTGTTCGATATCAATCAGGTGACCTGGTGCTCATGCTTGGGAAAGGGTTTTGCGTGATGTACGGACCCCAAAAACCTGCTTGCAAGGTTTCGGGGTCCTTATATTATTTCAAAACCCTTTCCCAAGCGTGAGCACTGGGTCACCTGATTGATAGATATCAAAAGGCTCACCCTGGAGCCAGCACAGCTCATCCTCCAGGATCTTCCCATCATGTTTTTTAGCATGGGATAGTTGAGCCATGTGCTGTTTTCTTCCTCTGGCTCTGCAAGGGGGAAGATGCTCTCAGGGATTAGCCAGAAAGAAGCAGCCAAGCTCGAAGACCATGAAAACCAGTTCAAGCAGCTGGGATTTGGGGTTGCTTTTGAAGCAGAGATGGGATACATCTGCACAGGTTGTGCTTTTCTTTACCCCTACCTCTCCTCTCCCTCCTACCTGTTTGCTTATTTATCATCAGAGAGGGAAGGTATCTGCAGGATAATTTTCTTATCTCCTAAGATGTCCCAACCAGCTGGGCCCCCAGAGCAGCCGACCTGGGACACATCCTTCCTTTTCCAAGGCCAAGACATGGCTACCATCTTCTCTGAAGACACCGCCCTGGCAATCGAATATTATCCATACAAAGCTAGTGAGTCTGGGGACCCCACTGAGGATGCTCTCCCTCATCCTCGGGTTTGGCCAGGGGCAGGTCCTGGGCTGCCATGCCCCCAGCCTGTTGCTCTCACCCCTTCCCCAGTGTGGGATGCTCCAGGAACCCTTGTTCCAGTGGGATACTCGGTGCTGCCCCTCACCAGCTGTGTTTTCCGGGAGCTGGCAGCGCAGAGCGGTGGGATGCGCGTGGATGGCCTTGCTGTGCAGGTGAGCCAGGGGCCGAGGGGGTGACATTGGGCAGGGTGGCACAGTGTTGGTACCTATAGGTGATGGTACCTATAGCTGTTGGCATGGTGGGAGGGATCTCCACATCTGGGTGAGCAGCCTGTTGCAGAGCTCCCGAGCATCTCATGGGAAGATGAACCGCAGCCCTGGACCTCTGGATGGCATCTGGTCAAAGCCAAGACCACCAGAGCCCTGGTAGAATCCCAGAGGCCAGTGCGGGCAGTGACCCTTCCTCTGCCTCCCCAGGGCACGGACCTCAAAACCACGTCTGGGGCCATCCCGACCGTGGGGCTCTGCCTGCAGCTCCTTCGATTGGAGGTGAGATGCTGGGGATCGTGAACCCCAAGGCAAGGAGAGATGGGGATGGGGACAGGGCAGGAGACGGCTCTTTAGAGCTGCCACCCCCCTCTCCAAACCTCTCAGATGGGGATTAGCTGGGCTGGATCCGGGTTTTATCCTTTGTGCCTGTTGTCTCGGGGCTCTGGATCATGCCCCTGAGCAGCTGGAAAAAGCAGCGTTGTTCTTGCCCTCGTGCATCCGTCGCTTTCCCAGGGCTTTTGGCACGTGCTCATATTCCCGGGAAATCCCGGCTGGAGGCAGGGGGGCAGGCAGGGCACAGGCAGGGTATTTTGGAGAAGCTGTTCACTGTCTCCGTGCAGAGAAGAGCCAGGCTGGTTAACCACGGTGACAAATGTCCAGCTGTCTTCATCCTTCAGCGCTTGTTGTCCCCAGGGATGTCACAGCAGGGAGGGAATTTGGTTGCTTTTCTGGGGGAGGAGGGAACCCTGCTTGTCCTTGGCTCCAGGACCAACCCTTGAGCAGGTTAGGATGCGGCCGTGAGCCTGATCGATGTAATTACTGCAGCCGCCAGCCTCTGCTCCCATCTTCAAAAAAACCTCCTACCCCAAAAGTGAATTTGGGACAGGTCTGGATGCTGCACTGGCGACTGCATCCCCCCTATCCCCCGGGAGCTGCGGTGAGCCGGGGCCGGCTGGTGGGGGGCTTTGGAGAGATTGCCCAGGGGGGTCAGCGAAAAGGGGTCTGCGTGTGATGAATTATTCACATGGGTGTCACTAAGTGCAGAATTAATCCTTTTGCTTCCAGCTGGCTGCTGCACTAAATTATCACTCGCAGTCATGCGGGAAAATGCTGCGGAATTCATTTAGCTGATTATTGTTTTGATCTGGGAGCTGTATTTTCTTTCTCCTCTTCCCCAACCTCTCTCTTTCCCCCACTCCAGCCCTGCCTTCCTTAATATATGTAAGAGCTGGGAGTAGAAACAAAAAACAGGAGAGCCAGAGACAGCCTTGGGCTCCTTGTCTGGTTAATTCATCCGGCAGCAGCCCAGGCAGACGGACCCGGAGCGATGCAAATCAATGAGTGAGCTGTGCCGAGCAGGGTGAGGGCATGTTCGGCTCTCTCGGCTTTGCCAAGCCCTTGTTTCTTGCCTGGAGGTCAGGGTTTTCTGAGGAAGATGCCCCAGCTGGCTGGCTGTGATCCCCAGCACCCCAAAACCGCAGCCCTGCGGGCAGGGGAGATATTGCCGCGGTTGCAGGGGAAGAGCCTTTCCTCTCCCCCTTCAGGCAGCCCCAGGCTTCAAGGGATGCTTGAAGTTTGGATTTCAAAGTCCTCAGCTCAGGGATTAGTGCTGAGCTCAGCTTCAGGACACAAGAAGGAGCCAAACAGGGGCCAGGAGTCAAAGACAGTTAATACAGGACCTGAACAGACCCAGTGAGGCAGTGGGGCAGCCTTCATATCAGGGTTGTCTTTGGGGTGCAAGGAGCCCCAGCATCCCTGCCCATCCTTGGGGTGTGAAGAGCCGCAGCATCTCTGCCTGTCCCCGGGGCGCAAGGAGCCCCCCTCATCCCTGCCCATCCTTCCCCATGCTCCTTTACACCATAGTTCTCCTCAGCCAGATGGCAAAGGAGAACACTCACCGAGCTCATCTCGTTTCTTTTCTTATATATACATATATATATTTTTTTTTTTTTTAATTTTAATGTAGAGAGCTGAAAATGCGTAACCTAGATTGGCTGGTCTTTTTATAACAAACAACAGCTAAATAAACCCTGGGCCATCTGTACTCCCCAGCGCACTCAGAGCTGGGCGTAAATCCCAGCTGCTTCGTGGCCTCTGCAGGGATTTCACCGACTCCTACCAGGGGTCTGGATGCTCCTGAGCTTGGCTTTGGATGCTCATGTCGACCCTCCGTGCTGGGAAAATGTCCACAGCACCAGGGTTTTCTAGCGATAAGGGGCTCCCCATAAGCAGGACTCATGCCCCAGCATTTCTGCAGGGTCTCAAAACCCTGCTACATTTGTAATAGCCACAGGGAAAGGGTTTGGAGCAGCTGCTTTATTAAAAGCCCAGAGCCCCGACACCAGGGATGAGCAAACAGGAGTCGTGTTATTCCAGGGAAAGGGCAGTGCTGGGTTGCAGCCCTCCCCCCCACCCCGGTAAAGACACCCAGACCCCCAGATTTGCCCCCACCCAGCTCGTTTCCCTTGTGCCTTCATCCCCCTGCGCTCTCTCTGGAGCCCAAACAGGAACAAAAGACTTTGATCATCTCAGGGAGACAAAGAAATCAAAGACTTCAGCAAAACGCTGGCGTTTTAGCAAATTAACGGCTGTCGGCTGTCGCTTGAAAACTGTTGCAGGGGGAAAACCTGCAGCTGACTTCATCCACCTCCGTACTGGCTTGTGGCTCAAGGCAGGGCTCCTGTTTCCTCTTCATTCTTCTTTTTCCACTCCAAATTTGGTGTCTTGCCAAGATGAGTTTGACCATGCAGTAGCCAGTGGCAAATGCACGTGCAGGGTCAGCAGGATGTGTCCCCGATGTGCCAGGGGGATGCTAAGCCCCACCAGAGGGCTGGAAAATACACACCGGAGGAATGTTTATTCCTAAAGGATTTATTCATCACCCCGGGTTCATTAACCAACCCTGTTTTACATTTCTTTTCGGCACGACACCACCTCGCTCAGCCCACTAACTCAGCACTTGGGACCTTCCAAGTCACCTCAAGCCTCTGCCACCCGCTTTGCTGAGCACCTTCGGTCACGTCACCTGAGATGGGTCTGGGGATGTGCTGGCACGTAGTGACAGCCTCTGAAAAAAGGGAAAAGCTAGTGCTGTTTTTTTCCAGGCAAAGAAAAAAAAAAAAATCAACAGGCTGGCTATATCATTGCTTAAACAGCCTTAATTTATGTAATTGCTGCCATTTAAAACCAGAAGCAGATCAGTGCCTGGCGTAAATTGTCACAGTGCCGGGGTGTAAATTGTCACTGTGCCAGCCCGGCAATCAAACCCCTTTTGAGCTGGCAAAAAAGTGAATTTACAATTGGTTGGGGAGTGTGGAATCGCCATGTGTTTCCCGTTATTTCAGCCTGTCTGGCCAGGTTTGTCCTCCACAAGCACTGAAATTGGGGTTTTATCCCCAAACGACATTGCAGGGGATGTGGAAGCTGGGGAAAGATTTGTTTTAGGGAAGCATCGCCCTTCTCTGCTGAGCATCCTCTCTCAGTGAGCCGGAAAACCCTCCGAGGGCTTTTGGCACAGCTGAACTGCTGGCAGCTGAGCTCCTGCTTGCCAGCCCTTGATTGACACCTGCCAATCAAGCACATCACCCATTCCTCTTATTGCATGACGGATTACAAGAGGCGTTACGGCATCGCTGCCAGCCAGGAGCATTGTTAACTGGGGAGAGCCAAGCCAGCAAGGAACCAAAAAAACCCAAACCAACGGGGAATGTCTTTGTTAAGGAGAATTTGTTGGTTTCCGCCCGCCAGTCCCGGGGGAGTGTTCAGGGCTGCGCTAATTGAATTAAGAGCACGTGCGCTCCGGCGAGCAGCTCTCCAATGGGCAACGGTGGCGGGGCCAGGCTGGCCATCGCCGCAGCACAGCGTGCAGCAGCTGTACACCGGCCTCGGTAATTGCAGGCAGAGCCTAAACTGTTGCATTTTGCATGACGCTATTCCGCAGGGAGGGGGAGAGTGGTGGGGTGGGGGCATCTTCACCCTGGCTTTGATGCTGGAGGAGCTCGGTTGAGGTCGGGGCCGGCGGCGTAATGAAATGTGGCGGCACAGGGGACAATGATGCTGATGGTGTTAATGAGGCAGCGATGGGGAAGGGCACGGGGACTCCTCTGGATGCCTCTTCATCCCCCTGCTGTGGAGGGGGGGGGACGCTCACTGCCCTTGTTAGCTGCACTAATGAGGCGAGGCTGGGCGCAGGCACGGAGTAATACCCAGAAAGGGCCACTTCGCCGCTGCCCATGCCTGCAGCCAATTTGGAGAGGGCGCCCAGCCTGACTGCTCAGCTGGCGAAGCCAAGAGAGCATCTGCGAGGTGGGGAGGGGACAGGGAGCCCAGGGTTTGCCAGGTCACAGCCGCCTGCTCTCAGGTGGTGAAATAGGTGGGTGCCAGGGTGCCATGCCTTGAAGTAAGGATCCCAGTGTCAAGGCAGGGCCCCATCACCCAACCCTCCCCCCATACTGGGAGCAGGGATGGCCAGGACAGGACGAAGGTCCCCGTCTGTGACCTTGCCATCGCAAGCGGCAGAGAGGAGTGCACCGACTCCATCGTTTATTCCATTAGATCCGACTTGCCCCTCTAACTGGATTAGAGGGGAGTCTATAAAAGCCAGGCTGGCGGGAGGAGAGCAGGGCGCACAGAGCCGGGCGCGGGAAATGAGGGGCAGGGAAATCACATTACTGCTGCCGGCAGCATCTGGCAGGGGATCTGGCAGGGGCTGCCGGTGTGCAGGAGGCGTGTTACCTGGCAGGCACCAAAGCCAGGAGCAGCGCCCGGTGGCACAGGGGCTTTCAGCATCCCTTTGTGCCCACAGGACCCGGGTACCCACCTCCTGCCTGCCCAGAGAAGGGGAGACATGGGCTGAGATGGGCACAGACCTGCTATTTCCATCACCACAGGATTCAGTGCGAAGGACTGCCTCCTCTTCTTCCTCACCTTGTTGGTCCAGCACTGGCTCGCCCCAGGGACCCTCTCTCTGCCCAAAGCTTCCCTTGAGCCTTCCAAAGATGGGATGAGTGTGGCCATCCCACAGCTCTTTCCCATCACGCCAGTCCTGGTGGCATATTGGGGATGGTGGGACAGGGGACATGCAGTGGGGCGGCTCAGTCCAGGTGCCCCCTCCTTGCCCCTGTCACCGCATCCATCCATCCTAAGACTATTGCCTCTCCCTCCCCAGAGACCGGAGGCCTTCCTGACCCCATCGGGCAGCGATGCCCTCCCCAGCCTGCACCCTGCTGCCACCGACATACTCGAGAGGGGTGAAGAGCTAGAGGCAGCTCCCTTGCACCCATTTTATTGCCAGGTAAGAACAAATGAGAGTAGCTGGTGATGCCACATCAGCTCCCTGCCTGCCGCACCACCCTGGCAGCCTCCACAAAGGCAGGCACCCTGCCTTGTAACGGTGAAAAACTGGCAAAAATCCCCGGTTTTAATCTCTCTTCCAATGTATGCATTGCTGGGAGTGTCAGGTTTTATCCATAGCCTCGTTGTACCAAAAATTTCTTGTGTTGTGTCCATGGAGGAGTCCTTCCATCAGTGCCCACACCCCTGGTGCCCACTGTTTTGGGGTGGCACGAGGGCTGGAGGGGGGACAGCATCCTGTCACCTTGCTGGGGGCAACGCTCGGAGCTGCCTGGATGCACCATCTTCGATCTAATTGCTCAATCCCAAATCCATTTAGTAAATTCCCTCCTATTACCACTGCATTATGCTGGAGACCCCAGGCACCTCCAGCTCATACCTTTCGGCTCCGGAAAAAAAAAAAAAAAAAAAAAAAGCGGCTGTTCTCCTCCTCCAACCCTTTGTACTGATAAATGGAGCCCTTGCATGAATTCAAACCCAGCCTTCATGGTCCTAATATCTTCCTGTACTTTAAGCCATCTGGCTTTAAAAATAACAGGTCGTTAAACCCCAATTCTGCTTATTAAATAGCTGTGAGGGAAGGAGTGAAGGGGCCCTGTGCTGCCCAAAAGCCCAGTTATTTCCCCATCAGCAGCTGCCCAAACCCCTCCTTCAACCCCATCCCTCTCCCTGCGATTCAGGCTGCAAAGCAGGAAGAAAATTAGCAATAAAAACACAACCATAAAAATACAGAAAAGCTATTTTTTTTTCCTCCAGCTGTTTTAATTCCTCCAATCCACTGAGCTTTATTGCTTCCTTTTCCATGGCCGCAGCAGCTGCTTTATGCCCAGCCTAATAGAAACCCATAATGGGGCGTGCGGAGGCAGATACCACAGCACAGCTTAAATGTGATCAGGATGCGAGGTCCAAATTTGATGGACCAAATTGCCCCAGGGCTCCAGACAATCCCCAACACCCTTCAGATCTGCACCAGATCCAGCCCTGGCATCACTACATGGTCTGTGCGATGCGTTTTCACCCCTGGCTTTGCTCTTTGCCTGCACAGATGCCCCAAGCAGCCTCAAGTCCAGCTCGCTGTAGCCTCGCAAGAGCATCCTTGGGTCAATAAAGCAAGGGAAGGTGAGAATTGGTCTCAAGGATGCTTCCAGCAACCAATTTTAAATTCTGAGTGGGACCCAGAAAAGGTTTGCACAAGCCCTGGCCATCCCTGCCCCATCTGAGCACCTTTTCTTTTTCTGCATAAAAATACTAGAAAGCATTGCCAGTGTGATTATTATTCCCCCCCCGCAACCTCTGACAGTCGTTTTCTTCCTTTTGCTTTTTTCTTCCCCCTAAAGCACAAATTATTCTCACTCTACTTGCGTGGCAGCGTGGGGGATTTGCCTGCGAAGGCCTGGAAAGCCCATCTCCTGTCAGCCCTGGGAATCGGGGCTGACACCCTACTAATGGAGCGTGTGTGCGGGAGGGAGACGGGACATGACAGCCCCCCCGGCAGCGGGGTCTGGGGGGGTTTGGGGGGGAGCACTCGGCTGATCACAGCCCTGTCACTTCTTCCCACTTCACTCCGGCTGATCAAACCCGGATCCCCATCCCTACCCTGCGGCTTTTGAGGTCCTGCTCCGGATCTGCTCATTAACGCCTTCATTAAAAAGGGGAGGGGGGCAGGGGAAACAAAGCAATGAGGAATATTATCGGAGATGGGGTAACCCTTCCCTGCCCTGCTCCCACGGGGGCAGAAAACCCTCTGTGCAGGTTTGTGCTGGGACATTACACCCCGTCCTTGGGCTTACCAAGGATTGAGGCCGATTTCTCCTGGACGAGCTTTCTCCTGACCTTAGGCTGAGGTTTGCGCTGGGCTCAGCCTAACCGTGTTTTCCTACCCTTCTGCCCTCTCGCTGAATAGATTTGCGCCTCTCTTACCAGTCGATGAATAATTTACGAGCAGCACTTAACGATTAGGGGGGCGTTTTCTCCAACCTCTTCAAACATTTGCTTCTTCTTCAAGCTTTTCTTTCCCCACTCCAATCACCCATGTTTCCCTGACCTGTCAACGCCAGGGGTCTTAAAAGCCAAAGGGCCTCTTGTGGGGCTGGAAGTAAATGTCTTGTTTTTTTTCATTTTCTCTTTACTGACATTTTGCTCCCAGCACTGCACGTGTGCCATCAGCTCCATCACGTAAGATGACAGTCCAGATGTGCAGATTGTCCCCCAAAAACACATTGTGGTGTGGTAGAACAGGGAGCAGTGGGGGGGAACAGGATTTCTTGCTTGCCGGCAGCTTTGGGACACCTTTGCTGCACCCATTTCCAGCTACTGGGTGATGTCCAAGGGAGACGGGGGCTCCTGCATCCGCTGAGTGGGGTCTTCTGCTTGGGCGGGCTGGGAAGGGACCCCCAGCACAGTGTGGCACTGGTGAGCCCAGCAGCTCCGTGGGGCTGGTGCCCGCAATGGTGGCTCACTGGCAAAGGGAAGAGGGGACACACGGGGAGAGGAGTGTGCAAAGGCTGAGGGTGCTGCAAGGGGCGAGGGGGATGTGAGGGTGCTGCAGGGGAAAATGATGGTGCATGAGGAGAGGGTGTTGCAAGGGGTGAAGATCCTGCAAGGGGTGAGGGTGCTGCAAGAGCCAAAGGATGCTGTGAGGGGAGAGGGGGATGCAGAGGATGAGGATGCTGCAAGAGAAAAGGATGCTGCGAGGGGAGAGGGTGCTGCAATAGAGAGAGAGGTTGCTGCAAGGGAAAAGGATGGTGCGCAGGGAGAAGGTGCTGCAAAGGGTGACGATGCTTCAAGGACTAAGGGTTCTGTGAGGGGAGAGGGTGATGCAAAAGAGGAAGATGCTGCAAGGGAAAAGGATGGTGCATTGGGAGAAGGTGATGCAAGGGGTGAAGATGCTGCAAGGGCCGAGGGTGCTGTGAGGGGAGAGAGGGATGTGAAGACTGAGGGTGCTGCAAGGGGAAGGGATGGCACATGGGGAGAAAGTGATGCAGTTGGTGAAGATGCTGCAAGGTACGAAGGTGCTTTAAAGGGAGAGGGTGCTGTGAGGGCAGAGGGGCATGAGGAGGATGAGGGCTCCGAAGGGGAAAAGGGTGCAGTAAGAGGACAGTGGGAGCGGGGGTGCGGGTGCTGCGGGGGCCGGGGGCCGCGGCCGCGCTCCCCCGCCGTGGCGGCCCCACGCGTGTCCGCAGCCCCACCTAGCGGCCGCCACCCGCCCCGCCGGCCCCGCGGCGCCCGGCCCGGCGCACACCGGGGCTTTGCCGCTGGGCGCCACACCCGGGGGTGCCCGAGCACCCACAGGCAGGAGGCTCAGCGCCGGCCGGGCTGCGCGGGCAGGGGGGGTTGCCCCAGCGCTGGGCCAATTAATCACAGAGGCCCATAAATCACCTAACGTGACCCCAGATAATATTTATGCCGGTTTTACTTCTCAAGGAGATCATTCAGGAATTTTCTTACCCTTTATTTAATTAGCTTTTCGCCCTGGTGATGATGAACCCGGTGCACAAGGATGCCGTGCTGGGAGCGGGTCCCCCGGTGTCCCCGCTGTGTGATGCCAGGGCGTGGATGGGGTGACCCGCATCCAGCAGTCACAAGGAGGGGAGAAGATCTTGATGGGATTTAGAGTATGGCAGAAACCTCCCAGCAACCCCAAATCCTGCTGCAACATCCCCGGTCCAAGCTGGACTGGGAGAGAGTAAAAGCAGCTGGAAATGCTGTTTCCTTGGGGACAAGATAGAGTGAGGTGGGATGGCGGGAAGAGGGACAGGGGGATGAGGAGGGGGACAGAGGCGTGAGGAGGGGGATGGAGGGACAAGGAGAGGGACAGAGGGACGAGGAGGGGGACAGAGAGACAAGGAGGGGGACAGAGAGATGAGGAGGGAGACAGAGGGACATAGCTTTTGCAGGACAGTGGAGGGTGCTGGAGGGGCCAGGACCCAATGGTGGAGGGGTGGGGGGAGGCTGGGAGGGGGTTGGGGGCTTTGCAAATGGTCTGAGTGCTGCAGCTACGTTGCGGGGGGCTGGGGTGGGGGTGGGGGTGTGATCCAGGCTCTGAGCAGGGGTGGGAAATAGGTCAGGCTTGGTGGGCTTTGCATGTGCTTCTCCTGCTTGGGTCTGGGTGGCCATGGGTGTGACTGTGAGGGAGATGGGCCAGGGACCCCAGCAGTGAGCCAGAGCAGGGCTAAAAGAGAAAACTGGCTCCAAAATACCATTTTTTGTGTGTTGGGGGGTGCAAGCATTGGCACGCTCACACCCTTGTGTGTCCTGCTCCAACCCAGTCCCTGCAGCACTACTCCACCCCCGGTGAACACAGCACAGAAGGGCTCATCCATCCTCATTTAACGAATTCTCAGCCTTTCCCGGTGCTAATTAATGAAGGATAGGGCCCAATGGCTGGGGGGGACATGCTCAGGGTGGTGGGTGCTCAGGGCAGCTGGTGCTGCACAGCACTGGGTGCTCTCGGCGCAGTGGCTTGGGGTGTTGACGGATTTATGCTTGCTGCTGAAATGCAAGGGGAGTTTTATCAGCAAATCGAGTCGATACATAAGCAAACATGAAAATGGATGGCCACAGCGCTGGCAATAAACCGCCTGCCAGGCCAAGGGCAAGTCACGGCAGCGCTTGCCACCAGGGGTGGTGGGGATGCTTGGGGTTTAGCCCTCTTCAGCCGCTTATTTTTCAAAGCTAGATCCCCTATGCTTTGAGAGAACAGAAACAGTGTGGGGCTAGGGGAGGGTATTTAACTCAGGTCCCATGCACAGATTTTAAAAGGTACGCTTGGAAACCAGACTCTTCGGGGAGCTGCCAAGTGCTGCCAAGTTTCCCACCAGTACTGGGGTTTTTTTTGGTGATATTTCTCTACTTCTTCACATCTCCAGCTGCTGGAAACGTGTTTATCTTAAAACACAGATGAGGATGTTTTCCTAGAAGGAAGAAAAAACTCAGAGACCCAGCAGGAACCCAGGGTAACAGTTGTAACCTGTTTCCCTCATTTTTTGATCTCAGGAGGGGATTTTTTTTAGTTCTGGCCCCAGTTTGTAGTCATGGGTGAGCAGCAGCACTGGGGGATGCTTCAACCTGTGCTGGGAGGAGAGACCCAGCCTGGGAGGCTCTGCTGACCTCCCCTTCCTCCCTTTCCCCCTGGTCAGCAGCAGAACATCACTTGGGGACATCACTCCAGCTGTCCCCATCCCTCCCACAAGCAGCCCCGTGCAGTGGGGTGGGGAGAGATTTTTTTTTCAGGGACCAAGAACTGACTCAGCCCAAGTTTGCTCTCAGAAGTCATCCCACCTTTTCCTAGTTGCCGATTTTCTTTTTTTCTTTTTTTTTTTTTTTTTTTTTTCCCTTTTTCTTTGAGCAAAATAAACCAGCAGCGACTCGCAGAGGAATCACAGTCCCTGCTGGTGGCACGACTGCTTTCTGGAGCCTTATCTTGAAGAAGCAGGCAGGCGGGTGGGAGCTGGAGGAGCAGTCATCTCTACACCAAGCATCTTGCCTCCTCATGTTACCCAGTGTAATCCAGAGGCTTTTATTTCCTTGTACGACACGATATCAGCAGCCGGCAGCTGGGCCTGGAGCTGGATAGCGATGGTAATCGCCCGCCCTAAAATCATCATCCTGGTTAGGAAGGGAGCACAAGATGTGGTGTCTCTATTAAATTGAACTCGGCTCAGATTAAGCGCTTTTCAATGCAATCCAATTAACTCTTAAATTGAATTGTAATGCTTTGGCTAATATACCCCTCCCAGCACAGCCCCCTCCCCTAGCCCTGACGCATGGGAAGAGAGTTCAACCTTGGTTTAATCAGATAAAACCTTGCTTATTTGCTGCCTTTCTCTGGCTGGTGCATCCTGCCAAGGTGTGTGGGGAGCGACCGGGGTAAAAATCTCTGTATTTCCCCTGGGGGACCTGCAAACCCCCTGCGTGTCAGGGCTCCCCAGGGAAACACACTCATTTTGGAAGTAGAGGGGGAAAAAAAAAAACCACCCCATGTGTCCACTCAGATGTTGTCCTGAGGATGGTTTTGGGTAACGATGTGTCCCCAGGGAGGGGTGGGAGGCACTGGGGACCTGATGTCCTGCCCCAGCCCCATCCAGTGCCCGTGTCCCAAGGCGAAGGTTGATGGGGACATCCAGCGAAGCAAATGAAAGCGTCACTATCTCCTGATGGTTTCATGAGCTTTTGTTACAGAAAAGAGGAGAAAATGGGATTTTTTCCCCTCTGATCTTCCTAAGCTGCTGCAGCAATTTTCTCAGATATGTAAATCTGAGCTTATCCCATCTTCATAACAATTAAGGAATTGGGCTTAATACTCATCCAGGGACATGTTATTTGTTGAGCTGGAGAGAGATTGTGTTGCAGAACAGGCTGGTGCGCTGCCAGGGGCTCAATTGCCTCTCTGTTCACAAGTAAAATGAGTTGGCCTGTCCTCAGCCTCTCTCCGGGGTACATTGCTGTCCCCTCCCCAGCCAGAGATGGGGTCAGGCCATGCCATGCAGATGCAGAATCCTCTGGCACACTCTAATTTTGGCCACTTTTGGACCTTCCTGTCTCCCATGGAGATTTATTGCTAGCCCCCCCTCCTCGCTTTGCTCCATGCTGCTCCATCTACAGATGAATTGATTCCAGCAGTTGAAGCTAATCGGGTACATCAAAGCATCTCAGAGCAATTTGTTAAGTAAATAAGAAAAAAAACTTGGCCTAAGCAAATACGGGAAGGAGGGGGGTGGCTCGTAGGGGTGGATGAAAGGCTCTAAAGGCAGGGGAAGCTTCAGAGGCTTGGAAAGGATGGGAGGAAAAAATATAAAATAAATAGTGAGTGCCAGGAGTTTCAAAGCTTCCATCATTTCAGATGCAGATTCCCAGCCTTTCATCCCGGACCCCTGCGGGAAGGAGAGACACAGCGATCTCCGGATGGATTTGAGATAGGACGTGTAGGGGAAAATGTGTCAAATACCCTTAACTCTGCCCCCAGCCCCAGAGGCAGCACTGGGGTGTTGCTGCCTGCTGGGAGCGGGAACGCAGGCAGAAATATGGGATGGTGGGTGTCTGAGCAGTGTTGAGCTGGGACTAAAGGCTGGGGATGGTTTTCCAGCCTCTGCAGGTGTTGTCTGAACCTAGAAAAGCCGTGGCTGAACCCAGCACCCTCCAGCACAGGCAGGGAAAGCAGCTGCCTAGCCCAGGCGAGCCAAGTGCAGTCCTGTGCATTATTGATGGAGCAGATAATTGCACGTTTCCCACCGGCTCTTTGATGAAAAATTGATGGCACGGGACGAGGTAGAGAGGGGCATCATCGACTTACACCGGCCCCTTTGTTTCTTAACAAACACCGAAGGAGAGGTGGATGCAGGGTGTCGCAGTGTGTGGGAGACACAGGAGCCTCTGTGGGTACCCTGAAAGGGGGAGTGGGGAACCGCTGGAATAGAGCACCCTATTGCCTTAAAATGCTGTAAATTCAATCTCAGGATGAAAGTGGGGTTTGATCAGTGGATTCAGGGAATTATTCTCTGCTTGGGATCAGGCCAAACCCCAAGGCAGAGCTGAAGGCTGATGCCACCCAACATCTCCAAGACGTGGGTCCTCAGAAGTTAATTGAGCATTTGAAACATCAAAGGAGCGTGCTGGGAGGGGAGAGATTTTCCATGCTCGCATCCAAGGCATGGAAATGAGGTCCTGTCACCGCCAGAGCCACCCAGCTGTGCTGGGACCACGCAGTGGCTGCTACCGAGTCACCTTCTCCTGTGTGCACTGCTGGGAGCAGGAGATAAGACAACAGCAGGCAAAACCAGGCTGGGGACGGGTGGCAGGGCTGGGGGCAGCCAGGGTCTGGCGTCTCAGAGGCTGTGCTTGCAGGCAGGCAGCACTGCCGGCAGGAGCTGCCTGCTGGCCCCGATGGCTTTAGAAGCAGCAGTGGGATGTGCCATGGTTGAAGGAATGATAAAGGGGAAGAGATGTGGGTGCCTGGGGCAAGGAGCAGAGAAGCCAGCTGCCAGAATGCACCCATCTGAGTGCAGCCAGGTGATTTTAGGCACTGAGCTGCTGCAGGGAGGAGTTGCTAAGAGGAGAGTTGTGTTGTAGCAACAGCCGCTGGCGTGCCATGCTGCCAGGAGCCCCTGCGCCACCTAAATCCCTTTGCCAGCAGAAACGGCCTGGGAAAAACAGTTTTCCTCATGCTACAACCCCCTGGCACCACTGTAAGTCCACTGGCCAGCAGCTTGGGTGGTGGCGTGGGGACGGGATGTTTGCTCAGGGGTGGCAGAGCCGCTGGCGAGTTTGTTTGGGGCAGGTGGAGCCTGGCAACCCACCGACAGGCAGGGCCAGCTACTGGGAGCAGGGTGCCGGGGGGATTGGGGCACCCCAGGAACCGGGTTGATGCTCTACTACAGACCTTTCTCCTCCACTGTGAGTGCCGTGGGGCAGTGGGTGGGGATGGGGACATCACCCTGTCACTGGTGTCACCAATGGGAGCCGAGGACCCAGAGGTCCCTGTTAGAGGGACAGCACCCACTTGGGTCTGATTTTGGTCAAAGCCAAATTTCCTCCCAGGGGTGCATGGCTCAACAGTCCAGCCATGAGATGGTGCTCAAAGCCAGGCTTTTCTAAGTGTCTCCATGCTCAGTAGAAGGTCTTCCAGCCCTCTAGTCACACCATGTTGTACCCAAGTCCCGAAGGGGGATGCTTGAAGCACCACACCCAGCAATGCCGGAGGTTTTTGGGGCAGGACTGGATCCTGATTCCAAAGCAACGATGGCAAAGGTGTTTTGCTCCAGGTGAAAGCCAAGAGAGCTGCTCTCAGCTGTGGGGAAGGGGCTGAAGGAGCTTGCCGCTCATCTCAGCGGGCTTTCCCCAGTCTGCTCCTCAGCCTCACCCTCTGCTCTGATGTTTCCTGCCAGCTCCACCACGACGATGTGTCTCTCCCAGCAGCTGATGCCGTGGCCAGCATCCTGCCCAGAAAGCAGCCGTTCCTACGTGGGACAGAAGCACCATCAGAGGAGAGGAGGTACAGGGGCCACACCAGTTTTTCAGCCCTCTCTTGGCCCCTTCTTCTCATCCTCCTTGTGGTGGTTTCCTCCTTCCTCCATTCTCCCCATATTTCACCCCGCAGCTTCTCCTGCCCCATTGCTGCTGATCTTCCTCCTCGTCTCCTCCACCTTCCTGCACCCCCATCCCCACCAGCACTTGCCTTACCCCAGCACCCCAAACAGGCTCTTGTCTCCTACGGAGGGTTCCCCAGTCAAGGCTTCGCTGGTGTTTCACTCCGCTGGGAGCAGCTGGCCAAGCATGTCCCCCACTTTGTGCTCCCCAGGTCCCAGGAGATCATCGGGGACAACCAGGAGATGGTGAGTGCCAGGAAGACAGGAGGAGCGGGAGGCAGTGGGGGCATGGGGGGGGACAGCAGTTCCCCTGAGGTGGGTCCTGGCTCCCGTGGGGGCTGAAGCCAAGTTTCTGGCAGCTCTATGCTGCCAGTGAGTGAAGGTCTGGGGGTAGAACAGCCCTTGAGTTTGGCTGGAGGGGGATTTATCTTGGGCATGAACCAAGCCCTGGATAAAACAGCTCTCAGGCAGATGGGGAGAAAGGAGCTGAGCCTCTGGCTGCACCTGCCCCCCGCTTCCCCAAGGCTGTGTGATGCTGCTGCACACCCTCCCCATGCCCCAGTCCCTGCCACGGGCCGCTGGCCAAGGCCATGCCCAAGGCTGGGAGCAGGGGGCCAGGGAAACTGGAGGCACGTGGCTCCCTCTGGCCAAGGTCCCCGCTGCTGGGATCCTTTCCCCAGCCTGGAGTGGCAGGGAGGAATTCAGGAGGATCAGCCTGAGAACATGCAAACCCTTGGGGAATTACCTCCCCTCAGCATCACCTGGTAAGGTGTTCCCCAGCCACACGGGTGCTAAAAATCGCCCAGGCTCGTCTGTATAAAATTCACCCTTCAATTATTCTTCACCACCTCCCTTCTTTTAAAGACCTGCAAAGCCCCATAAGGCTCAGAGCTTGAGGCTGACCCCCAGTTCCAACAGTGCTCCGTTCCATGTCCTTGGAAGAATTGCTTTTTCCCCAAGGGGGTGGTAGGAAGAGATGGGGAAAGGGGAGGGGGGGGGGGGGGGTGTCTGTTGGGTGGATGAACAGGTGAGTGGGTGGAAAGGAGAAGGTTTGGAGCAACAAGAGAGAAGGATGGGTGGTTGAAGTGTGGATGGATGGATGGATGGATGGGGAATAGGAAGAGAAGGATGGATAGTTGAGGGGAAGAACTGGATGTTTCTTAGCTCCTCCATGGTGGGTCTGACCCTCAAGACAAATATCCTCAGCTGAACTCTTGCTGCTGGGGAGAGCCCTGGCTGGCAGCGTGGTGCCAGCAGCTCTGCTCTGGGCTGACAGGAGGTGAGCAGCTACCGCCAGGCAATGAAGCGGATGGCGGGGGACCTCCTGTCCCTGCGCCAGCATGTCACCAGCCTGGAGGTGGAGAACAGGCACCTGCGGTGCAGCCTGGCCTCGCAGGAGGAGCTGGGCCACGCTCTGCTCACCAACGTGGACCTGGACGTCATGACCCAGGAGGAGCTGCTGGACAGGCTCGGTGTGTGATGAGGAAGGGGTGGTGGAAATTGGGGGACCCCTCTCCCTGGCACAGTGAAGGGGACGGTGCCGTCCCCTGGTCAGCTGGTGAGGACATGGCACGGGCTGTTGCAGCCACCCTCAAGCGCAAGCTGGTGGCCAGCACGGCAGAGATGAGAAGGCTGAAGAACCGTGTCCAGCAGCTGCAGAATGAGCTGATCCGGGTAAGGACACTGGCAGGAGCGGGCTGCCTGGGGCACGGAGTGGGGATGGAGGAGCGCGGGAGCAGCAGGGAGAGCATCACGGCATCCCCATAGCCAAGAAAGTGCCTGAGAGCCCCAGGACACCCACCACGAGGCTCTCCCGGCCCTACAAGTGATTCCCTGAGGGTTGAGGCTCAGCACAGAGGTCTTTTGGGGCTTTTCCCCTTTCTCTGCCCCCAGAAAAATGACCGGGAGAAGGACCTGATGCTGCTCCAGCGAGCTCACTGGCAGCAGCAAGCCACGCTGAGGAAGTGCCAGGAGAAGGTGGCCAAGACAAAGGGCTTGGAGGAGATGGTGAGGCAGCAGGAGAAGGTGAGTTGAGGGGCATGAGGTTCAGGTGAGGGGGACAGAGGCTCAGTGGAAGAGACGGGACCCTCTGCCCATCCCACCCTCCATGAGTGCCACCTTGTGCCAGGACCTCAGTGTCTGGGGAGAGGGGGTGGTCACACAGCCTTGCCCTGAGCTGGTGACATGGGGCCAGCTCTGCTCTCTCCTGCAGGTGATCGAGACGATGGAGCGGGTGCTGCAGGAGAAGCTCACCGGTGCGGGCAGGAGCACTGAGAAGACATCAGGTGGGTGCAAGTGGAGATGGGGACCCTCGAGAAGGGGACACCCATATACAGCTGCTGGGAGCCCATCTGGTGGCTGTTCCCTTCTGACGGGTTGCACCGGAGGATGGTCTGCAGTGGGAGAGCAGAGCTGGTTCTGAGCCCTCCAGCACCCATCCCTGGCCATGGGGGAGGCAAGGGCTTGCTCCTAGCCCCCATCCCTGCATGGGGCGGGTGTAGGACACATCCCACTGGCCTCCCCACCCCATCCCACAGGTGAAGCCCTCTCCAGGGAGGTGTACACTGCACTGCTGGCTGAGAACTGCAGGCTGCGGGAACAGCTGGCGAGGTCCCCCCTCTCCTTGCCCCCCATCACCCCACGTCCCCCAGCCTTGCCGGTGAGACCAGGGAGGGGGGCACAGGGCTGGGATGTGGGGGCAGAGCCATGGCACCCCCACCACTGAGGGTAACTGGGCATGCTGGGAGCATTACCTAGGTGGTACCTCTGGCTCTGTGGGGTGATTACCACCCCCGTAGCTTCCTGCCCCCATTAACAGGGGGTGGGAAGGGCGAATTAATGTGGCATTGCCTTTCTCCACTCCTATTCATCTCACGGCTTGCAGAGTGTTTTCGGGGGTGTGGAGAAGCTCTCTCTGCTGGCCAGGCTGGAGGAGGCACAAGCCCGCAGGCGGGTGCTGGAGAGGCAGGTGGGCATCACCCTCCGCACCCCACTTGATGGTGGGGAGCTTGGGGTGTTGGGCTGGAGTGGGGGGGCACCTCTGGCCCCCACACCTTGGAGAAAGCCAGCCTGGTTTGGGTCTGTCCCAGCTGGAGGAGGCGACAAGGAGGTGGGGACGGGAGAAGCAGGAGCTCCGCACTCGTCTGCTGGAGCAGGAGCATGGCTTCCCCCACACCTCCACCTCGGTGAGCACACGGGGGGGGACTGGGGCCACCCCACATGGGGGTTGGCAGCTGGTGTTTGCTGTCAGGGGGAAGGAGTTGGGCTCAGGGCCACCCTCTGCACCCAGGCCGCTGGGGTATGGGAGATAGCTGGGGGTATCCATGCCCACCCCCACATCAGGGGGGATTTGCCTCAGGACCTCAGCAAGAGGGAGGGGGGAGGGTGGTCTCTAGGGCCTCAGGAGCCCCCCTAGCATCCCAGGATACCCCCCAACCAACCCCAGACCCCCTTAATGCAGCCCTCTCATCCACACCTGATCCCACCTAGAGAGGGGGGAGAGAGATTTACAGCTCCCCAAAACCTTTCCCATTCTTCACCAGAACCTGCCGGTGATCTCCGCAGCCCCCCCGAGAAGATTGCAGCCCCTGGGCCCACTGCCCTAGCCCACACCCAGCAAGAGAGATGGAGAAACGAAAAGCTGACAAAAGGAGCCTTTTTTTTTTTTTTTTTTCCTGATGAAATTATAGAAAAATTACAGAAAAATCAGAAGCAAAGCTAAATATTTGAGGGTGTTGGAAGAGCATGGCCACAGTCCCCAGGGTGGTCCCTGGGGACCCCCTGAGCAGCTGGAGGGGTGCAGCAGCACCCCCACCCCCACCCCCCCCCCACCCCCCCCCCCGCATTCCTCCAGGGGTTATGGGGGTGGCGGCGGGGCTGGGATTGCTCCAGTTTATCTCCCCCGTGGCGTAAGCACAGCCTTGAGCAGGCTGGAGCGAAGGCAGGGATGTGCGAGCCAAGGCTGTGACCGTGAAAGCGTCCCAGCCGTCCCCCAAATCTCATCCCCAGGCTGGAGTCTGGCTGTAAGGAGCCGAAAGCGCCTGCAGGGCTGTTGGGGGTGGCCCCCAAACCGGGACCGGCTGGGTGTCACCCAGGGTCGGGATCTTCACACCCGGGACTCGAGCGGCCGTAAAGTCAAGTAGATGGGTTTGTCTGGGATCAGGATGAGGTCGAACTTGGTCCCGACTTCCACCGCTCTCATAGTTTCAATTTTAAAGTTCTCCAGGATCTGGGATGAAGGAGAAAAGAGCAGATGGGAAATGTTCTTTCCAACATCAACCTCCCTGGTCCCTGCCAGCACCAAGTCCCTGGGGTCCCCGGCAGCGGGATGCTCACCTGCATGAGGAAGAGCTGCATCTCCAGCTCAGCGATCCGGCGGCCCAGGCACTGCCGGGGTCCGAAACCAAACCCCAGCCCCTTGAAGGGCTTGGGGCCGGCTGCCAGCCAGCGCTGGGGGCTGAACTGCTCCGGCTTGGGGAAGACCTCAGGATCCCGGCCCATGGCGTAGAGACCGACCTGCACCAGTGTCTGTGGGGAAGGATGGGCCCTGTGGGGCTGGGCTCCCCACGTGGCTTTGCCAGCGTTCAGGGTGCAGGAAGGGGGTGCAGGGATGGGATCCAGACCCAGATGAGCCCCACAGCTGCTCCCCCCCATGTCACCCACCCATGCTCCAGGACCCACCTTCACTCAGAGCCCCATGCAAAGCAGGTTGGGGTGAGGAGGGACCCGGTGGCCATGCTCACCTTGGGGGGGATGCGGTAGTCCTGGAGAATGAGCTCTTGCGTGGTGTACCTCTGCAAGGTCACCGCCACGGGGTGCAGCCTGGGAGGACAGGTCACACACACCTGATTTTGGGGACAGCCTGGCCCACCCACATCCCACCTTGACGCACAACGAATGTGCCAGCGATCTGGGGAGGGAAGGAGCTGGGGAGGGGAAAGGGTTTCAGTGGGGGCTCCTCCTCACCTGAGTGTCTCTTTGATGGCAGCTTTGAGCAGCCGGATGGTTTTCAGCATCTTCACCCTGTCCCCCGCTGCCTCCTGCTTGGCAGCCAGGACCTCTGCCCGCAGCTGCTCCTGGATCCCCGGGGACCGTGCCAGCTCGAACATGGCCCACTGCAGTGTCATGGAGGTCTGGAGCGGAGCAGGGGAGCAAGGCTCAACACCAGCCAGGACTTTCTCCCTGCCCAGCAACCCTGCCCGCTCCTTACCGTGTCCACCCCACCCGCCATCATCTCGGTGACGCTGGCCTTGATGTCATCCAAGGGCAGCTTGTCCTGCATGATGAGGCTGCAGAGGATGCCCATGTACTCCTTGGTGCTCTTGCGTTGCAGCCGCAGGTCCCGGTAGACATTTTGTATGCATTTGTCCGCTGAGGAGACATGGAGACCACAGTGTGGCCTTCCTCCCCCAGGGCCATGGTGGAGGAGGAAGACACCAGATGTGGCACCTTAGGACGTTGCTGCCCCAGGCTGGTGGTTTTTCCATAGGAGTTGCCCCTGCTGTGGCTTGGGACTGCAGTCCCTGCTGCGGGACCCAGCAGTGGCTGGGTGGGCACAGAGGATGGGGGGTGAGGATGCCCCACAGGGGGACACCCTGCAGGAGTGTTGTCCCAGGCGCCAAAAGCTATCTGAAGCCACAAGCTCCTCTGGGAGAGCTGATCCCCTCAATGTGATACCCATCATCTGCCCTTCATTGCTCCGGGATGGTTCCCCACTGCTCCATCCCACAAGCTCCAGGTGTGAAAAGTCTTCCGGGCCTTGGTGACTCTGTTCTGGGTGGTTGGACCCAGGAAAAGATCTCTACGCTGGTGAGACGAGGCTGCACTATGGAGCCAGGTCCTCAGAAGGTCCTTGGGTGGCACAGGGAAGTGCAGGCAGGAGGAGCACTCACCCTGGGAGAAGATGGCATCCCAGGCCTGGACATGGTCCCGCCACATCTTGGCGTTGAGGTGGCGGAGGAGGGCGGGTGGCACGTAGAGCATGGGCGAGGTGGTGTGGAACATCAGGGTCACGGCGTCGATGAAGCGCTGAGACTCAGGGTCCACGAAGTCCTGCAGCAGCCCCAGCCGCTCCCCATACAGCACGTGGCACACAGCTGTGAGCACAGCACCCGTGAGGGGCCCTGTCTAGGGGGGACCCTGTTCCCATCCCCTCCACCCTCCCATGGTCAACTCCAGCCTTCCCATGGCTTTGAGGACCTGGCTTGGCCTCCTGCTCCCTCTGCGCATCAGGGGACCATGAAGGCATCTCTTACTGGGTAGGGTTGGCTACCAGTTGATGATTGGTAGGTGATAAAACTGTTTTATCAACAGTGATGAGTTGTTCTCTACTTGTCTGAGGAGAGGACATCCCTCTAGAACCTACAGCTCTGGGGGAGAAGCTTGTTTGCCCATCTCTGCAGATGAAGCTCTGGGAAATGCAGCGTCTTACCCATCTCAGGCACCCTGCAAAAGCATGTTCAGTGTGGGGGACACGTCTTACAGAGACTCCTGCCCCGACACTCACACTCCAGGGCGAAGCGGAAGAGCTCATGGGTGAAGTCGGCTGTCCAGTGCTCCCGGCCGCTCTTCCCCACCTGGGCTTGTGCCCGCCGGACAAAGTCCTCGCCCACTTCGCTCAGCAGAGGCACGAAACCCTCCACCACCTGCGGCGACAGCACCTCCTTGTTCAGCATCAGGCGGTCGGAGCGCCAGGCCTCCCCCTTCCTGCGGGACACCAAGTGGGGGGGATCAGAGGCATCTCCCCCATCCACCCCCCTGGATGATGCCACACCCCAAAGTACGGGACCAGCCAATGTCCCCATCACCCTCCTGACGCTCCAGCTTCTCACCACCCCATGTGTCGGGTCTATCGCGGTAGGACCTGGCAGCCCCATTTTGGGGGGACTCCACAGCCCCCCGACTCACTTGAGGAGCACACCGTAGGGCTTGTTGCGGTAGTCGCGGTAAGCCACCCAGGGGGGCACGCTGAAGCGCTCCGGCAGTGTCCCCTCCGCCTGGAAAAGGGTAGCAGCATCCTGGGGGCTGATGATGTTCACGCTCTCATAGACACCCAGCTTCTCCCTGCCGGGGCACACAGTGGGGTCAGCCCCACACCCTGACCCCCATTCCCACAGCCCTTCACCTCCCCAGATCAACCACCTTCCCCAGGACCCCCAAATCAACCACTGTCCCCCTCGCACCCCTTAAAATGCTATCTGCAGGTCCCATCCTGGGGGATGCAGTGGCTCAGCACCAGGATCAGGCCCCCAGGGCTCAGGCAGGCACAGCAGGGAGTGCTGGATCTGAACCCCTCCTGCTTCCCCCTCTGCCTGGGGATTTCAGCTCCAGACCCCGTGGAGATTGAGGGGAGCAGAGCCCCTCTCCATTCCCCCCACTCCTGACAAGCCACATCTGCAAGGCATGAGTAGGTCTTCCCTCTTGCCCCTCACCGTGGCATCAAGCCTGGCCAGTGCACAGCAAGCCAGGCTGCTCCAGCAGCTCAGCCACCCGCCTCTCACCTGGAGCAGGATTGGGAATAGCAACAGCATCCCAGACTGGAAAGGCTTCCAGAGCTGGGGAGCAGGGGGGGGGATGCTGGGGCCAGACGCTGCCTCACCTGTAAATGGGCCCGAACTGCTGGAACTTGCGAGCCATGATGTGATGGACATTGTGCAAGCCACCCTCCTGCCAGAAGCGGTAGAGGTTGAGCCAGCCGGCTCGCCAGTCACCGGGCAGCTGGTTGAAGGGTCGAGGAGTTGGTGGGATGGGGGTGGCAGCCCCCCCAGCCCAGCGACATGCCCCAGCTCGGGCAGGGGGACATCCCCGCAAAGCGCCTGGCTTGGATGCAGCCCGGGCGAGCATGGGAGCAGGCAGTGGGAGAGGGAGGTGAGGGTGGCCTCGCTCTTATCCCCCAGCTGGCCTCGCTCAAGGCGAGAGGCTCTCGCCCGCCTCCCGATGAGTCACGGCTGCCCCAGGGACGGGGACAGGCGCAGGGCGTTTCGTCCCAGCAAAAAACCAGATATTGGGGCATGGGGCAGCCAAAAGGGGTTTGCAGAGCATCAGCTCCTCCCAGCCTTTCTGTAGCAGGGTTTGCCAAGTGATGCACAGGTCCTGAGCAGCAAAGCGTGACAAGGGATGACGCTGGCAGGTGGCCCGTGCCATCCCAATACAAGTGGGTGCTGTTGCAAGCACTCAAAATGAAAAGCCAGCTGCCAGGGGGAGAAATGTTTCATCTGAAAAATAAAAGATAAAAATGATCTAGGGGACAAAGTAGTGTGGGTTAGACTTAATAAAGCTCAGTCCTGATGGGTCACTGCAGGGGGGGGAACAGCCGTGGGGACTGCCTGGCCATCGCCAGGGGTGTCTCACCTCCACCCTCCCCAGGGCAGAGGGTCCTGGGGGTCACAGGTCCCCCCTTCTCCGGCTCTCCTGCTCCCAAGCATCAGCTGCATGAACCCCAAACACGCCCCCCTTGCCAGGAGGGAGCGTCTTTTTGGGGTGTCATGGACCCCGCGGAGCTGGGGACAAAGGCTCCCACCCCCGAGTGTGGTGGCAGACGGCTTCCCTTGTCCTCAGGCCCAGTAACACCCACTCAGGACTGGTTATCAATGGGGTGTGTGAGAGTTAATGGGGAGGAGGGTGCTGGGGGAAGTCCACGGGCCTTTCTGGAGCATCCCTTTGGGGTGTCCCTGGAGTTGGTCTTGAGGATCCCTGGGGTGTCCCTGGGGTGTCCCTGGAGTGTCAGGATTCCAGGCAGGTCCCTGGTGTCCCTGGACTTTCCTTGGGGTGACCTGGGGGTCCCTGGCAGACGACCTCTCACGGCCTTGAAGGCCTGGAGGAGAAGGAGGAGGAGCTGAAGGAGGGCTCTGTTGGGATTATTCGGGTTTTAAACCTTTCTTGTTTTTATTTTCCCGAGAACCGGGAGGAGGAAGGAGGGTGGAGGATGCCTGCGGCTGAGGATGCGGGGCCGGGCTCTGCGGCGGCTGCGAGGACGGCGACGGGCACCGGGGGGCGCGTCTGCCCCGTGCGCTGCCACCGGCGCCGGGGACAGCCACAGGCCCGGCCCCCTCCCGGAACGGGCTGTGTCCCCTCCCAGGGCAGGGCTCCGTCCCCTCCTCCCCATGCTCCCTGTCCCCTCCCAGGGCAGGGCTCTATCCCCTCCTGTCGCAGCCACCCATCACTCATCCCAGCTGCCACTATCAGCGCAAAGACACCCGCCCTGGGTGGTGTCACCCCCCAGCTCGGTGACCACCCCAGAGCAGCCCCATACCCCGCGGACACGGTGGCACAGTGTCAGCCCACTGTCCTTCACCCCTGGTGCTGTCACTGTCCTGGGTGGGACCTGCTGTGTCACAGGAACGGGGTCAGTCTGGACCAGTTTGGCCACCTTAGTGCTTGTGAAAACACAGGTGTGGGCCCAAGGGACATGGAGAGACACACGGCCATGGCTCTGCCTTTGTGCAGGGCTGGGTGGCCCTGTTGGCCGCCAGCTCTAGCTCCAGGAGGGGACAGCCACCCGTCACACCCAGTGTCACCTCTGCCCTCCCTCTTTCTGCCATCTCTCCAAAGCGGAGCCAGCTCACGGGCTCCATCACCCTGTGTCTGTCCCCTGCATCTCCACGGGGTCCCACACACATCCTCTGTGGGGGCCCTGACCTCCTCCCTCTGTGCCCCCCACCCCAGGAGGTCTCCAAATTTTTGGGGAACCTCCCCAACAGCATTGCCACCCCTGCAGCATGAAGGGAACGTGTTGGTTTGTGTCACCTCTGACAGCCCCCGAGCACGCTGCCCACAGAGGAAACCACCGGCTGCTGCGGTGGGCGCAGGAACCCGCTGGCTGGGGGGGCGCCGATGGAAAGGTTGTTGGGGGGCGCCGATGGAAAGGTTTTTGGGGGGCGGGGGTGCAGGAAACGGGTCGGAGAGGTGCTCAGAAACCCACAGCGTCACTCTTCCCCCAGCCAGCAGAAGTCACAGCGGGGACGGGGCTCTGACTGCTTTTGCTGATGGCCTGGCCGTGAGGAGCAAAGCGGTGGTATGGCGGTGGGAGCCGGCACTTCCCCCGCCTCTGCAGGCAGCAGCTCGCCCACAAAGGCCGCATGACTCCGACGTATGCCCTGCTATTTTGGGATGACCCGAGACAGAAAGCGCTTGCTGGGGACAAGGAGGATCCTTCCAGTGGGGTTTCCTCCTGCTGAGAGGTGGCACCCATGGGCATCGAGCTCTCACTTTTCATCCACGGGGCTTTCCTGGTGTGATATCACCTCCAGTAGCAGGTTGGCTAGCAGGATGACTAACCATCCAGCCCCTTCACACCTTTCTCCCCCCCTCCCCGCCAGAAATCACACCTCCAAGAGGCTGCTGAGAAACCCCCCAGCTTTCTGCTCTGTGGCAGGAAATGTCGCTGAGCCAGCGCTGCAGCCCCAGCCTCAGCAAAACCCCAACCTCCCTGGAAAATGTCCCTCCTCGACCTCATCCCTCAGGCACCAGGGCCGGGAATGTGAAGACTGCAGTGATTTAGCAGAGGGAAGGTGTTTGGGCAGAGCAGCTCATCCTTTCTGCATCTCTGTCCTCCAGAGCTGATATGAGCTGGCCAGGATGGGGCTGACTTCAGCCAGGATGATGCTGGAAGTGGATCTCTTTAGGGTGGAGGAGAATAAAAGGACTGCATCACATCTCTGGGATGGAAAGCAGAGCAGAGCAGGTGTGAAATCGGTGCCTGGAAAATGGGCATGGAGCTGACGGCATTGTTTTCTTACCTTAAAAATACAGCCCACATCCATACATGCATCCATGTGGCTCAGCTCCCTTCTCCTTGAACCCATCCTTTAGGAAAGACAGTGTTATTCATGTATTTTCCAAGCAGCTCTTTTCTTTTCTGCAGTGATTTCATACTGGGGTCTTCCCTGCTTCGCACATGAGCGAATCAAATCCATTCATTGCAAGCTTTCAGCTCCTGCCTACGAGCAGGTGGTTGGGAAAACTTCAGTAGTAAAACTCCTGCACAGAAACCCCCTGTGATTCAGTTTGGATCTGGAGGGGAGGAGAAAAAACTCATTTTCATAATACTGCATTGAAAAAGAAAAAACTTACAGCCGCAAACAGACCGTAGCCGTGATCAAGCAGTTCTTGCCGGAGGGTTTCCCCCAGGAACAGAGCAAAGGGGATGACCCAGCACGTGTTGTGCAGCATCCCTGAGGCACTCGGGGCTGAGCGCATGATGCTTGAGGAGCTGCCAGGGGCACCCAGTGCAACTCATCAGGAGGATGGACTCAGCCAGGACAAGCTTTAATCTGAAACACGGGCAATTCTAACTCGTTTTTGTTGTCCTGCTCCACTAAACTGAATATCCTCTTACTAATTTATTGCATTCAGTCCCGGACCTAAAAATTGCCAGGCTGATGCCTGGTTTTGGGGGTCTTCCTCGAGCTGGGATGGGGTATCTCACCCTGATGGGACATGTCCTTTGGTTGTGATCGGCCCTCAAGGATCTCAGGTTGGAAACTCATGTCTGGAGGTGGAAAAGCATTTGCATGTACAGCTGCAGGGAAGAGGAGCACAGCCACACAGGAGGAAGACACAGTAGTTTCTCCCATGTTTAACTTCCCCCAGCACCTCCTGGGTCTCATCTCCTTTCCAGTAAGTGGCTGGATTTCCCACTCACATCACTCACCACAGACAGCCCCAACCTGCCTTGGTGACGTAGCATCACCCACACCACATCCCTCATGCCCCAGCGTGGACCACAGGCAGAAGGAGCCCAGAGCAGACAGACAGACACCTGTACAAGGCTGCTTAAACCCCTGAGTTCCTCAGGGAAAAGGGGGAAACAGCCACAGGGCAGCAAACACCCCATGCAAGTAGAGCTGCCACATCACTGACAGGAAAAACAGGTCAGATGGAGAAGCAAAGGGCGAAGGCAGGCGGAGGCCGGGTGGGTGGCATGGTTTCGGGCATGTCACCCAGACACATAAACTCAGACTATTGCTCCCTTTCACCAGCCTGTCCCGGGGAAGGGGGTGGTGACACCCGCAGCAGAACTGGTTCAGAGGTGACAGCATGTGGGAGTGCTGCTGGGCCAGCTCCAGCTCTAACTGTGGCTCAGACATGGCTGGGGAGGGCAGCGTGTGCTGGACAGGCTGAGCCCAAGATAAGACAAAAGATAAGGAAAACTCCAGGTGAGGGCTCGGGCTGGTCTTCTCCAGAGGACAGGGAGGGTGGAAGATGCTGTCATGTTGCAGCAGCATCTCTCCATCCCTGGGATGAAACCAGGGATGGCCATTGGGGCATCCTGATTCCCGGCTCCTGCTGGGGTTGCTCTGTACTTCCACCCCACGAGGAAAAGCTGCCCAGGGGGGTGTTATGGCTGGAGACAGCACCTCAGATGAGCCTGCAGCCCATGCGTACCCGGGTGCCTTGCATGGCACAAACAGGCAGCTACTGTGGGATTTTCTCACCAGCTCTTGCATTCGATTCAGGCAGATACAGGACTTCCTGGGTCCATTGTCCTGCCCAGCAAACCCTCCTCCCAGAGCAGCCCCCAAGGCCACCAGTAAAGCTGGAGGCAGAAATAGCCCTCCAATACAGTGCTGGGAATAAATAAAATGCTCTCGAGGCTTTTGTTTCAGCCATGTGGCTGTTCCCGCTCCGCCTGTGCCAGAGGAAGCCTGCAGAAACTGCTGCAATACCTGACCTTCCTGTGCGTGCCCGCCCCCATCGAAACAAGGCTCCCAAAATAACTCACTCAAACAATGTGGCCATAGTCTGGGTGAGGGTGGTGAAGCCTCGGCTTTCCCCTCCAGCAGCCCTGAAGCCCTTAACAAACCCCGGTGCATGTGTTTGCCCATGGCCTTTGGGTTATTGTATTTATAGGAAACAGCCCCCGGCCACGGGAAATGTGGCCCAGAATAAACCACAGCCTGAAATGTTCAGTCTTTGTTGCTTTTCTCAGGAAATTTAGCAAAAAGCTCTGTCTTTTGTCCTGTGTGTCCTCAAGGAGTGGAGACAGGGACCCGTTTGCAAAGGCTGGGCTGGGGAAGAGACATTGCTGCAGTCCCTCTGCAGGTCCGTGGGGTCTCTGCATTACCCAGGGACACAGGGATCTCCCCGTGGCACTTGGTCCCGTGCTCTCAGCCTTCTTCTTGGGCAAGAAAACTGAGCCCAGGCAGCCGAAATGATGTTATCACAGCCCTGCGCCCTGCACCCTGCACAGCCCCAGCCCATCATTTCCAACCCGCTCCCTGGGACTCAGCATCGCCTTGGCTCACCACACCCAGCCCTCCACTCGCCTCTTCCCAGGACACTGTGAAACACTCCGGTGTCCAGGGTTATAGTGAGGGGTTTTAGAGATTTGATGATCCAACGCTTGGCAGCAAAAGAGCTGGAAACTCAAACACCTCGGCGTCCGCATACAGCACCCGAGTGGTAACACCTGGGCGCTGGGTTTCTCTCCCAGTCCTGAGTGAGCTCCCCACCTCCTCTCGCTGCAAGGGGGGACTGCCAGAATCACACTTCTTGTTTTAGCTCTGCTGAAACTCGCTTGCCTTTCAGGCTCATTTCTCCTTCTTTACGTCAAGATGCCACAGCCACATATGCTGCCGGCACCAGCGGGAAGTTTTCTGCCAAACCCAGTGCTAAGAAAGAAACAAGGCAGGGAACGCTTTCGCTTTCAGCTGCCAACCCCCCCTCCCGAAGATCAGGGACCTGCAAAACTCTCTGGAAAATCCTGCATTGGGACCTCTGGCACAGGTCCCAGGGGACAGAGGTGCCCGTCACTGCATCCCTGTGTCCCAGCTGGTCCCCCATCACCTTCAATGCTTTGCAAAAGGAGCTCATCAGTGCATTGCTGCAAACCAGGGCTGGAGCTCACGGGGGCTCCTACCTAACTGCCAAGGCCTAAATATTTTCTGACGGTACCTGCAGGAACAGGCCCTGCAGCCAGCGCTAAGAATAGCACACAGAAAGGCAGCTGGGCACGGGTTTAAATGAAGCCGCGACCCTTTGAAAGCCCTGCAAAGGGGGGCCGAGCGCTGCGCCGGGTCTGCTGGGCTCTGCAACCGGTTCTGCCATTGTGCCGAGGTGCTTTGATGGAGGGTTTGAAAGAGAGAGGGAGGTATTGTTCTCTCCTGCTTTTGTTGGCACGTTTTAAAAGCTTGAATTGCTATTCCCTGCTTCCCTCCATCCCAAACCCGGCCTTTCCCCCCACCACCACCCCCGGCTGTCAACCATCAGCTCATTTTTCCCCAAAACCAGCAAAAAGAGAGCTGCAAGTTCAGCACTGCTCTGTTTCACGGGCTGCCAGCCAGGCAGCCCCTGCCTTCATTCCTAAAAACCATTCCCGACGTCAGAGCCAAGGGTGCGCGGGAGCATCGTGACTCCTGCCCAGCTCCCGGCGAGCTGCAGAGGCACAGGCAGAAGGTGCCGGGACCCACGAGGACCCGCCGCTGCTATTTCTATCCCCGGCTCTGGGCAGGTGGTGGGCGGCGAGGAGCGGGCTGCTGCTAACACACCCCCTCCCGTGGGTTTTTCCAGCAGAAATTTGCCCAGCTTCTCACTTCTGACGGGGCCAGCCTGAAGTGGGAGCGGCAAGCCCAGGGCACGAGGGGTAGGCTGGCGCTGGGCTGGGGCTGCTGCTGGGGAGGAGCGACAGGCGAGACACGGAAAAGGGTGGGGGGACCCCTTGGTCATGGGGGAAGAGGGACAGGGGAGAGCCCAGCCATCGTCCCAGCAGCATCCCTCGGCTCCTGCTGAGAAACACGGCATGTGCCTGCTCTTTTCCATTCTTTTATTTCAACGATCACATTCTCACTTTGGTCACAGCTCTGAAAGGTTTTTTTGGTAGCTGTCGTGGTGTTTGTTTTTTCTCTTCTCTAATTTGAACCCACTTTCTATAATATTATAAAATTATACAAGTACAGTAATCATCAGTTGATAATAAATAGGTATTTGTTAGTTCACAAAGTTAAAGTGCTTTGAGAAGGGATGTAAGAAGCTCTATCCTAGATTCAGGGGGGGGTAACTTGGAAATGTAGTGCAGTAGGAAGCTCTAGCCCGTTGTCCATAGTCTGCGGTCACGAGAGGCACTGGGCATCTTGCCCCCCTTGCCAGAAAGACCCCTCGGGCACTCCTGAGTGTCTCTGAGCAGGCACGAAGCAGGAGCCGTGCTGCTGTGACAGGTTATTGGAAGCATGAGATAGGATGCCCCCTCCGTTACATGGCCTGAGGCTGGGGCAGTCCGGCCATCGAGAGGGCTGGGAAAGGTTTGGACAAGGTGCGGGATCGCCCCTGGCCCACAGGCGCAGGGAGAGCATCCCTGTTTTTCACAGTTTAGTCTTGCTTAAAGACCTCAAAGCCCAAGGGAAGCAAACCCTGCTCCTCCCCTGTCCCCTCACTGCGAGGAGAGGGGCGGATCTGCTCCGGGCGGTGGGGGCAGTCGTAGCCCCCCCGGCCCGTCGGCATCGCCCTGAGATCAGCAGCCTGCCGCCTCTTTCCCTGAGGAAGCCCGGTCCCTCTCCCGGAGGAGAGGTGCTGGGAGCAGGGGCTGCCTGCTGCCCACAGATAAATGCCCTTAGCTGCCTGCAGAGGATTTGTGCGTTTAAAACTTCTTCCCAGGGCCTCTCAGGTTTGGTTTGGGCTCTGCTTCCACCTTCTCTTCCTGTCCCCTTCGGTCTGTCCTTCCCCACACCCCAAATCTAGTCATCTTCTGAGGCTTTTCCATGCAAAATGCTAACCTCATGCCTGCCCTTGCCTTGCAGGTTTCCAGTGCTACTTCCTGATCTCCCTCCCACTTCAAAGCCAGCTGCAAAAAAACGTAAAACAAGCCAAACTGTAAAACCCTTCCAGAGCCCAATTCTCCAGACCAGAAGGGGACTCACGTGTGGCACTGGGAGCATTCCAGCTACTTGCCAACCTAGACAGACATTAGCCACTAAAAACTTGGAGGCATCAGTCCCCGCTCGGAGCGAAGCACAGATCAACCAGTTAGAAAGGGCTGGCTCCTCCTCTTCATCACATGCACGTTCCCAAAGAGAGGAGTCATCGTGCCCTGAGGATCAGTGCATGCACATCGGCAGAAGTCCCCTGAACGTCCGCACCCAGGGTAGGCTCAGGACAATCACCAGTACAGAGCTACCACTATGGGCTTGAGGAGAGGCTGACGCCGCTCCCTTCACGCTGCTGGGTACTGTGAATGTCCCCCCACACACTTGGGTACCCCTTCCCTCCCTGTCCCCAAACCCTGCTCCATCTGGCCGTCGCATCTTCCTTGCCCTGACTCTTCCACCAAGGCCAAAGATGGAGGGGCTGCTGCCCTGGACCCCTTTTGGGACAGTCAAAGATTAATGTCCGAGGAGCGACTAAGAGAGTGGGGATCTCGCCTCAGGAATGGACAGCAAGTGCAGGAAGAACGGCAGCAGCCAGGATAGTGGGAACACAGTCCCGTCATGTTCAGTGGAAGAGCTTCACCAACAGCACCATCAGGAGCAGCTGCAGCCAAGAGCCAAATGTCATGGTGGCCTGGCCCTTCTGGGACATGAACCTGAGCTGGTTGACCAGGCGCTCCTTCACCAGAGCCTGCTTGAAGCCGTCCTCCTCCGAGATGCAGACGTAGTGGCCGTAGTGAACGTGGCTCACGTTCTGGATGAAGTGGAAGCAGTCCTGCTGGGGGTGGGTGGTGTTGCAGGTCTTGATGAGGCTGTTGTTGTGGTACCAGTTGTAGGTGGCATAGTGGGACTCAATGGGACAGTTGAGGTAGTAGCGGGAGAAAGGGACGACTGTGATGTTCTGATAGTCATCTACTGGAAGAGATTGAGAAGGGAGGGATGAGACAGGCGTGTCCAGGAACCACAGATCCCCCCACAAGTCCGGGAGAAAGAACAGTTGGGTCAATGGGGACATGTTACACAGCCATGTAATGACAACGACAGCGCCTGACCCATGCCTGGTGAAGTCTGTGGGACTCTCCTGCCAGGACGTCAGCAAACATAGAGTTTAAGACCTCTCACCCAGCTCAGAAACACATTATCTAGTGATGAACTCCACGCTGAGACTTGCTTGATGTCTTCGTTTCCGCACGGTTATTCCCAGTTTCCCAGCAATGAGTTGCACAACCCATAAAAAGACCTAAGAATCAGCCACCCTGCCCCAAACACTCCCTGGATACATGGCCTACAGCTCAAAACCTTTACATACCTTCCTTAATATCTCCCTTTTGGCACGTTCCTCTCCACGGGTCCAGGTTCAGGTTCTGACGCACCTCTCTAGCAGAGGGGAATAAGCATTAAGAAAGTATTAACGTCAAGCTAGGAAAGGAATCGCCCATATGAAATACAGTGGATCGGAGAAGGAAGACAGTTTAAACAGCTGTGATTACCTGGACAGATACGTCTTCAGAGGCTGGTGGATGACAGATGTGAGACCCAGCTCACCACAATCAACTGTTTTTAAACAGCATCACAACCAGCAGAGCTATACACACTTCTAACACCAAAAAGGGGCCAAGTGCTCAAAATCCATTGACCTCTCTCTCTCCAGAGCAAGGGTGCCCAGGTGGCCAAGGCCAGTGGTATCCTGGCTTGTATCAGCAATAATGTGGCCAGCAGGGACAGGGAAGGGATCTTACCCCTGTGCTCAGCACTGGTGAGGCTGCACCTCAATTACTGGGTTCAGTTTTGGGTCCCTCACTATAAAAAGGCCATTGAATGACTGGAGTGTGTCCAGAGAAGGGCAACGGAGCCGATCTGGAGCACAGGTCTGCTGGGGAGTGGCTGAGGCAACTGGGGGGGTTTAGTCTGGAGAAGAGGAGGCTGAGGGGAGACCTCCTGGCCCTCTGCAACTCCCTGCCAGGAGGGTGCAGAGAGGGGGGATGAGTCTCTGGAGCCAAGGAACCAGCAACAGGACAAGAGACAATGGCCTCAAGCTGCACCAGGGCAGGGTCAGGCTGGCTCTGAGGAAGGATTTCTTTGCAGAAGGGGCTGTTGGGCATTGGAATGGGCTGCCCAGGGCAGGGGGGGAGTCCCCATCCCTGGAGGGGTTGAAGAGTCGGACTGACCCAGCGCTGAGGGATCTGGGGGAGTTGGGAACGGTCAGGGTGAGGTTCATGGTTGGACTGGAGGAGCTGCAAGGGCTTTTCCAACCAAGATGATTCTGTGATTTTGTGTGAGGGGTGCTGCAGGAGGGACAGATCCCTGCAAAGACAGAGTTTTTGGGGACAGCGCAGATGTCTGAGCTGTTACTGCCTGGATATGATGGGCTCATCTCTCTCTGTGATGGGAAGATGGCCTCAAAACCACAGGCAGCCCTGGCCAGGAAGGGGAGTACTGAGGCTCTGGGTATTTCTTAGCACAAAAACCAGCCACGTACCGGTTTAGATAAACCGACTGACAAGTGCCATTGAACCACCCACAGTACGGATCCCTCGCCAGCAAGCAGCTGTGGCAGTTATTGCGATACACCCCGCACATGTCCATGGGTATCTCTACGACTTTATTTGTTGAGCCGACGTAGAGCATCGCCTGCAGGAGGGAAGCAGAAGGGTCGATCATCTCAACACTGTGTCCCAGTGCCACCTTACCAGTGTCCAACCCTTCTCCTGCAGCTTCACTCTGATACTGGGGTAGTTTTCACCAGCGGGGCTGGTAGGTCTCTAGGCAATACAGTCATATCCCCCCACCATGGCAGGGGAAGCGACCATCCTTCCCCCCACTATCCCTGTGCATAAATAGTTTTGCTCCTTCAGTGACAGCAGTGTTGTCAGCTCCGGGATGGAGCACCAGCGCTGTCTGACAGCTCATCTGCCAGCGAGGCTGGACAAGGAGAGGGAAACTGCAGGGGGAGGGGAACAGTGTGCTGGGATTTGGCCCAGGGAGTAAACAGCCGCGTTCTTCCCTCGCCTCCAGAGGAGAGGGGGCATCCAAAAAGCTCTATCATCCACTGACCACACAGAGAGTTACCCAGAACTGGGGACATCAGCCCAGTTGGCAGAATTTAGCAAAGCACACTGCGAGGCCCCCCACAAACCCATCCTGAGGTTACTTCAAGATCCAGGGGATGTCATTAAACCAGCTGTCCCTGCCTCCCCCGCTGCCTACTTTTAAAGCTACAGCCCAACCTGCTATTTTCCTTTCCGTGGAGCAGGCAGACACCCACCCTCTTGTGGTCCAGGATCATGGACTGGATTGGGTCCTTCTTTGGGAAGACCTGGAGCTCCATGATGTTCTGCACCCCATCCGGCAGCTCCATGATCTTGTGGATGGATCCCTTGTCTAGAATGAAAGAGGGGAGAGCCTTGATGAAGAATGCTGAGAGCAGAAAGGCAAGGCAGAGGGACTGCAGGCAGGGCTGGGGAAGCCAGGCAGAGGGCCAGCTCTGCCTCCAGCCCTTGCTGTGGCAGACACTACCTGCTTTGCAGAGCCAGGCTTAACTAGATTCCTGAAACCAGCCACTCAGAGAGGATGGGACCTTTCTCAGAAGGAGCCTGCTTGCTCTGCTAGGAAATTGTCCCCCAGACAGCAGTGTTCCCCACAGCAGAGCCTTGTCAGCCTCGCAGCCAAGAGCCACGAGGAACTCATTTCCCATTGCCCTTCGGGCCTGGCTGTGCCTGCTTTGATCAGCAGCACTATAACAGACTCAGCAAGAAAAAACAACCACTCCAGAGCTCTGCTCTGCTTTGATCAGTGGCCTGTTTTTGCATGAGCCTCATCTCACCGCTCGCCTGAGGCTGAAACTTGGGTTGTGCCCTTCTGTTTTTCTAATTAAACTGACTCCCCTCCCCAGTTAAACGACTCCCAAGTGGTGATTTAAGAAAATGAGTCAGTTTGGTGGAGGGGTGGAAAGGAAGATCCTGAGGGAACAGGGCTCAGGAATCCTCATTGTTTACCCTCTTCGTACTTGCACAGTCTCCCCTTCCCAAACGGTTGCTCCCTTCTCCACCATCAACCATGGGGAGGTGACAGACGTGACCCCAGGTCAGGCAGGGATTAGGACCCCCCAGGTGCTGGCCTTTGGCTCCACACCTGCCCCAGTGAGGGTGGGCACCTGCCTTGCCAAGCCCTGAATCCTGGAACAAGCTCCCTGGCAGGTCTCTACAAGGTGTTAGGTGCATTTGGGCTAAGGCTTTCGGCAAGACCGGAACAATCTGAGTATTCGTGGGCCCTAATCCAACCCAGGCCACCTACTGAGAGCCGTCTGCATTCTTTTAATCACAGATTAGGAAACAAAAGCCCCAGAGAGTCCCTCCACAAGTGTCAGTGAACAAATCCCAGCACAGTGCAGGAAGAGGGATGAGCACAGCTGTAGGGAGCAAGCCCAGGGAGGCAGACAGGCAAGAGAGGGAAGTGCTGGGTTAGGAACCTTTGCACCTTCTGGGCAGCAGAAAGCTGCACTGTATGGGAACCCAAGCAGCTGCCGGAGTGAACTGGCCAACCTTTTGCTCTCCATCCTGTTCACCTGCAGCTGAATTGCCCTGGCCCAGCTCCACAGCATCTGTGCTGCCCCAGGACCGTGTCTCCAGCCAGAGGTGCTGGCCTCGCAGGAAGTCTGCGCCTGCTGCACTAGAGCAAGCAGGGACAGGAGATGACAGAGTGGGTCCCTTTGCAAAGGATTTCCGCTTGACAGGGTAAAGCTGCACCTGGGGAGAGCTGTGCTACCCCTTCCTTGCCCTAAAAGCACTTGGCCTGAGACCTACCACAGGCTGAAGCAGTCCAACCGGGTAAATCCCATGTGCTGGGATTCTGCTTTCAGTGTGTCTTTGGCTAGGCAGCCAAATTGGATGTATTTATCTGTACTGGGACTTGGCAGCTCTTTTCTGCTTGACAAACATATGCCAAGCTGGGAAAACAGCCCCTTGCTTTGCTCTGCACTGGGGGCCTCGTCTGCTTCCCTTGGGTTCCCTGCCCTCAAGGGGAAAGCAAACTCCGGGGAACTCCAAAGGGCTTTACCTGTTGCCAGATAAAGCACATTGTAGTGGCGTCCGTCCCCCGCAGAGACCTCGTGCACCCCGATCTTCTGGTAGCGGTGTTTGTTGTGGAATAAGGGGCTCTTGGTAGGGGAGAGGGGCTCCACCCGGTCCTCCACCTCTGGGTGGCTGTCGGCAATCTTGAAGGTCTCGCTCGGGGTGTGTTGTCCAGAGGAAACGCACTGCGGCAAGAGGGGACAAAAGCCACAGTCAGAGTCAGACGGGTCCCTGAGGCTGAGGCTCGAGGGCAGGAGAGCAAGGCAAGGCACAGCACGGGTCCCTCAGCCCACAGGATGCCCAGGCACAGCACACGAGCCCTGCGGCTGCTGTGATTGTGCTCATGACAGGTCCTACCAGCAATGTGCCCTGCAGAAGTCACATTTCAGTAGACTCACACCCTGTCACGCCCCCAGAGGCTCAGGGGAGCCTCCCCCCATGCTGCTGTTTGCTGCCAAGTCAGTGGTGCACCTGCAACCGCAGGGCTGGGCTGCAGCCTGGCTCAGTGAAACCCACAGGGTTCATAAACACAAGGCAAGACATTGTCCTCCAGCTGCACACAGGAGAGCTCACAGACCTGTTTGCCTAGGCACGTAAGAGACTGTTTCCCTTTGCTTTCTATGAAGGCATTGGGCCTTATCCAGCCTCCTTTTGTTTCCATCAACAAAGTTCAGTTCCTTCCCACAGTGCTTACAATCCTCCTCATGGCCTCATCTCAGCGGTGGGACCTTCCCCTCTGCCCACTGCAGTGGCAGAGCAGGGACCAGCTCTCCCAGTCTCGGGAGGTCTCTCCACTTCACATTTACCACTCACTCACCTGCCCAGGCTTGATCTCTGGGTTGGGTCCATTATAGCCTTTGAGTTTGGATGTCCGAAACACATTGTCAATGTCCCCAAAGGAATAGACACAAACAGCAGAGCTTCCCCTGCAAGCAGTGAGACAAAGAGAGGGTCAGGGAGCCATCAGCCCTATGGCTGGGGCATGGCATCACACCTTTGCCCACTGTGTCCACTCTGGCTGCTTCCCATCCACGTGCCTGCCAGAAAGACTAAAGGGCTAAAAGAAAAGATTTTGCCCATGGGAGACGACGTGCCCCCCGTTTTCCAAAGACCCTCACCAGGTGTTTGTGAAGAGCCCGTAGACTTTGGAGTGCCGCCAGTCACTCGCAGGGACAAAGAAGACATCTTGCAACCAGTTGAAGTTGCCCTTGGTTACTGGGTCGACACAAATCAAGCTGGCCTTCAGGAAGGTGGTCCACTTGGAAGCAGAAAGCGAACTGGTTCCCCCTTTATCTTCCTGAGGGAGAAGCAAAGCAGGGAGTCAGGGCTTGGCAGAGAAGCACACAAAGACCCTCCCTGTCCAGCATCTTGGGTGGATAACTGAGGGATGCTCCAGAGGTATATCTGGTGCTTGTCACTTCAACAATCATGCTGCACAATACCTCAATGAAACAGAATAGGGCTTCCTCTCCCCTAGATGCAAGATGGGACCCAGAGGATAAGAAGGCCAAAGGACATGGCCGTACCCCACACAAACTCTGTGGCAAAGGAGAGATTTGAGCCAGAGGGGCGAAATCATGTACCAATAACACCAGGTGAGCTGGTGTGTCCATTTGCCACTCCTGTAACAGTCTTGCCTCCCACCATAGACTGTTCCCATGGTACCTTACACAGCTGGGCCACTCGGGAGATGTTTCTAGGGGCCTCGGGACTCTTATCTGGGTTGTCTTCACGAAAGAAGTAGTAAATCTTGTCCTGGTGAGGCTCTTCATGCCTTAATGTGGTGGCTTTGACAAACTGAGGGTCTGAAAAGGGAAGTGAGCCATCAGAAAACCTTGGCCTGAATGCACACGTTTCATCTGAAAAGCCAACAGTGGGGACCAAAGCAGTGTGCTCTGCAGCTAACCATTCACCCTCAGACAAGATGAGAAAAGGCAAACACTGTCTGTGCTCCAGGCAAAGGACAGGACCAAGCCTATCCTCTACACCCGACCAGTGCATCACACTGACAACTGCTCTTCACGTGCCCAATGGGTTCCCCTTCCTCGCCCTCCTGCCCAGCTCCACGCAGCCGTTCCCTTGAAGGCCAAGTCTGCAGAGCCCAGTGCAGCCTCAGCTGCTTGGCAGCAAAGCAAACCCCTTCTCCCTCCTTGTGCAACAGAGCTGTTATTGCAGAGGAAGGCTGCCTCGGTGGGAGCAAGCTGCACTGTTGTTTGTGTTTGCTGTGGAAAACCCAGTGATGCTCTTCCTATTAATACACCACTGCCAGCAAGGGCATCCCCAGCAGCAGCAGGGTCCCTCTGAGCATTGTTAGCTGGTGTCCCCATGGCAGGGAGTTCTGTGTAAGTGTGGGATTGGCCTTGTGGCTCTATCAGGTTTGTTTGCCGGTGCCTTGATTAACCCCTCTCCACTGCCCTGCTTGAACAAGTCCTGCTTTACCCTGGTGTCACTTTGATTTGATTTTTTCTTTGGGCAGGGGTTCAATAATCTCCTGTTCCCAAGTGTCACTGGGGAGGCTTGGGGGAAGGCAATGTAATAAGCTAATGGGAATCGAGGAGGGTCCTTTCTCTCTATTCCCCACCCTATCCCATGCACAGCCCAACATACACCTGCCTCACGGTCTGGGTGGGGATTTGGAAAGAGTCACTGCCTGGAGTGGAAGTTGTTGTTCTTGTTTCTGCCACTGCACAGCAGCTGATGGGCACCTTTACACAATCATATTTCCTTCCAGCATCTGACAGGGAACTTGCCACCCATTTCTCGCCATTTCCCCATCTCCTCACCCTGAGCAAAGGAACTCACATGTCATTTGTTTTGTCCCAGAAGCAAAGAGATGAAATTTCCCCAGCTGGCAGCAAGAGAGTCCTGTGGCCGTGGTCCCTCCTCACTGGCATCACAGACAGTGACCCAATCAGCCCTCCCCGCAGCTTTAGGGGTAACCCAACCCAAACAAGAAGCTCTGCAGCTACACCCCAGCTGGGCAGAGAGGATGTACCCCTCCAAGCTGTGCTGGGTACTTATGGCCCACAGTTGTGGACTGACAAAGAGTCCACCTTATCTGTCCGACTAGGCAAAGCAGCAAGTCCCACATCTTCAGGATCCCCCCTCTGTACTTACTCTGCATCACTGTGTCACTGGTGTAGAGCTCTCCACCCCCTCTCACTCGACGGAAACGGGGTATCTTGCCGTTCTGCTGGCTCTTCTTGATGGTGGAGTAGATGTCATGACCTATGGGATAGGAAGGCTCATTTGCAGAGGGCTGTTTCCGGATGGAGCAGATGGGTTTGTGAAAAGAAAACAAAGAACCAAGAACTCTGTGGGCACACGGACTCATGGGGATTGTCGATACAGGTCAAGAAACCCAGTCCTGACTGCCTAGGACTGAGCAGGCCTGGCAGGACTCCCCCAGTCCTTTTCCTTAAAGAGTGGCAGGGCCAGATTCTTGCTGTATATCTGGGAAGGATCCTCATCTGTCCCTCTGCCAGGTCCAGAGCAGTCGAATTCCTGCAGTTTCCCCACTGCTTCTATTGCCCTCTAACCTCCTGCACAAAGACTCAACCCCCATGTTCTGGACAGGAATGAACAACCTTGTGCCATGCTCTGTCCTGGAAGGTTCTGCATTTCAATGAGGCAAAAGCAAGAAGTGCTAGGGCCGATCACCTACTAGAGCAGAGGGATAAAGCCCCTGGAGCAGCCTCAAGATGTCCCTTTTTTTAAGAGCTCAGCCTTTCTGCACAGCACTATGACTGAATTACGTGAGCAGTGAGACCTACCATCAACAACGACGAGGGTATTCGAGTCAGGCGTGAAAGGAGCAATACCTCTCCCATCCCACGAAGTGCTCTCCTTTCTCTGCGTCTGGGTAAGGACAGAAATTTTCCCTAAGTGTGACCAGTTCAGGGAAGGCAGGGGAGAACGGCACCCACATCCACTCCTAGGGCAGAAAAGCAGCCCAAACTAGGGGAGGATGGGCCAGGCAGAGCCCCTGCTGTGGCAGGAGGTGAGGAGAGGGGGGCTACAACAAGTGAGCACAGAGGTGGCACGTGTAGACCTCTGCTCATGCAGGCTGTCCCATGCTGTCATGATAAGCTCCTCGAGGGAGCTGGCATTTGGGCATTTCAGAGCACTCTGTGAAGGAGAGGGGGATCAGAGCACCATTTTACAGATGGAGACAGCACAAAACAAAACAGCAAGTGCTTTGCTTTGGTCCCATCACAGGTGGCCACAGCATACCAAGTTCCAGCAGGTGGGAGCGCAGGCGCCGGTCCCACACACTAACATCCCATCTCCATACTTCTCCACTAACGTGAGGTAATTTTTATTGTCCTCCTGCAAGAGAAAGAAGAGGAGCATGAGTGGCTGTGAATGGCAGAGCATAGCCCCACAGCACTACCAAGCACAGTGCTGTATGGCTTCCTAGGTTTTTCATGGGTCTTAAAACCAGAGGAGGAAACTAGTATCATCTCATCTCCTGCTCCACAGGCACTGGAGGTCTTCACCCAGACAGAGAATGTGAGAAGCATACACAGTTCCTACACAGCAGTCCTTGAACCCAAGTTCTCCAACCCTCACCCATCCAACTGTTCCCACCAAAGGTAGGACCTACCAAACTCCCAGACATCATGCACTGTCCTTCATTTTTCACTGGGAAGTCTTCCTAGGGTAAAGGAGAAAGAGATATGCTTTAATTCCTTCCCTTTAAAAGCCAACTGATGTGGGCTCAGCCCCATGCACTACATGCGTCACTCTTCACCAGAAGCAAGACAATCATGATGGTGAGAAGGTCATTCAACACTGCAACGTGGCCCTTCTCCCCACTTAAGCATTTGAAAACCTTGAGGAGGCTGGGCTGGATCTCTCCGGCCCTCGAGGTGATGGGGAGGACTGGAGATGCAGGGCCAAAGTGGCAGGCATGACTGGCAGCCAGCCTGGGCTGCTCTCCAAAGGATTTTGGGAGCAGTCATTGTGGAGAAGGGGTGTTCAGTTCTGGGTGGTGGTGTCCAAGGGTTGGGACACATGAACAACACTGTTTCTGGGAACAAGAAGGGAAGCATCTGTGCCCAGCATTCAGCAACCAACTTCTTTGAGAAGGACAAGAAGAAGCCATGAGAAAGCCAACTGGGAGGTTTTCCTGCTGTATTAACTCAGTGCCCAGCTGATCCAGAACTTCCTGCTTTCAAGGAAAAGCAGCTTGGGTTCCAACAAAGGAAAAAGAGAGGAATACAGCTTTTTCCCAGCGACATGAGTCTGAACATCCCTTCTCACGCTAAAGAAAAGGTCCCTCACTGGAAAAATCCTCCCTCTGGGGCAGCAAAGACCTCAGGAGGAGCACTGCCTGGGAAGAACCCACCCACAGCTACTGTAGGAGACTTCTCCCTTGCTGCAGCCGTTCACTATTGTGGTGCTGCAGCTTGTGGGATGGATGGGGCAGGCTGGGCAGAAACTAGACCCTTCCAGGCCTGACTTTGCTGCTGGCAAAGACATCAAGCAAGGTATCTAGCGTTTGGGCTGTGAGGGATGCTGGACACTTTCTTATAGAGCTCCAGGGCCAAACTTGTTAGCAGGGCATCCTTACCGTGTAGTTCTCATAGGTTGCAAAGTCATAGTAATAAAGCTTTCCCTCTCCCCCGATGTAGATGGCTGAGCTGTTTTCTTTATGGTAGAAGACCGGGTACTTCTCACTCCTGGGAAATACATACTCCTTTGCACCTACAGACAGCACAGAGGAGACACTTGTCAGGGGAACTGCAGCTCACTGCGGAGAGCACTCGCAGACAGCTCAGGCTGATCAACTCACTTTCTGTGTCCTCGGTGCAAGTGAGGAGAAAAACAAGGACACGGGGCTGGGGGCCCTCTGGGATGGCTGGCCCAGTGCCAGGCAAGCAGGGAAAGGCAGCTCCCAGGCTGGAAGCTGAGCTTTTGTCCCCTTGGCCCCTGCACAATGGAGCTGCCCCACCTGGCCCCTGCAGGGCTGGTGATGGAGGAAGAGGAGGAAGGGAAACTTTGCTGCAGGAGCTCTTGTAGAACAAAAGCTCAAAGTGACTTAGAACTGGCTCTGCAGCAGCCAGGTGAGCGCTGCCTTCCTGCCTGCTCTAATGGCAAGTGCCTTCTGCCTCCCAGCTTTGAGATGAAGGGTTCCCTCCCCCTCTCTGGCCATCCTCCCACAGCTGCTCCAGGCAACTGCCTTGTAGTTTGGCTCCTGCACCCTCTTGCATTTGACATGCCTGCAGCTTTTTGTGCCCTGCTTTGGGACCTTGCACATGCTCAATTGGAGCTGTGAATTCTTATCCGGCTGAATGGGAGAGGAGCTGCTGCACTGCCTTGCAGCAGCGGGGGTCAGTCTCCCCATGCCCACAGGGTAGATCATCTACGAGCCACAGCCCAGCATCACACCTCTCCCTGCCAGTCTCCAGCTGCAGGGCCAGCATCCTTCCTCCAAGGGACAGGAGGGACCAACAAGGTTTGGAGCCCTCATGTCACAGGGGAAGGGTGCCCGTAAAGCCACAACTCATGGGCTCCATGCCCCAGCCATGAACAAGAAGTGAACTGCAAGACCCAGGACCCATATCACAACGGATTGCTGTAGATGGGGAGCTTTCCAGGCCCAGCTGGGAAGAAAAACTGCCTGTTCTCTCCTCCTTCCTTCCTCTTTCACCTTCTGACTTTTCCAGCGCCTCTTTCCTAAAAGCATCCTCCCTTCCCCTCTGCGTTGCCAGCTCAGGTGTGGGAGGCTGGCTCTGCCCTGCAGCAGTTGTGAGCCTCCTGTCTTGGGGCTTTTGCTGTCCCTTGATGGGGGTCACTGGTCCCGCATCCCTCTCCAGGACACTGCAGCCATGTCTGGGCAGCTTTGAGCAGCCGTGCCAGGGCCCATCTCTGCAGCAGGGTGCAACCGCCCTGGCACATGTGTGCTGCCGTAGGCTACCCCGTCTCCTAATGAAATTCGCAGCAATGACATGAGAGGGATTGCTCCACCCGGGTGAAAACTGTCTGATCAGGACTGACCTCTGCTTAGTGTGACAGGGCACTCTGTTTTCATCTCTCCCTCTTTTTGCTTTTCCAAAGAAGAGGGGGCCTCTCTCCTGGCAAATGCTGTTGCTCCCAGCAGACAAAGGCTGCGTCTGCCTCGGGAGCTGGCTGCCTGCACAGACAGGCAATTAATCAGTGGCACGTGTCCCTCTCTATTTATAGGGGCACTTGGCAGGACAGGCAAAGGACAATCTTTGCACAGTCCAGCACTTCCCCTCTGCCCGTAGCATGCTGCGCAGGGGCCCTGCCAAGGCTCCGCAGAGCTGAAAGTAAAAAAGACTTATTAGAGGTCACTGGGGCTACTGAATGCTTCTTGATTTGCAGCCTTTTTCTCCACTTCACTACGCTGGGCTCCTCCTTGGGGTCTCTAACCCTTGCGGAGCTAAACAGCACCCAGGCCAGCAAGGTATTCCCATCACCAGCTTGGCTAACGGAGGATGCTGCCAGCCACCACCGTGTGATGGGAAACTCTGCCAGACCCACAGGATGCAGTTTTGCAAGGGCACCTCAGCCGCAAAGAAAGAGGATGGAGGCGTGCCATGGTACAGAAACCATCTCTGCCTTCCAGCCCACAGCTTCTCGCTAACGCAGCCCTGCCAGGCTGCCCTTCCCCTGCGCCGCGGGACGGAGGCCATGGGGCTGCGTGGCCGGAGGGGGCATTCGGCAGTTGGGACCCTGCAGCTCGGAAAGCCTGGATGGACAACGGCCCCTGCTTGCTCTCTGTCCCCTCCTCAGCGCTACCATCCCTCCTCTGTCCAAGGAGTCAGAGAAACTCCTGAACATGTGCTTTGCCTGCTGGAGAAGCTGGCATCGAGTCTTTTCAGAGTGACTGTGCAACTCATTTGCCTAAGTGGCCCTACAAGCGGGAAGCCAGCTGGGCATGCCAGCTAGCCTGGGCACCGCACCAGCCACAGACTCAGTTTTTGCTTGCCAGGAAGGAGAGGACTAATCCCCTTTTCAGCAGCTCCCTTCCCAGCAGTTCTCTAAATCCCCCTCTTGGCCCAACCTGAGGAGCAGCAGGCAACAGCCCAGGCACACGGGAGCCCCTAAAGCCCTTCTCCCCCATCCCGCTGCCACTGCCAGCACAACCCATCGCCAACACGCCGCAAGCAGGTCTGGCCAGACTTCAGCAAACTTTGCTCTTGTTTTCAAACCTCCAGCCTAGCCCCTAAACTTGCTGCAAATTCAAGAAGACATACACCTGCAGGCACTCCCCACTCCTCTACCTCAGCCTTTTGCACGTTTCAGCCCCGCATGATCCTATTACCTTTGGTTTCATTTTGGGTTTTTACAACACCGCCTCTTTCTTAAGCTCAGCTCTGAGAGCCGTGCCAACCTGCAAGGACACACTTCTCCAAACAGCCAGAAGCAAACAAGGCCAAAACAATAATTTGGTTGGCGCCAACGTATTATTTATCCTACTGCTCCCCGGGGACTGCACTGAATCACTAAGCTGAGAGTAAACAGCTCTGCTAGCCAGGGCCTAGAAGCGTGTTTGTGGTTTCAGCGCTGATTTAACTCAATCTGGAAGGGAGCCTTTTAAAGGTGTTTCCGTGAGCGGGTGCTGGGGTCTCTCTGCCTCTGCATCAGCCCTCTGGCTGACCTGCAAAGCTGGCCTTCAGCCTGTGCTCTACCTTAAACAACTCGGCTTAGGCGAGTAGTTTGATCCCCTTCGCCTCTGCTTCCCATCTGGCAGGATCAGGGGGAGCAACCCTGCCCCCTCGGTCTGGGGACCCTGGGGGTATAAATGGCCTCATGAGCTGAGGATGAGGAGGCAGAGGGCATCTAATGACGCACACTATGTTCCCAAAGAGGGGACATGACTCTCCTAGCAAGTCCAAGTCTGATTTTGACACTGCAAAGAAAAGACAACCCCCCTGGAAGGGGGAAGGCATGACCCTGCCATCACCCTCCCTCCGAAATTGAGTCCGGAACTTCAGAAGACACAGGGGTCATTTCCAGAGCCTTGCTAACCCCGACGAGTCCCTTTGCCTGGCATTTACTGAAAACCCCACCGTCAGCGTGCAAATCAATGGCACAATTGTCAATTGAAATGCTAACCCTGGTCCGGAGGAATGAATGGGAGAAAGAGCAGCTTTGTGCTTTTCAGGCAAGATGGAGAGTACCACACCAGATTGAAGAAGAACAATATTAAATGAGGGAGAAGGAAGGAGCCCGGTGCATCTCGGAAGGATGCCTGCGGGGTGAGGTAACGGAGAAGGAGAGAAATGAAGAGGGAGATGCTCTGGGTAAGACGAGGGCAGGGAGGCCCATACTAAACACACAGAGCAATGCAGATAAACAGAGCTTCCCATCTGACAGGGTGAAACAGGCCCAGCTCCCTAGAATGGCTTGGGCAAATCCAGCTTTAATGAGACCCTGAAGGGCTCTCTGGTTGCTTTTGGGTCTAGGAGCCCCTTCAGAAAGGCACCAAGAGCCTGGACAGAGCCTGGCCCTCCCTAGCACCACAGTAAGGGTGGGCTCCCAGAGCATCCCAGAGCTCAGTGCGGGGGGGGAGCATGTCCCCCACCTCCAGAACAGATGTCCAACTAGAGAAGCAGTGTGGGCGTGCAGCCTTATTGCAGGCAAACTCAGGAAGCCAGCTCTCATCCCGGCTGGAGGGCTGACTCAGCTATGGTGGTCCTTCTCCCTTCCACACTCCACCATTCCCCGGTCTGGCAGCTGGCGCCGGCATCCCAGACACTTGGCTTAGTCACTGGCTCGCACGGCTCCCAGCACCAGTAGTGGGCAAGTCTTTACGGGTCTACAATTCACTGATGCTGGGGGAGGACTACATCTCCCTGAAATGGAGATGATGGTTCAAATCTGCTCTGGTGCCAACATTTTATAATAAGGAACTGAAATAAAGCTTGGAAAAAATAAAAAGGGAAGGAGGACGAGATAAGAACGCGCTGCTTCTTGGGAGCAGCACCAATGCAGATCCTTCACTTGCTGCTCATAAAACCCTTGTTAAGTGGGACCCCCCTTGGAACATGAAGAGGGGAAACAAGGCAGGGTGTGGGGTTTACCTGCTCCCTGGAATTACCCACTCCACACCATGGGACCTGTGCTGCCCTGAATGGGGGAAGTCCCTTTAGCTAAGCTGCCTGTGTTCTTCCAAACTCTTGTGCTGCTGCCATATGATGGGGACACAGGGCTGGGCCACTCACCAAATGACAAAACAGGGTTTAAATTACTGTAGCACCAAAGCTCGCCACCGTGGTGAATGCAGCCAAGTCACCAGCACCACCGTGCTCCCCAGCACCCAGGCAATCCACCTGGCAGCCCTGGAAACTCTTCTCGCCATAACACATTTTAACACTGTCAGTCATCACCGTCACGCAGCCTACCCTCCCCGGCACAGCGCCGCTGACACTGCCACCTGCTCTGCTGCCTGTAGGTCTGACAGTGAGCACGCTCCTGCCTGAATCACAGCACTGGTCATATCCTTTCTCCTTCCCTCCTTCTCCAAACAATTACTTATTTTTTTCCTTCCTTTTTGAATTGACTGAACAGATTATGACCTTGATAGCAGCACATCTCTGCTGCAATACGACGGGGATTGGCTCTGACGGCAGAGGGAAAAGCTGCTTTCTCAACGCTGACTCAAGGACTGGCAATGCGGGGGGGTCCCCCGGGGCTCATCCCCTACACCTGTGCAAGGAGACCTCATCTCCCAGCAACGCGGGCCCAGCCGTGAATCAGGGCTGACTGTGTGCTTCAGGCTCCTGCACATCTCCCTGCTTTTGGGAACACGAGAGCGCAGCTCAACTCAATGACATCGATCCCTCTTCCGCTCCCGCTTCCCCAGCGCACGCAGGATGCATGACAAACAACCCAGCACGGGCGGATCAACTACCTTCCTTTAAGGGCTGGGAATGTGATTCAGGCTCACTGCCTTAGTCACCCACTTTGGGGTCAGGACTCCTGGTCCCAGCTCTGACACCACTCTGCAGCCCGGTTCCTGGTTTCACTATTGCCCCAGGATGATCCCCAGACTTCCTACCTGCTTGGCCAGGTACCAGCCCTGGGAGCCCCCCTAGCAGCTTGTCTCCTCTAAGGGGAGCACAGGAAGTCACAGCGCCCACCCCAGAGGGATGGAGACACCCCACACCCCGTGGGTCCCCTCCCTCCCTGGAAGGAGGACTGGACTGCACCACACTGCTCTCCATCCAAGAGCCACACGCCGTCTGTCTCCCTGGCTCTGCCATGGATGCCAGCAAGAAGCCAAGCTGGGAATTTTTTTTTTTTTTTTTTTTTAGACAATCTATAAATTCCCAAGTTGAGACATTTCAGAAGGAGGAAGTATGCCTCCAGGGAGCTGCTGTGCTCACTGAGGTTTTCCTTCCCCCATGACTTTGCCTGAAGGGAGCAACGTGACACAAGGAAACCACAGTCAGGCTGGCCAGGGAGATGCTCCCCAGAGCCCTGCTCACCCGTTAGCCATCCCCTTCCCAGGGGATGGACGCCTCGAGCGCTCTGACAGGCTCCTGGGCCTCAGCAGACCCTGCAGCGACAGGGTTTTTTATAGGAACAATTTGTCTCTAGAGGAAACAACCCAAGAGGGACACTCTAGGGGGTTTGCTCTGACCTGCTAGAGAGTGATTGAAGGGCTGTGAGTTGCCACCAGCCAACATGCCTCATGGAAAACGATATGCTTTTGCAGGAGAGCTTTCCGAGAAAGGGGCGGAAAGGCAACCTAACCACTTCCTTTGCATTGCTCACAAAAAAACCTGGCCCATTGTTCCCTCTTCTTCCCAGCTTATGTCACCAGCTGGGGATTTAGCTGCACCCCTGGGAGCCAGGATCCTTACAGCCACCTCTCAGTGTTGGGGAAGCAGAGGTACAAAAAGGCTGAAGGATCATCCCTCATGGAACATCGCTCCCAGTGCAGGACAGCCCCACACCTTTTCAGTTCAAACTATGCTCCAACATCAGTCATTCCTCAAAGAAAGCAAAATAAAAAGAGCAGAACCAACACAGCCCCATCAGCGACAGATTTCTATCCCAGATTCCCGAGATGCATGCCGAGAATATGTGTGTGCCCAGAAAGGAAAGAGTAAATAAAATGGTTTCCCAGCAAAGGCAAAGTGCTTTCTCATCAGCCCGGGGTGGGTAAAAGCCTTGACAGTAATTTTCCCATGCCCTCCATTCTGTAGGAAACACTGTGGTTCGGTTCCCAAAAGCAGCACATCCAAGAGCGAGGGCCTGGGCTGTGTGCTGCTTTCCTTTTCATTTTCCATCCGTGACTGTTGTCCTTCACGCAGAGAACCAGTGAGCCCAGCACTGGGTAGCGCAGGCAACTTGCAGGAGGCTGGAGAGCATCTGGGGTATGTGTAAGCCCCAAGCCCTTGCACAGGCATCCATGCACTTGTGGGAAACCCAGAAGAGGTGTGAAAGCACAGAGGGGAGACATGCAGCTGGGAAGCCCACATTACTCAAACCTAGACCTGACTGCCTTACACATTTCACTCCTCTTTCTTATTTTAAGTTCACAGCAAGTCAGAGCGACGGTTTTAATCTGTTTGGTATTTCTCATCCTGTCTCTCCCCCAAGACAGTTTGGAGACAAGCAGCATTTAATCATCTGCCAAGAAACCTCATGCTATCTTTTCTCACACCCCTCCCAAACTGCTTCTGACTCTCTCTAAGCGCCCCTCCAAAGGAAAGAGCAAGGCCACGGATATATCAGTAACATCTACATCCTCTCTGCAGCAGGACTCTTCCACCCTCAGCCAAGCTACATTCCGCCTGCCACCATAAGACACTGCTTGCCTTTTCTCTGGCTCCTTCTCCAACCACTCCTGAAGACCCTTCAACCACGAGGTGGCTCATGCGGCTGTTTTCTGCTGCCCTCGAGAGATCTCTGCCATCAATAGCAAAATGCTCCGGAGCAGAGGAAACAATTCAGCCCGCATTATCAGGGATAGATCCTACAAAAGCTCTCAGCCTGTGTGCAATCCAAATGCCCAGGAGGGCCACACTAGTGCAGTGGAAAGGTTTGAGCTTGCAGAGTACATTCTAACTAGACGAATACTCTTTTTTTTTTAGAGTTACACTACAGAAGGGAAATATTCTGGCGCATTAACGATTTCCACTCTATTTCTGGTAAGCTCCAGAGCGTCTTGGCAGCAGGCAGCAGTATGCTGCACAGGGGTGAGCTAGGGCAGGAAAAAAGAGGAAAAAACCTTTTGGTAAGCCAGCTGCTGAGCATGGGCATGCCTGCTCAAAAGCTCTTCGGAGAGCTAAGCAGCCTCTATCCCCTTCGCGAGGGGCCTCCAAGCTGGAGCCAGAGCCGGCAGCGGTCCTGAACGCCCACTCAGCAAGCAACAAAAGAGACCCCTAACCTGCAGCCGGGAAGGAACAAGCCTTGAATTCAAAGCCTCTGCCATCAGGCACGGCTTCCTGAACATGGGCAGTGCTGCAAGGCTCCACTTATCCTCTGAAGGCTCGAACTAGAGTGCTTCGTGCTCCAGGAAAGATGGGTTTCTCCTTTCTAAACACAGAATGACTACATGACAGGCATGGCAGCATTTTCTATGCATGCCAACACTTTACCAATATCCCCTGCCCCCCCACCCCACAAGCTCACCCCCCCATATTATGCAGCACTGAAGCCTGTATCACTGCAAGATGAGTCCAGAGCCTTTGATTTCACGGCTACAGCCTGTCATCTAGCAGGTACATTTTTCCCTACCAGCCCCGAAGCCAAGCTGCTTGCTGCACCCTACGGATTGCAGATGCTAAATTTAGAGGCAGGTTTTGTTACTTTCCAAAAGCCATCCTCTGTAATGACAGTCCCGAGCTGTGCCATGTTCCTGCTGGAAGCTGGGGAACTTTGGCCTGTGATTATAGTATTTTATTATACGGTCACCAGAACAATGGCAGAACAACAAAAGGATGGTTTTAGCAGGGGGGCTGCTATCTGGAGAGCATGGCTGCCCCTCCCACTAGGAAGATCAGTTTCCAGAGACTGATTTATCATAAAAAGTCTTCCAGGATAAAAATTGCCCCAAGCACCTCTATGAGCATCCACCAGCATAACAGCCGCTTCACCTTTTAGCTTAATTGGCAGCCATCTCCCACCTCCCTGCTGCTGGTTATTAGGGCAGGGCAGCCGAGAAACCCTTCTCAGGCACCTGCCCTCTTCTCCCAGCCCAGGGGAGGCTAGCCAGGAGGTGAATGCAGGGAAAGGGGACCTGTGCAGGCCCCCGTGGAGCCACCAGCCTCAGCAGAGGTTTAAAGATGGGAGGATCGATCCGTGGCTCCAGAGTGAGGGTGAAGTTTCAGTTCCCTATAGAAAAGAGATAACATTATGCATGCAGTAAAGGGACTTCCTCGCTAGACTAGGAAGGGTCCTGGCATGCTCTTTGGAGCCCTGCTGCTGTGGGCTTCCCACCCCTGTAACGAATATCAGTTAGGTCTCAGCCCTGCAGCCTCCTGCGTTAGTGCTGAGGAAGGCCATGCAGACCTTCTTAGCTCCCCCTTTCTGCCTGCCCGACCCCCACCAGCACGAACACACAACATCCATTCTTCCCACATCCATCTTTGGCTACAGTGCCGCATTAGTCAGACTTGGAAAGCCAAACCACCACGTTACAGTCAGTCATTTCAAATCAGACACTCAGATCAGACTTTCCAAAACTTGCGTTATCCAAGACACAAGCAAACCCATGGTCATGGTTGTTGTGAGCAGCCTGAGGGCAGGTGTCTGGCTGGGAATGTCCATGCATTCCCCAAGAAATCTGCAGCTCCTTAAACTCGAAACACCCCCTCCCTCCCACTACTGGTGTGCCTGATAAAGCAGAATAATTTAACCCAAGAGAGTAATAAGAGGTGGAGTCACTGCTGCAGGAGGATGCTGACACCAGGCAACAGGGTTCAAACTGGGGACTAGAGAACCAGAACTGTCAATAAGGGCAATATTAGGTTTATTATTCAAAGCAGACTTAAGCTGTTCTGAAACTAGTAGACATGGTAGGAAATGCTTCAGCATCCAACTCCTGTGGCACTCCTACAGCATTTCTCTGTCACACCAGACACAGTTAGACACAGCCTACTACACCGGGTGGAGCCAGGATTGAAAAGAAAAGATTGCCCAACAGGAGGAACAAGTCCTATTCTTGGAGCAACCAGGAATAGCTGCACATCATAGGTTGTAGCTCAACAGGGGAGCACAGGCTGCAAAACAAGTAATTTTTTCCTTTTAAATCACCTTCCGGCCCTTTTTCTGGATATAAGCTTCTTTAAAAAGCATCCTGTACTCAGTACTTAGATTTAGCTTGTACTCAACTACTCAGGCTTAGATTTAGTTTGTCCTGCTTTAAGGCACCGACCCTGACTATATCAACTACAGAATACCCTCCCAGGCCAATTTTCTGCAATTCTGACCCTGAATCAGTCTGAGGGCTGGCACGGAGCTGGAGAGCAGGTCAACAATTTGCATCTGGCTCTCTTTCCCAGCCCTGAGCATTTCAGTGCAGCAGCCACAACTTCTATTAGTTTGCCCATGCCTGTTGTTTTTGTGTCACGCTCGTGTAACAGGAGGTGGTTGTGATTCACTCGCTTGGTTTGTTTGGTTTGTTTTTCTTTTTCAATCTGCGCAGAGCAAAAAATATTTTCAACCAACATTTTATGATACCAGCATCACCCACCCTGTGAAAATGAGCCGTCTGCAGAAAATAGCATTGCTGGGAAAGTGAGAAGCTTTCTCCTGAAAATGTCGATGCTCTGAGTGCTTCATGTGAAACTGTCCTACAAAGATGTTTCACACCCGTGGGACCATGGCTCCTGAGAAAACAGTGCCACTGTCACTGAGGAGTAAAAGCTGGAACTAGTGCTGCCACAATCTCTCATTTTACCACCGCTCCCCATCAGTACAAGTTTTGCCTCGTCTCTGATCAGCTCTCTTCTTCCTTTGCTAGCTGAACGCATCACCACTGCACCGGTGAGCACGAAGAGCTCCTAGAAAAGCTCCTACAGCACTCAGAGACACTTGCTGGCACAGTTCTCCCAGGGCAAGGAGAAGGGGCTGAGCTTGGCAAAGCCCAGGAGCTACTACGGGCAGTGTGGGCAATTTCCAGGAACTACCATTCTGACACCCCCTATGACCCTGGGCAGGCTTGAGCCAGTTTACCCAGTCGAGGTAGCCAAGAGTCAAGTGTATAATCTTTCTTTTCCCCCACGGGATTTGCTTATCTCCTGTGAGCTATGCACCAGCTCAGAAGCCACCCCCTCCAGCCTTCAGCCTCATCTGTTGAGAAAAAGGGGAACAATTAAACTATCAGAACCTGTCCTACCCCAAGGTGTAAATGCGGGAGTCAACCAGAGAGGGGCTGTGAGTTTCTCTTGGATTTACACACTTGTGAGTAAACAGGGACAAGACAATCTTAAGCATGGCAGTAGCTAAAAATAGTTCTTATGCTGCACCAAAGGCCCCAGGCTATAGCAGCCTGACCCAGCCCTCAGGCTCCTTGCTGTCCTCACTGCTCTCCTCTGCTCTCCCGATGCTCGGTGACTTTCTGTTCATGAGACAGCCTGGGATCCCACCCTCTGTTCTGTACAGAGGGGCCATATCTGCCCGCTTTGTCACCCGGAGAGCTCTGCCCAGCCCCAGGACACAGTGGTCTCTGTTTCTGCAGATGGATGAGAAAAGTAAATGCTGTATCTCTGCTGACCAGCAAAAGCCCACTGTGGGATGCAAATACACCTTTTTCAAAGCAAAGCCCAGCTGGTCAGCATTTAGTTAGAAAAATACATGGAGGCAGGGGGAGGATGGAAATAATAAAAGGGAAGATAAGCGAGAACACAGCGTTAAAGGGTGAGGCACTTGCTTCTGCGCCAGCCCAGGCTGCTAAGGCTGAACTCACTCCCACACTGCAAATCTCGACAGATAGGGAACCTGCCACTTATAATCTTCCTTCGTTAGGACACTGGGGAAGGCAATAGCCAGAAGACACCCCGACCCATCTGTGTGCTGGGTCAGCTGTACAGGGGAAAGGGAGTAAAGCACTTGTCAGTAAAAAGGATCTTAAGGACTTTAGATATGACCAGTGGTCTGGAGATGACCTCAGCCCTTTGCTTTGAGTCTCCTTCCCCGAAGAGGAAGAAATCCTGCAGAGTCAGACAAATAACTGCTTGCCCAGCCAGCCACCTGTGCCAGCTGCTGGGAGGACTCCAGGGGTTTGCCATTGGTGGCAAACGCTCCCGAGCATGTGTGGAGACTGGGCTGACCTTTGGGGAAAGCCTGCCCCCTTCCTCACCTCCTTCTGTACTGTGCTGCACCATCAGGGAGGCAAAATAAAGGCAAAACGGTGGCCGAGGCCTCAGGGCTGGTTTATATGCACTGCATTCACAGAAAGGCAGATTTGCAGAACACAGTGCTCCAGCCACCCACCGCTCTGGCCTGACGCCACAAGCCCAAGTCCCCAGGACTGAGAAATTACTTAAATCCAGCAGCTCCAGGCACTGAGACAGCTGACTCTGCTTCTCTGTCTTCAGATCTGGGTTCAGAATTGTGCCACCTAAGCCCAGCTACATTTTTTCCCCAGCTCGCAATGTCCCCTCACCTATTTCTTGCTACAAAAACCGAAAAACAAGGGACCGCGAGGCAAAACAGCGGAGTGGTTCAGGCCGCCTGCAGTGAGGCCAGGGCTCTCTCCCTGGGTCTGGTGGGGTGATGGCAAAGGGAGCAAGGCTGAGAGATAGAAGGGTAGCTGCAGCTTTGCCCAGCATCAATTTCCTCCTCTTCCCCAGTGCCGCAGCCCGGGAATGGATCCCACACACGTACTCTTTCCTTCTGGAGTGAGCTGGGCTCTGGCCAGCACCAGGAATCTCTCCCTTCATCCGCAGGGCTGTAACGTCTCAAGGTGTCTTTGCTGAGGCTGCCATACCTGGTGCTAGTGATGGGATGTGGCATGTAAAAAATTTAATTATGTGAAGAGCTGCCAGCTCTCGCAGAGCCCAGGGCCGAGGCCAGCGCTGCACCACTGCAAATGCAGCATGCCAGGCCCAGTCCCGGCAAACGTCCTGGACTTCTGCCCTTCTCCATCCAGCTCCCAGCCTCCAGGGGCAGGGCTCGAGCTGCAAACCGAGCCCTGCAATACCACCACCCCCGTGACAAGGGATAAGCCTCTATATATGGATGCAAACAGCAGCAGTGTGCTGACCTGCAGGTTTTACTACAGATGCTGCGCTTGCCTTTCACTGTGTCTGCAGAACTGGGGAAGTGAAAGAGGGCTCCTTGCCACCTACCATATCCCCTTTGCCCCTGTCCCATTTCTTCACCCTTCCCCAGAGCCTCCTCTCCATCCTCCTCCTCACCTACAGACCTACTTCGTAAAGGGTAGAGGTTACGCTAAGCAAATTGCAATCTGTTAAATAGGACACAGGATTGACTCTTAATGAGTGTGCCACACAGCTACCTCTTATACCTCCCTAACTGAAATCCCTCCTGGCCTATGTCCCAACTAAGCTCTGAAAAAAAAAAAAAAAAAAAAAAAGGAGAGACAGAAACAGAGATCAGCACACATGGATCCCCTTGTAGGGAAGTGTCCTAATACTAATAGGCTTCGGCGTTTCTCAGTGACAGATCGTCACCGTGTTCAATGCCGGGAAAGCCACCCTCTGACACAGATGCAGAGAAGGGCCAAATGACCGTACTGCATGTGCATGCCAAGCACAGCCCACGGAGACAGGTGGAAATCAACTGCGAGAGCTCTCTCTTCCCCCTACGGCACAGTTTCACTCCAGGACAGGCATTTCCAACCACACCAGACCCCAGCAATTTAACTTTTCCCCCCCGCCTCCCACTCCCCTAAGCAGGGCAGGGGAAGCATCTGTGGAGAAACGCACGACCCCCATCCTCTGTTCAGTGTCAGGCTCTGTGCCCTCTCTCCTGCTTGCATCCCCTTTTCTGAGCCACTTCATCTACCAGCAGATAAAACAAATGATTCAATACTAGGAGCAACCTTTCACTGCCCTCCCTGCCAGTGTCTCTCCCCTTTGTGCGACGGACGTGGCAGGCAGAGGCCACCTCCGAGCCACGCACCCACCGCCCTTCTCTCTGCTCCTGGCCCTTCCTCCGCAGGCAGCGATGGGCCTGAAGAAGAAGGGCTTTATAAATAACGGCAGAAGAATAACAGATGGCGCAGAATAAACCACGGGAAATTCGTGTCCTCTGAAGTTGTCGGCGAATAAGAAACACAGAGGAGCTGTTGTACTGCAGAGCAGCATGAGATCCACAGCTCAGCTGAACCCGCTTGGCTTAGCCAAACACCAGAACCGCCAGGGACAAGACGGGGTCTTTTGTTAAAGCCTCCCTGGAGGGTATTAATCAAAAAGCTTGGAAGACACATGATAAAACCAGTAAACGTTAGTCTGCTCTTTTCAACACATGAAGCTTGTGCTGTACTCTAAGCTTGCTCCTTGAAAACATTTCTTTGTTCAGTTTCTGCTAAGATCAGATCTGATTATAAGTCCTTGCGTGCCATTTCAGAAAGATATATTTTCTCAGAGAATGGAGATCTTCTGCAAATATTTACTCACAGAACTCATTTGCAGCTAACAGGGTAAGTACATCAGATGAATAAGAAAATTAACTGTATTATGCAAACATACTTCTCCATTTCTCCCTGCAAGTTAGGGGAAATGGTTACTGTGTTTCAGGGCTTTTCGACAGCCTTTCATACACCCAGCCTGTAGGAAAATGTTTTTAGACTATGAAAAGGAAAGGATTTGGCAAGAACAGGGATCTAAAAATGCAACCAAAAGCAATCAAGGAAACCAGAAGCCCCCTCCTGAGATCACAGGAATTTTAGCTCATTTTAATGAGAACCAAAAGTCTCCCCAAAGAGAAAAAAGAAAGAAAAAAAGACCAACTCTTCTCAAAAGACAAAATGTAAGTAGAAAATACACAGCACAGGGAATAGGTGTCAGCTGCAGACACTGCTGCTGCTTCATCTCAAGGTTGCAGCCGACCGCAGCCCGGGACACTTACCTTGTGGAGCTGTGATGATCCTGGGGTTCACCTTGGAGTGCCCCACTGCCAACACGCCCAGCTGGCTGGCACACAGGGCCATGAAGAGGGCAATGGGCGACCTCCTGTCCATTTCTACTTATTCAGCAGGCAGAGATCATGAGCTTGTGAGGCTGACAGCTGCATTGCTTGTCTTATACAAAAGAGTGGGCAGCATCAGGACAGCCAATGACTGAGAGAGGGTGGGACTAAATGAAGTCTCAAAAGCAAACCTCATAAAAAACCCCAGAGTGCCTCTTTGCATTTAGCACCTGATCTTCAGCAGTTCGTACCTGCAGGCTTTGCTGGGGTTTTTGGTTGTTCTTTTTCTCCCTCCTTCTGTAAAGGGAAGGTGGGAGTCTGATGGCTTTGCCCTTCAGAAAAAGCTGCAGCTGGCCCAAGGCTTGCAATCAACTTATTACAGAGACTTGAAAGAATAATATTAAGGTTGATACAAATGAAATAAAAATGAAAATACATGTGTTTAAGAATGCACAAGAAGCAACAGCAGACCAAGGGCACCGAGACGGATAACAAAGGACTGCTGCTCTCAAGTTGCTTAAACAGAAGGATGTGTCGAGGCCAGAGAGCCGTGCTTGGATATCAAGGCAGCAGGAACAGCTTGCTAACAGAAGACCCTGCTCTACCATCAGGAGGATGCAGCAAGGCTGCAGCACATCTCATGTGCCAGCCTTCTTTCCACTAGCACTACAATAACCTCCTAGTGAAACAAAATACTGCCCAAAAATTAATTCGTCACCACAAGTCAGGAAAAGACTCCAAGCCAAATACCAGAGACATGACAACCCAGCTGTGTCCCTTGTGTTACACATCCCTTCACCAAACCAGTCGAACTCGCATCACCGTGCTTATGAGCAAGTTGGTGCAAGTGTGGGAGCAAATGACATCCCAGAGTCCATGTGGGAAATCCACTTGGAGGTGGGGTGAAGAAATACTTCCTTCCCTAAGATCCTGCCCTTATTTTTATGATGCTAATGTTCTCCCAAAAGACGGGATGAGCACACCACACTCACAGGGCTGGCCAGCCACAGGGCTGTGGCACAACCTTCGGAAAGTCACTTTGCTTTGCCAAACCTCCCCATCCTCCCGATTCCCCATTGGGAGGCCAGGAAGGGCTGATGGTCTTTGTAAAGCGCTGTGAGGTTTGTTAATGAGAAGAGCAGGGCATTACGTGCAAGGAAAGAGAGGTGGAACGTGACCAGAATAGGAGAGCCCCACGGGGAACTCACAAGGATGAGAGACGCAGCTGTGCTCTTTAAAGTTGGTATTGAAGCTAGACCCAGGACTGCTCTGCTCCTGAAGGAGATGAAGTGGTAAGGCAAGGGGGGCATTTTGGAGGAAGCAAAAAATTAATGAGCTGGCTAATAGTGAATTTTAAAGACCCACAGGAATTTCCCACCAACTCTAAGTATATGAGGTTTCATCTTTCTCTTTAACCAAATATCTGCTTGGGTAATTACAGTGTGATAACATAGAGATCATTCTGGTTTTTCACTTCTGAACATGGTGATTCCCAGCCTTGAACTATTTTGCATTCCTGCTCACCTCGAAACAACTGCCCATTTTCCCCCAGAGGTGCCTGTATTTCCCTACCTGTCCCCTTGCTCCCAGAGGTGCTAAACCCTGTTATCATTTGTTTTCTTGCACAACAGGCTTCCTGAAAAACATTTAATTCACTAAGACTCTTTCACACAGTCAAGAGTGAAAAAGAAACGTCATTTGTAAATCAACAGCCTAAGCTACACAAATCATACTGGTTCCTTAATAAATATGGGGACTTCGTGTTGTGCACCCCAAATTTGGGCTACACTATGAGACTTAAGCGCATTATTATCTGCTTTGCCTTTTATGATGCGATGCAGCTGGTGGGCTGGGTAACTGGCTTTCAACTCCCACTCTTGACAAAGTTGCCAACTGGAAACACAGAAGGGTTCTGATCAGAGGAGGGTTTCTGTCTTATTAGAACAGTAAATCCTTTGCTTTTCCCTTTCCTTGCCCCTAACACACACAGCTGGGGTCCCTGCATGGTTAGCTTTTCGGGTTTTTTTTTCCACCTACAGCTAAATACAGCTCCTGTGTATAAAATTCAGCTTCAAATTCCCCCAAAACTTTGGAAGTGCTCAGCTCTGGGCTCTTTCTGTTTCAACACGTGATACCACTCCATCTCCTAGACCAGAAGCCAAGATATTCCATGAACATGAGTGTATTGTAGTTCTGGAATCAGAATGATGCTGTAGCACCTCTTGTTTTTGCTAAGCAAGAGACTCAGACAGCTTGGTTTGTATCAAGTAAATACAAAGCTGTGCGAGATCTCTGCATGCAGCTCACCAGCAAAGGAGCCCGCTGCAAGGGAGAAAAAAAAGTGACAGTGTTGGAACACGCAAGTATACAGGAGCATCACACCCACAATGCTGGTTACAGCTCTTCAAATGAATGGTCTTCATAAAAACTGAGCTTTTACCCAAACGCCTTTGCTGCCTCCAGAAGCTACAGCTCCCCTTAGCATCCTTTTCTCTCACCACAAGCTCCTTCAGGGCAGCAAAGTGACTGATCATCTAGGGTGACTGATCATCTAGGGTGAGCCTGACACCCACAAACACAGAAACACTGGTTCATTGCATAGGACAATATTGGGAAAATAACTTCAACAAGCAGACAACATCTAGAGGGTCAAGGGAACGATGGGACACACACTGTGTAACACATTAGGAAAATAACCCCATCCCAAGCTCCCCCATGGGCAGGGCCGTTCCACAGACATACAAAGCAGCACAGTGCAATGCTGCACACATTTGATCAGGAAGCAGCACAGCTTGAACGCTTGGGAGAAGGGTAGAGCTGATTTCAAGGTTGCTCCAACCCTGTACCAGTTTGCAGGAGGTGCTGAAGACAGAACGGTGCCCTGAAGACAGCCAGAAACCCGCTGTGCATTAAGTACACACACCCCCGTCCCAAAGCAGGCAAACACTTCTGAGAAAGAGTCTGCTCAGGACCTGCTCAGCCACATGCCATGTCCCCCACTACCCGACAAGGAATGCGTACACAAGTGATCACATTCCAGGCACGAACTCCCCGCTCGGCCCCCTCCTGAAGAGGTTTCCGTCTGCTTCACTCAAGTATCAAAAATTCCACAGTGCAGATTATGTGCAGTTTTTTCCAGGTCGTGCTACTCCGTTCCAACACAGATCAGGAGGCAGCTTCCTCCAAGGATCTTGTAAAAATCATAAAGCACAGATTTTCCTTAAGAGGAACAGTTTTATCATCACTGCAGAGGAGACAGACTGCTTGAATGTTTGTGGCCCAGGCAGTCTATTATGAAATCTCCCATTTTAGTTGTCATCTTTTCGCAAGAGAAGAGCAGGTATGTTAGAACGTCATTCAAACAAACATATCAATTACCTTCTGCTAAGGTCAGGAATGTGACCCTGGGAAACAGCCAATAGGCGTAATGAGTTTGGACACAGACAAGTCTTCCACGGAAAAAAAAAATGTCAACACCACAAACATTCTTATCCCTGTGAAAGCCAGGCAAGCTCTTGTCTCTGTTGTGACATCTCTTGCAGAAACCTGAGAGGCACATCTCAATCTCTGGCTATTATCAGCCATGGCAGTTTCAGAACAGTACAAAAAGCAACCTTTTTCAACACAGAGGGACCTTTTTGAACATGGCACAAAGGGCTTAGGATGTTCACCAGGTCCGTCATGCCACATGTGTGCAGGTGTTTCCAAAGTCCCTCCCTAGATGAGACAGTCAGACTGCATGTTTTGACACAGAGCATGGGAAATCCTCTGTCAAACCCTGCCTGTGCGGGGACCCTGCTGTAGGAGGGACTGTAGGATGGAAAATCAGAGCTTGTATTTCTTACCCCTTGCATTTTGCCTTTGGAAACAAGATGACTTAAAAACATGAACTTTGAGACGAAAAAAGTGAAATTCCACTCACTGTTTCTTTTGGCACTGACCAACAGGTCTGTCAGTCCTCAGATGACAAAGTGAGGTGGGAAGGAAGCAAAGTGGAACATTTATCAGCAAGCTGATGCATTCTGCTGTCAACACACAAATCCTGTCCCCCAACTCACATTCTTTGCAGACAGCTACCACAATCTCAACCATCCCCTCCCAAAACCCCAGCCCGGCAATGGCCGTTAACCCTTCAGCCTCTCCCGGCATGCTGTTTTCACACAAGTTCATCTCCATCAGCTGTGTCTGCCAGAATGAGTCTGGGGAAGCTCATCAGTTGGTACACCTTGTCCTCTCAGTGCTGCCACGATGCTGAAGGACAGCACAGTAAATCTACTGCCCCAAGAAGTGTCACTTAATGTGCTAAATGCCACCCACAGGGCTTTAAAAGTGAGTCAGAGAAGGGGTAAAGGAACCAGGTGCCCCAGCACATCTTTTTCCAGTAGATCAACCCCACTGACTTGCCAAAGGAAACCTGTGGCAGAGCCACCTCACACTCAACTCCCCAAAGAGCAGCACAAAACCCCTATGTGGGACTCCCCTTCTTCAGTGCTTTCCCCTCTGCAGCTGAGGAAACCCCTGGGGTTCACCCCAGGCAGGACCTCCCAGACCAGAGCTTCACCACGCTATTCACTGGTCACAGCAGCTCGCAGAGGTCCTGCCTGAGGACTAGCCACAAACTTGCATCATCTAGATGACTCCAAACCACACCTCAACCTTTATCACAAACAGCCATTTGGTTGGCAAACACATTTCACCTAGATGCTTGTCACATTAACAAGCAGCACTGTCAACAGTAATTCAGTGAAAACTCATGGAGCAGGAAAGGAGGTAAAACAGATGCACGTCGATGACACAGACTCAGACAGGGGTGCCAAAAGCTTTAGTGAGCGTAAATCAAATCCAGCGTGGAGTCCTACCCAATTAAGAGAAAGTTAAAACAAAAAAAGAACAGAAATAAGTTGCTTTGTTGAGATTGATCTACTGCACTCCCACCACAAGAGCTGCATATTGATACATTAATGCTGCACAGCGTGTCAGCTCTGTCATCCTACAAGGGCCCAGCAGGCCAGACTGCGTTTTGCTTACCTGAAACTCTTGGTATTTCTTTTCTTGACTGCTGTGCTCCTCTCCTTCCTGGCAGGGCCTGGATTTCAGGGCAGCATCATCATGTGGTGCAGAGCTGCTACCACGCTCTCCTGCAGGAATGGCTATGCTTCAGCAGTGGGCAAAGCAGCCTCTTCAGCAATAATGATTCCTACATCTGCCAGCTGCTCTGAATGGCCCTAAGGGCGCAGCACCCACCATTCCATAAACAAGCTTATAAGCTCCCTTGACCAGCTCCATTAAATCCACAAAGTCCTCCTGGTAACACACAAGTTAAAGTTCACTCTCTGCAACCTGCTCTCCCATCCCCTGCCATAATATGGGTAGGAATTTAAGTCCACACTGTTCTCTAAGGAATCAAAGCAAGTCACCTGGTTCCCAAGAAGCCATTTCAAGTTGCTGCTGGGAAAAATGCCAACAGAACCTCTTACAATCTGGCCAGGCACATAAGATTAAGTGGAGGCTGCTCAGGAAAGTAAACTATTTTAAAGGTATTAAGTTGACCTTGTAGTGTTCAAGTACTTCCAGCAGCGATATCTGTCTCGCCAGGAAGGGAGAGACATCTAAGAAGTGGTCTATCTCCTTCTCCTCCCTCCTATTTTGGCCTCTGAGAGCCAACCCTGGGCCAAATGACGCAGAAGATAAGTGTCTGCAGTTCTGCACTGTCCTTGGCTCTAAACTGAGAGCCTGCCTGGTTACACAAAGGCTCAGCACCCCAGATGCACTGGTTTCTCTTTCCATCAGACACAGGAAGCCCTCCATGTCTTCCAGCAGGAGAGTGGAATCAGCTCAGGATCTCACCGTGTGCTGGACCTGTTTGACTTATTTTTCCCTGTGACTTCTCAAATTCTTGAAAGGGACACTGCCCTGGGCAGGGAAGGGCAAATCTTTCTTCCTGCCTCCTATCCACCCTTCCTTGTGCAGGGCTTCATGCCTCTCACCTGCTTCCTGGTTTACATACCCATACAGCTCATTCAGGAAAGCAACTGCAGGAAACCATCAGCAACCAGGTCACAGACTTTTTGGAGGGGAGGAAAAGAAGAATAAAAAAAATGAGGCGGAGGAAAAATAAATGGACATGAACTTGCATGACCAGACACCAGCTGGCAGGATCCATGGGATGATTAAATTATGCGTAACTGAGGATCCTTTGGGATCAAAGCATTTAATGCCAGGGAACGACGGCTCAGAAATGAATCCTGAGACAGGATGGTCAGCACTCCCTCCCTTCCCTGGAACAGGGCCTTATGCAAACAAACCAATTAACACAAAGGTAAACAGTTTGGAGTCTGCTCTGCAGGATGCCAGGGCAGCACGCTGAGCATTTCTGGGGGATTACAGAGCTCTGCTGTCAGTAACAACCCTTTCTGCTTTAGCAAGATTAAGTGACAATTTACTCCTGACTGCCCAACTGCCCTAGCTATCTTTGTCACTTCTTTCTGCTTCAGTGGCCACAGCAGTCGCAGGCACCCAAACATTAAACTCCAGAGCTTTACTGGGACCACTGCCACCCCTTTAGAGTGTGACATCCCAGAAGTTACCTGTGCCACAGTCTCACAGCTGCATGTCATCTCTTCCTTCCAGCTGCTGAACACTCTTGTGCATCACGGGCTGTGAACCTGTGACTAAACCACAGAACTCCTTCCTGTGAGCTGGCACGGAAGCTACAAGTTTATCTGTGTTTAAAGAAAAAAGTTGTGTGGGGTCTGTTAACTATTAGCACTCCATATTCAGCTCTAAAAGTCCCTAAACCCCAGGTGACTGGATGCTGGAAAAAAATCTATTAGAGATGGATCTTTCTCTGCTCACCCTGTTCTAAAGTTTTTCTGCAACATCTGTTATTGGCCATAGCAGGAAGACAAGGGATGCTGGCTCTGACCCTGCATAACTGATTCGATGTTTTTATCACCCCTGGAGTAGAACTCCATAGCTCTCCATCTTCTCTCTCAAACTCAATATCTAAACTAATGCACCTCGCTAAACAAGTGGACCATGCTCTTAAATCAGCAAGGTATTTAGTTGAGTAGTAGTAGGAGGGAAAAAAAAAAAAAAGTGATTTGAGGACAACCATTCTGAGTGCTGGAAGCCTGGAACACCCAGAAGTCAGCTAGAGAGACTGTGTGGTCAGAAATGCTCACGAAATCCCCAGCCTCACCTTAAGAGCTTTGAGGGTTTTTTTGTTTTAAGTTTCCAGGCTCAGTTCAAGAGGAAGGGAAGTCAGGAAGCTTCATGTTTGAAGTCAGTGGCTCAGCCATTGTCTTGACTTCAAAGGATATATCAGGGGATCTTTATTTTCCTCCCTATTAACCTTCCTTTTGCTTACCATATTCTTAAGCTCAAGCATCCATGTAAGACAAAACTAGAACTACATGTACCACTATAAATCAAAGGATTATTTATAAACACTGTCATATATAAATATTAGAATACTATAAATATAAAAGAAACTAATAAGAAATAGAAGTATTTTCATGGTGTGACATTTTCAGTACATTTCTGCTTTCACCAAGTTAAAATAGAGTCAGTTGCCTTAAAACCACACTGATTTATTGTGCTGTTCTTCAGTTAGCATCCATGACTCTTAGTTGTGCAAAACACAGTTCTGTAAAAGGATGCTTTGATAACTAAAGTCACAGAGCTCCCCTTTCGTCAAAGAAAAATGTCGATTCATGCCAGGAAAGGGACTGAGTCCCACAGAAAGCTGCACTGTAACACCTGCCCTGATCTGCAGACTCTCACCTTAATCCTGATCAGTTGTCCCAGCATCAGGAAAATTCTTTCCTCCTTCCTTGAAAGCTTGCCTGAGAAAGAGCAAGACCAAGATTTCGTTATTGCCAAGGAAACCCCACCAGGTCCCACTGCCCCCTCTTCCTTTTGCCCTGGCTCTCGCTTGTCCCCTTCGGCCAAAGTGTTCAGCTCACTCAACCAGCACAAAGCTAACTCTTAAGAAGAAAAAAAAATAAATTATGTGTTTCCTGGCACTTTGGCATCCTCCACAAGGACAAAGCTGAAAGCAGCCAGGAAACCACAGAGTCCTTTGCAGAGAAAGCAAGCTGGTGGGCAAGGGCTCTGCCAGGCAAGTTCCCTGCTGCTGTTCACATGGATGTATCCTGCCGGGCTGCCCAAGGTTACTCCTGGCCTAGCAAATCCTGAGTGAGACGCTGAGACGCTGCGTGCTGGAGCACTGGAGAAAGTCACCTTCATCGATCTTCTGAATTAATGTGCCAGAGAGGAGCTGGGGTGCCCAGGTGTGTAGTCCTGCACTGTGCTGGGGAGAACAATGTACAGACATCTGTGATGACCGGGGGCACTGTGATGGTCAGTCCTCTGGCCCCTGCACATTTGTTTGTGGATGGAGTTGGGCAAAACAGCACCACTGGTTTAAGGTGCTCTGCTGCCTTGCCCAGACAGGGCACTGGTTCCTGTGCCAGGGTCCTGCAAGCAGGGGACACTCAGAGCCTCTGTTTGACTAAGGGAGCAAGAAAGCAACGTTTATCTTGAAACACTGGAGGCATGTGGGAGGATGAGGGGAAATCTCTCCAACACTAGTCATTTGAAGTCAGAAATCAAGGCTGAAGAGCTTGAAACTTTGACAGTTTAGGATCTGATCCAACAAACCACCCAAGCGTGCCCACACCAGAGAGACTGTGTCTGCACATAAACAATTAATACCTCAACGTCTGCTCCTGGGATAGATCTTGCTGGTTGTGTTCACTTCACATAGGAAGGCTCCATCATCGTTGTAAAAGCAGAGGAGGATGCAGGTGGGCAGTCACACAGGCTGAGATACTGCAAAAGCCATCAGGGACGTGAAGCCTGGGAGATTCTGCTCCATCTCCATGTCACCCTTTTGCTGGAAAATCACCCCCACACAAACACCACTTTGCTTCTTGTGGAAACAGTCAGCTCAGAACTTCTTAGGCAGAAAGAGACAAGGCAGAAATGGTGAAAAAGCCATCAAGGTGGCCAAAGTAGAAAAGCAGAGGACATACAGTGAAGGGCTTAGATGCCAGCCAAACCGCCAACCCCTGCAGGTGTCCACAATGCACCAGCATTGACGGTCAAGCTCCAGAACAAATAACAAGATTACTGAAAACACAGTACAAACAGCTGCTAGCATTACTCCTGAAAACACCCGCTGTTACTGCTTCCCTTGTCAGCTTCACTACAGGCAAAGGAAGTAAGTGAACCAAAAATTTATCTTTGATGTCAGAACCAGAAAGTCCCTACTGAAAGCGCTTACGTTGGGGAACCGTGGTCTGACCTCCACCGCTTCCAAAGGGTCAGCCAAGCCCCTCCCAGCCTGCTCCCGCCGCAGTGCCGGTGAGGCGGTCAGGCCACAGATGCTTGGCTGGCGAACAGAGCGCGGTGGAGGTTGGATACACAGGCAGGAGACTGACAAGCCCAGACCCAACAAGAACGGACACACCTCGAACCCAAACATGGAAGGGGCAACCAAAGCTGGTGCACGAGGAGGGGAAGGTGTCAGGGCAGTGGCACCAGGGAGGGACCACAAGGAACAGGCAGGCGGGAGGTAGTGCACTGCAATTTGCTCATAAAGAGCAGAATCTGTTCTGTTCAGCCACTGACAAATTAGTGTCTAGACTTAGCTGCTTTCTCAGCAAACAACGGATACCGGCATCTCCCAGAGTCGTTCCAGCTTTGTTCAATACCTCTCTTGGGATACAGGCTCCTCCAATGACTGCAGAAGTCAGGACAAGTGGCTCGGACAAGAGATGTCATGCTCCATGTCCATAAGCCACATTTAGGCTGCTAACCCCAGGCACAGGGTCTCTCCAAACGAGCGGGTGCCTCCCGCAGCCTCCCCCCGGCTGGTTTCTCCCCCTTGGCAGAGGATGTGCTGGCTGAGCTCTCTCTGTGTGTGGAGGTGGCTGCCAGCATCACTTTCATCTCAAAGCTGGGAGGCAGGAGGCACGCGGCCGTTAGAGCAGGGGGGAGGGCAGCGCTCACCTGGCTGCTGCAGAGCCAGTTCTGAGGATTTCTGAGCTTCCACTCTCCTACAGGAGCTCCTGCATCAAAGTTTCCCTTCCTCCTCCTCTTCCATTACCAACCCTGCAGGTGCCAGGCAGAGACTCTCTTCCCATCCCTGCATCTCTAAATTTGCCTGGTTGCTGAGCACGTCTATTCTAGGCAGCCAAAGGCGGGCGAGATGAGGGAAGCGAAGCGCACGCATCAGTCGCATCGTGAACAACATCGGTGCCAAGTTCTTCTCTGCTATAGCCAGTTCAGACAGAGAATGTGTCTGATGTGGTACTCCAAGCCAAGTAACACAATTTGTGAGAAAACTTGGAAAAAAGTTCTTTCCATACAAAACATCCAACCAATTCTCAATTACCTGGGCATACAGGGAGAAGCAGAAATAGCCATTATGACAGAAGAAGCTACTTAATACAAAACGTGGGTCAATAAAGTGACCCTTTAAATCAGGACAGGAAAGAAATACCATTTGGGACACCAATAACCCCAAGCTGGCCTAAACTAAGAATTGACATGGTACAGCAACGCAAACTAGTCACCCTTGTCACAGAGCAAGTCCTGCTAGCCCTGAGCAGGTCTGGGAGAGCCTGCAAATGCTTTCCAGCTTTGGGCAGCAGCATCTGCGATACAGCTAATCCTCAGCCAGCCTGGGAGGATTGAGGGCTGACAGCAGGGGAAGGAAGGGAGGATGCTGTGCATATGCTGTCCACTCCCCCAGCAAAGCAATAGGTGAAGGTGCCGGGGATGGGAACAAATTAATCAGTTTTCATACACGTAAAATCATAGCCATCATCTGGAGTGGGTTTCCAAAGTGTGTAATGAGGGCAGTAACCCGGAAGGGTGTATCAAGTCAGGAAAGCTGGTTATGTCTATCACATCTTATCTCCAACATACTGAAAAATAAAAACAGTCCTTCCCCAAGAGACTTAATCCTCTAGACAGGATTAAAGGCTATCAGTCAATGGGCTACCCTGCAGAGAACAATCCAGTATTTGCTGGGTGATAGTGGAGATCGTATCAGCAAGGGATTGTAGCGCTTGGAGAGGAATTAAGAGGGGAGCACAGGCAGCCTGAAGGTAGGAAAGCATTTTCTACTTTTAGCTTCCCTAGTAACGCATGGTGGCATTTCAGGCAAACCAGTTCTCATTTTCATGCCTTGTTAATCTCAATGGTACAATCAGAGTGAAGCCAGGCCCAGCTCTGATTCTGGCTCCACTCAGTTCCCACTGACTGCAATTACAGGCAAATGACTTTGATTGTCTTTGCAGCTCAGGTCCCAGGCACCTCCAATGTGGCCCCCCAGGATGAGAAGACACTTTGGAAAAGACAGGCTGCAGCCAGACTAACCTGTGTCAGAGACAAGGCATTTCTTCCAAGACATTTGGCAGCATCTCACACTCTCTGGCAACTGCATCAACCCTTCTAATTGTCTTTTTTTTTTTTTTTTACTGTCACCTTGTGATGGCTATGAACTCCTGCACCTGTGCCCTTGTTCCTGTCAGCTTGCAGGATTCTACCAGCCTCAGCCCGCACAACTAAGAACAAACAGGTTTCAGCTAAAAAGGAGACATGCTGCTTCTCTGCAGCACCCTCTTGGAGAGTACTTGTAACACAAATAGCTCTTTTGTATTGACCTAACTCATGGCAGGATGGCTGTGCAGGTCAGCTACACCACAAACACTGCTCCCTTACCAGACGCAGCTTTGCTCAGTAAGAGGAGTGCCCTCTGCCGAGGAACAACAGCCCTACAACAGGCAAAGCATCTTCTCCAGTTTCCTTCCCGCAATGAGCACATCGCCTCGCAGATCTGGAACACAACCCCGGACAGACCACAACCCAAACAACAGGCAAGTGAATACAGTCCATTTAATACAGTTAAACACAGAGGAGCCACAACAGCAAAACAAGATAGACTGAGGCATGTCAGGAGGGCAGGAATGAAACAATGGGCAGGAGAACGTGTAATCAGATCTAAGACTGCGGAACTGGAGGTGCCACATCTCTCCAACACACAGAGCCACCTCTTTCTCAGTGCTGGACAAAGTTCTGAGGTCTCATCTCTGGTGGCCAGAAGAAGGAGGTGGAGAGAGGTCTCTGGAGCTGGAGGAGCTGCCCTCAGCACAGACAGTGCTCTCAAACAGGAGCACAGTGCCCACCTGCAAGGAAAGGAGCAGCCACCCCAACTACTTCATGCTGGAGAGAGGAACCCCAGTGCAGAGAAGTTTCAGTGCCAAGTCCCAGACCAAGGAACGCCACAGCTGCCTCAGTGCAACTCACCAGTCCAGCCTCTTCTGCCCAAAAAGCTAGGGAGCCCCACCAGCAAAGATGAGCTCCAGGGCAGCCTGGATGTCCCCTCCAGTGGCCTGCAGGGCTCGGAGACTTAACTCATCATCATGTATGCCCATGTCTCGCAGCTGCTGAAGCTGTGGTTGCCACTGGCTCTATAGACAGGGAAAAAAAAAAGAAGCTAAGGGTAGGTGCAAGAGTCCAAGTGGAAACAAAACAGCCTTCTCCACAGCCCGCTCTTCCATGCTGCATTCTCCCACCTCTCTCTAGCTCGCAAGCGCAACGCTAAGTGTGCAAACAGATCTTGAAAGCTCAAAGTCTTGCTGCAAACTCCCCAAATCCACCATCCCACTTCCACCCAGTACTTTTGCATCAGTCTATCACATCTCCTGCAAGAAGCACTTCTTCAGTGATGCCCCTTTCAGCTTAAATGTTCTGCTACATGAGGCAGGTGGAAAAACCGCCTCCACCCTGCAACACTGGATGTGATATGGGGCTTTCACAGGCTCCTGAAGGCAGAGGCTGTGGCACTGACCTGCAGGCTGGGCTGCCCTGAGGCCTGCAGGGCATGCTGCAAGGCCTGGCTGAAGAGGTCGTTGGTGATGGGTGTTCCTGACTGGACACTGGATGACATCGGGGAGGTCCCAGAGGAGTGACCCTAGGAGGAAATAAGTTGCACATGGATCAGGAGAACATTTGTCACAGGAACCAGAGCTGCACCCCACCATCAGGCCTCCTCGAGCCCCTGTAGAAGAGAACTCAGCCGTAAGAAAATAAAGCAGCGAGGGCTCCCAGACCTGAGCAGGGCTCGCGCTCGGTCAAGTGCTGGTTTTATGGCCCAAGAGGATCTTCCTAGCTACTGTGCTGCTATTGTACCTGGGTGCCAGGGGTGGGTGTGTGGGAGCTGCTCTCTGGGGTGCTTGCCAGTGCCAGTGCAGTCGCCAGCTCGCTCTGGGTGATCGGTCGGGGTCCAGCAGCCCCGGCGTAGCCAAGGGAAGCTGGGCGGGAACCAGAAGTGCTGCTGGATGGTGTAGATCTTGTGCTCTGCATGGAGGAAGAAAAAAAAAAAACAACCCACACCTCTGATGTTGGTGTCCACATCCCAGTAAAATCTGGCTCATGTCGTCATTCCAGGGATCCCTTTCCTACAGTATTTGAAACTCAGAAGTGTGAAACTTTTAAAAAATAAACATGACAGAACAGGATGGGCTTTTTCCACAAACTCAGCTATTACAAAGATACAGAAACTGGCAGTAAACCTTTTAATACATCATCCATCAGCTTGCAAACAAAGTGTTATTAGCCTGTAATAAAACAATTGGCTGCTGACTGGCACATTTTCAGCCTAAATATGCAATTTCTCTTATAAAATACTTTGTCCTTCGGAGAGGAGAACCTCCCTACATTGCAGAAGAAGGGCAGGGACTAACCCTCCCACGTTTCTCAGCCATGCTCATCTGTGCACAGCTATCTCTGAGAACGGTCAGTGTGAGGTTAATGGTTGGGCCAGATGATCTTCAAGGTCTTTTCCAACCTTGATGATTCTGTGATTCTGTGAATCTGGCTATGAAGGTGTTTACTCTGAGGACAAGTGCTGTTCCAAGTTGTGCTTCTGCAGTCTTCTGTTGTGACCCTAGCTCAGCACTGAAGGAAATCCTACCATGAACAGCATCCAAGCATGGCTCAATCAATATGTTTGTTTCCACAATACCCCTAGGAGCCAGAGCAGCTCGTGCCGTTCATGAGACAGAGAGACAACCTTTCAAGACTTTAAGGGCTACAAGTTAAAGCCATATTGCAATCCCAAAAGAGGCGTTCCACCTAATCTGGCCGCTTACCTGGTGGAAGTCATCTTCATCATCAGAGAGACCTTCAAACAGAAAGCCACCTGCAACAGAAACAAGAATCGACAGATGCAGAAAACTAGGCACTGGCAGGAATTAGGCACCAGATAAGAATCCTGTGGAGTCCTTGGCCATGCAGCCAGGCTTAGCCCCAGCTAACGCGCTGGTTAGGACAGAGACCTTGGCACCGACAAGTTCACGTGCAGCTGGTCAGTGGAAGACAGGTCAGGCCCAGCATTTGCACAGAACAGAGGCCACAGCACTCTGCTACCAACAGCCATTACACACACTTGGTTGGGAGAGGCTCTGAGGCCAAAGTGTCCCACATGAATCTCACAAAGTGCAAAATCTATAAACCACAGCGTGTTTCTAGTTCAGGAACCCAAACCTCTCTTCCTTACAGCCTGGGGATCACTGTGTCAGTAGAGCACAAATTTGTCTGCAAACCCTGCAGCGTGGCATTTCTTCAGGTTCCCCAGTCACCCACGTGGCTGATCGTACCTGGCATGTCCCGGTAGGAGCCAGAGGACATGCCTCGGGAGGATGTCTCTGGGGCTGGGAGCGGGGTGCTGCCAGCCACTGAGTGCAGGACAAGGACAATGGCATTCACAAGTGCAGGGTGAGCTGGGATCAGCCTAGAGAGAAAGGGTGAAAGAATGAATCGAGTACTCAGAGAAATTAAGAAATCAGCAGCTTGTTAATGGCAAAGATCTTAAGGCATAGCCATTCCCAGTGGCTGCACCACCACCACTGCTTTTGGCTGTCCAGCAACAAACACCTCCCCACATTGTTCCACACAGCTGAAGGAGCTGGGGCTCCTTCTGGACCCCACGCTGACCCTCCCGTGTGCTCTCATGGGAACAACCCTGCTGTGAGCAACCACATCCAGATTTGAACCCATAATCTGGAGGGGATGATGGTCCTGTCTCCCACTATCCTTTGGTTCAATCCAACAGTGGAGGGGGATGTGTATCGAAGTATCAGCTCCCTCCTTCCTGCTGCTGAAGAAGTGTCCTACCCTGAATCTCTGGCCTGGTGTATCTGTACTGGCAGGCAGGAGCAAAACTCTCTCCCACCCAGAGAAGTTGTCAAGCAGCAGTCTATACAACAGAGCAACAAAGGCATTGCATAGTCACTGCACTAGCTTACGTAAACTTACGTGTCTAGCATGCTGGGGTCTGCAAATACTGAAAAGAGATCCTTGTCCTGTAGGACTCCTGGGAGGGACCAGGAAACATAATGAGTAGGAGACAGGATACAAGAAACAGGAGTCAATCAAACAAAAGGCATGGGAAAAAACAAAATAATTGTTTTTCAGGAACTGAGTCACTAGCAGACACCATAAATACCCTATTATTTTTCTCCCTGAAACCTCTTGCATCTTCCTGGAGAGACTCTCAACCATAGCCACACACCCAAGGGATGGGGCTTTCCCAGCAGATCCCAGGGGCTGCACTCTAGCACAGACAGCTTCACCTTAAGGGCAGGATCAAATCTGGCACACAGGTCACTCCAGCCCAGTTGTGACTGCATCCCATATTCCACCTGCCTCACAGCAATGTGCCAAAAAGGGTAGTAACACCCCAGGCCAGAACAAGCAAACTAGATTGAATTAACATTTTTGTAACACTTTGCAGCAGGGAGAAAGCAGCCATCCCCACTGCTCTCCTTTGGGTTCCATGTTGCCTAATCCTTTTGAAGCCAGCCTCCGTCCCCAACATCACCAAGGGAGTACAGCTCTGATACCTGAGCAGACACTTACTCTTATGCTCCACAAAGGAACCAAAAGGCACTTTGAGAAGGCAAAATCTCCCTTCCCCATGCCAGGTATTAAAACACAGACTATCTTTATCTGGCTTTCCTCAGAGCCTCTGGGTCACATCTGGACTCACCCAAAGCAACAGGGTCACTGCTGAGGCCGGGAGTAGCTACGATGATCTGATCCAGTGACTCCTTGTTCCCCAGCATTTTGAAGACCTGCCAGAGAAATCAGAGCTGATCAGTGGTGTTGCACAATGAGGCTCCACCATGAGACTCTCTTCACAAAGTGGGGACAGACAAAAAGACATCCAGACAGCACACTATGAAGCCCCACTCACTGCATCTCTGTAGGCAGGACTGCTGTGCAGGGCAGTGTGAAGGACCCGGAACTCCCGTACTGCTGCCACCTTATCCACAGGCTCTGTAGGGAGAAAAAACAACAGAACAAAACACATTGCTCCCCCTGACAGTGTTACTAGCCATTTTATATGCCACTGGGACTTCCACGCTGCAAAAGCAGTCGTGATTCTTTAATGTCCCTGGATTCAGCTAAACCAGAGAGGAAGGGCACAGACTAATGACTGTGAATGTCTCAGTACAGTTATCACAGTGTAACAAGTAACTGCACTCACACCTTCCAGACATATAAAAATATACAGATATTCTCCTACACGTACAAAAGGAGCTGTATTAAAGTGACAACTCTAAACTAACCCATCTTATTCTACAGTCAGGCAGACTAGGAACACACACAAGCCTGCTCATCCCTCGAGTTGGGTAACCAGTCGCTTTGTTCCTGATTCTCTGGCAACACCCTAAAATTGATTAGTCAGTTAAGGAATATTCACTCTCCACATTACATAGCTCATTCCTTAACTCTCCCATCAGCAAGAAAACCTAACACCCATTTGCTGCTGTTAGGGGTGGAGAGTTCCCACACAAACATATCAATCAATTCCTCCTGCAAACCTCACACCAGCCTCCCAGAAACAAATCACAAGAGCAGCCGCTCCTCAGTCACAAGGGACCCACACCAAGCACATCCCGAGGAGATCTAAGCAGTAACTCACGCTGTCTCCTCCTCACCTGGCTTCTGATCAGGTTCAGGCCAGGATTTGCGCAGGACATGAACAGTGGAGCCAGACTGGATGCCATAAAAATCAAGTGTCTGGTCATCCCTCAGCTTACGGCCACAGTAGATCAGATCTAGGAGAGAGAAACACCTAAATATAAACATCTATGGCACGCTCAGAAAGGGCCCAGGGTCTGTAAGGCAGGACTGCCTGGGGGTTATTCGTCCACACGTGTAGCTGCTTCAGCTGGTTAGCAGCACAGGGACTTCATAACGCAGGGAAGTTATGGAGATTCAGGGAGGAAATCATGGAGCTGAGATTCACAGAACATGACATTGTAATCGGCAACATTGCCACCTCCTTTAGAAAAGCCAACCTCTCTCACAGTCCTCATAAGAGATCCTACAGAGGGTGGAAGCAAGAACACGGAGGAATACAGAGAAACAATCTGCGTAGCCAGGGATCAGCTTAGGAGGGCCAAAGCACTGACAGAATTAAATCTGGCCAGAGACATCAAGGGTAACAAAAAAAGCTTTTGCAGATATGTCAGTGATAAATGGAAGACTAGGGAAAATGTAGGCCCTCTCTGGAAGGAAAAGGGAGACTTGAGTGACCTGGGATATGGAAAAGGCTGAGGTACTCAATGACTTCGTTGCCTCAGTCATCACCAGCGAGGGCTCCAGCCACACCACCCCGGTTGCAGAAGGCAAAGGCAGGGACTGGGAGAATGAAGAACCATCCACTGTAGAAAAAGAGTGGATTCAAGACCATCCAAGGAACCTGAGGGTGCACAAAGTCCATGGGACCCGATGAGATGCATCTATGGGTCCTGAGGGAACTGGTAGATGAAGTGGCTCAGCCACTTACCATCATATTGGAGAAGTCGTGGCAGTACAGTGAGTTCCTCCTGATTGGAAAAGGGGAAACATAACCCCTATTTTTAAAAAGGGAAAAAAAGAAGACCAGGGAACTACAGCTAGTGTCACCTCTGTGCCCAGCGAGATCATGGCATGGATCCTCCTGGAAAATATGTTGGGGCACATGGAAAACAAGGAGGTGACTGGTGACAGCTAACATGGCTTCACCAAGAACAAATCCTGCCTGACAAGTTTGGTGGCCTTCTACAACGGGGTTACAGTGTTGGTGGACAAGGGAAGAGACACCATCTACCTGGACTTGTGCAAAGTCTTTGACACTGTCCCACATGACACCCTTGTCTCTAAATTGGAGAGACGTGGATTTGATAGATGGACCATCTAGTGGGTAAGGAACTGGCTGGATGGTCACACTCAAAGAGTTGTGGTCAGTGGCTCGATAACCAAGTGGAGAGCAGTGACAAGTGGCGTCCTCAGGGGTCAGGGTTGGGATCAGCGCTGTTTAACATCTTTCTGGTGACATGGACAGGGGGTCGAGTGCACCCTCAGCAAGTTCAACGATCACACCGAGCTGTGTGGTGGGGTGACACGCTGGAGGGAAGGGATCCATCCAGAGGGACCTGGGCAGGCTGGAGAGGTGGGACGTGCAAACCTCATGGAGTTCAGCAAGGCCAAGTGCAAGGTCCTGCCCATGGGTCGGGGCAATCCCAAGCACAAATCCAGGCTGGGCCATGAGTGGATTGAGAGCAGCCCCAAGGAGAAGGACTTGGGGGATTAGTGGATGGAAAACTGACTGTGAGTCAGCAACATGCACTCACAGCCCAGAAAGCCAACGGTACCCTGGGCTGCACCCAGAGCAGTGTGGGCAGCAGGTACAGGGCGGGGATTCTCCTCCTCTGATCCACTCTTGTGAGACCCCCCCCGCAGTTCTGCGGACACCAACATCAGAAGGACACGGACCTGCTTGAGTGGGTCCAGAGGAGGCCATGAAGGTGATCAAGGGGCTGGAGCACCTCCCTTATGGGGACAGGCTGAGAGAGTTGGAGGTGTTCAGCTGGAGAAGAGAAGGCTCCACGGAGACCTTCTAGTGGCCTTCCAGTACAAGAAAGCTGGGGAGGGACTCCTGATCAGGGGGGTAGGGATAGTATGAGCGGTAAAGGTTTTAAACTGAAAGAGGGGAGATTTAGACCAAATGTAAGAAAGAAATTCTTCCCTGTGAGGGTGATGAGGCACTGGCTGCCCAGAGGAGCTGTAGCTGCCCCCTCCAGTGTTCAAGGCCAGGTTGGACGGGGCTTTGAGCAACCTGGGCTAGTGGAAGGTGTCCCTGCCCATGGTGGGAGGGTGGAACTAGGTGATCTTCAAGGTCCCTTTCCACCCAAACCATCTTGTGACTCTACGATCTCCCAAGGCCACAATGGTGTTAGCAAGTTATATGATTTCTTACTATGGGTGCCGCCACTGCAGGAGTACTGTGATCCAAGCAAACACGGCACAGGCTATTCAAACGACAAGGTACCAAGTCCACTGCGGCATAGCAGTCTCTGGAGCATGCTTCGAGCCCCTACACCACGCTGTCTGGTTGTGCCAAGGCTTCCCACCAACCCAACACCACTAACAGAAGTATGTTTGTGTCCCAGCCGCGGCGAGCAGAGGAAGAGGGTGTCCCCAAGTGGTAGGACTTTGACACGACCCACGCAGGCACCTACCGATGAGCTCAGGGTCTGGGACGGACTCCTGCAGTTTGCCGGTGATGAGCTGCTTGAGGTACGAGATGCTGCACCCACCGAGCGGGCATTCTCCCAGCTCCGTCTCCGGCAGATGTAAGATGGATTTGGGAGCCAGCGGCTGATCCGCCAGCTTCACCGCGATGTGCCACTCCGGCAGGGACATTCCAGCCTTCTCCCTGAACAGAGCCAAGCCGAGCTAAGACCCACAAAGCTCTGGAAAGGGAGGAAAACAAAGTGAGACTCTGCGCTAACCAGACAAACACCTTATAAATTCACAGGCCTCATCCTTGCTGGGAAGCACAGAGGAAACTAACAGGAGACCTGACCAGCACGCAGTTATGCTTTTTAGGTTCCTACCTCACTCTTAAGGCATTTCTGAAGCTACAGGGAAGGCAGAAACACCCCCGCTAGCCTCAACACTCAACCGAGGAAGAAGGGAAGCCAAGAGCAAGGCCCGGCCCGGTTCTCCCGGCAGGCACCCCCCACAGGCCATTCTCCAGCCCCCGGCAGCCCCGTTTCCCGGCACAGAGACAGCGGAGCAAGGCGCCCGCGGCCGCTCAGCGAGGGATCCCAGCAGTGGCAGCGCCCGCGTCCCCGCCGCGCAGCCCCTGCCCCGGCGCACCCCTGCAGCTCCACTCTACCTCAGGCGGCGGGGCGCACCGGAAGCGGAAGTGCTGCGCAGCTGCGCGGTGCACGCCGGGAGACGGAGTCCGCCGTAGGGGGCGGTGCGCAACGCTGGGCAGCTCCGGGGTGGGGAAGCTGCTGATTGGCTGGTGCTACCGTGACGAGGCGGAACGACCCAATCGGCAGCCGGTTGAGGGTTTAAAGGCAGGGGCGCGGCGGGGGGGCCAGGGCGCGGCGCAGGCCGGCACCGGCGGGTCTGTGCCCGCGAGCTGCCTTGTAATTAGTGACACGCAATTAGGCGGTTGCCAGCCTTCCCCATGGAAGGGGCGTCCTGGAAACAACCCCCCAGGGCAGGAGGGAGCAGCTTTCCCAAGCCGAGTCCCATCCACCACTTCATCTTGTCACCCTCTCCCAAAAAAGGAGAAGCCACCACCCCTCCCACCACCAAAACCTGCGCCAAGGCGCCAAGATTTTCTGACAGGAAGCACTGCTTGGGTTCTAAAAAAAGCCAAGTTACCATGAAAGTCCAGAAGGGCTGCAAGAGCCACATACCAGTCAAGCTTTCCTCCCTAACAGTTCTTAAAATGGTCTGAACAGCGCAAGGCAGATTTACAAGGTGCCATTACATGATCTGTAGAGCATTTACCCAAGTTTTAAGCAGGCAGCTACAGACCTAGTTTGAGACCAAAATCATGTATTGCACAATAATACTTTGCAGCAAGGAGATGGACAGCCCACCCTGAAAGAAAGCAATGTAACATCTTACAGTTTTTAAGCTGAAGTTTATTTTCCTACAAAGGAGTCAGTTGTGACAAACCTAAATGTGACAAATCTAACTTTAGTGTCATCCTATCAGTGTTATATAGGAAAAGTGAACAATCCTCCAGCTACTCCCAGGCCCAAGAGCCACAAGGAGGAGGAGGAGCAGCTAGCCAGCCACAGGAAAACTACAGCCTAACAGGCCATTAAACTGTACATGTCACTACTTGGTACCTCAACAAATTAGTTAAAATAAGTAACAGTCGAACAATTCTGGTCCAGCAGGGGAGGAGGTTGCCCCAGCACATATCCCAGCAAGGACGGCCCTCAGGTGACTGCCAGCAGTCCCTCTAGAAGCACTTGCGATGGACAATGGAGGGGCCAGACTCATCATACTCCTGCTTGCTGATCCACATCTGCTGGAAGGTGGAGAGAGACGCCAGGATGGAGCCGCCGATCCAGACGGAGTATTTACGCTCCGGTGGGGCAATAATCTTGATCTTCATGGTGCTGGGTGCCAAGGCTGTGATCTCCTTCTGCATCCTGTCAGCGATGCCAGGGTACATGGTGGTACCCCCAGACAGCACGGTGTTGGCATACAGGTCCTTCCGGATGTCCACGTCACACTTCATAATGGAGTTGAAGGTGGTCTCGTGGATGCCACAGGACTCCATGCCCAGGAAGGAGGGCTGGAATATGGCCTCAGGGCATCGGAAACGCTCATTCCCTATGGTGATCACCTGCCCATCAGGCAGCTCATAGCTCTTCTCCAGGGAGGAGGACGATGCAGCTGTGGCCATCTCCTGCTCAAAGTCCAGAGCAACATAGCAGAGCTTCTCCTTGATGTCCCGCACAATCTCTCTCTCGGCCGTGGTGGTGAAGCTGTAGCCCCGCTCCGTGAGGATCTTCATGAGGTAATCGGTTAGGTCACGGCCAGCCAAGTCTAGACGCAGGATGGCGTGGGGCAGCGCATAGCCTTCGTAGATGGGCACCGTGTGGGTGACACCATCCCCTGAGTCCATGACGATGCCGGTGGTGCGGCCAGAGGCATAGAGGGACAGCACAGCCTGGATGGCTACATACATGGCTGGGGTGTTGAAGGTCTCAAACATGATCTGGGTCATCTTCTCCCGATTGGCCTTGGGGTTCAGGGGGGCCTCAGTGAGCAGGACAGGGTGCTCCTCTGGGGCAACACGCAGCTCATTGTAGAAGGTGTGGTGCCAGATCTTTTCCATGTCATCCCAGTTGGTGACAATGCCATGCTCAATGGGGTACTTCAGAGTGAGGATGCCCCTCTTGCTCTGGGCTTCATCCCCCACATAACTGTCCTTCTGCCCCATGCCCACCATGACACCCTGGTGCCGTGGACGGCCCACAATGGAGGGAAACACAGCACGGGGGGCATCATCACCTGCAAAGCCTGCCTTGCACATACCAGAGCCATTGTCCACCACAAGCGCAGCAATCTCCTCATCCGCCATGCTGACCAAGCCTGAGATGAGTAGGGACATGGAGGTGTCAGAGTCCCTCCTCAGAGGGAACAGAACAGGAACATCAGGGAGCCCTAACATTTACCCCATGTGCTATAAGCCTGAAAGGATTTAATACACTAGGGAGCCCCAAGAGCGGCACTGAGGGGTCTAAGCTCAGAGAAGACATAAAGGAATCTTAGGAGTTTGCCTCACAGAACCCCCAGGGAAGCACAATACCTATTTATTTTCCCAAAGCACACATATATATATATGCAGCCCATAAGAACAGAAGCACAGACTCTTTCCCCTCCCTCCCTCGGGGCCTGAGCAGACTAGTAGGGACACCCCAACACAAACCTCCACATACACCATTACCACAGACCCGAGGAAACAAAGAGCAGCCCCAATATAAACCTCCCCCCCTCCCCAGCCTGAGCGGACAGCAGAGACCACTACCCCCACCCTGAAGACGCGAAGGGACGGAGAGGGAATAAAGCTGCCGCCTCAGCCCTCACCTGCGCGCGGCCCCTCCGCCCCTTGTCGCCGCCTCACCGACTGCAAGGCCCAGCCCCGCGCGCGCCCTTTTATCCTCCCGGAACCGGAAGCCGCCCCTTGCCTCGCTAGTTAATTGGTTGTCTATGACTCGTGGCCCCGCCCCTTTCCCTTCGCCGCTTCCGGGTGCGGGGCGGTTGCCCTCGTTCTTCCGTTGCTGAGGCCGTACCCGGAAGTGGGGCGGGCGCTTCCGTTGATGGGCACTGCCTCCGCCGCCCCGTTTCCGGCTGGGCTGAGGAGGGGTGGCGCGGGTGTGGGGGGGGAAGGAAAGAGGTTGTGTTGCGGGCGGAGCCGAGGCGGCCGCGCACGGGCCGGCAGCGACCCGCTCCCGGGGCCCGCGGGAGGTAACGGCCCCGTTCGCCCCGATGGGGAGGGGACGGCGGGGAGTTTGGGGCGGCTACCGGGGAGGAGGGGGGGGCGGGGAGCGGGTGGTGCCGGGGTAGCTGAGGAGGGAGGGGGCGCTACCAGGGGAGTGGGGGGGGCGGGGGGAGGGTGCTGGGGCCAGGCCTGCACCGGGGGCTGGTACCGAAGCGGGAGGGGGGGTGGGCTGGAGCTCACCGGCTGCTTAGACGGGTGGGGCCGGGGGAGCGGGGCTGGTCGCCGGGTACAGCCACCCTTCCCCGAGTAGGTCCCCTTGGGCGTGTGTGGGGGGTGTTTAGTGGTTTCGTGGTGGTTACGGGGCAGGGGTCTCCGGTAAAACCGGGCGGCGGCGGGGGGAAGGCGTTGGTGGAGTTGTTTACTACCCCGGGAGACCTCTCCCCTCCTCGGGGCTGGGAGGCAGGCTGGCCTCGGCTGCTTATCTCACGCTTTAACTCTTTCAGGTGGTTTCCACTTGGAAAACCTCTTTCCCAGCGTTGTTGGCACGGAGGCAGGCGTTTTCCCAATTACGCTGGAAATTGAGCTAGTTAAAAATTCAAATCAAGGGGCTTTTTAATTAAAGTGCTCTCCCAGGGATTAAAAACCGCACAAAGGCTGGTGCGTGAGGACTTGAAGGTTTAACTGAATCCTTTCACTGCCTTGGGTGGGAGAGGCACCAGAAGTAAGCTGAGGGGCAAAATGGATGTTAAAACCTGGAATGGTTTAATGTTATTAGTCTAGTTGTGGTTATCTTAAAACTCTGTCCTGATATTGTGACTTAATTATTTGCTATGAGCAGTGCATCTCCTTGTTGACTTAAAACTCACTGTAACGTTGGCTGCTTCTCCCCATTAACATCGATACTCGCTGAGGGCAGGTTTGCCCTATCCAAATTCCGTCTTTTTAGAGGCTGTCGAGGTTTGTGCTGATGAAAACCCTCGGCAGCCGCGCATAAATCCTGCACTAACCTGTCACACGGTATTGTACCTGAACTCCGGGAAATACGCGGGCGCCGCATACCAGGGTGTTGCTGCACCTGAGGTGTGTTTGCTCGACACGTTAGCCGAGTATCAGGTCATTTATTATCGTTAACGTACCCGAGGTGTGTATTAACTGCACGCCCTGCTGAATATCCCCCAGGCAGGAGAGGTGACACCTCACCGGCCTCAGGTGCAACAATATACAGCAAGGTGTGGGCTGTAGGTGCTCTAGCCTGGTTTATTGTTGCTGTTGCGACACCCGCACCAGTTCATTGTTGCTTTACTGGAGGAGTGTGTGTGTGGAGCTAGGCCAGATGGTGTATTGTGCCTTCTGAACGAGTCTAAGACTCTTTTCAGCTGCCAGGTAATGCATTATTGCTCCTGACATTCAAACCACTAATCCACTTTATATTGTTTCATTTGCAAGCTAAAGCTATGCCGCTGCCTGCTAGATAAAAATGCAAATGCACCAGCCAGGCTTTTCATTTTGGTGATGGGCTGTTATTTAGCACGGGAAAGAGTTTGCAGAGGAAAAATGAGTTGGGCATCGTAGCTTGCAGGCGCTTTGTACAAGAGTCGTGGTCTGACCACCTTAAAGGAAGACCTGGAGTTGTGCTAGGGGTGCTGGAAGTTGTCTTTCACTTTTAAAACTGGTATCTGGTAGGTTATTTGTTGTTTTAGAACAGAACTGTGTCTGTTTTGAAAATGTGTGTTAGCAAAACAGTCTTTTTTCAAGTATGTGGCTTGAATAGGACAGTGCTGGTTGTAAACAGGGTGGTGGGAGGTGGCCAGGAGACTGTAGCTTGTCTGTAGTTGGCCTTTCCTTTGTTTCTCTAGGCTGACTGTATTTTGATATCAATGAACCTTGAAGGGCATCAAGTGAGATGTTTAAGCATCTTTTTACATTAAAAAAAAAAAGCAGAGAAGGACCATCTTTGTCAGCAGTTCCAGTTTGTGACACAAAGTCCAAAATACACATGCTGATTTTAATAGTTGGGGATTAAAGGTGTAGTTGTCTTTCTAGGATTTACTGTAGATCAGAGCTGTGTTTCTGACTGTGGTCTGTTCTGTTGGCCTTTGCTCAAGAGGAGGCTAGTGCTGGCTCAGCATGGGCTTGCTGCAGGTCAAAATGGAGAGCTAGGAAAGCTCCCAGGTCCTTCAGCTGGGGAAAATCGAAGGGAGGCCGTGCCTGGGGCTTGAGATACACTGGCAACTGCGGGAACCAGGAGCAGGAGTTAACTTGGTGCTCAGCAGTCTGCTCCAGGCTACAGTGATCTTTGCTTTACTCTTGTCTCACCCTAATGGGGAAAAATAATTGGCCAAATATAGGGTTTTTTTAAGACAGACATATAAAATGTAAAGAATTTAGTAACGTAATGAAAGCATAAAAAAATTTAGAGATAACTGGTGTGCGATAAATTCCTGCCCATTTTTTAATGGGAATATGGTCGAACTTACCATCCCAGCTATCTCCTTTTAAGGTAGTATTTTCAGAAGCACCAAACTCTAGATGTTAAACCTAACATTTCAAAAGGAATTATTTAGGAAGCATGACAAAAAACTGAACTGCTGGGACCGTGGACAAAGGCATTTCAGATGCTGTCTTTGGGGTATATGAAACTGAGGTTATAGCGAATGTGTTCAGCTTGAAAATACAATTAAACAGTCTGAAAATTGAATGCAAGTTTGAGCCTGAGGCTGTTAAACATGAAGCTGATTGTTTCACGGTCTCCTGCACAGGAAAGAGTATTGGCTTTGCACTCTATTTATCCTCTTCCTGGGGAAAAGATGAAAGCATTTTATATTCATACAGACAAATATTTGTCTATCTTTCAGATTCTGCCAATCTCCCAAGGTCGGGGCTTGAACCCTGCCAGATAAAGTCAAAAACGCCCCCCTCTTTTCCCAGCCATGCAAACTGCGGGATGAAGCTGGAAGCTGTGGTCGAGCAGCTGCAGAAGCAGCAGCAGAAGCAGCAAACACCTCTGCAGATGGATTCCAGGGAGAGACAGCAGAGGCAGATGAGAGAAGCCCAGCTGCTCTACACCCAGCAGCTGGCCGTGCAGCAGGCTGTCCTAGCAGCCACATCTGGCAGGGCTTCGGGTGGCTCTGCTGTTGGTCCCTTGGCCAGAGGCCCGTCTGCAGCCGGAGCTACGCGGGCTTTTGATCAGAGCAGCATGAATTCGGAGCCAGAAGAGGAGGAGGAGGATGAAGAGGAGGATGAAGAGGAGGAGGAGGAAGAAGGGGCTTTGGAAGGTGTCGATCTTGAGGATGGTGCTGATGTGACTGGAAAACAAAGCTGCTCTGCTCTGAAATATTTTCATGCTCCCAAAGTTGCCCATCACAACCAAAGAGTGGCCTCTACCTCTAATCCTCTTCCAGCTTCAGGGCACCAGCGGGGACAGCAGGGCAAAGAAGAACAGGGTAAAGACACTACTAAGCAACCGTATTGCGGTTCCCCGTCTGGACGCCAGAACTGGCGGTTGGACGAGCAGCTCAAACAGGTCAGTGTCAACGTTACTTCCTTCTGAATAAGAATGACCATGGTCAGTCAGACTGAGGATTTCTTTAGCCCAGTGTCCTGTTACAAGCACTGGCTGTTAGCAAGGGTGTTGGAGAGAGTACAAGAACCAGGCACGTGCAGAGCGATGCTCCTCTGGTGTACGCTTGCAGGTTTATTATTTTAGAAAGAGATTTTGTAGAAACTTGATTTGCTTTACAGATTCAGGTTTCCAGCTAATGATATAGAAACCCCAATCTGTCAGAGCCTTTGTAGGGAGGTGAAGGCTTGATCTTTGGCATGTTTATTTTCTACCTCAACGCTGCTGTGCCATTCAGAATGGAACAGGCTAGTGTTATATTTATTTTTGGTGCAGACACTTGCCTGCTAATGTCTCCTTCAAGTTATTTCACATACGACATCTATAACCCCTTTGTAAGACCCTCAGGATGCAATGACTTTGGATTTCTGGTTGGTGGTGTGGGCAGGCAGGGAAGAGTGTGTCCTACCACTGATCCTGCGAGTAAGCAGAGCCACTTCATATTTCATGTGTGGGAAGGAAGGAGCTCACTTGCTACTGCTTGGGTTTGGTAGGAGGTTAATTCTGTGTTTGAAGAATTAGTACTCCTTGTAGATAAACGCTAGAGGAACAAGAATTCTTTTCTTTGTTGTGAATAGGTATTTCAGTTAATGTAGTACTTGTGTGCTGTTTTGTTACACAGCTAACTTGAGTACAGTTTCAAAGACTTTTACAGCATTTGTGTATTGAAATTGAGCCAAAGGACTGCACAGTGCAAATAAAGAAGAAAAAAAAGTTGGATTTAATTGTCATTTTCTGCAGATGTTAGCATGAGTGTGAACAGGGTTAGATTTTGCTTTAGGTAATTCTCTGAGCTAAGAAACCTTGTATTGACAAACACAGCGCTGTTTTCCTTCCCTCCTGCAAACTCTATGAAGGAAAAAAGCTGGAGATGCCTTGTGGCTGGTGAACCGTAGGTATTGGAAAGTTTGCTGTGTGTGCTCAGAGCAGGCTCTCCCCTTAGCTGCTGGTTGTGTGCACAAGATGATTTGTTTTATGCTGTCACATGGAGTAGTTTGAGGAGGAACTGCCAAAGCCCAGCAAGCTTTATTTCTTCTCCCCTTCCATTTAGTGTGGCCTGTAGGCCCCTGCCCAGCTGTTCCTGCAAAACTGTACCAGTTTGGTGTTTCTACACCAAGACCTGTGGCAGGAATTCCTCTGAGTTGCTGGGTGAATGGCATTTGTGCTACTGGTGCTATAAAGCATGCTGGCAAAGCAGCCTTGGTGCATGGGATGCAGCAGGCAACCCATTGCTGTTGTCTTTTCTCTGTGCTTGCTCCTCAAGAGGGGTTGGGTTGAAAAAGAGAGTTACTCAAGTTGTTGTAGGGAAGTGAGGTGGGTATGGCGGACAGGGGATGGTTGCTGGAGAAATTGCTTCAGAATTTACTGGATTGGAGTGACTGGCAAAAACTTCCTCTTTCGGGTCTCTGGGTGGAGAATAGTAGGCAGGACTCTGGTGTTAGAAGGATCGCTTTCTCTTAAAAAAAAAAAAAAACACCAAAAAACCAATAAATTTAGCATTAGTCTTTATTTCTGGCTAGGCCGGAGCTAACAAGTATGTCATTGTGCTTCTTTCCAATACTTGGTTATCTTGAGAGTCTTGTGAATCTTACTGAACTAATAGGCTTGATTCCTAGGTCATTTGCCCTGTTCTGGGAAGACAAATGGCTATAAGCATGCCAGATCTGGTCTTAGTTGATGTGGAATAGCAAAAATAATCCAAAACAAACTACTTTTTTACAGTTGGCATACTGTGCACTAATACTGATCCAGTTACACTGAGCCATTTCAGCAGTAATCAGGTATATTGGTAGTAGATTGCAGCTTAGTCTGAGTTTAGACCCACTTACTCTGGAAGCCAAAGTGCACAAAACTTCACCAGGAAGCAAAACTTAAAAAAAAAAAGAAAAACATGTTGCTGCTGTGTTAAAGTGTGTTTCACTGCTGGGAAGACAGAAAGTACAGCGGTAAAGAAAGGAGTTAGCGACTTCCATGGACATCAAGTTAGGGAATAAACTATAAAGGACTGTCAGGTACGTGCTGTGCTACAACCGTTGTGGGTGGTGGGAAGGTATGGCAGAAAGTTGTCCCGAAATACTGTTTCCTGGTAGCGTCACTGAAGGTGGAGTACTGGGCTAGATGGTGTGCTGGCCTGGCAAGGCCTGGCTTACATCCAGAGTCGTGCTGGTGATCGCTGTTACGAAGGTGCTATGGTGTGCTCAACAGCCCATAGTGAAGTGCCCAATATTAGTGATGCTGGTGCAGTATATTCACCTTGAGTAGGGTAAATATTGCAGATCAACTTGTTTGCATTCACCAGTGGAGTCTGCATACCAGGGAGTAAAAATTTAACTGCGGTATACCAGTTCAGAGCTGGTGAGCTGGGAACTGCGTGGAGGTAGGAATAAACCAGGGAGCCAGACAAGAACTGCTAGCTGGGGTAGCAGCAAAGGGGGAGAAATGTGTGTGCAGCGGTGGGCTGTCCATGTAACTCTGTATGCTAAATGGTAGCATGCTGCCCCAGTGCAGACCTTGCTTGAAATTTTTCATTTCAAGGCTTACTTTAAAAATACCGGGCTTTTTCTTGGTCTAAAGTGGTTGCGTTAGGCAGAAAAAACAGAATCAAATGCAAAAGTGCCTGTATTCTCCAGGTTGTTTTCAGAATGATTCCTGAACTTGTCTGGTTTTTAGCTTCTGTTGAGATGGTGGCTAATAACCAGTTAGTGTACACTGCTTCCAGCTAGCTCTGCTCTGCGAGTATTTGTGGTATGCATTATGACTGTTGCTTGTGAAAGAGGGAGAAAAAGTCACTTCTATTTCTTTTCAAGTGTGGATTGTTCTTCTGAAAGTGATGCCTTTGGACAAAAATGTATCTTGAAAATGTAAGGCTAGGATTGCCTGGAAGGCTTGTGGTATGAAGATGGCAGAAAGATAGAAACTACCAGCAAGATCAAGCCCCATTCTGTTCAGTCCCGGACAGCCAAGTAAATAATTGTAGAACAAGCCGGCAGACAAAAGAGCTGGCTCAGCTTATGACACAGGGGCGGTGGGAATCCTGTCAGCACAAAACAACAAGGGAGTGGAGTTGCTTGTCAGGGAGTTGCAGTCCCGAAAGAAGAGCCGGGGGGGGGTTGCGCTCAGCTTGTTCGCTCCTCGGACTTGCTCAAATCCCTTGCAAATCCATCACGGCTCCGACAGCCAAAGGCTCCAGCAGCCGTCCTCAAAAAGGGCGTTGTGGGCTGCCTGTCTTTGAAGAAAAATGAGTTTTTAATTCCGCGGGTGAAAATGTTGCTTTTAGCAGATGGTTGGGTGTGGGTCCTCGTCCCGCGGGTTCTCGCATTGCTTGGCGATGTCTCTGGTTACCTGGGAGAGCCGTGCAGGAACGGCAGGACCACAGCCGCCGTCATGCTGGTGCTGCTTGCTCCTCTTCCACCCGAGGCTGGTGTGCAGCCCTAGTATGAGCAGTTTTGTCAGGCTCTTACCGCAGCGCACACATTAGTACGTGCATTCCTTCGTGGAATGTAAAAATAAGGCCAAGGTTTTCAGGCATCAGCTGATACTTAATGCCTTCTTAAATACAGCAAGGTAAGTCTCCATAAAGCAGCTGTCTGACTTTTAGAGAGTGGCTTGTGGTCTGGTTTTTGGGGATGTCTCATGTTCGATTCTCAGAAATCACCAGTCACTCCTGAAAATCCTGACCTAAACTTTTACAAAGGTCATGGTGTTTATTAAGATAAGTCAGCTTAAAATAATTACTTCGGTTTTGCTCTAGGGTCTAGGAATGAGTGGCTGAGATTCCATAACCTTAAGTATGTGCCTCAAGTGGTGTGTGTATTGAGGTATTGCTCAGGAGATACTCATTAATCCAGAGGGGGTGAAGGTCCCAGGAATAAAGAAGTTGCATTTCACACGGTGCATTTTTTTGCCTCCTAGTTATTTCAGATATCCAGGGCCCAATTCAAGGGTTGGAGTTTTAACTCCTTATATGGATCATTGGGTATCTTTCTTTTTATGATGTAGTGGGAGGAGAATGCTTCATTAATAGCTGTGTTAGATACTTGTTTTTTCTTTTACTGGAAGCTGTTTTCTGTAAGAACAGATTCTAATTCTTAAATTGCCAGTTGCTGCTTCTCTTGAGATTCATGGTTTAGGTTTGTTTTGATGAAATCTTCATCCCTGCTTCTGCCATAGCACTTAACTTGGTATTCATACTCATATGTAACTTAAATTGCAGCATCAGTGGTTGGAGCAACTGATTTTTGTTTAGTACACCGAATAATGTATGAGAGAGGAGAACCAAGTAACTGCTTGTGATAATGTCTGTAGGCAGCAGCCTGCAAACAACTTGTGTTAGACATCAGAGAATTCCCTCCAATCTTCATCTCAGGAGGCAGTTCCAGAGGCTTCATCAAGGCTATGTTATATTGCAGCAACTGTGCTATATCTGGAGCAGAGCGAGGAACTCATTTATATCCTGGGGAAGATACGGCCCATTTTAGGATTGGTTTGAGTGTTAAATTTATCTTTAGGAATAGTTGCAGCTTGTCTCCTTCAGTGCCAATTTATAGAAATTCTAGCTAACACTGGAGAATGGTAGGTGGAAAGAGCTCAAATGTGTTGTATTCTTGCACTTCTGTTTTTCTCACTTCAGAGTAAATCTGAGACTCATGTGGCAGTGAGAATTTCTCTTCCCACAGCCATACAGCACTGAACAAATCTTGTCACATTTTAGTTAATTCCTCTGAGTATTTGTGAATAGGAGTCATTCACAGAGAGTCAAACTTTTCCTTAAGGATAAGGAAGCAAATTCCTATTTTGCAAAGAATTGTGTTGATGCTGCAGTCACTAGGTCATGGGAGCATATAAAGAAACGTAATAAAAAAAGTAATTAATCTGTTAACTTCAGTCTGTTCTTTTTGTTTCCTTCCCCATCCTCCCTGCCATTCCTGAAATCACTAAAATGTTTTCAAAACCTGTCTTTGAAGCTTATAGTTATTGAATTGAGCTCTGTTATTAGTAAGACTGGGAAGGGTTTATTCCAATTTCAGCAGAGCTTTACCAGGCAGCTTGTGCACACATAATTATAACTTGGTTCTCCATGCTTGAGAACTTGCAGCTCAAGGCAGTAGTCCTGATCTTATCAGTGTTTTGTAGTACAACAGTTTTCTTTATAATAGCATCTGTTTCACTTCCTAAGGCTTAACTCTACCCACAAAAGGAATTTCTGTGGATTCTCTGATAATCCTGAAATTGCTGCCCCTGTACCTTTTCATTGACTCAGTGCTTTCAGTTAACCCATGGGGTAGGGGAGGGGCTTTCTTTTTCACTGCAGCATTTAGCCTAGTCCCTAAGTGGGTATTTCAGCAGATTTCTGCCCTAAAACCTCTCAAAACTGGAGGTCTGCAGTAAGGAGGTGGGGAATGATGCAGTAGAGCATTTCATGCCAGAAGTTTTTTTCCACTTTTACATGTTAAAGCTTTATTGGGTGTTCTCCAGTTCAGAGTTTGCCATTTGAATACAACTTTGTACCCAGGACTTTAGCTGAGCCCCTCTCAAACACCTGTATGAAACTGAGGTGAGGGAGAAGGGAATGGTCTGACACAGGATCATTTCGAAATCCTCATCAGTGTCCCTGTTTGCACACTGAGTGCAGTTGTGCAGGCACAACTGGAGAAGGAGATGATGAGCTGCTGTTCTGTTTGCTTTAATGCTTCACTTCATTGAGCACAGTTTTGATTCTTTAGTCTCTGAGGGACAGATGTGTGAGGTGGTCATACTTGAGAGGTAGGTGTCCTGCAGAGAGGGGTTTAGGCTGCTTGTTTTTAAGGTTTTTGTCCTTTAAAGAATGGTCTGCATGAAGCAGAAAGCATTTGTCATCTCCTTTTCTGTCTGCTTGGCAACTCAGGGTTAACTCTGGCTTTTGAATGTGGGATTGGAAACCAAAATTGCTCTGGACATCTGAGCTTCCCTCTAATAAGATATTCCAGGTGGTTAGGGAGTAATCCTAAAATAGCTCCAGATATAATTGCTTCTGAAGCCAGGCCTGCAGCCTCTCGGGGAGGGGGCAGTCTGGGGGGCTCTGATGGCCTCTTGAGGTGTGTCTGTAGCGTGGGGAAGGCTCCCTGGCTCTGCCCACAGCCCGTGAAGGTGGCCAGCCCTTCACAACGCCTCTGCCTTCCCCCTCCTGCTTGGCATCGGGGGCTAAAGCACAGCCAGTGCTGCTTTTCTGCAAGAAACCAGATAAATTCTTGCCCGTGGTAACGCAAGAGCTGTTTGTCAAACATCAGCAAATTCCCTTGATACAGAGGGGTGGAGGGAGAGGCAGGACTCTCCCCAGAGAATGACCTGCCTCTCTGAACAGTGTTTTTTCCTTCCTGCAACTATTGCCTGACTTACACAAAGGTCTTTTAATGACTTGTGAGGATATATTGATTTCTCAGGTTCCTGCTGTTCATACGGAGGAGGGCTTCTCAGCATAGGGTAACTTTGTTTTCCTAGGAGGAATGGAAAGGAAGCTTGATACCAAAGCTCCTGCTGAGCTCTCTTGCTGTGCAAAGTGTAGTTTATTCTGCGTATGGAGCACCTCTTGCTTCTGTAGCTTCCTGGGGCTCTTTACTGATTTACCCGTTCCAATTGTGCTCCAGTTGGTGTTCTGACTGCTGCCAATATTTGGTATCTTTGGTTGTAGCCTTGGCACGGACCCAGAGGTTTTGGTGAGCGGAATAGTCCCTCAAGATCAAAGCTGAGGCCTGGGAAAGTGCCTGTCGGTGCTTGTACTCTGTTCTCTGAATAAATAAGGCTTTATTCCCCGGCTGCTGAGCAGACATTTCATGCTAGCCTGAGACTTTGCTAACTCTGCCACCCAAAACAAACCTGTGCTCTGTCCTCATGTCTCCACAGCCCATGTGTTGTTTCAGTGCACCCTTGCTGATTTACACCACGGCGGCTTGCACCAAGGTGGATGAGAAGCACTCTCTTTATCTCTTCTGATAGCTTGACATGGGGAGTGGTAACTGGCTTTAAACCTTCCCAGCTATTGCAGGGGGAAATGCTAATGCTGTCCACTGTCTCTCACCTCGGATTGCTCCGTGTCATGCCAGGTGATGTCCATCTCTGCCAATTTTCTGGACATATGGCAAAACACTGATGGCTTCAGCTAGCTTTAAGCTCCTTTTCAGTAGCAAGGTGTAGGGGAGCATTACTTCTGTTCTCTCAAGCATCTCAGGATGTAGGTATGGGAAGTAGGGTGCATATATTCTGCTTAATCTTTATATTAAACCTTAATCTTATGATTTTTTTCTAATTACCCTTTTTCTTCAAATAGAACAAGTAAAATAACATCTAAAGAGTCTTTAATCCCATGGAAAGTTTTGTTCCTGGAAATTTTACCAAGTTCAAACCCACTGGCAGTAGAGAATTATCTCCTTTAAGCCTTCTTCTCTTTCCTGTCCCTGTCTTCAAATGTATCGGAATAAGCTCTCAGCATGACCAAAATTCCCTATGATAGCGAGTGTTTTGCTTCTTGGAGCACCCAGTTTAACACCACGAGCAGTTTCGCCCTCTGGATTTATAAGCAAATACAAACTTGGGAAGAAAGCAGCTCAGCCCTCCACCAAATCACTTTGCCTTAGAGTGTGGAAAGTTGAGGGTGGGAAATAGCTTCTGACAAGACTGTCTCTGACTGTTTACATAGGTTTGTTGGTCTGAGTTCACAATCAGTGGGGTTTTAGGAGCAGCTGGATGTTACCATAATTAGCCAAAAAACTGTGTTTTTAATCTCTGCTAGCAAAGGACACCCAGATGAATCCTCCTGTGAACAAAACCGGTCGTCAGATCTCTTCCTAGAGAGGGCTGGGAATTGATCTGCTGTAATAAACAGCTGACATAACAGAAGTGGCAATAATCCCCCATTAAATATCTTTCAGTTGATGGGACTCAGTGGATAATTGACTTTCCAGCAGGAATTACTGGCTCAAACTAAATCAGCAGGCATTAGGGCAGCTCACTGCAGTGTTTTTTAAAGGGGGAAATGTAGCTTTGCCTGGCCTTGACAAGAGCTATTCATCTTTCTAATTCAATGTATGTGTCACGACCAGATGACTCCGAGATTTCAGATATTAGGCCACCTCTCTAATTCGCATGGGTTTTTTTTGTGTTGAAACCTCTTGATATCTTCAGTGCTTTTCTATCTGCATTAGGATGCTCTGTGATTATCAGAACAAGGATAGTCCAAGCTACCTTGCTTGGGTGGATTTGGCTGTTCTCTTTCCTGGAGTGGCTCTGGAGCACTTGCTATACTAGACCTTTATGAAATTTATGGTTTAAAGATGCTTGAATGGTTTTTCAGAATCATTCTTCTGGTGTTGGTCCTGCTGTACAGCCAGAGTCTGCCCCTGCTGGTTTCCAGCCCCGGTGATCATTTCAAGGATGATGACTTACCAAGTAGAATAGGCCTAACTAGAGTAATCCTTTTAATGCCAAAGAAGAAGGAACCTTAATCCGGCAAAGCTGAGCTTTCCATTTCTGTGGGGAAAATCCAGATCCAGGAGCTTCCAGAATTAAGGGTCCTGGGTTGGCGAGAAGCTTTCTGGTGGGTTTATTTCCCTCATTCTTCAGCATACTCCGGTTTTGGTTTTGTAGGTGAGTGGGAGGAGGACAGAAGGGCATTTCCAAGTGTGTTTGGTGTCACCTGGTGAGCAGGAAGGCAGGATGTCTGGGTAACACCTACACCTTTCACTAGGCGCTCTAGGATGTGCATTGGTAAAATGATGGACATGGAGAGCAAAAGCAGCACCTCTCTGTTTAGGTGTTGGACCTTATTTTACAGCAAATCACCTGCTCCAGGGGGGTTAGGGTACTTCTGTTTAGCAGATGAAGACAGGGAGCTGTTGATGGTGTTGAGGACTTTAGAATGGTTTTCCTTGGTACCAAGACAACTTTTTTGAGATGTGTTTCTGTGGGGGAAAAAAAATCTTAGAGCTGAAAAACTTCCCCTACCTTCAGTAGTTGCCTGGAAGGTGAAATGGCACTTCCCATTTTGGGCTGAGTGTCAGAGATTCCAGGAAAGTGTTCTGTGACAAATGCACAAATGTCCCCCATCTTCCTAATCATCTTGGTCTAAGCCAGCAGATGCTTTGGCACATGCTTGTGCCCAAAAATACACATTTGCAAGCTTTCTGGAACTGTCCACAAAGCCTTTCCCTGGCGGTCCTTTCACAGTTTCGTGTTTCTCTCCCTAGAATGGCAACGTGACCTGGAGTGATGAAGGTGATGGATGCAGAGGAAGAGAAATTTCAAGAGACTTTGCCAAGGTCAGTCTGATCATGGGGATCTTTGGGAAGGGGTAACTTTGGGAAATCCTTCCCCTGATCTGTCACAGAGGGGGACTACAAAGTCCTCACTATCCCTCTGTTTTGAATTTGTAAGAAAACTGCTTTGTCCTGCAGACTTCTGCCCACAACCTGCGATTCTGTTGCCTTTGGTCACTGGAATATAGATTGAACTAAGACTTAATAACCACACTTTTGACATTTAAATTCTTAGTCAGTACTTTCTCCAGCTGGGAGTATTTTGTTTCTTGAACCTGATTAGCCTTGTGATCATGGATTTGAATGTGGCAGCTGTGTGTCACATCAGCCAGAGGAATTCATTTTAGACTAAGCTGGCCCTTTCTGAAAGGGTGCAGCTAATTGCTTTGCAAATACTGGTGCATTTTCTTCCCAGAGCTCAATGTGTGAGAAAGCACAGAGGTTCACAGGAGACGAGCCTAGAAAGTCCTTCTGCTCGACTAGATGAATACCAAGCAGCTAGCAGCACCTACGGAGAGGCCAAAATACGTATTTCCCGATGAATCTTTGCTTTTCTGTTTTGCTGCTTCACAAGCATAGCTACAACAGGCAAAAAATTCCCTGGAGTGATGCAGGATTCTCCCTCAATGCAAACGAGAGGAGGAATCAAATTCTTCATGTACAGCGTTGTCTTCTGTCTTATTTTATATCCTCTTGCATCTCAGTGAGAGATTGACTTCAGCCCTTTCAGCCTGTCACTTTGTGGCCTCACAGGATTCTTGATAGGTGAAAATTAGATTCTTCTGTTTGAGTTAGTTGTAAGATGACACTCATGCCTGACCCTTCTGAAAATCAGTGGATAATGTTAGCATACAGTGCCTCCCCTTTGGAATAAGCTGCCAGTGGAACTTGCATTTAAATGCTTGGGGTTTTAAGCCTTTTGTAAAATGATTTCTGAAGCAAATCGGTTCCAGGCTGGTTTCTGATATTTTTGAAGGCTTTTTTGGCTTATTTAAGAGGAGCCTTTCCTGCCAGGCATTAGTAGTTAGAGGAAAGCTTTATCCTTTCATCTTCTCCTTCAAGGGACTTGGAGTTTGTCACTTACTTGACAATCCTTGAAGGAGAGAATCATGGGGCTAGGAGAAGCTGCGGAGAAGTTTACTTCCCTGGTGCCTCAAAGGTGTGGACCACTAATCTGCCCTGACCCACTGTCACCTTTCTTTTGGTTCTCATCTTTCTTTCCAGCTTGTCTTAATAGTTTCTCTTCCCTTTGCTTTCAGGTAGTTTCAACCCCTGCTCTGTAGCAGTGCTGTTAACTGAGTTGAATCCCGCTCCCTTCCAGGTGCCAGTCTCTGCTGTGCCTGGATGAGTTACTGGGGGGCTGAGCAAGGCAAGCTGTAATGAGGGGCCTCAAACTATCGCTGCAGCCTTGGCCACCGAATTGCTCAGGAATCCTTCCTTGTTCTGCCTCTTTGCCTGTGGTCTTTTTACCCCTCCAGTACAAACACCAGGTCACTCGCTGCAAGAAGCTAGTATTATTACTTTATTTTCTGTCTTACTGTGAATTGTGCCTTCATTTTTATTTTTCCCCCAGCTCTATGAACTGGATAGTGACCCTGAACGGAAAGAGTTCCTGGATGACCTCTTCATCTTTATGCAGAAGAGAGGTGAGCGAGCATTTGTTTGAATATCGATAGGATAAAATGGGGCAGAGGGGTGCTGATGCTTGTTTTTATTCTTCCCTCCTGAGTTTGAAAGATCAAATCCAGACCTTAAACTTGCAGATCAGGTGGAAGAGCGGTGGTAAGACTTGGGATATTTGCTTCGGGAGATGAGCGCACTAGGAAAACTATCCTGTGGCTTATTTTCACAGACACTATTTCTTTACCTTCCTACTTAATACTGATGTTGTCCTTGCACTGAAGAGCCCAAGAAGCCTGATTCCCAAAGGATATCTGAAACAAGGCTGAGTACCACTGGGGATTTTCTGGTCTCCCCTTCAGGTGGCACGATCACACATCTTGTCATGTTTGATTTTGATGGCATGTGGAAACTGAGTGTGAATGCCTTCACAGTCTGCACAGAGTAGTGGCATACAATCTGGGGACTGGGAAAATAGACACCAAGCCACATTTTCCTGTAGATTCACAATGTGTCAGCTTTCCGTTTAGTAATTTTGTGTAACTGAGTGCGGAAGCACACAGTTTCTCACATTCCTCCCTGTGGTGTCAGCAACTTGCATCTCTCCTTGCTACAGGAGCCGTGATGCATGTGTGAAGTAGCTCAGCTGGGATGTCATAAAAGTCTCTTTCTGTCCCCTAGTTATCAAAGTTCTGTTCCCTCATTGCAAACTATTCATAATAAAAATGTATGTATATGTGGTATCGTATAAAACATAATTGAACATATGTGGTAAATCCTTTGTGGTGCTTTCTTCCTTTACCCCTCCAAGCATGCCAGGCCAGGCAGACTCTTCCAGCAAAGGTGCTTCTGACAAAAAGTGTTAAATTGCTCTATAGACCTTTTCATTGTTTCCAAAAAGTCTGCTGAAGGTAGGTGTGAAGAGCAGACATAAAAGGGACCCTTTGCTCCCTCATGGCATAATGGCCTCTGAGCCTGCTGGACCAAACAAGTCAGGCTTACTTATTTATAAGGGGCTGCCTTAGTGTCACAAGCAATATTTTGCCCTCAGAGTCTAATAAAGCATAAAGATGCAACATCTCAGTCTCATCTGTTTGAAAATGACCCATTTGTTGGGTTGGAGCTAGAGTCTTATTTCCAGTTGTCTTTTGAACCCTGCATCTTCAGATGCATCCCCCTCTGCAGATGACTAGATCACAAGCAGAGGAAAGGTTATCCAAACTGCAGCTATTGCAATTGCTTTCCATATCCATGTCCATTTTTCCTGGCATGGCTAGAGCTGACAGCTGACCTGTGTGAATTTTCACTCTCCAGCAGTTTTGAGGTTATGCTTCCAAGTCAATTAAAAATTAGACCCAGGTTTTGCTGATATTTTTGGCTTTTGTGTGCAGAGGCATAACCAAGCTTAATTAGTTTACTTGCAAATGTTAACCTGAGCTCGCATGTTAATGTAAGGGCTGGGATGACTGACAGAGAAGACAATAATCTGAAGTGTGTGATTGGCAGCAATAGAAACCTCCAGATACCTAGAGAGAAATCTGCTTAATACTTCAATGTCTCCTTCCTATTACCTTTTAATTATTTATAATTGACACGTTCCCGGCGCAGGGGCTGAGCTGGTCACCAGCTGGTTGCTGTAGGAGTTTAGCTTTTAATCATCTGGGCATTTCCAAGTGTATTTGTTTCTGGAGACTCCCTTGTTTTCTTGGTTGCTAGAAGGCTGAAAATGAAATACAAGAGCCCAGCACCCATGGGGGGAGATGCCATGAACTGACAGCCCTCTGCCAGAGAGGCTGGAAGTGTTTGGCCCTGCTCTGGGGAGCTGGCTAGATGGCAGGGTGTGAGGCAGTGCTATGAGGCTTGCTTTATGTTTTGGCACCCCCAAAAGAAATAGGCAGAAGGACTCTGGGGAGCTAAGCTGCTTTAGGTTGAGAGGAGAACTGAACAGCATATGTTGAGCTATAGGAGGCAGCTTCTCTTCTGTCATTAATCTGACCTGCTGTGTCTTACTGTAAAGGAAATCTTTTGACTTGGCATAGTTTTTCGGAAGCTGTATTGTCCACTTTCCCCATGCTTGCTCTCCCCAGCATTATCTACAGCAGAGCTTTGGTTTTCTTCAAGATCAACTTGCCCACTCTGTCCTAATGTGGGATCTTCAAAAATCTGTGAGCTTCTACAGCAAAGTTATAGGATACCATTCAGGTTTTCATTTCTCCTCCCCTTTCTTTACGTGCCAAACAAGCATCTGAAACCAAACAAGGCTGAACAGCTGCCTTGTTCTGAAAGGGTCCCCCAAAGATGGATGCAACCCAGGCCTCATTGCACCTGAGAGCAAAGTGCTGTGTTTCTTAGCTAGTATGTGTGAAGAGCTGGTTAATTTGCACCTTGTGTCTGAAGGGAATGGAAAGCAGCTCTGCTAATAAACATTGCTGGTGTAAAGATGGGGGATTTTGCTGTTGTCCAGAAGGAGCTGGAGAAGTGCTGGCCCTTGTTTAGGGCTGATGGATTTGGGGCACAGATTGCTAGCTGATGCTGAAGCAAAAAAAGCCTGATGTGAAAGATAAACGACAGATTTCACAGGAGCTACTGAGTAGTTGGAGGGATGAAAAGATTTGGTTGTTGGTGCTGCTGTTAGGAATGTACCTAGAAATGTGAAGCCATGAAACAGGCTTAATGCAGATCAAATGTGCAGGTCTCATCTGCCTCTGAGCACAGCAGGTTGTCGCTGAATGACCACAGCTGCAAGTGATAAAATGGCCCTTCAGTGGCAATAATGATGGAAGAGGGAGATGAGAGGAAAGCTGTAACTCTTCCTTTGTTGGATGTTTTATTCCTTGTATGTGTTTAGTTGAATGGGTCCCACCATGGCTGTGATTGAAGGGGCAGATGGGGAGAGGAGGGGAGACCAGCCGATGAGAGCAATTAGTGTGCAGGACTAGCTTCGAACCAGGCCTACAACAGGAGTGACGTGGCGCAGCTCAGCAGGGACTTGCTAGTTTGCTGTGTTACCACTTCCACCTTCTCTTTTCTCAGCTCCTCTGCAGTCTAAAACCAAAGGTTGTCTTTCCTCAGACTGAACAGGGATAAGCAGCTTCACCAGTGGTTTCCCTCCATCTCCATTGTTGATCTGGTGTCTTGTGACAAGTTCAGCCTTGATGTCTTAAGATCTGGTTTCTCAGAAACTGTATTTTTAACCTCCTGCTGCATGAGGAGCCACCTTATGGGCATGTTTGTAGTTCAGGGCATTTTTACAGGCACGGGCTGAGGCTTCTCTGCTAGTGCACTGTGGAGGGGGTTGCATTGCAGGCACAGAGGTGAGAATTGTTCTGCCTGCCACTGAGGACACTGCAGGCGGGAGCAGCTTTCTAAGTGCCCAGGCTAGAGCTGTGTCCACTACAGTAACGCAGGGTAATGTTGTGTTCCCCCATCTTTGGTATCACCGAAACCAATTGTATTACAGAAATGCATGTAGCCAGATGGACAAGTTCATTTACTCAGGTCAGACTCGGTCTTAGGGATGATGACATCTTCACTTCTTTTCAGGTCTTTCTCACCCTGTGAGCATACCCTGAAGCTGAATTTTGCCTCCATTTTTTGTGTGTGCGTGATAAAAGCTATAGGTATGATGAGTAGTAGAAAAACATAGGTGTTAGCCCTGTAGCGTGTACTAGGTAGCATAGCTCAACTGCTTTTTGTCCCCAGGTAGTGAAGCAGTGTTAGTGGCGTGATTCTTCCAGCCACTCAGGCAGCCACCGGTAATTGAGGTGACTATTCCACTAGTGCTGGTCAGGAGAGAGTTGGAGTAGTGGGACTGTTTGATCCCCTGGAAGGATCAGCAGTGCTCGTGCAAGACATTCCTCTTGAAAAGGTTTGATGGGGAAGAGATCTAACTGCATGCTATGGTGTATTAGGAAAGGCTCCCTTTCAAGGGAGGCTGTTTTGTTCATTTTAAGTACTGCCTTTGTGAAGACCTCATAAAATGACTTCAATTGTACAGCTCTACTAATTTTGTTCAAGGTTTCTGTGTGACCTTGGTTTTCCCAGATGGCTTGACCATTCTGGTTTTTTATGTGTATATACATAGAAGGGGCTTTGTAAGTCTGACCGTGTGGTTTTAATGTTTTCCTGCTGTTGTATGCTGTCTGCACATTTTAGATGTGGAAATACAACAAATCCAGGGTATTGACAAAAGCATTTACTGATGTATTCTTTTATCTGTAGGCCAAGTGGTGTTTATGAAATGTTTGTTCAGGGAATACACTTTATTCCTCTACTGATTCAATTTTGCAGGTTTCTTTTGGTCCTCTGGAGATATTTTTGAATCTGAATTAAGCAATGTAGTTCTCTAAATGACACATCGATAGACATAAATTCTCAGCATCCTTTGCTCATGCTACCTGGTTAATGCTGAGCCACAGCAAATGCTTCCCTAAATAGCAGATGATGTTCTGCAGTGGAAAATTCTCACCTGAGGCACTGCAGAGGTCTCTTCTGGATGGTCCAAATTAATCAGGCAAAGGCGTCTGCCCCGTTAGACCCTTGGATTTGTGCGCAGCTACATCTCTGCCTCCTGTACCTCCTTTGAAGAACCTCTTCTTTGGGCAACTGTCCCAACTTAGACTCAGGAAAAATGGTGACTGGTGTCTTGTGCAAATGGTAAGCAGTGGGGATCAGTGAAATACTTTAGGTTTTTACTGTTACATTGTTAGAAAGATGAAAAGAATGACTTCTTAAGTTGTAGGGAGAACTGGCATTCTGGTTTACATTCCTCTATATTCTTTAAGTAGTTTGAACCTTTCAGAACAGGGAACAGAGAAGGTACTACTGCATGTACTTAAACACTTTGAAGTAAATGCTAGGATAAAAACAGGTGCAAAGCCAAGTGCTTGGGATCTTCGAACAACTTGAATCCAGCTCCTCTGGGGATGCAAAGTCCTGCCTGTACCTGAGGTAGCGTTCTCTGTAGCATCCAGAACACTCACAGGGAATGTTTTGTCCATCAGCCTTAGGTGCCAGGTGACTAAAAGTCTCCACCAGATACATAAATAGATATTTTGGAGGAGTTTACTCAGGCAGATTTGCAAATTTTGCATATCACAGTAACTTAGAAGTAGTTATCAACAGGCCCTTCCCATAAAAACCAAACTTTCTCCCCTTCTGTTTTTCATACATCAAAACATTCATTGCAGACAGACATGAGAATTCTTTTCTAATTAGAAAAAAGTCTGAAAGTTTCCCTTTGGAAAGTTCTAAATAAATCTTTTCTGGGAAAATACCCCATACAGTACAAATAATTAATATCCCTTGGTTTTAGGCAGCTGAAAAATGGTGGTTTAGAGTGAATATTGCTTTAGCTCCAAAGAAAAATCATATTGGAAGCTGTAGTTGTAATTAATGGGAAAATAGTATTAGGACTTTACTTGGTTCTGGCTTACAGGAGATTTGTTTTAAATATAGTCAACATGAAGAATGTTTGAGCAGCTTAAATGTTTTGATATGAAGTGAGTTGGCACTGGACAAGGGTATAGAAGAAATTAATTTGAAATGATTGGCTGTTGTTACTTTGCATGAACCTTTCTGTAGCTTATTCATCTGATACCAGTCTGCTCTAGTGATTGTCAGCTAAGGATCTCCGAATCCCAGGTGCTTCTTCCTGGGTATATGGAATTGAGTGATGGAGTCAAAGGGGCTTTTTTCCCTCACTTCACCTGAAAACTGAACTGTTAAATTGTCATGTTTCTCCAGCATCTCAAAGACTAGATGTTTGTGTCTCAAACCCTGGTGGTCTTGAGTTCTTTCTAATATTGATGCTTCTTCTTTGCTATGGGTGTTCTTGGCCTTCCCGTCCCCCCTGCCCCCCCTAAATTTTAACAGCATGTTTTTCAGATAGTTAATCAAGTGCTGTGTTCAAGCAGTGGAGGTGGCTTCACACTGAAGACATGACCCTGTAGATATGCAGGTGGATGAAAGAACGTAGAATTGTTTGGCATGAAGATGCTCTGATTTTTTGACTTTGTGCAGCCTGCCTGACCTACCTTTGTTTTGCCCAGCTGCCCTCGTTTCTCCACATTGCCTCTGTATTTGTACCTGTATTTGCCTAGAGAAGAGGAGGTTGTCCACTTGGTTCAGAGGCCATATGTATGGAAACCCACCACCAGTTGCATGGTGGTTCAACATCTGGTGAAGAAATAGCAAATATATTGGCCCCAGCTGTGTCAGTAGCAGTCAAACAGTTGGGCTGGAGTTGAGCTGGGTATAAAAGAGCAAATCTTGGTGGGATCTCTTGTTTTGGGGATGGAGGAACACCCTGTGTGGGAAGGTTAATGTGGTTGGAGCCTGGGCTAATACAAGCAGGGCACTGGATGCCAGTTAGGCCGCCTCTGGTTCAGCAGCCGAAATCTGATAAGGGGCTGCTGTCAGCCTCACTTATTGAGGAGGGAAGCAGAAACTTGATGGCGTTTCAAGGGGTGCAGATAAGAAGTGGGCCTCCTGTCAAATAGAGCATGATTAATTACCCTCTATCCTGGCTCCTGCTTTGATAGGAGTGTCTAATGGTCTGCAGGCTTGCGGATCAGGTGGTGACATTCCTGTTGGGAGGTGAGAATGCCTGCTGTGGAAGTGCCATGCGTAGGGAGAGATTAGATCAGTGGTGGCACGGGCAGGGAGGAAGAAGGGAGAGGTGGTTTCCCTTCAGCATACCTTTGCTTTTTATTCTAACATGGAGTGAGTGCTCAGGACAGGCTCAAACCAAATCAACAAATAAAACCTATACAAAGGGGCTGGGGTGGCTGAACAGGCAGCTTTGCATGAAGCCAGCCAGGGTTCGTCCTTGGAGAGGAATTCAGGCAAACCAGGAACTGAGGTAGTGCAGGGTTCAAGTTGTTTTACTTGTATGCTACACTGCTGATTTGCTGTTGAACTGAATTTTACCCCTGTTTAGCCTGGGTGATGGGGAGATCATTCATACCAAGTAATTACTCTGTCTCCCTTCAAAGAAACCTGAAGATCTCTTCAAGATTTGGTTCAAAATTTTTTTAGATCACTGAGGACTTCCCCAGTCTTCTGAGGAAAACCTGTTGTTTTGGCTGTCTGATATTTCTCTTTTGAACACAGAGTGAAAAGTGAGGAAGGAGCAGCTCTTTCCTTACCTGTACAGGTCATGGCTTAAAAATGCCCCCCCTTTATGCCTGTTTTTCACTCCAGAGTGTGCTTTATTGTAGTTGGAATGTTGCTCTGCAGAATAAATATTTGGGATTCTCACCTTCTTTGTTCCTTACTAAAAAATGGACACTTCTGAAAGTAAATTGGATAGGAAAAAATGGGAGGTGATTGAAAAAGTAGTGCTCCAGGCTGGGTATAATTAACTGCTCTTTGTCTCTTACATGCAGGACAAGTCGTGGCTTAGGCTGCTTGCTGGTGGGGAACTCCCTGCAGTAGGCATGGCTCAGCACAGGGAGAGGAGAGTGGCCCTTGGCAGGGGATCTCCATCATGGAGGACTCACAAAACTGAGCAAACCCCTGCAAAACGACAGGGGACTTCTTTTCTATAATTTGGTTAAGAATGGTCTCAGGGACAGTTCTAGTTTAACATCAGTCTGCATCTTCAGATTTAGATCCAACTCTGAAATCTGGCTAGGGATAAAGAACAGGAAAAAAAAACCACCTTGGGCAGCATTCTTAGATAGGTGAGGGAGGTGTTGGTCCAAAGCTTAGTTCTCCTTCAGGAAATGGGAAGGCTGAGCCCCAGCACTGAGTGGCTGTTGCTGCAGGGGAGTGGAGCCTGTGTGTGCTGCTGGCTCAGCCCATGTCCCTTCCCCAGATATTGGTTCATTGCCGAGAGATGTAAAAACAGTCATTCAAAGATTATCTAGGGTTTACAGCTTCCTCAGTCCCTTCTTAAATAGCTCTTAAAGAACAAAAATCAAACAGTTGCTCCTTTTGCCTCTCCAGCACAGGGGACATAGGGGACATTCAAGCCTATCCATATAACCCCTTTAGGCTTCTGTTATGTCTGCCTGAAACAGAAGAGGCTTTTGAACAGGGTGAAACAGCTTGGCAGAGGGGGCTGCTTATTTCCCTTGAAGGACAGAGATGTTTATAGCTACAGTCAGGTTTCCTCCAGGGAAACTCTTTATTCCAGAAATCTGAATTGTAGTTACAGCTGTCTTTCCCTTCACAAAGCTGGGAGCCCATGGGCTATGGGATGATTCCTCTTTCTCCTTCCAGAGTTTGCCTGCCCTAGAGTTTGTCTTCCTGGGGTCTCCCTTGCTCATCAACTATGTATTATCCCTTTTCCAGTGGAAACAGACTCCTTGTGTCCCACCCTTTGGCTGATTCCTTGCAGGAATGGCCCATATTTACATAGCTGGAGTTATAGTTTAAGGAAGAAAAGTCGTTTACCAAGAAAATGAGGCGAGGAGCCAGTCATCTTCCTTGCCCTCCTCTCAAGTTGGGCAAGGCTTCCGGCTCTTTGCAAGCACAGTTCGTACAGCATTTCTCAGAGCCGGCAGAATAGAGAGGCTTGAAAGTACAGTAAAATGAGTTTGCCATCAAAAGGCAACAAGTCTTATGCTGTGCCCCCGGCTGCTGACCTTTCCCTCTGGAATTCTCCCCTCTGACCTCTGGATCATTAATCCTGATGCTGCCAGATGACAGTAATCCATCATGGCCCCTGACAAGCCTTGCAGCCGCCTGTGAAAGGATCCGCTCGGCTTCAGCATCCAATCGTCCCATGATACTCGTTTTTCAGCCTTTCCTGTTTGAGCACTGGGGGTTTCCAATAAAGACTTTATCGCCTTGCCTTTCCTCGGAGAGGGGCTGGGGGAGGAGAGGGCAGTGAGAGCAGCTTCTTGGCTCCTTTGCAGTCAGATCCTATGAAACATGCAGAGCCCTGGCTTGCTCTGAAAAGTACAGTTAATTTACCAGGTCCAAACCCTAAATCATTCTTCACTAACTCTGGGGGAATATTACTTGGAGTGGTACTATGAGAAAGCATGGGAGGAAAATTGCATCTCCATGGTCAAATGGTAGGAGGAAGGGAAGTAGTTTTGTGCCTGCTGTAAAGTTTATCAGCCTACATAAAGAAATCTTGGGGGGGGGGGGGGGGGGGGGGAGGGAAGCTATAGATTTTTAGCTTAGTTTATAAAGCTACGAATTAAATTTCAGGGCACTTTGGTCTGTGGGTCTTGTTTAAAAGCAAACTTCAGGAAGGGAAGGTGTCAAAGGGGTAGTAATATGAGGCAGGGAGGTCAGATCTGATTGCTGTTTTGACTCCAGCTATGAGCAGGCTCTCTGGAAATAGATTTAAGCCTTTATTTCCCACTGATGTAGATAATGTTTGTCCCTTTCACAGGAGCATTTGGATAAATACACTTGGAACTTTTCAAACGCTGAGATAGGAGAATCAGAGAAGAGTAAAACTGCTTAGGATAAATGCAGAATAAGTGTGTATATATACAAGTATAATATAAAAGTAGATATTTCCTTATACTTCTGTATTAGCAGCTTGTTTGCCTGAGGAGCCTTATTCATGATTGTTCCCTTTCGCTCTCCATCTGGTCACTGTCCAAAGAGAGCTGGATGAAAGTCTCTTCTGGACAAGTTAATGCTATTCCCTAAATTGGATTGGGGAAAAGTGGGTGGCTTTGAGCAAAGGAGTGGAGGGAGAGGGTCTTGAGGCTTTGCTGGCAATGCAGTGCCACTTAGGACAACCCCATCTTTCCTTGCTGCTGGGGCAGAACTGCTAAACTCTTAATGAAGGGGCATTTTGGTGTGGAAAAAACCCACCCCTGGCTCTTCCTAGAAACCTCTGAGATAAGTATTTCCCTGCTTTTCACCTGGAGTGGGCTGGGTGTGACTCTGGTTACCGTGGCTCAGCTGATGAATGATAACTTAAGGCTGGTAACATGATCACTCCCGGCCCTCTGTGTGTCTGAAATGACGCTGTTAGTATGCTCTTAATCTTTGCAATAACACACCGAGACAAAATGGTGGCTGAGGAAAACCCGAAGCAAACTGAGGATTGCATTTACACAGGCTGGCCTTTTGGGAGGGACCAGCTCCTGGCTTCGGGGGACGGGCTGGGATGGATGGAGCCACAGGGCATTTAAACAGTTTGGAAACGTCTCTATCTCTGCTCCCTGAGGGAACTGTTGTCTCTGAAGTGCAGGAAGAGGATCTGATGCAGTTTGTGAAATTACTGCTTTGTGGACTTTTCTGTTGTGAACAGGGAAGGGGTTGTTTAGACAAGGCAAGGAAAGGAGGATATGATAGATATAAAATGACAGAGCATGCAAACCGAGCCTGATCAGGTTGCTCTTTATGTTTTCTTACTGTTTAAGAGTTAGTAACTTGGTGAAATTGAAGGCAGCCCTTTTAAAAAGTTTACTTTTTCTAGCCAACATCTCATTAACCTGTGTGAATTGGAACCATGAGCTAATGCATAACAGACTTCAAAAAGAAAAGAGAGGAAAAAAAAAAATTACACTTACATGTATAATGAGGACATCTGCAGAGCTGAGCTGAAGTCCTTTTCACTAAACAGAATAAACTCCATTTATAAGGGCCATAAACTGCTCTGCTTCGGGGCATTAACCGAATCGCTGGCTGATGAGCAGTGGCAGAAGTCTCCCCTGTGGGTTGGGTATTCCATAATTGTCCATTAGAGCGCTTCGCAGGCTTTCCTGTAAAGGCTGGTGCTGACCATTGTGGTAGGCAGGATACTGACCTCAGATGGACGGCTCTTTGATCCAGGACAGTATTTCCTACGCAAAATAAAAGGTTTGCTACATCAGCACTTTTCCCCCTCTTCCTCTCCTTGCCTAAATCTCATTAGTTTGACCTTTTCAAACCCTGCACGCTTTATCACTTTAAGGTGCTGCTAAAAGGGCACTGTCAGGTTAAAAGTCAGATTTTCTTACCTCTGTTAACCCACCAGATGACAAAACTGAACAGGAAGGATAGAGCTGTTTCCCTGTCTGCCCCCTCTATCCTTGCAAGGATAGAGCAGGACCTTGTTCTGGGCTCCAGCAAGTGCTTGGATGCCCACTGCTGCTCAGAGCAGCCACGAGGATGCCTGGCTTTGCAGTGTCAGCCATCGGGCACGCCAATGCTCTGTTACACTGCTCGTTTGTTCACCTCCACCATCAACACAATTTCTGAGGCTTTCTCACAACATTACTGCTCCAGCAGCTGGGTTGCAGTTGCTACCAAGGTACACGTGTGGCCTCATCAGCGTGTCATTTGGGAGCGTGTTTGGGGAGAAGGAGTGGGAGGGTGAAAATGATTTGTCAGAGCAGAAGCTGTAGCAAAATGTTATACACATGCTTGAGAGGGAGGACAGAGGTAAATGTACAGGGGGAAGAGTGATGCTCTCAAGAGTCATGTACCCTTTTCTGTTGCTGTTCCCAGGCAATACAGGGTAGCAAATCCTGGGGAGTGAGGGAGCTGAATCCCAACATAGCTCAAGTTGCCTGGCTGCTCAGCCCCTTCCTGAGCACAAGCAATACAGATTTTTATCTGAGATTGCCCTGGGAGCTCATAAAAAATGATTCCTCTGTGCTGCTTTCTCACCCCTAGGATTGAATAGTCCCTACTTCCCCTCTTTCTATTTTAGAAGTTGCTCTTAGCTGCAGGTTATTATTTGTCTGATAATTGCTTTTGCCTACAGGAAAGGATTTTTCATGAAAAGGACGTGCCATGTAGCTACACTTCTCTGGCTTATTTACTCACCCATTGAGAGGTCTCAAGTCAGGCTACAAATAGAGTTGCCTGAATTTCTTATTAGAAAGAAGATCGATAGCCCCCAACCTGCCGGTTTTCTTGGCCTCATTTTCTTTCTGACTCCATTCCCTGCTGTTTCCCTGCAGGAACTCCCATCAATCGGATCCCCATCATGGCAAAGCAGATCCTGGATCTCTACATGCTCTATAAGCTGGTGACGGAGAAAGGAGGGCTGGTGGAAATCATCAACAAGAAGATCTGGCGAGAGATCACCAAAGGCCTTAATCTGCCCACATCCATCACCAGTGCTGCGTTCACCCTTCGAACCCAGTAAGTCCAGAAGGTCTAACAGCATGGATGTGAACGCAGAGTGGGGACTGGGGAGTGCCACCGCGGTGGAAAAATGGAAAGACTAAGTTCTACTCTGTGGCCAGTGAGGAGCTGATAAATTCCTTTATTCATCCCTCTCAACCAAGGCTTGCAGTTTTTCCTTTCTATTCCTTCTCTTGTTTTTCTTCCTGAACTCGTTCCCCTTGCATCTCTACAATCCCAGCACAATATCACATTGCCTTGTTCTCTGCGCTCTGCACCTCCCTCCATCCTGTGCCTTCCTTGCCTCTTCAGAGCTTAAACACCTCGGGGCAAGGAGGGACTTGCTCTGTCTCTGGAGAGCACTTGGCACAGTGAGGAGGGAGGGAGGCCTCCTGATTTGTAGGCATTGAGTATTAACTTGATCATTTAATGTTATCACCACTACGTTGTGGAAACTTGCATTCAGTGCCTACTTCCTGTGAGGATTGCTTTCCTGACCTACAGTACCTCCTATTGATTAGGCAAGCAAAAAAAAAGGAAGAAAAAGCAGAATAAGCAGAGGAAAAAGAATGGCAAAAGTAAAACCTATTGTAAAATTCAAGCAACAGGGCAAGGCTGTGCTTTAGTGATTTGAGCATGGAAGACTGGGCTCTGGGAATCCACACCCAGCTCTTAAGCAGACTTGGTTTTCTTGGAAGCTGTTAGAGCCCCGGATCCCAAGGAGGGAAGCTCCTTCCCATTTCTACAGCTTTTGGTACAAACAGGCTGTCTCCTGCAAACGTGTGTGCCAGAATTCAGCAAAAACATGAAGACTTGGTGCTGGCCAATACAGATGACTTGGACACGGGTAATTCCTCAAACTTCCTTCCTTGCATTAAGTGTTACAGTCCAAGATCTTACCGTTTAAGATGTTATCTCCATTGTGAAGGAATTCTGGATTTTTCTTTTCTGCCCTTGTGTGTGTAGTAGTATGTAACTATGTGCTTCCCTGTAAACATCGAGTAAATTCAAAGTTTTTGAGAGCTGTGCTTCACACCCAGACTGCTCAGTAGTTACCAAATTAATATGCTGAGAGACTCCAGATCTGTGGAGGAACTCAGAAAGTCTTCCTGAATGCAGTGCTTGTTGCTGTAGCCTATAATTGCATGCTCTACTGAGAACCCTACTTGAGTTTCCCTGTGCTCACCTCTCTCCCAGGTACATGAAGTACCTATATGCCTACGAATGTGAGAAGAAATCCCTCAGTTCTCCTGCTGAGCTTCAGGCTGCAATTGATGGCAACAGGCGGGAAGGCAGGCGGCCCAGCTACAGCTCCTCTTTGTTCAGCTACTCGCCCACCACCACAGGGCCTCCTTCCCTCCTGTCTCCCCCAAAGATTCGCTTCCCCATCATCGGTGTCGCGCCAGGCAGTGGGACCAGCAATCCTCGGGTGTCTCCAGCAGCTGCGGTCAGAAAAGGTCAGCTACTTTTACTTGCAGCAAAGAGGGTGGCGGGCTTAGGAGATGCAGGCACTGAAACACAGATATTTTCTATTTTGTCCACCCAGGCTGCTTTGGAGTTGAGAGCAGTGGGACTTGGGTTTGCATAATATTCTGCCTGTGGTTTAAACCTTTGTGTGCTTGCATTTGGAAGGGCTGTGGGAGGGACTAAGTGACTCCTTCCTTTTCTAGGTGATGGTGTGCCCTTGACTGTGTCTATGCCAAATCGTATTGCTGTGCCAGTGACCTTGGCTAGCCAGCAGGCAACTGTGGCAGCAAGAACAGCCACCCTGGAGCAGCTGAGGGAGAGACTGGAGTCGGGAGAGCCTCCAGAGAAGAAGGTCTCGCGGATGACGGAGGAGGAGCAGCGGCTTGTCCAGCAGGCTCTTCAGCGCAACCTGTTCAGCATGGCACGGCAGATCCCCATGAAGATCAAAATCAATGGCAAGGGTAAGCCTCTAGGTACACCAAAGGTCTTTGCAGGCTGTAGCAGGGAGGGCACCGCCCCCAGTCTAGGGTATGCTTGTTGATGCATAATCCAGCATCATCTGAATCCAGCCTCGGTTCAGAAGCACCCTGGCTATGTTCAGAAAGCTCCACATCTAAACTGATAAAACCCGCTTGACCCTTACTCTGAGTGTATGACCTATGTTGATCACAGTGGGATTGCTTCAGGACTCAAGCTGTTTCGTCTCTACAGAATGTGCAGTGTGGAGAACTGCCAGTTTCGGTTGATGGGAGCTCAGTTGCCCTTGCAGCAGTGCTCTGTTGCATGCTCTAAGTATGCCCCTTCCTTCATGGGAAGCACGTGGGTTGGCTGAAATTGCTTTGGGCCACATATCTGACCCCCTCACGGTTAATACCTGGGGTACACTTCAGGTCCAAGAGCGTGGTGTAGCCTGGCCAGAGGCAGCTCTGCCATTCTGCAGTCAGTAGGATGACTTCTGGAGGGGAAGGCCGTCATGTGCCAGATGCTCAGCTTTCCCCCCACCCTGCTTTCATCGGAGCCTCATGCCAGCACTGTGCTGCAGGGAATGATTTTTCTGTCCTTTCCTGGACAGGAACCCTTTTAATTGATTATGAAAGTACCAGCTTTTTTTCCCTATGGGTAGCAGTCTGCAGGAAGAGAGATGTCCAGCTTTTAGGAATCCTTTGTCAGGTGTGATGAGGAGGCCACAAAGACCTGTGTATCTGCAGGGGGCCTGACACATCCCAGGGCTTTTATCGAGTCAGGTGATTTCTGCCAACATCTGCTGCTGCTCTACGGACAGCCTGCAGGCAGAAAACTCCTGGCAAGGCTGGGTTAGAAGGTCACGTATAAGCAGCATTCATGGCCTGGGAAATGCACTCCTGAAATGCTTTGTAAAAGGGGAGTCACCCTGTAAAGGTCACATTGTCAGAATCAATACTGTTATACAGTGGCTTCAAAAGCTGATTAAGTGCTGTGGCTCCCTTACCTGTCCCGGGGCTGCACTTCCCTGGACGGCAAAGCCTCAGAAAATTTCAGTCCCAACAGCTGCTTCCTCCAAACCTTTTGATCCATTAAAATTAAAGGTCTCAGACCCCCTATTAATTGTACATTTGAATGTAGGCACAAGGCCAGGCAAGTCTGGCACAGCTTAGAAGAAAGGGAAGAGCTGTTCTTGAGGCCTTCACTAGCTGTGCTGGTAAACACTTAATTGAGATGCTTTGCCAGAAATATATATGGCAAAGGGTCAAAGCAGGTTCCTCTTTGAAGTAGTATCAGCTTGCTGCAGAGTTAAATGGGATTGGGACTTAACATCACAGTTCCTGACAGCTACATGTCCACCTGAATTTCGCATTTACATAAAAACAAAACAAAAACAATAGTAGTGAGCAAAAGGGAATACAAATTTTATCAAGTAATGTTCATTCCCTTTCATCTCACTTTATATTTTTTTTTTCTCTTTGCCCTGAACTTCCTAAATCAAAATGGTAGGAACAGTTCTGGTCTCTACAAATAGTAACAGGCTGAGGACTGAGCCCTAAGGATTCAATGATGCTGTTTCCAGCTTTGTGAGCTGATTGTGGGACAGTCAGTCCTGTCTTTTGTGCCCTAATTTTCCCAATTGCAAAATAAGAGTAACATTGTGCTTTGTAAAGTGTTCTGAGAGGCGCTTTTGAAAAGCACCGCGTGAGCTTATGGTACCTTGATAGCAACGTTTAGGTTAAATGTTACCAACGTCCTTAGCGTGCTTTGCAGGGACAGCGGACTTGCTGTCCCAGCAGACTTGAAGGGAGCTACAAAGATACATTTTGCGTGCAATGTCAGAGCCTGAGCAGACTGTCTGCGTGATCTCTCTCTGTTTTAGTAGCCCAGTGCCCCAAAACCAACATGGGGTGGGCTGGTGGCCACGATATGGCTCTGCACACTGTAAGCGGAGCAGCGGTCCTGCAGCCCAGGCTCTCCCCTACAGGGTGCTTAGGGTGGTCTCCAGGGGAGTTTGATGTTCAGCTCCTCTTAAACATCGGTGCAAATTGAACCCCTGCTCTGCACTGATGCTTCCAGAGCTGCCCGTTACGACTTAGAAAAGACTCTCCAGGCTGAGGACACAGGGAAACCCCCCCCCGGGTTTCACAGGCACTGTAGGGCCGCCAAACGTAATGTTGCTGTGTTTGAGCCCCTGGTGCTGTGGGTAGTCCCCTCCCTCCAGCGGCCACTGGAGCTGCTGCAGTCAGGCCTCTGCACGGGGAGTCACACCAGCTCCCCAAAAACCTGCCACCCTCAGGGAAGGGGTAGGCGACTGTGCATGTGCTCCCAGGCTGCTGCAGGCAGCACCACAATTCAGCCCGTTCAAATATGGTCTTGTCGTGCATGCTGGCAGCTTTTCTTCGGAGAGGATGTTAATTTGGCCCTCCAGTGTGTGTCAGAGGGATTTGCAAATGCCGGTGGGTTCCCAGCCTACCCTCAGTTTACACTGAAGCACTTGAACACCTTTGTAGACTTTTAGCAGGACTGGAAGGGGACACTGTGGGGATTTCCTCCCCAGAGAGGAGGCAGGAGGAAGGCTGTGTACACCTTTGATCACCTCTGGATAGTGCAAGGAACAGGATAGTTCCTCTCTAACTCTGCATCTCTTCTTTCTTGAAAGAAGATAAACCAGACTCGGCAGCAGCAGCAGCACTGAATTTGTCACCTAACGGCATCGGGAGTATTAACATGTCGGTGGAGATTAACGGCACAATTTACGCTGGTGAGAAAGAACTGCTCCTGGGGATGGGTACAGAGCCAGGCTGGTGGTGCAGAGCAGGACGTGGAGAGGGTGGTGTGCTCCTGGGGGATGGTCTTTGCCAAAGCACAACACGTGCAACCTGTCTGGCTTAGGCTTAGAAACATGGCTTAGATTTCTTTTTTTTTTTTTTTTTTTTTTTGGTCTTAGATAGTCAAGATGAATGCCCTTTCCTTTTGGTGGTGGTGGCCGTATTTTTAAAATCTAAGGGAAGAGATTTCTATAGAAGTGTTAGTAGGAAGTGTTATCCCTCTTCTCCTGCTGAGGAGTGGCTTTACTTGGCTTTTCCTCACGATCCTCTGGGAAGCACGAATTGTTGTCCCCTGTACTCTGCTCAAGCCATTTCACTTCTGCAGGTCACACACACATGCACCCTTGGGCAGAGCCCAAGTGGGAGGCCTTGGCACTGCAGTGCGGTGGCAGTTACTTCTCTCCTCCCAAGGTTTGGGATCTTCTGTAAGCACAACATCCCTGACAGAACCTGCCAGAAGAAGTCCCGGGGATCCCTTCCTACACCCTCATCGCCACTGACCCTCTGATCTGCCTCCAAGTCTTTCACTGAGCCCCTATCTGTTAGGATGAAGTCTCTAGGGTTGGACAGCCTGCCATTTGCTCTGTACCCCTCTCCTTCTCAGCCTTGCCACCCTGTGGTCCCAGTAACCCTTTTCGTTCCCTCTCTCTGCCTTGCAGGAGTGCTCTTCGCCCAGAAGCCAGTTGTCCATCTCATTGCAGGCTCCAGCACCCAGAGTTCCTGCAGCAGCAGCAGCAGCTCCCACTGCTCTCCCAGCCCTACCTCATCCCGGGGAACCCCCAGCGCAGAGCCCTCCACCAGCTGGTCTCTCTGATGGTCGGCCGAGCCTGCTGTCTCTCACACTGGCCTCCGGCAGCTCTTCCTCTCTGCTCTTGGCAGGGAGCGAGCCGGGAAGGAGTCGCACAGATTACCTCATCTCAAGGAACCTGCTTTTGTGGTTGGCCAACGGCAAGATGATGATGATGCTGAAACCTTTCCATGCCAGCGAGTTTTTCTTCGTCGTCTGTTTGTCCAGCCTTTTTCTTTGTTCTCCCCTTTCTTCCTCCCTTTTGCTTTTTTTTTTCTTCCTCCTCCTCCCAGGGTTTGCTGTGTTCCTGTTGGGGGGTGGGATATGGAGGTGGGGGGCATGCCTGGCGTTTTTCAATCAGGGATCATCTCTAGGAGCTGCGGGTGGAGAGATGGCTGAGACGTCACCAAGGCAGGTGGAAAGAGCTGGAGCCGGGGGAGGGAAACTTGGTTCTCCTCGAACCAGTAGCCACAAGGACTCTTCCCACAAAACAGCTCAGTGTATTGACAATCCTAAGAGCCAGCGGGGTGCCTTGCCCCTGTCCTCCCGTGGCTTGTGCTGCAGAAGGCCGTGTGGCTGCAGAGCAGGCGAGCTTCCTCGCTTCCCTTCAGGCTCTGTTGTGGTCCGGTGTTTGTATGTCCTCCCCTAGAACACGTGCTCTTGGCTCGTGAGCATCCTTTCCCCTTTCTGAGGTCTTGGTGAGAGGGGGGAAGGACTTTCTCACCGCTGTGTTTGACCCATAGACACATTAAAAACCTCTCAATCAGCTGCTTCGTTCTCCTGGCTGGTGCTGGCCTCTCCCCGACTGTTGCCTTCTTCAGGCTTTCAGCCAAGTTTTAAATCCCCTCAACCTTGTCCTTGAGGAACTCATCCCTCTGACATTTACCCTGGCAGCCTGAATTTACTGTGGCTTGGTGTTTCTTTGCTCCTCTGCTCCCTTGACACGAAAGGGCTCTCATTTAGGTTGAGCTCAGCTTCCTGGAGCAACTTCCTTCGTGTAAGGTGTCGTTCAGTAGCTGCTGGAAGCTCTCCGCATCCGTGTGCTGAGAAAATAGAAGATGAGATTTGAAATCTTAACTCCGTTAAGTGGGGCCATGGGGGTGTGCAGGTATTGCAGTTAATGTTACACGTGCGTCTTTTCGCTGGTCTCTGAACAAGCCTGCAGAAGCCCAGTCCCCTTCAGATTGTACGTGAGCGAAAAGAAAGTGGATCTCAGTTGAGTAAGACCTTCTGCTCTCCTAGGTGGAAGCAGAGAAAAGGAAAACAAGCCTTTCCTTGCCCTTTCCCCTCAAGCCTCCAGCTGAAAGCAAGTGAAGGCTGGCCCTGGCTCTCCTGTGTCTGGAGCCAGCCAAGCTGACTTAGTGACTCCATGGACTCAGGTCCTGCTCAGGTGGCCTCATTCTGTCCCCTCTCTTCTGGCCTTTCCCACACATGCTTTCCCCAGCTTGGAGATCAGGTCCAAGCACCATCCATCCTGCCCTGGTGACGTCCTTCCCATCCTTCAGGCCCAAGTCAGGTTTTTTTGAGCAGTTGAAATACCTCAGATATGTACTTGTTGTTGGGTTTTTTGTTTGTTTGGGTTGGTTTTTTTAACCTCTTCAGGAAGTATTGGCATATCTTATTGCTTGTTTTTTATATGTGGTTTTGCTGACATTGTGTTGTTTGTTTTTTATTTTTAATTGTATCACCAAAGACAGGAAAAAAAAAAAAAGGCTGAGCAAAGGAGCAGTGGCTTCCCCATCCTTTAGGCCAGCAGAAGACAAGCTGAACAGCGTTGTCCCAGGACATGTGCATGACACAGGTAGAGGTAGGAACAGAGAGCAAGAGTGACTGCTTACTTAAAAGATCTGTCCTTCATGTTGGACACAAGGGTGTCTCTGAAGTCCCTATTATTTTTCTGAGCTCCAGGATCTGTTCTTACTTTAGCCAGGCTGCTCAGTGCCGCGGGGCAGTGATGGCACCGCTTATGCTACTGACTGGCCGAGCCTCTCGCAGGAAGGTGGTTTCTGGCCCCTGGAAGCACAGCTTGGTCTCGTGGTGCTGCACCCAACCCCCTCCTCAGCTGTGCTGGGGCTTTGCTATCCCAGACCCAGCTAATTGTGTCTGCGATCAGACGAAGCCATGCTGAGCAGCCTTTGAGAGAGGCGCCAAGATAAGAAGCCGCTCTAGTTTTTCACCTGTATGTAGGCGCCTGTGTAACAACCACCTGAGCTAGTAGGTATATTACAATCTAAGTGAAAACCGTGTTGTAACTCCAGAGGTTCAGCCTGCTAAAAATCCGTTTCCTGGAGTGTGCTGGGTGAGTTGCCATGTGTCACAGCAGTAAGAGGAGTCACCTTTTGTGTGCTGCCCCAGGTGAGCAGAGCTGGTGGGAGTGTTTAGCTCTCTGCAGGATGGGAGGCTTGAGGTGCTGTGGCTGGTAGAGGCTGTGCCTGCCTGCCTGCACTGCTGAGCCCAGGCTTAGCCTAGAAGAGTGGCTTGGTTATGGCTGGAATAGTTAATTGCTTATTTTATACTACTGAAAAGAGCATGGCTTTAAAAGTCACCGGGCCAGATACTACCACAGGAAAAGCCTCATCAGCAGCCTGAGGATTGGACTTAAAAACATACGTAGTAAACAAAATGAATAATCCTTCCTTTAAACTCTCAAATGTCAGGTTCTCCTTTTTAATCCCCCAGCACTACTTGGCTGGGCCACTGCTCTGCCCTTGGGAGCTGAGGTTTGTGTAAGCCACAGGCGGGACCTCCCGGTTGCAAGAGGCTCTATGCTCTATAGGTTAGTTTATACACGATGATTTGAGTTATCCTGCTGCCCGGCAGCGTGAGGATTTGGTGGGCGGAGGAGGAGGAAGGTGGGTGAGAATGCACATGTCCTGCGACGGGTGCTGCTCCCAGGGGTCCCATCTCCAGCCGCTGCCAGCGGGAGCAGTGACCACTCGCCCGCCCGGCCGGGGAAGCGGAGCTGCTCTTTGGCTGCAGGGCGTTTGCTTGGCAGATCCCGCAGGCCTCCACAGCATTTCATCCTCGCAGGCTTGAAGAGGATTTTCCAGACTCTGGGGCTCGTTCAGATTGTTTTTTTTTTCCCTTTTTTGTTCTTTTTTTGGTTGTTTGGGTTTTTTTTCCATTTGGGGGTGGGATTGGGGGCTGTTTCCTACAAGTGGGACTGGGGCACTTTTTGCTTTTCCTTATGCTTTCTTCTCTGGTCCTGGGGAGCAGAGGTTAGTAATGGGTGGTTTTGCTTATGTATCACATGCTAACATTGTGTTTTCTTGCACAGAAAGGCACTCGAATCACTGAACTGCTAAACAGCTTTGACACTACTAGAGTATTAATGTTTATAAGCTTTACACAACTAGACTGGAAATAGACAGGGACTAACAGATTGTTTTGTATCCAATTCAGGGAAAGAATCAAGTTGGGATGCGTAACAGATACCTCAGTAAAAATAAGCTGCAACAATAAACTGGTCCTTGCTCAGTACACAATGCAAGGACCAGCCATTCAGACTGTGAAGAGTAACCCTTCCCCTAAGCCTGGCTTTGATACTGGCAGTTGGCTTAATGCGTGTTTCGCTGAACTCCAGATCTCCTACTGAGCTGCCAGGCTTTGGCGACAGGGTTATGGAAACCAGCAGCAGAGACGGGGCGGAGGAGCCGGGAGCCGGGGAAGGCTGAGCAAGGGCAAGGGTGGCGGATCCCCCCCTCTCCCCGGCTCCGCTTCATTTCACTCGACCGTGTTCGATTGTATAGTACTCAGGGGTTTTGATACTGCGGGTAGGACTGTTTCTTGCGTGAAGTGCTCCGCTTTGCAGTGTGGCTAATTCTCTTTCAACTCCAGACCAGCGAAGGTTTTGCAGTGAGCAGCCAAAAAAAAAAAAAGAAAAAAAAAAAGAAAAAAAAAAAGTCCCCAGCTTGCTTCTGTGCAGCCTTGATGCTCCTGTTTCAGGGGGAAATTTGCCAGCTGGGTTTGATGCCCAGCTGGGGTGAAAGAAAAAAAAAAAAGAAAAAACCAAACCTGCTTGTCTCTTCCAGCAGATCCCAGTTTATGCTGGGAAGGCACAAAGATTGTGAGCTGGGAAAGAGGGAAGAGGTGAGGGGGAGGCTGCGCACCTGCTCGGCTCCCAAAGTGAATGTGAACGTGTCACACCAAGTCCTTTTGATCGCTGCCTGCGTGTGTGTGTGCTCCAAACGGATTCAGATCAGAAGATGTTTTCACCAAACAGCTGCAGCAGCCTTGCTACTAGTTTTCTTACCTATTTAAAAAAAAAAAAAAGAAATAAATAAAAAAAAAGAAATGTGATAGCCTAGGCGGTGGATAAATACCTCAACGTCTCCTTCCAACAAGTGTCTGTATATGTTGTTGTTGGGTTTTTTCTATCTTACACGTTATCTGAATGTTTATATTCCAATAAACTTCTACCTCTTCACATGGTGACCCTGCAAGCCTGATTTGTGGCCGCGTTGTTTTGCTAAAGGGCGACTTGTAGATTTCCCAGCCCCTTCTTCATCCTGGGGGAAGTATTCCCAGAGGCTGGGTCAGCCTAGATGAGGTCTGTGTCCCTGGAGGTCTTTCTGCTCCCAATTTGAACCTTTGTGGAGAGAGCTGGGCTGTAAACCTGGTCTGGTGTGATGCAGTTTTGGAGCGGTGGCTGGAATGGAGCCGGGTACCTGGGGGGGTGAAAGGATCAGGCTGGGAAACCTCTACAGCCACTGAAGATGTGAGTTAGGCTGCAGCCCCTTTCCTGGGTGCTGCCCAAGGCTTGCAGCTGCGGCTGTACCTGCTCTGTGTCCCTCACCCAGCCCTGGCTCTCCCCCACGGACAGGCTGGGTCAGGAGCCGCTTTCCCACATCCCTCCCATGTCGCCACCTTCTCTGCACAAAAAGGACTTTGAATGCTTCCAGACGGTTTGGCTATTGACACAGCACCTGATGTTGTTTTTCCAGTCATTGAACCAGTTCAGCAGTTGAAGAGGAACTGCTTTCCAGCCCTTTAGGTACCAGCGTTCCACTACTCAGGTGTCTGTGTGTGTTTTGGGTGGTGGCTGGGTGCTGGGGAGACCCGCAAACACCCACCCCACAGAGGGGGCTGTGGCACACACGGGCTTCCTGCTGTGCTGGGAAACCAGCACGCTGGCTCTGCTTTGAGCATCCCCACTGCCTCTCCGCATATAAAAATCGTACCGTTTTGATTCTGCTACTTAATTTGCTATTTCTTGTCTCTTCCCTGTTACTGTTTAATAAACAGGAGTGGGTTGGTTTTGTTCATTAAGAAGATGCTGTCCTCTTTGGATGTCATCGTAATCGAAGAGTACCTTTACCTAGTCTTTGCATGAACAGCGATCTTCTAATGACTTGGAGCTAAATAACAAAACCAAGTGTGATGCCAGCTGATGGGTGCAGAAGAGCCGCCTGCTCATGCAGCACCCAGGCTTGCAAAGTTCAGCTGCCTGTGGGTGTCTCTGCTGATGTCACCCCCCGCTGTGGGAGAAGGGCCAGGCCAGGTTCGGCTTTTCCCAGCTCCAGCTTTTCCCCACATGAGCTCATCTGAGACGGCTCAAGGACTCGACTGCCCTTGCTCACCTTAAAAGCTGGATGCCTGAAGCAGGTAGGTGGGCTCTGGCACGGGGAGGGGAGCAAACCCTTGGTGTGCTCTGCCGTGGGGTTTATCCACTGGCAGCCTTAAAATGGGAGGTGGGAAGGTGCTGGCCCTGGTGCCAGGCTGAAGGGAGGTCTCCCCCCAGCTCCAGGGGTGCTCAGAGACGTGGTCTCAGGCGAGGGCGGGCTCTGTGGTGGCCACCCCAACCTCACCGCAGAGGCCGGGGACACCCCTGCAGCCCCGTTACCTGCTTCGTGCAGCAGGTCTCTGGGCAGCATCCTCCAGCCCAGCTGCCCCAGCACCTAAAGCTGGCACCCCAAGGGATCCGTTACCCCTTCCCCGCCTCGCCCATAGGCCAGTGTGGGCTCCATAGAGCCGGGATGGCTACCCTCCAGCCTGCCCAACTCACTTTCTCAGGGCTGGACGGCCACGGGCATTGGCAGCCGTTGTTTGGGCTGGAATATAATCCCCCAGGCAAGTTCACATCCCAACCCCCTCCATCCCCACCCCCCCGCACTCCCCAAATGCCACCATTCTCCACTCATCCCCGCCGCAACCTCGCTTTCCTAACAAATAACAAAGGGCTAAAGAGAGCCCAGCGCGGATTAAAGCATCTGGGTAGGAAAGCCCAGCCCCACGGCATGAGATACCGCTTGCTTTTCTCTTTCAAACATTAAGGTCCATTTATCGAACACGGCTCAGGCTCTGGCAGAGCTTTGTTCAGACCCTGTTCTCTGTAATCCCTCACTGCAGGGCTGGAGGCAAAGCCAGCTCCGGGCATGGGGAGGCTTTGCACTGGCACAGCAACATTTGCATCGGCGCTTGTTTCCCACCTCTGGAACACAAGTTTCTCAAGAAACTTAATCCCCGATGCCCAGGAGTTTGGCTCCCTGGTCCTTAAATGACCAGTGTGCAGAGCTGCCACCCTGCTCAGCTGCCAGGGAGCACGAAACCCCATGGGGCTCCTCGCTGGGAGGGAAAAATCCCAGCTCAAGCTCTGAAGGATGTCAGTCCTCTGGGCACAGCTCAGGGAGAAGGTTCCCCCTCTTTTGGGGCCAGGCTTGGGTACATAACACCTCAGGGACTGCCACCACTTTGAATCCAGCTTGGACACCCTCCAGCAGCACCGGTGCCTCCCCACTCATTTCGTGCCCCCGCCAAGCAAGCAGCTAATCATCAGCTCTGCCCAATCTGTGTCAGCCTGGCAGCGGGGCTGATAAAAGCCACTTCTTCCATAGCCCTTATCATCCCTGGGGTGAGGCTGGGTTTGTTTTAGCCTCGTCAGAACCGGACCGATGTCAGGCTGCCCGTGCCCACAGAGGCCGAGCACAGCCCTAGCCCCGCCGGCTCCTCTCCCACCTTCTGGCTCTGGGATGCTCCAGTTCAATCCCAGTTTGCAGATGGGGGGTGGGTCACAGGTGTGGCAGGGGAGGCAGACACCTAGGTCTTGCTCTTTGCCGTTGCTCCATCACCCACGGAGAGCCATGGTAGTGCAGCCCTGGTGAGATCCGCCACAGTAACAGTGCCCATCTCTTTCCAGTGCATTTGCAGGTCTTCCTCAGTGCGGGGCTGGCCCTGCTCTGCCTCAGCATCCTCCTGAGCTGTGCCATGTCCTGGCAGCACCGGTGGCGCCCAGGTCCCGCGGTAACAGTGGAGCTGGGACATGCTGTGCCTGCCAGGATGGTGCCAGTACCCGTCCAGGGGCACTACGAGGAGATGGCAGGAGAGGTGCTGGATGCCCAGAGGCAGGAGGGTCCCCTGGCATCACCAGCATCCTACGGGAGGTTGCTCCATGGCAGAGCCTCCTTGCCCAGCCTCCCCTCCTCCCCAAAGGAGAACGGCAGCACCAGTGCACCAACTCCAGAGCCAACCTCCTCTGCAACGAGGAGAGCCCACTGGTGCACCCCATCCCGGGAACCCCTGCCCTGCTGCCCTCCAGCACCAGCACCACGCAGCGTCCCCAGCTCCACTGTGACTTGTTCTACTCACCGGCCAAGGCCACGCTCACTGTGATGGTCCTCGGCGTCTCCCACCTGCTCAAGGGGCTGCAGGGCAGCCGAGGCTCCTATGTCAAGGTGTACCTGCTGCCACGGCTCCTGGTGTCCCGGCAGACGGCGTTGAGTGCAGCAGCCTCCACCCTGCCCGCCAGGAGCCATGCCGGCTCGGCTGGTACAGCCCGGAGGAGCTGAGGAGCTTCACCCTGCATTTTGCCATCTATGCCAGGTTTCTCAGCCTCAAGGGCTCCTTCGTGGGAGAGGTCCTCTTCCGCTGCGCTCAGGCCATCTGGGATCCCCGGGCATCTTCCAGCTGCAGCTGGGAGCTGCTGAGCACCAAAACCCAGCTCAGGAAGGTCAGGACAGCAGCAGTCTCCAACGGGGGGTGGTTGTCTTCACGTTTTGGCTGAGGTCTGGTTGGTCTCAGAGCCCTAAAACTCCACAGCAAGAGCCAGAGCCTCCTAGCCGGTGGGAGGCAGCAGAAGGGATAGAAGGTACAGAGGGAGCTGCCCCCCATCCCCCTGGTGTCCTCTGTTGTGGTGCAGATTCGCGAGCTGCCCACAATTAAATTTCATCAACTGTAACAACTGGCAGCATCTGCTTCAGGGCTTCGCTGAAGATGGGGGTGCCAGGGTGGAAGGGGTAAATGCAAAGCTGGCACCACCCTTGTAGTGGCGGTAAGCATTCAATTCACCTTCTGGACTCATTTTTTCCCATTCTTGACCCACCCGTAGCATAGGTGGGAGACAGGTGTCCCTGAGTTGGAGGGGCTGGATGAGGTTGGAGGAGGTTTCAGGGCCTCTCCTGCTCTCTCATCTCACTGCAGTGCATCAGCGCCCATGACACGACCCGCAGCGTCCTCTCCTCCCCACCCAAAGCCCTCAGCCATCTCTTACTTGTCCTCCAGTACCAAGCTCTGGCCAGTCACATCAAGGTGCTGGTCTGCAAGGCAGAGCAGCTGGGCTGGCTCTTGCACGTGCCAGCCATGCCAGGTAGGACACCGGCCGTGGACAGGGGCCAGGAGATGCCCAGGTGGGCACAGAAAACGGCCTCCCCTCCTTTCGCTCAGCAGATGGTCTTCTTTCGTCTTGAACTTCTCTTTTCTAAGCAAAATGAGTGCAGATGGTGCGGCTAGGACCTAGATACCTCCGATACAGCCCCAAAATGCTTAAAATGTTTATGGGTTTTTTTAAAAAAAAAGCATATGGCTTTGTGTCTTGCTGGCTGTTGTGATCTCTGGCTGCCCGAGCTCAAGCCTGGGAGGTGGGCAGAGGTGTGATCTAAGGGCTTTGGAGGTCCTTGCTCCTGACCAGGGAGGGGTAGGTGCAACAAAGATGGACATCGCCTCTCCGTCCTCTCCCCACAGCTCCACAGAGCCCCGCAGAGGTCTTGTAGCCCCCCCTAGCACCCCGACTTGGCTGCCCATGCCATGCAGGAATCTGGCTCGTGAACCTCCAAGCCTCCCTCCCTGGTGTGTCCAGAGCAGGCCCCTCTCACCAAGCCTCTGTCTCCATCTCCAGGCCAATACGTCATCATCCACCTTCACCACAACGGCCATATCAGCAGCACCAAGGAGACCAAGGCCACCACTGGCTACAACCCCGTCTGGAACATGTCCTTCCTCTTCAACCTCCCGGCTGGGGACATCCAGCAGCAGGACTTGTCCTTGGAGTTCACCACCATGCAGGTGAGCAGGACAGAGGTGACCATGGCCAAGAAGGTGGCCTGAACGCTCTGGAGCCTCTGCTGCAATGGGGACTCTCAGCCCCCACTTGTGGGAGGGCTACAGACAAGCCCAAAGGAGCTATTTCCTGCTGGCTGCAGGAGGTTGCTGGGCTGAGACTTGTCTTCTCAGGGCAACGGGTGTTTCTAGCTCTGCTTGAAGGCCATCAGCCATGTCCCACACTGCTTCTGCCCCTCTCCCACCACAGGCTGACATCTACCCCCACAGCTCCCCGCTGGACCACGTGCGGGTGGGTCCCTGCGCCCCTGGGGCCAGGCTGCTGCACTGCAGGGAGATGTGCAAAGGGGGACAGCTGGAGTCGGGGCGGTGGCACCGGCTCCAGTCCGATGCCCTCAGACCCTGATCCTGCCCGCAGCCGCCAAGGGGGATCTCCAAGCCTGGGAGAGGTGAAGTCTCAGCCCGCATAGTGTCATGGGGGAAGTCTGGGCTCCATCTCCAGGATCGGAGACTGGTGGTGGGCAGCACAACCCCCTTCTGGACGGCTCTGGCGGGGAACGAGCCCATCTGAGATGGCTTCAGCCTCAGGGAGAGAAGAGGAACCTTTCTCTGCTATGTCACCAGACGCCCGCTTGGTGCCTGCACCTGGAGTGAGCCCTGAGGCCTGAAACCTTGGCTGTGGGAGGAGATGAGTGGGAAGATCACCCAACAGTGACACTGGCCCCGTGGCCACCATGGTGGTGGTATCTGCGGTTCCTCCTAACCCACCATCACCAGCCCACCCCTTCCACCCAGTCCCACAGCAGTGAAGACCGTCATCGTCCCCATCCTCACAGGCTGGGACACACCCTGCTCTGATCCTCAGCGAGAAGAACCACAATGACTCGTTGATATTGCCCCAACCCTCCCTGCACCGGTGCTGAAGGTGTTCATCAGCATTTTTAGTGAGTTGCTGGCCCAAATGAGTGGTCAATAAATAAAGGGGCTGAGCATGATCGCACACGTGAAGTAATCGAAGCTCTGTCCTATCCCGGTGCTCTTCACTTGGCTGGGCCGTGGGCCAGCAGCGTCCATGGTCCATCTTTAGGAGCAAGAACTGTCCTACGGAGTGGTGGCCCGTGTGGGAAGGGGACGGTCACCTACTCGTAGGGCAGGCGAGAGCAAAGCCACACTCGTGTCACCCTTGTGTGGTGCTAATTAGTAAATAAAGAGGAGTGAGGCCCTCTCTCCATGCAGATCAACTGGACACAACCTCTTCCACCAGCTTCTCACCCCTCTGGCCATGACCCATCTCCAGCCCCAAGGGCAGGTCCCCATGGGAACAACGGTGGCTCTCAGCCCGGTTTGGAGGGAGGAGAATGTCTGCAGGGCCCGTGGGAAGAGAAGGTGCATGGGGCGCAGCGGTGCAGAGCACAGCGAGGGCCATCATGGTGAGGAATGTTATGGTGAGGAAGGCCACGGTTGCATGGTAACAGTTATTGTGGAGGAAGGCCAGGGTGAGGACAGCTGTAGTGAGGGAAGACCAGTGGTGAGGAAGGCCATGGAGAGGCTGAGGACAGCCAGGGTGAGGAAGACTGAGGTAAGGGTGGCCATGGTGAGGAGGACCATGGTGAGGGAAGCTGTGGTGAGGAGGTCTGCGGTAAGGATGGCCACAGTGAGAAAGACCATGGTGAGGAAGCCATGGTGAGGCAGACCATGGTGAGGAAGCCATGGTGAGGCAGACCATGGTGAGGAAGCCATGGTGAGGAAGCCTGTGGTGAGGCAGACCGTGGTGAGGAAGAAGGCTGGAGTGAGATAGACCATAGTGAGGAAGCCTGTGGTGGGGCAGACCGTGGTGAGGAAGGCTGGGGTGAGGCAGACCATGGTGAGGAAGGCTGGAGTGAGGAAGGCTGGGGTGAGGCAGACCATGGTGAAGCAGACTGGGGTGAGGCAGACCGTGGTGAGGAAGGCTGGAGTGAGGCAGACCGTGGTGAGGAAGGCTGGGGTGAGGCAGACCCTGGTGAGGAAGGCTGGGGTGAGGCAGACTGTGGTGGCGCAGCCGTGCTGGGGTGCGGAGGCCGAGCACAGCTGCCCGCCCCCCGCGCAGGCCCGTTCCGAGCGGCGCGGCCCGGCGCGGCAGGGGTTAACGGCGGCCTCCGGGGCACCGAGAGGCGGCGGGAGCGGCCGGGGCGGAGCCGCTCTGGCCGCGCGGGGCGGGCGGCGCCGGAAGCGGAAGCGGGCGCGGGAGCGGCGGCGCTGCTGGGCCGGGGGGGCCGGGCCGGGCCGGGCCGCACCCGCGGAGTCCGGCGCGGAGGGGCCGCGGAGGGGCGGTGAGCCAGCGGGGCCGGCCCGGGGGCGCGGAGCGGGGCTGGCGGCCCTCGGCGGGGCGGGGAGCGGGCGGCGGGCAGGGCCTGGGCCCGGCCTCAGCGCCCCGGGAGAGGCGGCGGGGGGGGCGGCGGAGCCGCGTCCCGGTGCGGGCAGGCTGGCTCCGGGCGGCGGTGCCTCGGCCCTGCGCTCGCCGGTTCCGGGCCCGCGGGCACGCCCCGCGGCCAAACGGTTATCGGGAGCCGGGGGAAGTGGTTTGTCCCCGGGTTGTTGAAATAACCGGTAACGCTGCGCCTCCCTGCGGGGGGTGGGACGGACCCTCCGTCCTCGGGGGCGCGGGTGACGCGCCGAGGGGCTGACGGGTCGGAACCCCGGTGTCTCCTCAGATGCATCACTGCAAGAGGTACCGGTCCCCGGAGCAGGAGAGCTACCTGGGCCACAGGTGGAAGAGGAAGAGGTCTCGGAGCAGAGACTACGAGGGGAGGCTGCGATACCCACCCCGGAGGGATCTGGCCCGCAGATCGCGATCGAGAAGGTAAAGGTGGGGTTTGGGCAGAGGGAGGCCGGCCAGCAGCCGTGCTGCCGGCCAGTTATCGGATAAACTCTCGTCCTCGATTCTGATCGTGTTTCAGACTGAGCGCTGAGTGGTGGCAGCTTTCATTTTCTGACTGCTGACCAGCTTTAAACCTGTAAATCCCAGCGATGGAACTAAGGGGCTTAACTGCGTGCACCTGCCCTTACACAATTCTGCCTCTGCATCTCGCCAAAAGTTCTTCCCAAAGTAACATCTTTAATATTAACAAGGGAGAACAGCTTGCCCTGGAATCATCTTTCCCAGGTCTAAAGCTGTGGAGGCGTTAAAGTCTTTCTCTCCTGATGACCCGTTTCCTTCTGAAAGTATTACAGATCAGATTTAAAGCAACAATACTTTCCCCTCACCTACGCTGTCATAAAGGACCTGAGCATCGCTAAAACTGATCTTTCCTGCTCTGGCTCTGGATTGTACCTTTGATCCTCTCTTTGTTCAGTGTTTCCACAGGGACAATTAGGCGCTGGAAGCGGGGTGGATGAGGCCTCTGATTGATAATGGGAGCTGTGGCGAGGGCTCTGGAATAGAGGCGGGAGTGCTGATGGGGAGCTGCGTGCTGACACGCTGCGGGGTGCGACCGCAATAGGCTGGTGGTCCTCGGTGGTACCGGGGCTGTGGCGGCTCCACTGGCTCAGGCAGCAGTCAAACAGGGCAGGTGCAGCCAGAAGGGAGCTGAGTTCACCTTTAATTTCCTGACATGTTCTAGAGATTAATTTCTCTTCCAAGCCTGGCTTTTATTTACTTGAAGGAAGCAGATTGTGAAATACAGCTGATGTACCCAGTGGGCTTTTCCATTTTTTCATCTGATGGGTTATGTAGCAGAGATTTGGATGAAAACAGGCTTCTGCTAGGTGAAAATCTTCTTGCCTCTTTAGTCTCAAACTCTGAGCCTCTCACAGGTTTGCTGCTCTCCTCTGCGAGTCCTTCAGGTTGTTATTTCTGATTCCTCTGAATCTTAAAAGTACGCACTGAAGTTTCACAAAGGTGTGTCTGGAGTATCAGTGTTGGAGTGGAGCTGTGGGGTTTTTTGGCGTTTTGGATAGTTCAGCAGTGACCTGGAGCTGCTGCTGTCTTGGCAGACAGTTTGAAATTTTATTCTTAATCCAAGAATGCGTGTGGGGGTTCATCTCCCCCACACGCATACCTGCGTCCCGTTAAGCTGTCAGCGAGAGAGCTAATTCTTGCCGAAGCAGAGGTGTGTGGACAACAAGAGTTCCTGTTCCTGGACAGGAGATGCTGTAGCGAGGTCTCGGCTGGCGAAGCCGTTGCTCTTGCTGTCAGCTAGGTGACAGCATCGGCCTGGCCCGGTGTGTGCCCAGAATACTGCTGTTTATCATTGGAAAGCCCACACACTGTATTTCTGAGTTGCAACATTTTCTACCTAAAAAACCGTGGCTTTTCACTCAATGACATGTGAAGCATGACTTCTAGTGGAAGCTGTTCTGTTAGAACAGCTGCAGTGGCTGGGATGGAGAAGACTAGTCGTGCTTCTGGGGCAGAAGCAGACCACTGCTAAGTCTTACCGGTTTGCTGTTCAGTTTAAGAAAGGTGACCAGATTTTCCTTCTGGCTCCTTGCTAACGATCTGATGAGCCGGTGTGTGTGTGTGTACACCGAAGGTTTGGCGTTTAGGGGACTCCAGTCCCCCCTGGGGTGATGCCTAGAACACTGCTGCTGGCTTCAATTCTCATTTGTTTAAGAAGTAATGAGAGACCTTCCCGGGGGAGGAGAAATGATGTTAGAAAAACACTTGTGTATGGTGGTGGAGGTGGCTCAAGTGAGGTAGGCAGCTCAGATGGAGCTCTAAGTGGGTGGTTTCCCCCCAGCTCCTTGAAATGTGGGAGTGCCACACCATTTTCTATTGCAAACTTTCTCATTTTCTATCTGAGAAGCGGTCACCATCTGAGCTGCAGTGGAGGGCTGGTTTGAAGCTAAGACTCTTGCTGTTGTTTCCCTGCCACCAGGCAGTGGGAGCAAGAGCACTTTGTTTCAGCCAGCCTCTGCCTTTTTTCCAGGTTTATAAATGCATTCTTGTTTTGCTGCAGCCATGACAGGATGCCTTATCACAGGAGATACAGGCGGGACAGCGATGCCTACAGATTTGAAGACCGAAGCCCGTCTTTTGGAGAGGACTATTACTCGACCCGCTCGCGAAACTGGCGGCGATCCAGAGGCAGAGAGCAGCACCGTCCCAAGAAGCATCAGCATCACTGCCGGAAACGCAGGACCAGGTCTTGTAGCAGTGCTTCCTCGGTGAGTAGCATCCAGAACGAGTTCAGGATTGCTCAGGGTTTTAACTGTTCTTACCTTCTTTCAGCTCTGAACACTCTGGGTGAGTACCTCTAATCCCATTTTTTTGTGTTTGTTGTCATTACGTGGAATGTATAGTCCAAAACCTGTGTCTTGTTAAGCGGGAAGCATTTGTAGCTATTGGTTTTTACTAGTCAACCCCTGTAGCCTTAATATGTGAGGAAACTAAGCTGTATTCTTTACAGGCGGGGAGGGGATCAGGAAAGGCTTCAAATGGCGCACATGTGATAGGCTAACAAGGGTGAGCCTTGGCCTTAGGCCAGCCTGGCTGCTGGGGCTCGGTCATTGTTCAGGTTTATACGCAGCCAGGGCTTCGGTTCTGCACACTGCTGCTTCCCCAGCGGGCTCTGGCATGCCACGGTGGTCCGGAGCGCCCCTGTGAAGGCACCTCGATTTGACTTTGTGCCAGGATCCCTGACCAGTTGGGATCCATCAGCCTGGTTCTCCCGAGTTGTTACCCCCGTGGTTATTAATCCCTGTCCCACTGTACTTAGAGAAAGGCTTCCACCTCCAGAGGATATGCACCTCTCCTCTTTGCCTATTTCCACCCAAGTAGCCTTGGACTTCAGCTTCACTGAAGACTTGTCCGTTTTCCACCCTGAAACGTAGTATTCCTCGTGGGGATTAACGGGGAGTATTTGCTGGGGAGGACAGGGAACACCCTGGAAGTGTTGTGAGGTATCAGACCAGATGTCTCTGCTTCACTGCTTCTGTAAGGAACATTTCCAACTTTCACACATTTGTTGCTTTTAAATGTTATTACAACTAAATGACCAAGTCCTGATCCCTGCAGTTACAGTGGATGTCTGCATGACTGGGTCTGTTGCTTTCCTTCTTTTCTTTTTTTCCAGTTGACTTTTTAGTTTTAGAAAGAGCCAGGGTTATGATGAAAACGCCCCAGTGCGGTTTGCGTGTGTGCGTGTGAGTGATGATAACGGTGTGCAGGTTTGGGCTGGTGTGATCTAAATCCTTTGAAGTCTCACAGCTCTCTCAACTGTCCTCTCTACCTTCTGCTCCGTTTCATCTGACTTTTTGGGGTTTGATGGTAGCTCATTATTTTGGACTAGCTGGGGGGCAAGGGGCACAGAAGAGAAGCCTGACAGAAGCTCGGGCATGGAAATGTAGGGTTTTGTATTAATTTCTCTGGCTGTAGAGGTTGTAACTCTATTTAAGGCCGAATAGAAAAAGATCAGGAATTAGGGCAGCTTGCTTCGTGGACCCTGGGTCCTTCCAGGAACGTTCGGCTGGTTTTCCAGTAGAAGCTAGCAGTAGCAGGGGTGAACTTGACGTCCGACCTTTAGTGGATGCCTGAAGGGGAGTGAAATGCTCCCCGGGGATCAATCTCGTTGTCCTGTTCCTAAAGTTCTCCCAGGCTTAAAATTGCAGCCTAAGGCCGACGTGCAACACCAGGTCTGCGTGCAGCCAGTCGGGCGTACGGATTTAGGATCGGCGTGGTAGTTGGTTCGGTCACGAAGGGAAGGACCGGTCCGTAGCCGGGGCAGGACACGGCTCTGGGCAGCTGGTGCTCTGTTAAGCGAGGTACAAAAGAGCACACAGAGGGAGAACTGCTACTCTGGCTTCTACTGGACAGCTTGTCCAAACTGACAGCTTGTGTACCCTTCATCACGTTTGCCAGCGGAGAAAATGACGTTCTTCTGGCATAGCCCTCCTTCTTCTTGTGCCTCTGGCAGCGTCCCCTGGCGCTGCGGAGGAAGCTGCTCCTCTGTGGGGAATGGTGGTGCCAAGCCAAGCCACCTTCACACTGGAGCTTCCCAGCTGCTGCCTCCCTTCAGAGAAGAGGGGGGCACTTTCCTGCCTAACAGGCGGCGGCACCAGAGGCCGTAGCTAATGAGAGTTTTCTTTACATACCTGTAGCTGTTGATTACTTTTCTGTTTTGAAGTTAGTTTGTGTCTTGACGTGTCCCTTGCAATATCCCTATCGTTATATATGCTGTGTGCCTTATGAAATGCTGGGATCTGGAAAATCCAACCACCGACGCACCATCACCTCCACCTTTGAATGACACCACAATCCTGCCGCTCGGAACTGCCCGCTGTGCGCGCTGGGTCGTATGCCGTTTCGGGGGGCGGTGTGTACAGAGAAGCCAACAGAGCAGTAAGCGCAGCAGGAGCGTGGAAGATGACAAGGAAGGCCACCTGGTGTGCAGGATCGGCGATTGGCTTCAAGAGCGATGTACAGCCACCTTTCGTAAAACTTTACCTCTCTACTTTCTATCCCCATGTTAGACGAGATCTCTTGTATTGTACTGGAGGGGTCTCTAGTGTTTTATTGCTTATAAATGGACTGACCAGTAAATTGCCTGAGGCAGACAATAGACACTTGAGTTTTAAAGAGTGTAGCAGTGAGAGACATTTTTTGCTTTGTCATTTTATTGCTGTGAAATTGCAGGACCTCAGCTCACGCCAAGGCTCTGAAGTTCACATCCACTCCTGTTTTCTCTCCTAGATGAAATTGTCGGCAGCCTTGGCGAAGGCACTTTTGGCAAAGTGGTGGAGTGTGTGGACCATGCCAGGTGGGCACCTTTCCCTTCCAGATAATGCGCCTGTCCCTTGAGCATCAAGTCCAGGTGCTCACAAGCACGGCAGGATTAATGCTGTCAGTTTTGCCTGGGCCTGGGACTCCACTGGACCAAACTTCTGTCACCTTCCACTTGTCATTATGGTAAAAGTTATTTCTAATAGCCAGTGGAAAGGAAATGGATTTGTAGCTCAGCCCCCTGAGCTTGCAGGCCAGTATGTTAAGGGAAGCAGGGGAGTGTTCCAGTGTCTGAGGGCTTTGGCACAGGTTGTTCTACTGCAGTGAGCTCCAGCTGAGTTACGGGCCAGGCAGCTGGGGGAAAAGTGACCTCTTAAGCTGCCAGCGTACTTTTTTTTTCTTTTTTTTTTTTTTTTACAACATCTCCTGTCATTACACTTGACCCCTGTCTCCTCCTGACCTTTTGTCTGGCTTAGAACTGTGGGGTCAGCTCTGTCTAGGAGCTGCTGGGCTGTCCTGCCTCCTCAGAAATCTCTCTGGCACGGTAGGAGAGGGGAGGTGGCTGCTGGAGGCCCAGTGACCTTACAGCCTGCCTGTCAGGAAAGGCCATGCTCGCAGAGCTGGCTGCAGCTGTCTCTGGAGTGTTACCCCGCAGTAGCCTTATGCTTCGAATTAACTACTAGTCAAGCAGTGTAAATCTTGGGCAGACCTCAAGAGCTTTGTTGGGACCCAGAAATGACAGATGAAAACATGACTGGAGTAACTGGGGTGTGCCCTCTCGCTGTGGATGGAGGACAGGAGTATGTAGGCTTTTTCTGACTCCATCCTTTTGTCTCTTCCCTTACAGAGGCAAATCTCAAGTGGCACTGAAAATCATAAAAAATGTTGGAAAGTACCGAGAAGCTGCCAGGCTGGAAATTAACGTCCTGAAAAAAATCAAAGAGAAGGACAAGGAGAACAAATTGTAAGTTCCTACAAGACTCCTGGGTAGTCAGTACCACATCCTTACAGACAGTGTGCTTGGGCAATAGCCAAAGAAACATAGGGCTGAGGACTGGAATACCTGCTACTTGCCTCCTGTGTCAGGAAGAAAATCTTTCTCATTCTTCTGTGTTCTGGGAGAGTCTGTCTCTAGTTCTGCTGAACACTTATTTAAAACTTTAACAACTGACACACCAGGTCATAGTGAGGAAAAATTAAACAACACTTTTCTAACAACCCCCTGCTGCCCTGTCCCATGTGAATCGGGGATCTCTGTCTAAAGGTGGTTGAGTGAAGTGGGGAGAGGGTGTCTGGTGTATACAGGGGGATTACTGTGCTTCTGAGTCATCTGGCTTGGAGCTTTTGCTCACCAGCCACTTCCAAAGTAGCCAAAACCAGGGAGGATGACTGTTCTGTCAAGTCCCCGCATGATGGTTAATCCTCACGTCTTTGTCTCTGCACAGCCTGTGTGTCCTGATGTCAGACTGGTTCAACTTCCACGGCCACATGTGCATTGCCTTTGAGCTTCTGGGCAAGAACACTTTTGAGTTCCTGAAGGAGAATAACTTCCAGCCATACCCTCTCCCTCAGATCCGGCACATGGCCTACCAGCTCTGCCATGCCTTGCGATGTAAGTCACCCGGGGCCAGCCTTGGTGCTCTGATAGGCAGAGTTGTGTGGGTGCTTCAGTGTGTGCTTCTTACATATATATTTTTTCTTCACCACCACCTGTGCAGTTTTACATGACAACCAGCTGACTCACACTGACCTCAAGCCAGAAAACATCTTGTTTGTCAACTCAGACTTTGACACTCTGTACAACGAGAAAAAGGTGGGTTATGTGTGAAAGAGGAGCGAATAGATCGGGAATAGCCTGCCTTTCCCCCCCTGCAGAAATCAGATCTTCTCTGTTCTGTAAACTCTGTTTAGTGGGAACAAACTGGAAGCTAGGCCTCTTCTTTCTCCCATGTTTTCTAAAAGCCTTAAGACTGCTTCAAGGGCTCCAGTCCATGAAGTAGAGTGTACAGCGGCTTTCCTTAACACTGATCTGAGGTGTAAAGAGCTCAGAAATCCAGTTATAATCCTTCTGATCAGTAGTGCAGACGCAGCAGTTCTGGGGTCAGAGGGCTCCTCTCAAAGCCTAGGTTAATCCCAAACCAGTTATTAGAAGCACGAGGATTTCTTGTTTGCTTGCAGAGCTGTGAGGAGAAATCCATTCGGAACACGAGCATTCGTGTGGCAGACTTTGGAAGCGCCACCTTCGATCATGAGCATCACACCACTATCGTGGCTACCCGGCACTACCGTCCCCCAGAAGTGATTCTGGGTGAGTACTGCGGGGGTTTCAGGACTCTTGGACAGGGGGAGGAAAACAGTTGTCCCAGGGATGCTGTAGGATGATGCTGTCTAGAGGAAAACCAGCTTGAGAGCGCTCCAGCTCTCGGGGAAGCAAACTGGCTCCAGGGGAGTATAGAGTCAGTGTAAGCTGAAACAGCTTACTGGGGGAGACCCAACAGTCCTCCTGCCAGTGTGCAGCACCAGAAAAGTGCACAGATAACTTCTAGGTCTGTCTTCATGTAATTCCTGCAGTTTTAACACAGAACTAGTAGAAAGCTGGTGGGACTTGTTGAGAGCACGAAGTTAAATTGATTCTCTTTGCAGAGCTGGGCTGGGCACAGCCATGTGATGTCTGGAGTACCGGCTGCATTCTGTTTGAGTATTACCGTGGCTTCACGCTCTTCCAGGTACGATTCTTGCAAGAGGTGTTGTACCCTAAGAATCGGTGATGTCTAAAAGGGCTCAAACAGGTGAAGTGAGAAGGGAATTATAGATCAGGCACTAAAAATCAGAAGCTGAGTTTGAAAACAAGCCTGGGGTAACTCACGGTTTGAGGACTTGTGCCTTGCTGGAAGGATAAGGTTCAGATCGCTTCTGGTTTTCTCACTGTGCCTGTGAAGAATAGAAAAATCAAGAGAGGAAGCATAGGTGGACAGGTGGAGGCTTGTTTGTTCTTCCCCTGTACTCGTATAGCAAATTTTTGTCATCAGAGCTCCCAAGTTCTGAATGAATGCACCATTGCTCTTTTCCTGTGCAGACCCATGAGAATCGTGAGCATCTTGTCATGATGGAAAAAATCCTCGGGCCAATTCCATCTCACATGATCCAGAAAACTCGGTAAGAACCTCCTCTTAAACTCAAGACAGCCCAGCCCGCTGTTTGTGGCTGGTTGCTCAGGATACAGGCTCTCACCTGTACGGCTAGAACGAGGGGAGACATGCTCGAGGTACATCCCACCAGCAGCCTTACCCAACACCACCTTTCCTTTGCAGGAAGCAGAAATATTTCCACAATGGGAACCTGGTCTGGGATGAGAACACGTCCGACGGGAGATATGTCCAGGAGAACTGCAAGCCACTGCGGGTAGGTGCTGTGCTGTGGCTGGGGCAGGGCGGGCTGCGTGGCCAGGCCAAACCGCTGTGCTGTTCCCTTCCCTGGATCAGCAGTGGGGGGCTTAAGGGTGGGAATTGCCCTTGGCAACTGGCTTCTAGAGAGCCCCAAAATCTCATCTGCAGAAACAGAAGTTTATTGGTCTGGCTGAAGCAGGACAGGTGCTAGGGAAGGGGAGGGAGACTGTACTTCAGGATGGGAAATGGCTGTTGCCTCGCTGTGTCACAAAACTGGGGCCTGGGGCTGGGTCCCTGTCCCAGCAGAGCGCTACACCCCTCTCTCTGACCCCCCACCCTTCTCTTGCAGACGTACATGTTGCACGACTCACTGGAGCACGCACAGCTCTTTGACTTGATGAGGAGGATGTTAGAATTCGACCCTTCCCGGAGGATCACGTTCTCAGAAGCCCTCCTGCATCCCTTCTTTGCCGGGCTCTCCGCAGAGGAGCGGCTGCTGTGCGGGCGAGGCACCAGCCGGGACCTGAGCAGATGACGCCTGGGGAGGGGGTGACGCGGCCGGCTCTCTGCATCCACCGGCGGTCCGGCCGCGGCGCTCCGGCCCCGCTCGCGCTCTTCTCCGAGTTCAGAGGGGCTAGGGCACTGTGACAAGGACCCTGGGGAGGGGAGGGGAAGAAAAGCTACATTGGAAAGCACAGATTTGTCTATTTATATGTTGTAAAGTTAAAATAAAGTGTTTCTTATTGTTTGATACTTCCCTTGTAGGCAGGTGCAGGGTTCTCTTGCTCCCCAGTTTGCTTTGTCTGCAAAGTAAGATGGAGATACTGAGAAATTAGCAGGAACCTTTGCTTCACTGGAGGACAAAAAGTGAGGGTGAGTGGACTGAACTCTCCCTGGCCTTGGTCCTTGCTCCTCCAAACAGCACAGAGCAGCAGGAAGGCTTGTTCCAGCTGTGGTGTCAGGCTCTAGAATGATAGCAGACAAATAAATAGCTGCACACAAACAGCACACATGAATAGTTGCACTTTATTTCAGGGCATCCCCCAGTAGCGGCAGGAATTAGTTGTTACAAACATTAGGTCACAAATGGAATATCAAGCAGTGACACAGTGCAGTGATCTTCACATGTTAGTGACCAGAGCAGCACTCGTGGGCAGTTCCTACGATGGTGGTTAAGGTTGTGGGTAGAAACTATCTAATCTCAAAACACAGCTAAAAAAAAGTGTTCCATTCTTTGAATTAAGTTGGGCAATGTGGGGGAAGGGGCAGAAGTGACCCAGACCCTTTCTGGGTCTCTGAGTTCTCCAGAAGAGCTCACACCTGCACAAAAGATGCATTTTGTGGGTGAGGCCAGTACTTTCGCAAGTAAGCCTTTGTATCTGAGGGAAAGCACAGCCGAATACTCAAATCTACTCTCATCTCCAGAAAAATTGAGCACACCATAAAGTTTAACTGTGTCAAACACAGCCCAAAGCTGCCTGCTGTGGCCTAAACGCTCTGCATGGGCAGGGATTGGAAATCCCTTTCCTTATGTGAGGGTTTGTACCCTCCTGTTGGGCAACATGGCTCCATTTTTTTTGTTGTTTAAATATGGGGAACCCCGTGCTGCACAGGTGGCGATGCCTGGGGCCTCAGTGTTTTGGGGCTGGGCAGCAGCAAGTACAGATCTGATCTCAGTAAAAACATCTTTACAGGGTTCAGTGCCCTTCTGGGCAAATAACCAGCCACTGGCACAGCAGCGTAGAGGCAGAAAAGGACCCTGTGCTGAAACCTTGAGTATTTCTACACTGTTACTGCTTAGTGCATACAATCTACAGTTTTAACAGCCAAACCCAGAAGAGGCAGCAAGAAAAGCCTACAGCCTGGTTCAAGGAAAGCAGAGATTGAAACAGCAAGTTCTCTTAAAGAGTCTTGAGCAAAGAAAGTGAAAATAAGGGGACTAAAGCTAACACTGTACAGCAACAACCAAGGGACAGCCATCCACCTTTTTAAGCCAGCCACTGCTCCTCTGCCTGGCTCAAGATTAGACGAAGCTGAAACAGCTGAAGAAACAAGGCAGAGGGAAGCCTCACATTTGTATTTGAAATAACTAGCACCACTGCCATCCCTTCCCCGTGCAGCCAAGTCAGAACCACAGCTTGTGAAACGCCACTACAGTTCTAGCTGAAACACAGCTCACCTGAGGAACAGGTGCTTCAGCTTTGCCCTTTCCACGGGAGAGGAACCACTCAAGGGCAGAGCTACACCCCATCACAGCACTGACAAGTCATCCAGCTGCTCAGCGTGAGCCAGCAGACGCAGTTCAGTGGTCCAACCTCAGCGGGGAAAGCAGCTCAGGGGAACGGGGTTCCGGACACCGTGAGGGGCAGAGCCCTTCGTCCTGCTGAGGTAGATACAGCAAGGGGCAGGCGGCCTGGCAGGGGAAGAGAACTCGGGCAGGGGCAAGCCCAGAGCTCACCAGCCTCCTGGCCTAGGCTGGGTCTTCCCCCATCACTCCACACTTTCAGGCAATATTAATTACTCAACTGGTTTTCAACCAGGGCAGTCTCTTCCCTCAAACTTTGTTCTCGGCCTTTGTTCTAAGCAGATGAAAGGGAAGGACAAGAGCCTGATCTGTAAATCCTCACCCCTCGGAGCACAAGTGGGTCAACAGGTTTGCTAAGCAGGACTCTACTTGCTTAGCAGAGCCCAGCCACAGAGCAGCTACGGAAGTAGGTGCTCATGTCCCTACGCTTCAGCCTCAGAAGGGATCCAGCTTCCCTGGAGAAAAGGCACCGTCTGAGGCTCTCCCAGATGCCAGAACAGGGTCTGTGCAAGGTGTAGGTACCTGCAGGAGCTCTGGGGACAGGCAAGGTACCAGAAGAGCAGCAGAGCTTCAAGCACTGCCCACACTCACAGCATCGGGAGCAAGCAAGGAGCTGAGCCCCTCTGCAAGAAGAGCACCTCCAGCACTGCTCCAGGCTCAGCACTTCCCCAGCTCAGCTACAGGGCACTGAGCTTTCAGAAAGCATGCACAGAGCCAGCACGATGGCTTCCCAAAGCCAGCCAGCTGACGGCTTCTCAGCTTGCCCCTGCTCTAGGCACTGCACCAAGGCTCCATCGGGCCAACAAAATGAAAGCAGGAAAATGGGGAGCACGTGCGGCACAGGAGCAGTTAGCAGAGCAACCCGGGGCAGATCCCCTATGGTAATGCAGAGGAGAACATCCTGCCGTACCCCTCCAGGAGGGCAGCAGCTCTCACCACGCCATCTCCTGCAGGCAAATGGGACCATGGGAGCTGAGGACCCAAGTCCTTCCTCAAGCTGGTTCCCAGCACGTGGGTGCACGCACACGAGCCCACCCTACACACAGGCTCTGAGCCCAAAGGGAACGAATGGATCCATGACCTACTTCCCAAACCACACTGAGTGTGGGAGGGATACTGGAAGCACTGGGGGAACTTACCCAAATATCACCTGCACCACACAGCACGCAACAAACTGAGTGACACTGCCCTGCTTCACTATGCTTTCCCTGATTCAGCCACAAACTGTGCCAGAAAAGAAAAAAAAAAACAAACAAAACAAACGCACAACTATGCTGGAAAAGTTCTTTTCCAAAACATGCCTCACTCCCATAGACCTGGGCTTCACCCACTAAGTGAACAAACAAAAAGCCAAGAGAGTATATAAGCAAGTAAGGCCTAGCTGAGGACATCAGTGTTCCCAGAGCATGTGCGACCTGAGAGCTTCTGGCTCCTGACACAAGCTTTCCAAAGAGGGAATGCTCTCCTTGAGGGGCTGGAGGGTCCAAGAGGGAGAGCGAGCTACACCTGCCTTCAGGAACATAAAAAAGGGGAGGGGGAGTCAAAAAGAACAAAACCAAATCCTCCCTCCCGGTACAACTGCAACAGAAGGTATTTCTACACGATCAAGGGGTGCTGTTCCCACCAGGACGCCCTTGCTTGGTCCATCGGCCCAGCAGGACAGAAACACATCTCAAATCTCCACACCACCCGTCATCTGTACCACCTCCACATACACCCCCTCATTAAACAGCCTCCCGGCTGGGCCTGGGCAGCAGCGGCCACCTTCGCCGGGGACAGACACCATCTTCCTGCGTGTTCCTTCATACAATGGCACAAGAGAATGAAAACATCTTTGCAGGAACATCCGCTTCCTTCTTTTTTTGTTTCATTTTATGATTATTCCTTTTTTTTTTTTAAATACACAATGTTTCTTCTGGAAGGAAAACTCTCCAGAACTTCACATCCTTAAGGCGTCACGAGTTTACTAGTCAGGATCCACTGGACAGCTTATTTGACAGACCTCCTCCTCCTCTCTTCTCTCACTTCAGAGCCGTGTGGCTGACTGGGCTCTAAGTGGAATGCAGGGGGATGACGAATTTGCAGCCGAAGGGTGAGTGGTAGTTTATTCCCACTTCTTGAAAGACCTTCTGGGGAATGCCAATGTCACAGAGATACACGCGCCCTGCCCTCTCGCCCAGGGGCAGGGGCAGGCCCAAGGCCAGCGACCACTTGGCATCGATGCCCTGCTCCATCTCGTTTATTGGAGGGTCTATGCTGAGGACGGGTGCCCGGTTCTGGTTGGCCCAGTCCACAACTGCTTTGTACCAAGGCTGATCTCTCAAAAAGGCATTTTCATGACAATCTAGGCAGTTGATCACTAGGTCAACAGGGGTATCTGGAAGATCTGAAAGAAACACAAACACCGTTGAGCGCTGAGGACCAACCCCAAACCATGAACTAAGGCTCAGTGCCTTCCCTCCTTGCACTGCCAGCAGATTTTTTCATTCTTGCCTCCAGCACCCATAGTCTCACTGCATACGGTCTGGCTTTACCTGTGGCTACTACTGTCCTTCTGCAAAAGACATCAACACCAATATTTAAAAGCTCTTCAGCCCTCTGGAGAATGTTCACAGACTCAGGTACAAAACCTCATGAAGTGGTCAGGACTTGAGCAGCCCCAGATGCCACTGCTGAGCTGGATCACCAGTCCAGGCCACACAGAAAAGCAATGGTGTGCTCTCTCCATTATAAAAGGACCATTTTATATTCCACAAGCTAAGAAAAAGGCTGTTTTTCTGGCACACATCAACTAACGCTTCTCTGGAAAGGCAGTTTGTGTGCTGCACTGCTGCCTGTCTCGCTGAGCTCCACTGGCCTCACTGCACTCACCTGCTCTGTACCACATTTGCTGCGTTCCCCTTACCTGACAGACCACAAAGTCCTTGGTGCAAAATCTTCTGTAATCTTTTGCAACGGGCAAGTAGCTCAGCCAGCACAGCCCCCCACTCTGCCAAAGCTCAAAACGTTGTGCAGTGCCCTAATTCCCAGGTTTAGTTTCTCCCAAGAAGTTTAAATGAACCAGGTTTGAAAATACCGCCGGTGAAAAGACAAACAGAAGGCAGCTCTCACACAGAAGACAGAGCAGCAGTTTATTCTAGGGCATACTAAGAGATGTGAATTTTGACAGCTGCCAGGACTAGTTCAGCAAAGCTGTCTGCTTGGATTGAAGCAGCAGTTGGATTGCTCATTGACTTGCAGTTTCAATATGCTGAACAAGGAAGGCCTTTTTCCTAAGAGAATGGCTGGTCTGACTCAGATCCATACGGCAGCTCTTCCGTATTTGCTCATACAGGAAACATCTGTATCAGCACAACTGCTCCACTGTTGAACCTCTCGAGTCTCCGCTGTCCCGCCAGCCTCCCGGCAGCCACCGCCTGCCTGTGACAGTGCCACTAGATGGTGCCACCGGACCGGGCAGGCACCGGGGAGAACGACTCTGCTCCCCACTCCCTCACCTTTGACGCTGGACACCTGCTGGCCTTGCGTCTTGCTGAAAAGGTTCAGCTCGTTGGTGATGGATTCGAGCATCTTGACAAAGTTGGGTAAGAAAAGGATGACGTGGACATCGTGGTTGGAGAGGTGCCGTCCGCAGCTGATCCCCTGGGCCCCCTTCACGTGGGGGCCGCACAGCAGGGCTACTGTGGGCCGCTGGTGCACGTTCTTCGGGTTCAGCCTAAACGCAGACAAGAAAAGACTGTTAATAAACCCAAGAATCTCTTACCTTCTTCCTGCAAGAGAAAAATAGTAAAATGCAAATTGACAGGTGTTTTGCAAATCTTCCGTTGCCTCAGAAGAAGGAACCCACATCCTTTCATAGCACTGATGCTAGAGCCCTGATCTGCTTGCAGGTTCCCTTCAAGACTTCTCTGCACCCGCAGCAGAGAGCACAAGGTCCCAGTCTATGGGGGTTCATCATGAAGCCAACTTGTACTTCCAAAGCACAGGCCATTTTCACTGCTCATGTAGTAAGCCTGAGCTCAATGCTATTTCAGTTTTAGGAGGCTTTTTTTCTCTGTCCCTCTGATTCTTGAAGAAAGGTAACTAAACAACCTTAAAAATACGGGGTGAGTTACCCTGTCAGCAGAGCCATAGTTAAAAAAAAGACATTTCTACTCCCTAAACCTCATCAACTGCAAAATAAAGTTGATTTCTTTAAATGGCCTGCAAGACATCAAGGGTGGCTTATAGTAGGATTTTCAGCTGATAGGGTCAGTGCTGCCTGGTATGTCATCACTTACTGCTCTCAATCAAATGATCAGGTCCTGGCAAAGTACTAGAGAATAAACAGATGGAGACTCAAGGCTTACCTTCCATTTCAAGAGCAAGTAATTCGGAGCAGCTATCAACAACATGAAAATACACATGCAATTTTGTATTTTTTGTATCAGCAATAGCATGGCCAGCAGGGACAGGGAAGGGATCTTACCCCTGTGTTCAGCACTGGTGAGGCCGCCCCTCGATGACTGTGTTCAGTTTTGGGCCCCTCACCCCAAAAAGGCCATTGAATGACTCGAGCGTGGCCAGAGAAGGGCAACGGAGCTGGGGCAGGGTCTGGAGCACAGGTCTGCTGGGGAGCGGCTGGGGGAACTGGGGGGGTTTAGTCTGGAGAAGAGGAGGCTGAGGGGAGACCTCCTGGCCCTCTGCAACTCCCTGCCAGGAGGGGGCAGAGAGGGGGGATGAGTCTCTGGAGCCAAGGCCCCAGCGCCAGGCCCCGAGGGAATGGCCTCAAGCTGCCCAGGGCAGGGTCAGGCTGGCTCTGAGGAAGGATTTCTGTGCAGAAGGGGCTGTTGGGCGTTGGAATGGGCTGCCCAGGGCAGGGGGGAGTCCCCGGGATCCCTGGAGGGGTTGAAGAGTCGGGCTGAGCCAGCGCTGAGGGATCTGGGGGAGTTGGGAACGGTCAGGGGGAGGTTCATGGTTGGACTGGAGGAGCTGCAAGGGCTTTTCCAACTGAGATGATTCTGTGATTCTGTGAATTGTCTGCTCACATCAACAACTATGCTAAGTGCAGGCACAGAGCAGACCTCTTCAAAAGAGTCATCACATATTTATGCAAAGAGCAGTAAGTGCACTCTAAACCTGCTAGCAAATTGGGCCCTCCAAAAAAGCAGGATATTCTCAGTTTGGTTATAGATGCCTGAAAGCTAATTTAGCACTGCAAAAAGCTAAGCAGCACTTTGTTTTCATGAAATGACTTTTGGTTTTACTGATATTGTTAAATTGTAACATGTAAAAAGAAGCGAAAGGTTTACTTACTTACAAAAAGGACAGGCTCGCTAGATACTCTGCAATGGTTTAATCTGCCTTGGGCTACACCTGTGCAAAGCTCACGTTCCCTGAAAAAATTCCCAGTAAGTGGAGAGAAAAAGCTCTGGTTTGCCTTTGATTCAATAGTTCTGCTTCTGGGACACAGGAGCCAAAAAGAAGCCCTTAGTAAGTCATTCATCTGAAATGGTATGTTCAGCCAGCCCTTTCCCAGAGAGACTAGAGATGGGGAAAAAGCAGCGTGAACATGGAATCCTACTGTAAACCTTCCTCCTACCTCAGCAGCCTGAGCCTCGCACTTGTTCTTATCATTATGGAGGAAGAGGCCAATACACGAATTACACCACAGGTCTGCAGGGCAGTGGGATGAGTTGTTTCTTTCTGAGGCAAGGAAGGCAGAGAGATGATGGCTGCCTCCAGCTGCAGACCACTGAGGGACTAGCATGAGCAGCAGCAGGCGTCCACATCACACTGACCTCAAGGGCAACCTCTCAGCCTCTTCTACCTCACCCCGCTTAGCGTAACAAGACAAGCTGAGCTCTGCTTAGAGGGGGCAAACCCACAGCAGTGCGAAAGGGAGCAGCTTTACCTGTTGGGTCCCCCCAGGAGGCTCAGGGCCATCTGACTTGCACACACTCCCGTCATCTCCAGCCTCCGCTCCAGAGTCAGCCCGTGTTTCTCAGCAACCGAGAGCAGCTTTTTGTGAAGCTCGTAAGACACGCTTGGAACGACCAGCCCAGAGTCTAGGGTTCAAAGAGAGGGGAGGGAGGAAATCAGAAATGGGTACAATCAGAAACTCTTCCAGAATGCTCCAGACTGGCAAGGTTTTATATAACAGCACTTAGAAATAATGACAGTGAAAAGGCTTATTAGCTGTTACCAAGGGTCTGCTTAAGCCAGTAATTCAGGTTCCCTCCAAGACCAGCAAATGAATTCAAACTAGTGCATCAGTCAGCTTACTCTGAGTGAAGCAGAGACAACTAAACACAACCGCTGGGCTTGAAATAATAGCTTTCCACGGAATTTCAGCAGGCAGCTGGCAATTTTAGCAACACATGGACCGAAAAGGCCTTTTTGACTTTCAGACTGAATATTAAGTTTTTCTTAATGGTCTTCAGGCCACCAGCACTTTAACCCATGCCCAAACACAAACAAGTGTTGCCAATCCTGGTGAATGTCAGAAGAGAAGCTGTGAACTGGACTTCCCACCAAAAAAGCCTGGATGCATTCTGCCTCCTGACATGAGTAGCGACCAGCTCCAAACTTCCAGCCCCTAATCCACATACCACAGCAAAACAAGACATCCCATATTTACTAGGTAGGTGTCCTCAGCACCTGAGCTGGGCCATGCCAGAAGGGCCAGCTTCAGACACAACAGCTGAATCGTGACACACTGGAGCAGCAGGGGAACGAGGCAGCTGAAAGAATAAAGCCTGTAGAAAAATTCTTCCCAGATGTTTTTGACAGCCTGGTCTGCAAGCCAGGAAATGCTCCAGCATGTGGATCAAGGGAAAAACAAACAAGAGAGGTTTTGTTAAGTGCTGAGAACAGCGCCTGCAGTAGGCAGCAATACAATCCCCGCTTGCTTCTACAAAAAGCCTTCCTGGAATCAGCAGGTAAGAGAAACACAAACCTGAATAACTGTTCTAGCCGATTCTTCATACTCTCCTTCTGCAAGCAGGCCAAGCTGGCGCTGACTTCACAGAAATAAACCCTGCAGTAACATCTGTAAAATCTCCTGGAACTAAATATAGAGGATTCCTTGCCACCAAAAGGCAGCTTGCTCTGAGGGGAGCCACAGCAATTTTTCAGTGGTGTGTTGAATAGTGGAGTACAAGGAAACTGAAAATAATTACTTATGGTATATGGAGAGAGAAGTGCAAAATGTACGTGACAGGTGAGGAAACTGCTGCAACAGCCAGCCAGATATCCCTGAATACCTTCAGCCACAGAAAGCTGCTTCTTTATTCTAACTTTTCTCCGAAATAATTCTGATACCCAAGCCCCTTCGCTCTGTTTGAGGATTTGCACTTATGCAGAATCAGCAACACACGCTATTCTTCCCTTGAAACATCCTCCTGCAAGGCCCCAATGTCCTTAACTGTCTCCCAGCTTAATTCCCTCCCCATATGGGACAGCCACATAGCTGGAGCACAGCTGCCAGCAAGAAAAGCTCTCAGCTCCTTCTGTTCACATCATTCATAAGCACTGCTCTGAGCTAAACAAGCAATCCCAGCAGAGCCCAGCAGAGCAAGAGCTCTGTGAATTCACTGTTTGTTCCTACTCTGGGACAGGCAGATGAGGTGCACAGAAGTCAGGCATGCAGGTCAAAAAGGTCCAGGACTCAGACTGATGCCTGCTACAGCTCAGGCACAATGTCAAATGTCAAGCCAAAGTGTGAACTCGGTCCTTCCATCAGCACACTCTGCTTCTGCGGCGTTCAGCAGCCAGCACCCCTGCGCTCCCATCAGCTGCTTTGCCTCCGAACATGGGGCAACGGCAGTCAGGCGGGTGCTCATCACAGCCCAGGGCCAAGCAGCACCAGCACGGTGGGGTTCAGACCGCCTGCACTAATGGGAAAGAGTCATGGGAACATGACACGGCCCAGTGAAAACGGTGTCTGCAGTGATACGGGCTCAAAGGGGAACAGCCACAGCGTACACATCCGCTCAGAGAGGAAACTTAACAGTTACTTGTGGGCTCCAGCTCTTCTGCAGACCAAAAAAACATAGCAAGAACCGGTTGTAACAAGCAAGTGCCATATTCAAATGAGAAAAGCAGCATGTATCTTAATTCTGAGGAATTATTTGTGCCACCGTATTTCCCCAGGGCGCCCCAGTCACAAACCACTAAGTCAAGCTATGGCGGAAATGGCAGGTTTTGTACATCTTGAGGTTTCCAGAGTTAAACTGGAGGTATTCCTGCAAGGTAACAGTAAAGTGTTGCAGAGCAGATCCTGCTGAATCCTTCTGGCCTTCATTTCCACACTCACCGACTACTGCTTTGCAGATAGAGGCCCAAACGTGTTCAAACACTTGACCTTGCATGCTAACCGCTAATTAAGCTACCTCTGCTAATAGTCTTTCATTACATGCAGCACATGCAAGCATGCACATTATCAAAGTCATTTCAGACTCCTGATAGCAGCCATGGAACATTTGGAGTCATAAGCCACTAATAATCCTAAACCCATCACAGCAGTCACGCACCTGCCCTGCGTTCACACACCCTCTTAGCCTCCAGAGTCACGCAAGGCTCAGCTCTGCCTCCTTCCCATTCATATTTTTGCTACTTCATCAGGTCTTGTTTTTCAAGCTTGAGGGAGGACTTGGAATGAGTGACCTGAGGTCAGGATATCTTCAAACAGCTTGACAGGACACATCCTCTGCTAACCTGAAACAGGGGGCTCCCAAACTGCACTTCTGCTCCTTCTGAACTGCGGGAGCACAAATTCCCTGCTTAAATTCTACACAAGCTCCCCAAACTTTTGGGTGAAACAGTTGATCTATAATCTGTATCTACCCAATTTAATATGGGTGTTGCCAACGTCTTCTCTGTAGCCATTTACATCTTTCCCTCAATCGCTTCCCCCAGACCACGAGCCTCAGTAAACTCACATTTACCATCAACTAGATGCAACTCAGTGCCCAGTGGGTTAACGCAAAGGGGGTTACTGGGAGGCAGCAGAGGCATGAGATGAACTTGTATTTAGCATGCCAGTGCTACACGTTGTCCTAATTGCTCCCTCTCAGGAACAGGCTTAAATGCCAAGAGAACTTCCCTTCTTCGCACTCACGCAAGGTCCAACCAGTCAGACAGGCTTATCAAAACCAGGCCGATGGAGTTAAACAAACTCTGGCAGAAAGCAATCAAGGAGGCGACGTGTAAACCCACAAACAAGAACGCTACTGCAACAAAACTGAACGCCTGCCAACTTTAATTATGTTTGGGTTGGACAGTGCATCTTTATTGTTTGGTAATGAAGGTAATAAAATAAATTAGCTCAGGCCTTTTAATATTAAATAAATGTATTTTACAGCTGCCTGGAAAAAAAAAAGGCAGATATAGACTAAACAGTTTTGTGACACGCAGAGTATTGCTGAAGCCTGATTAAACATGAAGCATTCTCTGTTTATGAGACACACTGTCCTGGGCACTAAACTGTGAACAAGTTCTCTCCTCGAGCTTCACTATGCAATCTTACACACACACTGGTTGGATTAAAACACCCTACACCAGCAGAAGTACTGAGCTAACTCTCCAGAAGTTAACAAAAATACAAGTTTTTCCCCAAACAAGCCCAGTGCAACATTGACGACAGAAGTCCAAGCACCACCCACGCTTACAGTGGCAGGAAAAGAAAAAAAAGAGAGGGTTGCTGCTGGAGTAGCTCAGTGTGTAAGCCCCACCTTTTCTCTTGACTATTTCAGCAGCTCTCTAGCTGCTAAAATAGATACAGGCAAGCTACAGGAACGGATGAAATGGAACTAGACTTCGGATCTCCTGAAAGCTGTATAGCATCATTAACTCTTTCCTTTAGCAATAAATAACTCCAGGTTCCAGAGTCACACAGCTCAGTAAGATGCAGTTACATGGAGTGGGTTTAACTCTTGTCCAGTTGAGGTAGGAGGGACATTATTTGCTGTCTTTTGCTGGTTGTAAAGCTGAAGCCACCTGACTGCAGACTCAGCAAAACAGTTACTTGCCCCACAAACATGAATGATTTTCTCCATAACCTTAAGGGCTAGATTTTTTTTTTAAATCATCATTATTTTTAATTAAGACAAATTCTGCGAGAGTTCTGGCTGACCTTCCAGTGTCAGCCTCTCCCAGCATTAGTGCACAATTCACTCCAGCTGAGCAAAAATCTGTCTGAGGGACAAAGAGACTTTGCCCCATGACCACTTTGTTTTCTCCTGTGGTTGGATAAAATGAACTTAATTTGCACTCTACTCAAAGATCCCAGAAACACTTCACACATTCAATATACACAATTGCTATAAGGCAGTCATCCATAGACTGAAGAGCTAAAAGCTACAGAGAGTAGAAAAGTCAGTCAAGGACATGGCACACAAAAAAAAGCTCCATACTGTCAGCATCATCCTCATAGAACAGACTCAGCCTTAGTTTTGTAGTCTGACCCCAGCACATAAGCTCTGCCTTGCTGAACTGATTTACTTATAAATATATACTGCACGTTTTCTTCCACTATCTGCTTACTGTGGGGAAAAAGTTTCTTGAACGACGGGCCTGAATTCTGATTAGGGGGAGCACAGAGAAATATTGACACTTTGCCTGATTTTTTGAGCACAGTCCTGTTTTCACTTGACAATTTCTACAGCAGTCAAGTTTGAAAAATCCCACTTACTTTCAGATGAACCAGAGATGTAAACAGCACATTTTCTACACTAACAGCATTAACTAGAAGAGACCTGCTTTGGACAAAGCCTTACAAGTACACCACGGAAATAAATACATACCTGACCTATGTGGCATACAGCTCTCCTCTTTACTCATCTGTGTGCTCATAAAGACACCGTCCTGGCAGACACCACTGCTCAAAAAGCCAGGCTTTGGGTACAAGCCCGCTGCATGCATCTGCATGCATCTGCACCCCCTACACTGTGTGGGAAAACAGAAAGTTGAGGTGCTGTGGCACATGAGAATTTCAGTCCCATTTCATGCCCACAGTCCAGGCGAGGGAGATTTTAATCCAGTATAATCATCATGAACTGCAACCCACAGTATGTACGTGGTATGTGCTAGCAGTGATTGAACAAGTGAAGAGGAGAGATGAACTGCAAAAAGGAACCATTTGGACAAACTAGTATGCTTGAGATTTATATTGTATAATCACAGATGATGAACCGAGATACTCCATCCTAATGCAAACTCCTCTGAGATCCAACATACCTGCAGAGTGCTGGCTTTGAAGTTACTGCTAAAAGACCTGATCCCAAAACAACAGTGCTGTTCAAACATAGATCGTTCCAGTGCTGACAGCCAACAGAAGGAACAGAGACAGACCTATGCTAACACACACTTAAATTCTCTAGCTGGACAGCTCTGGAATTAGAAAAAAAAGATAGCTCACACCTCATACAGCCTTTCCAGGGAGGCACATTTTTGTTAAACAGTTGCCCTTCTCCTTTCAAGCCTCATGTACTAGTAAATAGATCAATAGCAGCCCCCCCAAAAGAGTAAAGGCTAATTACATATTTGGGAGCAGTGCATATGTGGAGTCCCAGGGACGGACTCAGCTCAGTCATGATCGAAGACCTGGTAAGTTCTATTAGCTTCAGGTTTTCATTTGTTTGCAACAGATCCCCATCTTCATTCCCTGTTCACTTGCTAGTACACCTATTTGGCAGCCTGGCTCTGTAAAATTAGATCTCAGGAAAGCATCCTGGTGGATTGAAGTGTTTATCAAGCTTTGCTTACATCCTACATAAAACAACTTATTTTAGTCAGTCATAAAAACACAGACTGGAAGCCCTGCAGATTAGTCTTTTGGAGAACTGGCATCAGCAGTGTGCTGGTTTTACCACTGCACAATCCCGGTTATTTCCTAGCTCCATGGAAACATGGCATAAAAGAGCATGCAAGGATTCACAGACTTCTTCCTCTCCCACAGTGACAAGAGCTGGTTATTAGCTCACTGTCAATCACCAGCACCACTTTGTTTGTGCGATTATAGCAGACAGAATAATCACTGTATCAACCAGAGCTCTTAAGACAATCATCTTCAAGATTAGCCTAGGGTAAAAAATAACAAAGTACTTCTTTTCTCTAACAAGCAAGTGCTTTTTGCAAGTAGAGCTTCCCTGAGGAGTCCAGAAAAAAAAACCTCTGTCGGGAGAATTCAAAAGCAGGAGAATTCCTGCATAGATATATCCAAAATCATGGCTTTCGGGGCTACTGGCACACTCATTTAGTTTCAGCAGCTGCTGCTTTTTGAGCCACTATGAGGCAGGCTGCCTACAGCTTAGCATCCTCCTTCCAGTTGCTAAACAAAGAAATCAGGATTGTTTTTTTTCAAGTGACAGTCCATCATTACTCCAAGCATACTGATTATCTTTCTGTCCCTTGGAGAGCTGACTCGCCTCAAAAAGCACTAAATTGAATGCCAGAAACAGCAGGCAAGTTACAGCTGTTTACAAGAGCTTTTGCTAGATAGCCATTCGCATTTCCTAAGCAAAAGTAAACTTCCTCAGCGGAAACAAAGGAAGTCATCCTCTGTGGGAAAAACATCTAGAGACACAGCGCTGGGACACTTTTATCATCATTCACAGGACTGTGAACGTGCCCAGCTCAGCACAGGCAACAGGGAACTGTAGTTGTCAATACCCTGCCCATTGTGTGACACGACAGCTTTTCTTTCAAACAAATCCAGAATTCCATAGGGGAGACTAATCACCCAACAGTAGCTAATGAGGCTAGCGAGACCCTCCAAGTACAGAGGGGAGTCATTTACCACCCTCCCTGTGCAGGCTTGCCAAGAACAAAACAAGAAAACAGCAGTGCTTTCACTGGGCTGCTCCCTTCAGCACACTGCAAACAGGGAGCCAAGAGTTTCCATAGTAAAGGACGATGGTGTTTAGCAAACACGATTTCATTTTAATCCCCTGAATTTACTTACTGATGCTTGCTGTTTATTGCATGTCAGAGTTTTCCTCCCAGGACCTGTACTGCTAGAACACCATATTAGCCATACTTCTCAAATTGGCAGCTAACAGTAGGTTAGCTTTTGTTTCAGACTAGACATACATAGAGGCCCTGTCTCCTCTCAGACAAGCCAGCTGGAAGATGAATTGACAAGTAGTAAATTTAAAAAAAGTAAATCACATACGAAAATGAAGAAGTGCTTATTCACACAGCACACAGGCCATTGGTGGAGCTTCTTGCCATAGGACACTGTAGGGATATTGAAAGCTTGCACAGATTTAAAAAGCAATAGGTTAAATTAAGCAGAAGAAAAAAAGCCCCATCAAAAGCTATTAATACTGAACTATCACTTCTGCTTCAGGAAGTCTTAAAATTGTGAAAGACAAAGCACTCAGAGGAAAGTCTCACTGCATGTTTACTCTTTTCTTTCACTTTTCCTTAAGTACCCTTGGAAACACAACACTGAGTTGGACAAGTTCTAATACGACTCAGTATGTTTTTCTCTCATTCGAGGCCAGAACAGATCTATAGGAAGATAGATGACACAAATGGAAAACTATGATATAATTGTATAGCAGAACCATTAAAAAAAAAGATGGTCTTTAAAAACTGAAAAGCAGCAAATCAGTACAAATGAATCAGCTTCCTTCTCTGAAGTGTTTCACACCCCAGATGGGGTTTCTGGACAGAAAGACAGATCAAGGATCTGATCACACTTCTGCTCAGCGGCCAGACCACCAGGATATCACCTATTTAGTGTCTCTCTATAAAAAGATCTGAAGTTTGATTTTATTTTGATGTGGAAAAGAAACGTTCCTGGAATGCAAAAGTTCCTTCACTCCTACATTTTGCAAGTGTTAGAAAGCATGCAAACCAAAGGCAGGACACCACAACTGAAGTTACAGGGAATCTGCCCCTAAATGTAGCATAAAGCACATATGCCATACTTGATAGCAAGTGTATGTAGAGAAATAAAAAGACTGCTTATAGTAAAATCCATTCACGTACATAAGCAGCTCTGGTGCTTGGTCACAAAACTACTACTGAACATGAAATGAGAACAGTTCTAGCCTTCCCCAGAGCCATGGATTAGGACGTGAACAACTGCTCTCCGCATTTCGATTTTAGGAGCGCAGCCTCCCTGCAGGCAGGCAGCTCGCTGATCCACCCTGCTGCCTCCACCTCTATCCAAGCACCTACCTAGTGGCAGCAACGACCAGAAATCAGACTTGCAGGATAACATCTGGGCAGCAGCTGGCACCAGGGAGCTCAACTAGTTTCCCCCAATGATACACTTGATGAATACTTCAACTCAAGCATCTGCCTGGAAGTTTTTCTTTCCTTTTACAATTAAGACTAAGGTGAAGCAAAGGAAGAAAGACACAGCCGGCTCTCAGAACGCATACTTTACATGCATGTTAATGCTACGTTCATCAGATTTCTGGGGCTTGATCTTTCACACAGCAGCAATGCATAGTAAGGTGGGGGGGACCCCACATAAAAAGCCTTTTGTACAACGAATGTTTGGAATTACGGATGGAAGAGCCAGAACTGTTTCTTTTTACACCAACGACATTTAAAGTTCCACAAAACCATGCAGAAATATAGAACAATCACCCAAAGAGTATCAGAAGCACATGAAATCTCCTGCCTTTTACCAAGAAAGTACGAATGACGATGTGCAACCGTGTACCAGAATCCTGAGACCATCCCTCCCTCTCAAGAGCCAGCAATCAAGTCCACGCAGGTTCATCATGCTACTGAAATCAACACAAGGATTCAAATGGCTCTTATTCAGGTCCCATTCTTGTTATCCAACCATCAGTTTGTTCCCTACTGCAAAAACACTTACCTCGTTGCCCTATCTGAGCAGTTTTTATCTCAGAAATATTGCAAATAAAGGCTGTATGCTGATACAAGGCACTGATCCAATCTTAGGTAAATGAATGCCCTTGCTCGTACCACTTAAGCTGACAGACACCCCTTGGGGAAACAATCCACCACATGTGCCCCAGAAAAGCTGCAGAGTTTGCATCCTTATCAGTAAGGGACGTGGCATACCCGTGCAGAATTCTTTGTTAGCGTTCTGGGGTACGACAATCCTTCTATAGACTATGGGCTCCGATTCCAAGATGTTCTCGTCGTGCCGATAGCGAGCTGGTTTCTCATTTGGGGTCCCACGGGAACGAGTGCCACTCCTCCTCTCATAAGTTTCAATCTCTTCAAACACAGCTGCCTTGTCAAAAAGGGCCAGGTTCCCTTCGAAATCAAAATCTGTGTCTGGGATTTCATCAATGTCATCCCCGAAGCACTCATCATCTTTGCTCTTCATCTGCCCGTTTTTCAGGCCACTCTTCTTTGGAGTCACTTGGTTTGGATGACGGCTACTGGATGACCCTAAACAAAAATAAAAGCAAGTTGAAAGTGTGTCATAAATAGAAAAAGCCACATTTGCTCATACCCTTTGCAAACTTTTGGGAGAGGGGAGCTCATGCTTGCAGTCCACAGACTCAAGGGATACTCGCTTCCCAAAGAAGCTGTGGACCTCATCTTTGGCATTACTCACGCCAAGATAAGCTAACGGAAAACAGAACAAGGGCATCAGGAGACTTTCAGGGACTTTCCACTGGCAAGGTTAGAAAAACAAGCTTGACCACAGTAGCAAAGTAAATGCTTCTCCACACTTATCTAACTCAAGATATTATCACAAGATATTATCACATTAGTGATAAGGTAATAAGCTAGCCGTGCTCTGCGACAGTTTTCCTTCTATTCTGAGCTCATGTTCATGCAGGCATGTGGCCCAAGACCTTCTTTGGAGTTTCCCTAAATTTCAGAAACTAATCTAGCTGTTTTCTTTCTTTTCAGGCTGGCCACCTGTTAATGATCTTTAAGGGAGAACTTAAAAGCTCTGAATATAAAGCATTTCTTTTTCCTTACACTTGCTATCAATAGGTACACATTTCTGTACCAATATGAAGTTCATTTCCTTATTCCTATTTCATTAGTCTACTTATTCATCATCTTGCACGTTTAAGTATACTTCTTTCCAATCACAGGTAATTGTGAAAGCCTGATTTCTCTGGAGTGAGACTGATTAAAGTCTCTTCATTGCCAGTTTATAGTTGGAGATCAAGGACTGTTACAAAACCATATGCAATTACCAGGTCAACATAGCCCTTTACTCGCTTATTTCTTACATTAGTATTCAAGTCACCCCTATAAACTCAGGTCTAGACAATATTAATGTTTGTTATACCCATTGTTAAATTTCCAATTACTGGAAAATATTTCAGGCCAATTCCAGCAATTACAGATACTGCCTACAGCATCCAACAGATGGAGTCAGAGTTATCACACCAAAACTGCTTGTTCTACTAAAATATTTCTCATAATGATAATTACCTTTGTGAGTAATTCATATAAATTAATTTATTGGCAAAATCCATTTGATAACACAGCAACAAATTGCCACCAAGTTACCATGATGATGTGCGCTCTTTATATACCTCCTCCATAAATTAAAAAGCAGCATTTTTTTGTCGTTACACATTATTGTCAATCAGTGAGAAGATAGGGAGAATTTCAAATTATCTAAGGATACTTAAAAAACATCTCAAAAGGATTTGCAACAGGCACAATCTTCATGGCTTCCCACAAAGTTACCTGTCAGCTTTGTAAGTGCAGACAAGTCTAGCTTAGTCTTGACAAATCCCTTGTTCTCCCTGCCTGGAAAGGCCTATGTGTAACCTCGGGTCAGACTGGCGGAACAGCCGAAAGCTGCCTAACAAACTCGAGCTCTGAATTCCCCCATTTCCAAAGTGTGAAATCCTCCACTCCATGGACAGGAGCAGCACTTCCCCCAGAAAGTGAAGGGCCTCCCCCTCTTGTCAAACGTTTCTACAGGAGTCTTCATTCATTTCAGGATCAGGATGGAAACCAGCATAGTCAAGACCAATGGGCCAATTTTAGCCAAGTTAACAAATAGAACTCATCTCTCTACAGTAAAGTTATTCAGTAGCTCAATTATGTAACTTAAAATGCTGCTGCTAACTCCAGAACACTCACATGACTACCTGAAGCCTTTATAGAAAACGCTATAAAACCACACGGGAGCAGAGCATGCTTTCCTAGAATATCTAAAGGCAGGCTTGCCTGTTATCAAGGACTTTTTAAGCTCTGGAAAATTTGTTCACCTAATATCACGTCTGACTTACACCACGCTGAATAATGACTTGCTAAGGATACGTACTTGGGTTTATTCTCAATTAGGAATGCATTGTTTCAGCAAGGATTTTCCTCCATTTATTTCTTCCCTATATTTTAGGCAGCACGTCACTTTCGTTTTTCTAGAGAACTGTTCCAGTGACTAACCTGAAAGCTTTCCCAGCCCCCACAGCAAGGAAGTTCTTTGAAATGCTTGGCAGCTCCTTCTCTGGAGCATGTCTCAAGTACCTGAGCAAAACAAAACAGACCTGAACACCCTAAAATACTCCCTCTCAAAAAGCTGCTGCAGCTTCAGTCTCCAGTTATGCTATGGTCCAGCAACAACAAAAAAGCACACAAGAAGTCAGAGTCCAATATTTCACACCTTGAAAAGCAGGAGATAAGACCCCAAACCTCCAGGGTTTTGAAGCATGATTGTTTGACATTAAAAAAACAAAAAACCAAACCACAATAATAATAGTGGTAGTGAAAGTAGTTTGTTGTTCTGGTCTTTTTGTTTGTTTTGATTACGGCAACAGTCTGAGTGCTCAACTTATACCAGTTTAAAAACAGTTTTGCTCAAGCATGCCTAGCAAGCACTGAAGAGACTGGAAGAATCAATTTTCCTCAGCTTTATCACCTGGCCTAATGAAAGATGTCAGCTTTTCCCTTTTCATCTCCAACACCATTGTATCATTACAGTTACAGCACTATGTTTAAAAAGTATCTTAAAGGGCACCTACAAAATTACAACAGCTGGTAGCACAACCTCTCACATCAACAAAGCTACCCTGACTACTGCGTTTACCATAACCTCACTGCATCATGAAAATCACTGACCACAGCACAAAGCCACTTACCTCATCAAAACAGCAGTATCAGTGCAACAGCCAGTATGAAATACCTATTCTGCACATCCTGGAGCAACTGAAACTAGCAGTACAGCTTTGAGTGGTCAGCGTTACCACAATTTGACAATACACTCTATTTACAGAGTCTCTATTTATAATAATTTGAAATTACTACTAACTACAGCAGGTCATTCATTTTCAGACACAGTGATTTTCAAGCTACTGGAGATGTCATCGAGTTTTTATAAACAACCGGGTGAGAACTGAAATACAGTGTAACACACCTTTTGCCAAGAAGCCATTGAAGGACAGATAGCAGAATTCAAGAATTGCTGGTGACAAAACACAATTTAGGAAAGAGGAAAGGGTAAGGCTTTCTGGCAAAGAGAATTCCAGTATGCAAGCTGTGACCACTCATTTACATGTATAGCTTTGAGAGAAAAGGAGAGCTGTTTACTAACACACAGCTTTCACTCTCTGCCCTGGGTAAAGGATTCCCAAACCAAATTTGACATATAAACCACTCCAAAGTTGTACACAACTTGGTATGGAGCTAGCAACTGCCACTGCTGACAAGGGGATCACATCCAACGCTGCTGCCATCCGCCACACAAGAAATGAAAACCCAGACCAACACAACAGGCCGAGTCCTCCAAAAGTTCTTAAACTCCAGGTCGAAGCAATAGTCAAGGGACCCTGTGAGTTCAGATAAATAAGCTAGAGCCTACCCTGAACACAGTGGCAAGCAAGCCTGCTTCTTGTGACAACATCAAGTGTTATGGCAACTCAGTCCGTTCCCGTTACCCAACAAGAGTTTGTATGCTCATTGCCAGGTACTTCTGCAAACAACTCCATGCGACCCTCGGCTGACCTGAAAAGCAAAACGTGGGGATTGATGCACCACCACGCAGTGGATCCAGGGGACAGAAGCAGCTGATGTGAGCAGTGTACAAACGCTGACGGGAATAAAAAGCTGCACTAGAAAAGCTGTGAGAACAATGGCTGGAAAGCTCCCCAGGCTCCCCTGCAGACACAATGAATGGGAGCCAAGACCGTACCTCATCAAAACGAGACGTGCCGGCATTGTGGTGGGCAGCTCTCTAATCCATACCGATGGATGCCAACTCTGAAATACTGCTGACCCACACAACTGGCTGTCTTTTCACAGACCGCGTTACAACCTTGTCACAGAAGTTGCACAGAACAGGGCAGAGCCTCCAGTGAGCTCTGAGCAAAGTTACGCAGTGCTCCTCTTAAAGCATCGCCATCTAGACAGGCAAGGAGACCCGCAGCTGATTCCATTCAGGGAAAAGAGGAAAAGAGCCTAAAAAGAGGGCAAGGGGATGGGAGGGAAAACTCAGACAGACTTAAAACCAACAGGAGAAGTGTCCGCTGCCTTCCAGGGCACTAGTGTGACACACCAGACCAAGCCATTGCCTGAAAGCCGCTATTCACAGCTACACTTGCTTCCATGGCCTGATCCAAGTGGCTACAGCAAGCCAGACCTTCTAGTTCAGCTCCTTCTGGATGGCAACTTCCAGAGCCTCTGCCCTGTGTGTGTATGCGTGAAGCTTATTAAGGAGAACAGCACATGGCTCCACGTCAAGTTGGCAGCTTGACGCTACACAGAAAAGCGCCTCCCTCAAAAGATAAACAATACTTCCCAGGCTTTTTTTGTTTCTGAGGAAAAAAACCTTTCATGTCTAGCACACAAGCAAACGTAAAGTCTCTAGAGAGCTGGCTGCCTTCCTGTGAGATCCCTGTGGGAGCTTTTGCTGCCAGCCCTGGCATGAACGAGCCTGGTGCCAGCACAGCACAGAAGCCATTGTTGTGAAACCTGCGTTGGTATTTGTTGTTTATTGATTCCTGTCACACAAGTACTCCAAAAGGGGAACTTTGTCCCTGACTTAGCACGCTAAAGGGCATCAAGAGGTCAACTTTCAGCTGTACTAAACCCTGTATGACTGAAGTTCTAGATGACATCTCAGCCCATTCTCCCCCAGACACCCATACCCATCATCTCCACAGGGCCAGAACCTCTTCTGTCCCCCTCCCCAAATTCACACATCATTCGCCCTGCTCTCCAAATACCCTCCAAAATGTGTGTAAGAGTTCACTTCCCTACCTCATTTATTCTAAAATTAATCCAAGCTAACAATAATCTACATCTAGCACCTTCCTCAACTTGTTTCAAAGTCTGTAAATGAAAATCTGACCTGCTGTTGTGCTTATGCAAAACTGACACAAGCTGTTTGTGGGCTGAAGTGGTTTGAAGTAGTTGCTGCTCACCCCAGACCTACCAGACACTGGCAAAACAGTGTTAAGTCCAGTAATCCTCCTACACGCTCCAGCCAGCCAGAATAAAGCAAAGCAGAAGTTATTTTAGACATTTAGGTAGCTGACCCTGAAGTTTTAAAAAGTTTTTCTAAAAACAACTAAAGTTAAAGTAACATACTCAAACAACTGGAATTTACAAAGGGTTACTGAATTAAAAAAAAAAAAATCTCAAAGGAACGACAATTCTCTTCCTATAACAAGCACCACAGAGTGTTTAGGCCTAGGTAGAGGTACAACACTCAAAACCAGACCAGCCTGAAGACGGTTAGGTCACCAAGGAGTGTGCGCCTCCCCCTCCATATTATTCTGGCCTTCCTCCTCCCGTGGATGCCATGTGGCAATCATTTAAATAAAGTGAAAATGAAAAGCGTTACAACCCTTTCAGAAAATAACACAGCTGTTGGTGGGGGAGAAAGTCTTCTGGAGGTCCAGAAATTTCTCCACAAAAATATAGCCTTTCATCTCCCTGTTTAACTGGCCTTACCCACCTTGGTTTTGTTGCTTTTCTAAACACAAAAGCAAGGGGAAAAAATGAAGTCATAGAAATACGCAGGATACATACTGATGTTTCAACAATTAAGTCATGGAAATATGCTGCATACACACTGACATTTACATAATTGCATGATGAAGATCTGGAAAGCAGCACAACCCAGAGGGCTTTGAGAAAAAAAAAAAAAAGAACATACCCAATTTTGGCACAGCATGAGAGATGGCTGAAGATTTTATGAACAGAAATAAAAATAACGGATGCTTGACTTTGAGATGCGCTGATTGTATCTTTACATCATCCTCATTAGAGCCAGTTAATTTGTATTTTTAACAACACAGCACATAACATTTGTAATTACTTGTGGGGTGATGTTGTAATAGGTTATGGTTATACAGGCTTTAAATAGAAAAGCTTTACAATATTGCAATTTGTTTCCAGTTCCTTTTAGAGGAAAAATGGATGCTGGTAATTGGGTAATTTTCAAATAGAAAAGATAGTAGGAATGAGGAAATCACTGTAACCAGCATTATTTGGCTCTATGTTTTCTAACATTTGATGCTGGTGAAGCAGAATAATACATAAGGTGGAACAGGGAATATTTCCACTAATTAAACTTGAATATTCACTTTAACCAATAAATTGTTGAAGAAGTATTTGGATTTTATGTAAATCAGCGTCAACCACACTTCTTTCAGAAATGCTGCAGTAAAGAAAACACCAGTATGTTGGTCTTTGCATACTCAAGGTTATGGGTGAGACTGCATCACCATTTAAAGGGAAGTGCCCGACATTTGCAAGACCTATACTCGTAATACTTTGAGGCACAGCTTGTGAAGACTCTCCTCATTATTTAACTTCCTCTTCTCCAGAACTTCAGGTGACAATACAAGTATAAAAGCAAAAAAAAGTTTCCAGCACCGTTTGAAGTGTTCTTGCTGAAGGAGGGAAGATGTTGCAGCGGTAACTCAGGCAGGCAGAAAGGAAAGTTGCAGGGTAACGTATCTACTCACAGGAATTGTGTCTACGACGGAAGCCTTTGGACTGAGTCAGTGTTTCCATGTGTCGATCCATGTAGCTCTTGGAGCACTGCTGCTGTGGAGAGATGATAATATCCTGATTCTTCATGTCCATTCTCCTTGGGATATTCTGCGGGGCACTGCTGGAAACAGGCTTCTTTAACACTTTCCCAGTGCCATTCTGACTGGGACCCACTTGGCACCCAACACCAGGGATGCTCATTTCTGTCTGTTGCAGATCCCCACATTGTCTGCTGTCCCCTGGCCCTGGGATCTCAAGAATTTTCAGCTCAGTAATGTCACCTGCCCTAAAAACAGCAAAAGAAAAACAGACATTCAGGAATGTCTCATTTGAGGCACCTTTGCAAAAAATAACCCCTGAAGAAAAATGTGCAACGTTGTACAGTGGGTTTTTTCTGACGTCACTATCAGTAGAAACAAGAAAAAAAAAAAAGGGATTTTAATGTTCAAACACACCAGATGTTTCCACAGACATCAAAATATTAAACTGAAATTACATGAATCTTCAAAATAACAACTCAAGAGTATAGTATAGAAATACTATACCGCACCTGGATTTTGCTTGAAAGGATCTGTTCCTAGCTGAAACAGGAATCAAACAGAAAATGGAAGCAACAAGCACAGACCTTTGTAGAAACCTGCATTAATTTAACAGTTTCTAGATAATATAATTAATCTCAGCCTTGAGGCTATTACTTTAATCCATTTCTGCAGAAAGCTACCCTTAGATTACTGCAATTCACGCTCAGACAAGGATGGTGCTTCCCATTTCCTCAGAAAAGGGATAAAGAAAACCAATGTAGCACTGGGCATGAGCCAAAACCAAAGAAAGAGCTGGTTACAAAGACCTCCATTTGCACTGACTGCAAGAAATGAATCAGAAATTAATGTCCCCTACTTTACACTTAATAGGTTTTTGTCCAAATGGGATATAAAAGTAGCAAGAGCTTGCTACAGACTTCCACGCTTCTGGAAGAATATGGTTGTCGTCTTTCACCACTCACTCTCTTCAAAATCCAAGGGGGGAAAAAAAAAAAAAAAAAAAAAAAAAAAAAAAAAAGAGTATTGACTTCAGGGAATCCATTTTATTTAAAAATCAGTGACTCAGACTCTTAACTATCCTATTATGCCAGGTAAGGGCAAAATGTCCAGTGATGAGTGACTCTTACTTATTCTTTTTAAGCACAGTGCTACCAGGAGCTGGTGGGAAAGAACTCCTGAGAGCTAAAACACTGCTGCATCAATTCAGCTTTCTGGTTCAAAACTCTCTCCTGTCTACATAGAGGAAAGAACATGGCAAGAAACAGAGGGGATGGAGCTGAATTTAATAACTGCACTTGATTTAACTGTATTGGGGCAATAATTTTAATTGATCTACCCCTCTGCTTTCTCTTCTGGCACACTTTAATTACATATAGTACACAGGCTGAAGGCAAAGCTTTCAGAGAGTATGCCAGCCCCTCCCAGCTACCCAAAAACCTAACAACACAATGTATACACACACATACAGCCTCACCCACAAATAACCTCTAAGTGTGAGCTACACCGCTTCTAACACAGGAATCACAGAGCCAGAAAATAATCTCCTGCACACAAACTAACAGAAACACAAGAGGTACTTCTCATCCAAAGATGCTCAGCAGCAGTAGGGAGATTTAAGGCAAAGAGCTCACTTCTGGGGAAAACCAAAACAAAACACCCAAACTAGATCCAGACCTTGCCTGGAGAAAGGCAGGAGGAAAAAAGACACTAACCTGAAGGTGACTTCTGGCACGAGGCACTTGACCCCATTATGGAAAGGCCGCGTCAGGGAAATGGTCTGGCTGACCTGATCCACAGCAGACACTCGTCCTTGATAGACTCCCAGGCTTTCTCCACAATTAATTGACACGATGCTCCCGAGCCAGTCCGTAGCCATATTTCTGGCACACAGTTGCTGTAAAGAGACACAGGCCTGGCCGTAACAAGATGCAGAAAGTGACAACCTGAATCAGCATCAACTGCATCCCCCAGCCCAGAACCCTGGCTCCTACCCAGGCTCCAGCTTTGTCAGCTTCTCTCTTCTTTGTGGGGTGGAAATCACATCCCTACAGACACCAACGATCCCAGCGAGCGTGTAAATCCCTGGATAGGGCTTGGCCTATACTATTGTTTGTAACGCACATCGCCATTTGCATCATTAAAGGAGTAATTTTCTAACTGAATTCAAGACTAACAGCTTCCAGCAGCAATATTTAGTCCTGTCTGCAGACATTCTCCCTGTAATTTCAAACACTGAATACATTTTCCCTTCCCTTTTTAAAATTTTGGCATACAAACACTGGGGCAGAACATCTTTCGTGAATACTCAGCAGTGAGAAGATTGATCTCTGCACATTCAAATGAAAACCAGCACCTTTAAGGGAACAGATGGATACAGAGGGGGGAAAAAACCTAATGTTCAGGACAAAAATGTTCATGCTCTCCAGAGCCATGTTATTACTGCCATAATTAGATAAATGAAAAAAAGAAAGTTGCACTCCTTTCTAGCCTCAAGTTCTACCAGATCACGGGGGGAAAAATCACTTGGTTTAGTTATACAGTCCCACGTAATTCCCTCAATTCTGATGCTTGACTGAACTTGTATCAACACACTTTGAAGCAGCTAAGCACATCTTTTGATCAGAGATTTCTTCCTCCAGACAAAGAACACAGGAAGATGACAGGCTCACTAGCATCACGGTAGCGCAAAAGAGCTGACAAGCTCATAAATGAAAATGACTACCGTATATATTTGCCTGTCATGCTGTAATCAACAGTAAGAGGGAGAACACTTGATATTTACTGCAAGGAACACAAAGACAGAAAGCACAGCAGATAACCCAGGAAGATTAACATCAATATATAAACCACATTTCTGTGAGAGTCATTTTATTTCTCTTCAAGCCCTTCCTGTCCTGAGCTTCTTGGGAAAAGATGCAAGGAAAAAAAACCCTGGCAATAACTAGGAGGCATGCATGTTAGCAGAAAAAAAACCACTTCCCCCAACTTTCAGGGGATTGAAAACAGGGGATGCTTCAAAGGGAAGCAAACACTAAATTTTCACTAAGCCATAAATTTGTCAGGACCAGCCTCCTCTCTTTCCTGTTTCTGTGTATTTATATTAACCCATGATGACAACATCTGGATTCCAAGATAACGGCTGATAAAAAGCACTTTCAAAAGACAGGTAACACATTCTCAAGTATCTGCGTTAAAACTAAAATTTCATTCCCTTTCCTGCTTTTTGTATCTCTCTTTGAAAACAAGGGAAAGAGTTCAGTACACATCACCATCTTACAGAGATTCTTCCAAAAATAAGAGCCTCCTTTTATCAAGAAAAAAAATTAAATCTTTGTTTGCATGCAAACATAAAAAGGAAAGCTCCTCAGCTCAAAGGATCTCATTCTACTACTTTGTGTGCAAATCATTTAGAAGAGAGAATGAACTACATGTGCAGTGAATGATTTACTTCATCACATAATGAGAAACATGAGCACACTTGTTTGTTTACATACACCTGGGAAGTCAAGCCTCCTGTCTAATATTCTGGGCTTTTGTCATACAACTCACATATCTTATATTCCCCCACATCACTTATTTCAAGTGTGTATTACTGGTATGCCTGAGATCCTTGCAAGTTTTAAGAGAAAGTCAAGCCACAGCGCTTACTCAAACACACGTGCAACACCTGAATAAACAATTTATAAGCAGTAACTTCGCACATGATGAGTCAATAGCTTTGCACACCGGGCACTGCTGCTTGAGAAGATGCCACTGTGCATATTCTCCCTAGCTGAAAGGTGAGTTAGCACTGAGCTGGCCTCATTTATGAGGAAAGCAGCCACCGAGCCTACCCACTCTGCACCTGAGAGACAAGCTGGCATGGGGTGTCTGCTCCCAGCGAGGCTCGCCTCCCCGGACTGGGTCAGGGCGGGCTGCCTGCAGCCCCACAAATAAACACAGGCTCCCCACAGCCCGCCCCTGCGGGGACCCCGCCAAGAGGCGGCCTGCTGGGGCTTGGAGCACGGGGAGGGGAGGCGCTCAGCCCAGCCTCCACAAGCCTTCTCCTCCACGGGCCTTCCTCTCCCCAGCCGTCCGCCGGCCCCAGCCTCCCCACGACGGCCAGGCCAGGGAGGGCCTGGCGCCACGGCCGCGCTTCACGGGAGGCCCGGGCGAGGCCCAGGCCCCTACCGAGAGCCCCGTCCCTTCCCGGCCCGCTCCCGCCGGACCCCTCGGGGTGAGGGGCCTGGGGGGAAGGGAGCGGGGGGCCGCCTCACCTGCACCCACCGCTCGATCCCCGCCTCACCCGCGGCCTCTCCACCGCAGCGACGCTCAACGCTTCGCTCACTTCCGGCCGCGCGCCCCGCCTAGGAGCGGCGCTCCAGCCACCGGCGGGCGACCATAGAGAGGCGCGGCGGAGCTGAGGCCCTGGCGCATGCGCAGTCACGCAGCGCTCCGGCGCGGCGGGAGCCCCCGGCTGCGCTCTACGCATGCGCGAAGGAAACCCGCCACGGCGCGTCGCCGGCGCATGCGCGGGAGGGGCGGCCGGGTGGCTCCGCGGCAGCGCCGTCCCCTGCGGTATCTGTCACCCCCCGTCACCTCCGCCATCGCCCCCACCCGTCCGCCATCTCCACCCCTCCGCCGTGACTACTGTTCTATGTCCGCCCCAGCACCGTCACCTCCATCTCCCCTCCGTCACCGCTGGCACACATCCTCCCTCGCCTCCGTGGCCTCCATCGTGTCTCCTCCACCACCATCACACCTCCACCACCTCTGTGACCTCTCTCACCCCCTCATCACCGCCGTCACACGTCCTCCATCGCAAATCCGTCACCTCCATCCCACCATCATCACCTCCATCAAATCTGTATCGCCGCTGCCACGCGTCCTCTGTCATGTCTCCATCGCTCCCATCACTGCTGCCAAATATACTCCATCACCTCTGTCACACCTGCATCCATCCCCTCCGTGATCTCCATCTCACCTCTGTCATCACTGTCACACCTCCACCATACCTACCGCATCTCCACCACCTTCATCACCTCTGTCACACCTTCATCACTTCACAGAATCATCTCGGTTGGAAAAGCCCTTGCAGCTCCTCCAGTCCAACCATGACCCTCCCCCTGACCGTTCCCAACTCCACCAGATCCCTCAGCGCTGGCTCAGCCCGACTCTTCAACCCCTCCAGGGATCCCGGGGACTCCCCCCCTGCCCTGGGCAGCCCATTCCAACGCCCAACAGCCCCTTCTGCAAAAAAATGCTTCCTAAGAGCCAGCCTGACCCTGCCCTGGCACAGCTTGAGGCCATTCCCTCTTGTCCATCACCTCCCTCCAACTCACCAGCAGAGACATGAACACATTCAACTCCTGCTTTCTCCTCAGCACCATCAAAATCAGCTTTTCTCCCCTCCAAAGCCAGAGGCTGTTTTGCTCATTACTTGGAGGAAGGAGTGGGTGGGGTGCTGGATCCGTGTGCCAGCTGACCTTCCCGAGCTAAACGACAGGCTGTGCCGGGGACGCTAATTAAAAACAAAATCATTATGATAGCAGTTGGTAACAATAACGTGAATGTGAACAAGGTCACTGTGGGAGGAAGGCTCCTCTTCTCAAGAGCAGCCTTTCTGTGGCACAGCCACAAAATTAAAAATAACTCTGTGGTACAATGGGTGGCACCATTTAAAAAGCCACTGAATTATGTCCCGGTGGAGGATGGAGTAAAATATTAACCTTTCTGCACTTATTTTTATTGTATTCCTGTGAAGGGTGAGTAGCTCACACCACAGAGCATCCCAGGGCAGGGATCGGGGAGGAGCACACTTTTCAGCAGAAAAGTGACTTTTGCCAAGATTCCTGATATTATATCCCTATTCAAGGTCTTGGCTAAACATTTATGCCTCATGAAAATGTGTCTGTAAGACAAGAGCAGTTTCCTACCCCACAAAACTGGAAACCCTGGAGTGCTGGTCCCTGCAGGGATGCCACTTCAGGGATGCTCATTCAGGTATGCACAGAGCCCAATTTTCCATATACTCCCTTATTGTTTGCATGACAATTTAATGTTTATTGCCCTTTTTTTTTTTAAGAGAAGTTATGCAAGCCTCAGAAATAATCATGTTCTGAGACGGGGAAGCACAGATCAGGCGATGGCCTGAAGCATCACTCTGTGGATCACCTCCCTGAGAGTTGTGAAAGGCGAGTTTGAAGCCATTGATTTTTTTAAATTTTCTTCAGGGACAGAAGGGTTAGTCCTGATCTTTAGTGAAATCCTGAACTGAGCTGGAGCTTGGCATCATCTCTCAGCAAATGCCAGCTGATGCTTTAGCTTCTCTATACACACAGGGAGGACCAGAACCATCACCATCGAGGACTAAAAACTCCCCCTAATGCCACTGGTGTCACAGCCCTGACAGTAAAGGAACAGCCCATTCATGTCCCCATAGGAAAAACCCTGATCCAACATATCCAAGTCAGACTTTTAAAGGTTAATAGAGAGGTGTGGGGTGTGTCCCTTCAAAAAAAAAAAAAATCTTTTCCCAGTGGAATAAGACCAGCAAGAAACTTTCATGTAAGTATTTATTGGGTTAGAAATAGTGTGCAATTTATATCCCAGCATACGGATCTGTTCCACAGAGGTACAAACAAGCAGCAATCACTGCTCCATTTGCCAAGAGAATTCACCTTCACGCTGGCTAAAAGCAGACTGCAACATAAGGCGGTGCATTTCCTGCAGTCCTCAAACCCTTGCTCTTTTACTATTTCGAATATAGAAATCTATTGCTTGGTTGTTTTTTTTAATAATAATAAAAAAAAAAAAAGTTAAAAAGCAGCAAATACATAGTCTGAAAGCCAGAAGTGTTCTACTGTGCCTCTTACTGCTTCTTATCCCTTATTTTCAGTCCTTTGATATTTTCCAGGAGGCTTCTTTTTAGGAGTTTAGCTAATATCTCAGTCTGTGAGCAGCACTACTTACAGGTATTTTTTTGTTTTTTTCCCTAGTAGGCTGTCACCAAGGATTGATAGAAACACTCGGGGATTCCTTTCATGAATTTACATTCAGGGAGTTTAGCTGTGCGAGGGAGCACCCAGAACGGGTCCACTCGAGATAGGTGCTGGCACAGGGGTAGATCTGGCCTTCGCATCACCTCGAGAGCCCTTCAGAAGGCACCTGGAGCATCAGGGAGAGCCTGTTCCCATCAGCATAAGGAGATGAAGGCTTTGCAAACAGCTCTGCCAAACAAGCTTGAAAGTTTTTCATCCTGTGGGAAAACACTGGCCAGGTTTCTCAGGGAGGAACCTGGAGGTTTATTCCTAATTGGTGGATGAAGGGAGTTGCCCATGGCAGCTCCAGCTCTACCTGTGGCACTGGGCAGGGCGAGGACACCCCTACTGTCATCCCACACCACTTCTCCCAGCCCAAAGCACCCTCCTCCCCACTGCAGGGCTGCGGGTCCCCTGGACCTCCCCAAGAGGGATGAGCTTTTCTGCAGGCAAGGGCAATGAAGCTGGCTAGGGGGGCTGCGAGGAGCCTGACAAAGCTGGCTTTGTTCCTCCCCACTCGCGTTTACATGAGATGAACAAGCCTCCAGTGAAACAACACAGCAAGGGGCTGTGCTAGCTTCTAGAAAGCGTCAGGAAAAAGCAGGCTGAGTGTCCGGCTCTGAGGGCTGGCTTTCTTCTGCAAAGCCATGCTTCCTCCTGCAGCTTATGGAGAGCTCTTCATGGGGAAACGCTTCTTAATCTGGAAGCACTCGCATTTCTTGTATTTCATTGTCAGTCCGTACTGAGGAGTGATGTCCACCTCCTCTCCAGGGCGGAGGCTGAACTCCAGCTGCTGCAGCATAGTGGCCAAGAAGAGAAAGATCTCCCACCGGCCAATGGACTCCCCAATGCATCGCCTCTTCCCCAAGCCAAAAGCCAGCACTTTGTCACTCTCTGTCCTGCTTATTTCGGTCCCCGTGGCATTAAGGAACCGCTCAGGGTTGAACGTTGAGGGGTCCTTCCAAAGCTTCCTGGAGCAGAAAGGAGACACACCTGAGGAAAGCATTTTCACCCACTGTGATAGGGACAGCAATCAAAAAAACTCCTTGCAGAGAAGCATTGCAATGCTTTCTCATGTCACCATCCAAACACTTTGGCAACCTCTATCCCTGATGCCAACTACATGTCAGACCCCATCAGCTCAGTCTGTTGAAACCGCTTTCAAATTCAGATGGTGTTTGCCTGTGCAGATACCAGAGACAGATTTAATTCAGCATGCAATAGCTAGAGATCCTGCAGTTTCAGCCAAAAAGAGAGCACAGAAATCAGTCAGCAGCTCTCAGAAAAGGAAGGATGGGGACCTGAGGGTTTTCCCACCTAGAATCCTCCCAGCAAAACTTCCCAGACTGTCCCAGCTCAGCTGCTGGGAGATGTCAGATGGGGTTTTCCAGTGTCTTAGCTGCAAATTTCTGCTTGGATATGGGGAATCTTCTCTGGCCCTAAAGGCAGCGTTCCCACTGCAATGCTCACCAGCATATGCAGGAGCAGCAGGAATACTGTAATGTTTCTGTGCTGCTGGGCTATTAGGATACAAACATCTTGAGTTTTTGATCCAAAATACCTGATATGGGAACCACACTCTGTATCACGCCTTAGTCAACCTACTCCCCCCCTCCCGAAAGGTCTCTACTGGAGAGCAGTGGAGGGGTAAGATGAGGCTTTGGTTTCCAGATCCCCTTTCATTCACCAAAGCTGATTATCATCAATAACGACATGAGCCTATTGAGTTTAATGAGAGTCACGTCAGGACATTTTTCTCCCTGAAAGAGGGAATCAGGCAATTCCTGTTGAGCACATCCAGAGCCATCAACCCCAGTCACAAGAGCTGCTTGGCAGGAGGATCTACCGATTCCTGATTATTCAGCAGCCCAGTCTGTCAACCCTCACACATACATGGAAAGTCCAGAACGCTGAGAATATCACCATGTTATTGCACATAAATTGGGTAAGCCTTGGTGTTGGGAAATTGCTGAACCAGTGACCAAGTCAACACAGAGCACCTCCATGCCCCGGCAAACCAAGGCTGGACTCAGCATCAAACCCACACAGTCTTTGCTGCAATCTGCCTTCTCCCGCCTTCACACCCGACTCAGCTTTTGGGATGTTACTCTGAAGGATCAGAGTGATCTTAATGCCAGGCAAAGCCATCACATCCCGGATAAGCACAGGGGATTTGGTATACTCACTCATCGTGATTCACTTGCCACTGGTTGATAAACACGCAGGTATCCTTGGGGATGTAATAGCCATTCAATGCCGTCGCTTTTGTCGTACTGAAAGAAATACAGGTGGAGGGAAGGAGAAGTTAAGAGAGATGCAGCTTCATGGCAAAACAAAGCTTGGCAACTCCTAAGGGTGTTTTATTTTCACTGGCTATAAAATACCCCGGTTTGTATTTGGGAGACTAAATAGACTTCCTCAAGCAGAAAGGTTCCAGTTTCAAGAAGCTGGATGAGTTGTGATGCGTTTTCTCCAAAGACAGAGTGAAATATAAGCCCAGGGGTGTTTGCCATCCCCCCACTAGTAAAGGCTTTGGACTAAAACTACCCGCAAAGCAAAGGATTCGATCCCAAGATGTCAGCAAGTCAGTAAGCTGCTGGCACTGAGGGCAGCAGATGCAGCCACAGGCACCAGACTATCAGTGAGTATGAAAATCATGGGGAGCTTTAACACCAGTAATTCAGGCTGTGCACTGGAATATTTCCCCATAGCAGGGATCGATTCCCAGGCAATTATCTGCCTAAACGGCACCTCCCAGAAAACCACTCCAAAAAAAACCCAAATATGTGTCAGCCGCTCCAGCCCATACCTGTGCGGGATGGTGAAGGGCAGGAAGGAAGAGTGCCTGAACATCTCCAGGATAAAGGCTTCCATGTAGGGCAGCGTGCCCCGGTCCGACAGCCTCGGTCTCCTCTCCCGGCCGATGGTCTGGTCTGTGGGAGGTCAAGAGGAGGGAGCAGGTTGGGATCAGCCCTGGCCAGAGAGGTTTTGACCCCGGATGAAGTAGGTTCATGGACTCACCCACCTATTTCTTCCTGGATCTTCTTCTGGACATGGGGGTACAAGGCAACATACATGAGGCTCCAGGATAAAGCAGTTGCCACAGTGTCAAAGCCTGGATGGACATGCAAAAGGCATCTAATTACCAAAAGAGGACAGGCAAGTGGGTATTTACAGATGCCATCACTCTAGCTGTTTGCCTTGGAGCAGTTCCCCCATCAGCTGTCACTGAAAAGCCATCTGCTCTTGTCACTGCTCAGGAGGGCTCTCAAGAGCCCAGCACCAGCTCCAAAGACCCAAGAGTAGCCAGGATCTCACCCCAACAGCTCCAGCTCCCCCACCCAGCCTCCCAGCAGCAAGGCTTTATCCTCACAAGTTTTCTCACCTGCCCCAAAGAGGTCATTGACAATGCTGATGATCTTCTCATTGGAGAGCGGGACACGGGCATCCGCCCCCACACCCTTCTCCTGGCAGTGCTCAATCAGCGAGTCTGTGATGTCCCGGATGTGTTCCTGGGGAAGAGACAGTGGGTCAGGGACACCCAGGACAGGGGAAACCTCCCCCAGCTACTGCTGGCTCCTGGGGGGAATTAACTGCAGATTGGAGAGCTTCAAGGAGCTTTCCTGAGCAGAGGTGGGGGGACAAAGGAGTACCTTCTTCCCCCCATGGTCAGACAGGCAGCACCTCTGCAGTTGTAGGCACCTCTACCCACATCCAAGCTCTTACCTTATCAAAGCTGGTATAATGCTCCTGGACAATTTTTTGCACAAAGAAGCTGAAGCGCCTGTTGATGTCCTTAAAGAGCTGCATGGTGCGGCTGGGAAGATACTGGAGCACGGGAATGAAGTCAGCGGGGTTGCCAGAAGCAGCCACGTCGCCAAATTCATTGCTGAGGTTCACTATCCTGAGCAACTCTTGGTCATTGTGGTCGTAACGCTTGCCAAAGCACATGGCACAGATGACGTTGGCCACAGAGACCACCAGGTACCGGTTAAGGTCAAAGCTCTTCTCCTCATCCATCAGCTGCAGGAACTTGGTGACCAGGTAGCCAGCTTCCTTGGAGACGTGCTCCTCCAGGAGGCAGGTGGAAGAGGAGGTGGGGCTGGGGGCGATGGAGAAGGTCTTCAGGGCGTTCTGGGCCAGCTTTCTGCGGGCTTTCCACACCTCCCCTGAGTCGGGGCTGAAGGCCAGGCTCTGGCCATTCGAAATGTATTGGAAGCTGTGGAGATCTGGGCGCCCCATGAAGTCATCTCCTTGCTTCACCAGGGCTTGCTTGATGGTGTCCAACCCGCTCAGCACCAGCACGGGCCGGGTGCCGATCCTGACCTCCATCACGTCCCCATACTTCTGGCTCAGCCTGGTCAGGGCCAGGTGCGTGTCCTTCCTCAGCTCCAGCACGTTGCCGAGGATGGGGTAGCCTTTGGGTCCTGGGGGGCTCTTCAGCCCCGGGGGCACGTGCTGCCGGAGGGACTGGATGAGCAGGAAGACCAGGCAGAAGACAGCAGCCACGAGGAGGACCTCGGTGGCTGAGACAATGCCTTGGCTTCCCACCAGCGACATCGCAGCCTTCATCGCTGCTGGCATGCAGAAACCTTAATAATAATAAAGAGGCTTTATGAAGAGGGGAAGATCTGCATGACATCTCTAGTTTGAGATGTTCTTAGTAGCAACCACACAGGACTGCGTGCAGGAAAGCTGGGCTTAACTTGGGATGCAGCGCTGCATTGGTTTTCTGCACTTTAGGAAACTGCTTGCACTTAAAAGCAGTTTTTTGCTCACCAGGAGTGAAAGGAATTGGTCCCACAGCTTTTTCTCAGTGTGCCAGGGAAGATGTACTCTCTTAACTACAGGACCTCTCTTTTCTACTGCAGAGTTTTCGACTATAGGAGAGCTGAATCCTCCTGATTTGAGTCATCTGGTTGCCCACACCAAGCCTCCACTTGCCAGCAAACTAAATACAGCGTTGCCACGAATCTTCGTAAAGACCAATGGCCACGAAAGGTAACTGTGGCTGTAGCATGCAAGTGGGAGGCTGTGGGCACCCTGCTCCCAGCTCCATGGGAAATCCCTCAGAAAACTCCGAGTCAGGGGTAGGGAGAGGCTGGATCTGAAATGCCACCTCCCCTTGGGTTTGGCAGGGTGCTACAGCCACCCACGGGACACGCAGGTCCCACGGGGTGAGCAGCCTGGGGGGCTACTGAGACTCGTGCACACCCGTGGGTGCAGCCCAGCTGGGACCCCCTTCTAGCCCAGGGCTGTGGATCGTGGCCACCCCAGGGCGACAGGGGCCGTGGAGCAAGAGTTACCTCCAGGACACGCCAGAAATCACCTTCTGACAGCTCCAGGAAGGATGCTACGGGGGATCTGGGGAGCCAGAGAGGGGGGAACACCCTGCAGCAGGGCACCCCCCGGCTTTCCATCCCTCGGGGGGAGCTGGAGGTGCCGCTCCATCCTCCGGGCAGAGCCGTGCGCGGAGCGGGCACCCCGCGGGTACTCACCTCCGGAGCGGGGCGGCTGGGGGCCCGATCCTCGCGGCAGGTACCCCGCTCGCCCTTCGCTCCTGCTTTATATGCATCGCCGCTCGCCCTGATTGGCCGGGCAACCTCCCGTCACGTGACCGAAGCCTAATCAAAGCTGACGTGAGTCCAAACTCCTCAATAACTAACCCGGACCCCCCCCCCACCCCCCCGCGGTGGCAGGAGAGGGGTCGCTCAGCCCCACCCCGCGCGTGGCCCCGCTTCCCTGCGTGTCCCCGCTGGGGAAGCTGCCAGGCGGCGGGCGGAGGCGGGGGGCCCGACGGGTCGGGCGGGGGGTGCCGGTGCCGCCCGTGGGTTCCAGACCGGGGGGGGGCATCGCGTGCGAAGCGGGCGGGATGTTTGGGCAACCCGCGGCCGCCCCGGTCACTCCAGTCACGCTACCGGCAGGATCTTAAAGGCGCCGGTCCCGCGCCCCGGGTGCCTCCCCGACCCCCCCGGGCGGCGCCCCGGCTCCGCTGCGGCCCCCACACACCCCGCAGCTCTCGCTGCGGGCACCTGGCTCCATCCAGCCCCCCGGTCGCCCGTGCCCGCAGCCCCGGGACGTCCCCGGTGTCCGAAGTCGCGGGGCGAGCGGAAGCGTGGGAAAATAGCCCTGGTGTGCGCGGTGCCGGGTAGGAGGGGGGATTCAGTCCCCCACGGGGCTCCCCGAACACGCAGGGATGAGCGTGGACCACCCTCCCCACCGCGGTGCTGTAGCGATCCGCTCCCTCGGCGGGGGCTTGCCGGTCCCGCCGCCGGTGCTCCCCGGTAAAGCAGCGGGAGGAGAGCCGGGGTGTTCAGCGGACCCGTGTCCCCCCCGCCCCACGCTGCGGGGCAGCTCTGCTGGCCCACAGCCCGGATCGCCTTCCCGTGGGGAAGGGGGCGGCGGGGCAGCCCCGGGGGTCACAGCCCTCGCTGCCCCGGCCCGGTTAAAGATTGTCCAGGTTTGCGTGAGAAGCGGCCGTGCCCTCTGTCACCTCCTGTCCCCTGGGCACAGAGCGACCCGGGGGTCAAGACGGCGCGGGGATGGGGCAGAGAGTGCAGCCCGAGGTGGAGGGCACGGGGGGGGGGGGGGGATGCTCGGGGGACCAAAGGGGGTCTCAGGCAGAGTTCACAGCTCCAGGCCCCCATCCCCGGTCCCCGTGGGGTGACAAGCCAGGACCTACTCTTCAGCGAGGACAAGGGGGACCAGCCCGCACCCTAAATCTCAGCCCCTCCACTCGCATCCCAGTCCCCAGCCAGGCCACAGCGGGAGGGGAGAGGGGCCGGAGGTCCTGCCCCGCCGGGGGGTCCCAGAGGTGGCACTGGGGACATCGCGTGCGAAGGGGCTCCGGACAGACCCGGGAGGGCTGTCCCGGTCACTCGCAGTCACGCTATGGGTGGGTGGGGGGGGAAATGGCTTTTAAAGGACCAGGGCGGTGGCCCCACGTCCAGGAGCCTGGCCCGGGGTCAGGGCGGCGCCGGAGCCGCTCAGCATCAACCCCCCTCGGCTGGCTGGGGGCGGGGGGGCTCCCCGGCAGCGGGTAAACCATCGGGGGTAACGGGGCTGCATCCCCTCTGCCCCGGGATGCTGCCACCACCTGCAAGGCGACAGCAGCCCCCACTGCCACTTGTGTCCCCCTCGACAGGACAGACATCCCAGCCCTCTCCAGCCACGGGGAGTCGCGGAGAGGGCGGTTTCCCACCGTGCAAAGGCGGGCGGGGGGGGGGAACTGTCAGTCGTGCCACTGCAATTGTCCCCTTTGGGGTCCAGAGGACGCTGAACGGTGCCCCAGGCAGCTCCGACGGTCCCAGGCAGGGCTGTCCGTCCCCAGGGCACTCGCTCTGCAAATGTCCCCCACGCTTGTCTTTCTCCACGGCTGGGGACAGGGACTGCTCGGGACACACGGACCACGCAGGACACATCGATGTGTCCAGCAAGCCCAGGCGAAGGTGTCTCCACGCAAGCACGCACCATGGCACCTCGTGCGGGCACCCGCGCCCCCAGCTCCCCGCGGACCCCCGTCCCTCCTGTCCCGCTGCGCTCGCGCAGGCGGAGGGGCAGGTGGGCATCACCCCATCCGTAGGTTCCCCTATGCAGGCGTGTTGCTGCACGCACAGGCTCCACACACCCATTGCCCATACAGACCCGATGCGCATCCGCGCTCTGCTGTAGCGCACACACGTGCGTAGTTTAACACTCTCGTGTGCACAGACACGCTCTGTGCGCAAATAACTCGCCCACAAATGCGCAACAGAATTGTGCTCTTTGCACGCGTTCACACAGCCACATGCGCTGCCACACGTGCACACGCCTGCAGGCACCTCGTCCTCTTGCTCGCTTATGTATTTCCTTGCACACACACGCTGGCACGGCTGGATACGCTGACAAACCCACGGGCACGCAGCCGGGATCCTTCCCCGCAGCGCTGACCCGCGGCGGGAAGCAAGATGCATCCGCGAGCGGTGGCAGGAGCGTGCGAGTCCTGCCAAGGGCAGAGGTCCGGCAGCGCCCCGCCGCCTGCCCCCCCGGCCAGCTCTGGGCAGCCGAGGGCTCAGCGAGGGGCGGTGGCTGGGGTGGGTGCCCGGCGTTGGGTGACAATGTATTTGGGGCGTGAGGCTGCCTGGCACGCAAGGCGGCATCTCTTAACGCTGTTCTCATCAGGAGGCACCCTGCCCTCGCAGGGCTTGGCAGCGAGCACGGACCGGGGGGGGGGGGGGGGGGGGGGGGGGGGCGGCAAGGAGGAAGGGGATGTGGAGGGTGGAAGAAGGGCAGGTGGGTCCCGGGGAACCCCTCTGGAATTCCTCATGTGATGCCAGGACCCTTCCCAGCTTCTCCAGCGCTTTGGGTTATGATGGATCAGGAGAGGCTGGCGCAGGTTCCCCATCAGTGCAAGACCACCAAGGTCTGAAACACTGCCTGGGGTGGGGGATGTCAGTCTGCCCCCCCACCCCAAACCCCATGCAGTGGAGCCGAGTAGGTCCATGGGGATGGGAGAGGCTGGCTGAATCCAGTCTGCAAGGCAGTGCCCTGCTCCTACTAAACCCCAGCCTGCCTCCCCAAAAGCATTCCCAATGTCTTCCTCGCTGGGAGGCATTGTCTGGTGAAGCTGGGACTGGTAGGTCTGCGAGGTGCCTGGCAATTATCAGAATGAGTATTAGCAGCCAGGGTTTTGTAACTGTTCTTGCCAAACGTTAATGAACGGCGTCATAGCTATTAATGAGCCCGATTAGACCAGATGTTGAAAGCCTTTATTAAATATTAGCTCAGCTTTTACCTGGGCCAAATTCCCACTGTAGTTTTCAAAGACTAAATGAAACTTAGGGCCAAACCCCAAAGCTCTGGCTCATTCCTGCTTCTCCAGCTCATCCCAGCTGCAATTCCCAAAGTCCGGCGTTTTCCTCCAGCTTGAGCAGCAGCCCCACATCTCCTGCCAGGTGCCACGCTGTGTTTTCGGAGGGATGAACTGCCCCAGCCTTGCCCTGCACTGCCCCTTTCACCTCTCCTATCTCTCCAGCTCACCTCCTCCCCTCTGCCCCGCCACTCCTCTCCCTCGCTGCCTGTTTGCCACGGAGGAGCCAGGGGAAGCGAGCCAGCCGCCTTCTCACGCGAACCTGGGCAATCGTTAACCTGAGTTTGGCTCTGATGCTGGGCCAGAAGGTCCTGCCACCACCAGTCCTGGGGTGCGGGGACCTGCCAGATGATTCCCCGGGGACAGAGAGGGCTGTGGCCATGGGTGCTTCGCTGCAAACACATCCCCTTACTGTTGGAAGCACGTCCAGAGTGGCCATGGAGGTGACAGCCTTCTCTGTGTGCTGGCAGCAGTGTGGTCAGCCCAGGAAAGGTCTTTGGGGGAAATGCTGGCACCCACATCCCACGGGACAGCAATTCTGAGAGCGTGTTCTCCATCCTCTGCAGGGCAGGGCTTAGGGACCCCCTTCTGCCTGCCTGTCCTTAGCTCTAGGGCAGCCATGTGCCCTGGGCAGGAGGACAGATCACCATTTGTCCCCCAGAGCCCCTTTGGTGCTGAGGAAATATCTTCCCTGGCTTCTTGGGCTGGCTCCAGCCAGACTCGGCCCCATTTGTTAATGGATAGCTATTCCCCAGGGCTCTCGTGCCATGACCCCCCAGAGATAAGCACATGACCATGTGGCAAGGGGAGCACACATAAAGCTGTGGCCTTCCAGGTAGCAGAGAAGAAGGTCCGGGAGGCAGAAGAAGAAGGTCCGGGAGGCAGAAGAAGGTCCAGGAGGCAGAAGAAGAAGGTCTGGGAGGCAGAAGAGGATCCCCTCTGCTCCACAGGGCAGGCAGCTGCCAGATACCCTCTGCCTATCATTGCTGGGACCCACAAGCAGTAAAACCAGCCCTGTATAGAGCAAGGACCTGCAGGTAGGAGATCGTGTGTGTGTGTGTGTGTGTGGTTTTGAACAAGGATATAGAAGCAGTTTGGGTCTGAAGGAGAAATTCATGCACTAGGCTCTCCCCTCCCTCCCCTGCCCACCCAGCGAGCCATGCATTCCTGCAGAGCAGCCCCGTGGCATCCCCAGTCCCCATGCCCCCACACACTGGTGGCCACCCAGCAGATCCAGCCTCCTGGCTATAGATCCTCACAGAACTGGTGGACATGGGGCTAGCTTCACAGAGGAGTTGCTGTTCCTCTCCTCCTGCCTCCCTGCACTTTTTTTTGGCTGCAGTTTTCTGTGCCTTGTTGCAAACCGACCGTTTCCCCTGGGCAGGAGCCAAGGCTGTGCCAGTGCGTGCTGGGGTCTTCTGCAGGGGAAGGGGGGCCATTACAGGCCTGGAAGGCTGAGGTCCCCCTTAAATGATGCCTGGGTTTGGGGTCTTTACAGTTCTCCAGCTTTTCCCTCTTGAAAACCCCAAAGTGCTGCACAGGCAGCTCCATCACCCTGAACCATTTAAGGGCACTTGGTGCCCTTCCTCAGCATCAGGAACACCTGCAGGACTCAGCCTCTTTCTAATCCTGGCTCTTCACCACACTTGTGGTTAATTCCTTTAGGGTTCCTACATGCCATCAGCGATGAAGGCTGCGATGTCGCTGGTGGGAAGCCAAGGCATTGTCTCAGCCACCGAGGTCCTCCTCGTGGCTGCTGTCTTCTGCCTGGTCTTCCTGCTCATCCAGTCCCTCCGGCAGCACGTGCCCCCGGGGCTGAAGAGCCCCCCAGGACCCAAAGGCTACCCCATCCTCGGCAACGTGCTGGAGCTGAGGAAGGACACGCACCTGGCCCTGACCAGGCTGAGCCAGAAGTATGGGGACGTGATGGAGGTCAGGATCGGCACCCGGCCCGTGCTGGTGCTGAGCGGGTTGGACACCATCAAGCAAGCCCTGGTGAAGCAAGGAGATGACTTCATGGGGCGCCCAGACCTCCACAGCTTCCGTCATGTTGCAGATGGCCAGAGCCTGACCTTCAGCCCCGACTCAGGGGAGGTGTGGAAAGCCCGCAGAAAGCTGGCCCAGAACGCCCTGAAGACCTTCTCCATCGCCCCCAGCCCCACCTCCTCTTCCACCTGCCTCCTGGAGGAGCACGTCTCCAAGGAAGCTGGCTACCTGGTCACCAAGTTCCTGCAGCTGATGGATGAGGAGAAGAGCTTCGACCCTTACCGGTACCTGGTGGTCTCTGTGGCCAACGTCATCTGTGCCATGTGCTTTGGCAAGCGTTACGACCACAATGACCAAGAGCTGCTCAACGTAGTGAATGTAAGTGAACAGTTTGGTGACGTGGCTGCTTCTGGCAACCCTGCTGACTTCATCCCCGTGCTCCAGTACCTTCCCAGCCGCGCCATGACTTTATTTAAAGAGTTCAACAAGCGATTCATCTGTTTCCTGCAGAAGATTGTCAAAGAGCACTACGAAACCTTTGATGAGGTAAGAGCTTGCAGGACCCTCACCTGCACCAGAGGTATGTCCCTGTTCTCTGCCCCTCTCTAGTAGCGAGTTGTTTTTCTTCTTGCAGCCAAGCATCAGTGGACACCTATGTTCTTGCAGGTATTGCTGCATGTAGCGAGTCCAGCTGGAGTCTCCCTCACCTGTAGTCTCTCCATGTGCAGTCCAGTACTGCAGTCCTTTTCCTCCATGGTCTTGTTTGATAGGGCCAGCTTGTTGTTCCCTGCAGAATCATCTCCTTGTTTGCATAGGTTGCAAAAGCAGTAGGGACCATGGGGGCTGAAAGATGATGTTCTTCAGAGCTCGTATGACCCTAGGCTCCGCCCACATCAGGCTGTTGCTCAGTGACACCCATTCCTCTGCTGGTTGTGCTGCCATGACTTGTCTTCTCTTCCTCTCAGAACAACATCCGAGACATCACTGACTCCCTCATTGAGCAGTGCCTGGATAAAAAAGTGGAAGCAAATACTGCCATGCAGATCCCTAAGGAGAAGGTCGTCAACCTTGTGAATGATCTCTTTGGAGCAGGTATCTTTTCCCACCAGTCCCTCAGCTAGTGCAGATTTTCTCAGGCTCCTTGTGTTATAGATCTCTGACCTATCTTTGTCCAACACCAGGCAGCCCATTTGGGTCTAAGCATTTGTTCTCTTGTTCACTGGTCTTCCTGGACCTTTCAGGGACAGCCCTAGAGACTAGCATGGGACATTAGCTCTGGAAAGAGGCTTCAGGGAAAAGCGAAGAGCACAGCTTACAGCTCAGCCAAGCTTCACAAGCCAGGGTGCCTTTTCCTGGTTGAGGGAGATGTCTACTGACTGATTCACTCTGTGGAAACCCCCCGATTCCAGAGAAGTTATACAAACCTGACATGACCCAAGGGTAAATCAGGATGATTGAGAGCAGAATATTTTAGCAAAGTTTTATCTGACAGGATAGAAACCCAAGTCTTACTGTGTGCTGAGGATGTCCTCTGCCTTCTTGGCCATGCAGGACTGCTCCATGTGATGGTTAGGCAGCAAGCCAAGGCCCGTGCTCCGTGTGTTGTACAGACCTCACCTATGTGCTTTCCTCCTTGAATAGGCTTTGACACTGTGACAACTGGTCTGTCCTGGAGCCTCATGTATCTTGTGACATACCCCAACATCCAGAAGAAGATCCAGGAGGAACTAGGTGAGTGTATGAACCTGCTTTCTCTGGAGCCAAAACCTCCCTGGCCAGGGCTGACCCCAACCTGCTCCCTCCTCTTGACCTCCCACAGACCAGACCATCGGCCGGGAGAGGAGACCGAGGCTGTCGGACCGGGGCACACTGCCCTACATGGAAGCCTTTATCCTGGAGATGTTCAGGCACTCTTCCTTCCTGCCCTTCACCATCCCGCACAGGTATGGGCTAAGGTTGCAAAGGAGGTGGAGGGACAAGGTGGACTTGAGGCATCTTGTTGCAGCCACGCTGACAGCAGTGTGATGAGAGGCAGGGAGATTATTATCGACTTGTAGAATGCTTCACAGGTTGCAAACTGTGGACATGGGGAGCTCACAGTGCTTGTGCAGGGCATTGTAGGAGCTCCCAAAGAGCAATTCACTGAAATACTCCACCCAGCTCAGGTAGGGGTTGCCCAATCCAGCTCACGGACAATGCGACTGCTCCTCATAAAGCCATCTCTTTGTGCTGCATCCTTACTTCATCAGCATCAGGAGCAAACAGTCCGCAAGGATGCAGAAGAACATTTTTCTTCCCAACCTCTTAGAGTCTTTTCTCTCTTCAGCACGACCAGGGACACAGTGCTGAATGGCTACTACATCCCCAAGGACCGCTGCGTGTTTGTCAATCAGTGGCAAGTGAATCATGATGAGTAAGTACCTTCTGAGGCAGAAAGCCTCCTGCAGTGACATACAGGACCCTTCCTGCAGAATTATCTTCCTGGGCAAAAGTGGGGGCAACCCGCTTTAAGAGAAAAGGGAGCAGGTGAGGTATCTACTAAATTCAGGGATATTCTTACTGACAGCTCCCACCCTCCAGCATCTCCCCTGCACTCGTGGCCAGGAGACACCATCTCAGCACTTG